>NC_091679.1:4425000-5025000 GCF_030179915.1 Drosophila takahashii | reverse complement strand
GTTTAAAATGCAAAACAAATTTAACTTAAATTGCCTCTTTCCCCTCCCCTTTCCCAGCAGCACTACCACTCCCCATTTCTTGGCTGTTGCTCTCTCGGCCATCGCTCTCTTGGCATCCGCTCTCTGGGTTTCGCTCTCTCGGCAGGCTCCCACAAAATGCAACGCAATAACTTAGGAAATCTAAATAAATTCGTTAAAAATACTTTACAAAAATGTTAAAAACTTAAAAAATTAAACTTAAGCATTTGGGCCATAGAATAACCATTTACCGAAAAATCATCTCGATCGGAGCAGCGGTTTAGATTTTTTAAATCGAAAAGTTAATTTTAAATGGTGCCCCCAAATTATTAGGGGTAACGAAGTTTCTTTTAGATTTCTAATTAATTCTAATTCTAATTCTAATTTCGAAATTAAATGTAGCCCCCAAATATGACCTAAAATTCTGCAAAATCAAAATTTCGAAATTCCAACTATTTTAGAAGTTAAGCTTAAGTACATCTAATTATTTTTTGCTCTAAATATGGATATTGGAGCTGTTTGGGGCCACTGGGGGGACATGTCGGACCTTAGTGGGCGCCTACGCCCCCAATGGAATACTGTGAAAAAATTTGGCTGCTCTAGCTCTTACGGTTTGGGATGTGGTCGTATCCCCTAAAAATCGGTCTTTCATTCTATAATCTTTAGAGATAATATAATTCAAATAACAATGTAAATATTATAAAGTTGTATTTTTATTTCTCTCAATGTTCAGAGAAAAGCACCCGGAATCGGGAAAAATTTTGAATTTTGGACAAAATACTTTAATATTTAATTTTTAAATAAAATGAGTCAAAGAATTTCTTACGGGGAATACCGTCATACTAAAATTTGTATCCCAGTGTAAGGGAAAGGTTTTGTATAATCACGGGCATACACCGACAGAACACTGCTGACACTAAAATTCAATTTAATTTACATGCACTGAAATTTAATATATTGGAATAAATTTATCACTCAGAAAAATTATTACGGCAGCACCGCATAATATTTAATTAAGCTTTAAGAAATAATTTAGCGCTGCTCCATCGCCGAAAGATCTTTGGACGGGGGGAATACACCTGCAGACATTATCACTCGCAAAAACATTACTTTTCTTTATTTTTGTTTCACGGAGGTTATTTTCATTAATTTATTTTATATTTTGCCATTATTTTGCTTTCGCATCACGAACTTTGTTTTTATTATTTTGACAAGAATTAATTTTAATATTTTTCTCGGTGTAGAGGCTTTTTTAAGTTGGTTTTAAATTTCTACTGATATTTATTTATATATTTTCATTTTCACTCATTCTTTCTTTATTACCAATTTTCGTACTAATTTTTAGTACCACTCTTATTTTGCATTTTATCACCTTTCGACCAGTTGCAGGTTTCTATTTGGGTTCTTTCTTTACAGATTATTCAACAGAAAAAAAATAACAAAATAAAGAAGAAAAAGGAATTTGGAGACTCACTTAACCCTATATACCCCTATATATACGCATATATAGCCAACACACGCTACATTTTCTGATTGAGCGTTATATAAACCTCACACGTGGGATTGCTCGCGATCCCGGATATTTTATATTATTTTTAACCGAGTTTTTTCCGCCGAGCTGGCACGTTTAATACCCCTAGGGTTAAGGCCGGTGGGTGGCTAACTTTCTTGGGAGATTTTTCCGCACTTTCACTTTATATCCCGCCGGACGCTTCGAGCGCGTGTTGTTGCTGTTACCGCTGCCTATTAGAACTGCTCGCCGAATTCGGGTATATATTCTCTGCCGATTCTGTTATCTCCTAACCGCGCTTGGGAGTAATTCCATTACTGGGAATTCAGCTCTCTCTCAATTTGACTTTGTCTTCACAGGTGTTTGGGAAGCTCGGGCCAACTGCTTTACCTGACTTTGGAAAGATGTTTACTGGAAACTGGGTGCCGTTCTGTTTAAGAGAATTTAAGAATTTTAACTACAATCTATCCGGATGGCTGCTGATGGTTTAGTTACCCTGGCACCGAAAAATATCGTTATAAATTTCCTCCGTAAATAGTCTAGTCTTTTCCCACTTTATATTGACAAAATTCTGGAGTTGGTTACGCCCTGGAATATGATTTTTAAAATTTTATAACCGCCACTGGGAACACAAGTGAGGAACCGTCTGCTTCGTTTGGGAACTTAAATGGGAAAGGCTGGGTTGAGGTTCTGGCGGATTTATATACCCCCCCCCCAAATCGGGGTCTCGTCTGTGCCGGGTTTCCGACTATAGCCTTCCAATATCGGAGCCGACTCTGTTTATCCCGATTATTCCCTATTCCAGCAAAACTAGCTAGTCCCTTGTATAGCTAACCCTTTTCAAAGCTTAATTTTTGTATTATTATTTAGCTAAACATCATCTCGGGAATTTTCTTAATATTTTAAACTTAATTACAATTTCAATTTCATTTCTTTTTAAAAGTATTTATTTAACTATTCAAGTCTTGTCTCATGCTTCCAAAACTGTGCCGTCGGTTAAGCAGTTACTGGGAACACTTTTGAACACAGTGCTATCGTCTATTGCCTACTTTTAAGGGTGGCTTTTTTTTGTATCTGTAGTGGTCTTTTGAGATTGCTCTCGTATATATATTTTTGCTTTTTCCAAGCGCCACTACAAATCCCCCCCACCAAACTCACACATGGGGTATCCACAAGAATGAGCCGCGCTTAATAAGGTGTCTTTCAAAATTATACGACGCCATAAATTTCTTAAATATTTTTTTTATTAAAAGTCGTATTAAGGTGATTGTGTTTGTATTTAATCGTTATAACAAAACAAAGAATTTCATGTGAAAACAATATAATATTAGCTTCCGTGGCATAAGTTATAACCAAATCTTAATTTTAAGGTGTTTCATAATTATACGACACCTTTGATTCTTTCAGGTTCCAATGATCAAACTTACCCGAAATTTTTTTTCTGGTTAAATATAAACTAAAAGATTCGATTTTGAGAGTAATCCAGCTTTGGGCTGGATCTTTGATCCTTCTAATCTTCGTCCCATACATAAATATTGAATATTTCTCTCTATATCTTAAAAAAAAATTTTTTCGAAGTCATATCCCACAATTTGTCTTAACTTTTGTCTGGTCAATATTCTTAACACTTTTGAATCAAATAAGAATCCTGTGCAGTGTATTACGTGCACGAAACAGGCCTTAAAAATCATTTTTTAAAGAACTGCCCGTTTGGAAAAAATCTTATTTTTTCCAAAAATATTTGTCCCTTCCTTCATCTGTACATTCCTGATACCTATATCCTGCGGTCCCACAATTCCAACAGGATAATATCATAGCTCATATTCTCATCCCCAATATCACTTTTCTCTACCTCATTTACTGATTCGTTGGAGGCAATAACTTCATGAATCAGCCACCGAGGACTGGGTCGAACATTACTTGCGCTACCTCTTGCTACAGACTGCAGAAATCGCTCTCGTGTGCTGACTACTTGTCGCAATTGAGCTATAGTCGAAATCGGAACATATAGGATTTCATGTTGAATTTCAGGTAGGAGATTTGCTTTCAGAACTTCTAGTATAGACGATTCGGAGAACGGTTGCACTAGTTTATCGGCCATAGAAGTGATAGCTTCATGTAGGCTATCAAAAGATTCATTAGGCTTTTGCTTTCGTTGAGACATAGCCGCCCGAATCTCAAGATCACTTCTACCGTCCTTAAACTGAGCACAAAGTGCTGACTTTAACCCTGGCCAAGTTGCCTCTGTAACAGTTTTGTGATATCGCCAAAACCACTTATTAGCTCTTCCCTCGAATAAATTGCTAGCATACCGCGCTACTAATGCGAGATTTCCATCTAAAGATTGCAACGTAAGTGCTTCTACGCGGTAGATAAATTCGTCGACTGAGACGGCTGAATGTCCTGAAAATTGTATTTTCCAATTTGCTATTATTTGTCCTATTCGATCGGGTCTAAGAAAATCGACCGCCCTCCGATCGCACTAAACGTGTCTTTGAAAATTTGATTCAATAATTGGTGTTAAGCGTTGCATTTGATCTTCAAGAGCCCCAGCGATTGCGTTGCCAATCACCTGTTGCATGTTTGCTGCTGATAGAACCTCTCATTTGCTGTTGTTGATTCTCTCGAGTACTATATTCTCCAATCCCTTCTGTTCCTTGCCCACTGGTATTAGCTGCACCGCCCTCGTCTACTAGACTTATGGTTGAAGTCTGCAAGGCTTCCTGGCATATGGGACAAGGTGACTGCAGTATTTTCGAGACGCGGCCTGGTGCATGTTAAACATGCTGGAGATGAAACATTTCACTTCTTCGAAGGAATGCAGCAGTTCACGGATGCCTTTCCATCAACTGAATTGTCATTTCGTGAACAACAATAACAATTATATGTCTCTGGTAAATTGTATGTCTGTAATCTTGATGTCTTCTCAACGTATCTTAACCATATATCTAATTACTAAGTATTTTTATATTATAATAATAATTTGTATAACTATATACTTCTTTAAGTTATCATCTGAAACTAGTGATATGTCTATTTCTTGTGATGGTTATGTGTTGTATCGTTCTGATCGTGCTAGTCACGGGGGTGGTGTTATTATTTATGTTCAAAATAGGTTGAATGCCAAAATTATTTGTAAACACCCAACGGAAAGCCTCATAGAATATATTTTTTTCGAAGTATCGAACAAACATATGTCCCTAAAAGCTCTTATAGGATGCATCTACAGACCAAACCGTAACACAGGCTAAGCCACCTGTTAGATGTAATTTCTGACGTTTCTTTGTCTTATACAGATGTCATACTCACAGGTGACCTGAACAGCAACATTTTAAAAGAGGCTAATATGCTGAATAGCTTTAAAGCATTCGGATTAGATATAGTAAACAGTGAAATACCTACCCATTTTTCCAACAGCTGTGATACATTACTTGACGTTTTCTTTCTTAATGACTTAAGAAAATATGTGATATATGATCAGGTCTCTATACCAGTTTTTTCCAAGCATGACCTTATTGTCCTGACATATAATCTGACCTTTGAATATAATGATAATATTGAGTATAGGGACTTCAAGAATATCAACTATCATGAACTTTAAACTTATTTTGTAGCGTGTGATTGGAATTCTATTTATTTGCTTACAGATGTTGAGGACCAATTATGCGTTCTTAATACTAACATTAAACATCTCTATGATAAGCATGTTCCAATGAAACGTAAAATCACTCGACCTAAGCAACAACCATGGTTTAACGCCGATATTAGAAAAGTCATTCAGCTACGGGACAAAGCATATTTAAGATGGAAGCGATATAAAACTTCGAGTACGCATAATAATTTTAAAAAATTACGTGCAATGGTGTCATCTAGAATTTTAGCAGCAAAAAGAGAATACTGCAGCAATAAATTCGTCAATTTTTCTTCCACAAAAAAAACTTGGGCTGAACTGCGCAACTTAGGCATAGGAAAGTCAAAGCAACACAGTACTGTTAATGGTGATCTTGACGAGTTAAATTCAAAGTTTGTGCAATCAGATGTACCTGAAGCTTCGTGCAATGAGTACCTGAACCTGCAACCATCCTGTGATAATAGCTTTAACATTGTGTGTGTTAATAGCTGTGATGTATTAAAATGTATTCTTAATATAAAATCTAGTGCTGAAGGTCTGGACAGTATGCAATTCTTTTTTGATGAAAATAATCTGCCAGTAAGATACAATCGGGGTTCACTAAGAACAGAAGCTGTAAAACGGCAGTAGCAGGTATAGTTAAGGATATCCGAACGCAACTTGACAAAGGATATGTAACCTTTTTAACGCTCTTAGACCATAGCAAAGCTTTCGACACTGTCAACCACCAGATTCTCTGTACCAAGCTCAGTAACATTTTCAACTTTAATACCACAGCAGTTGCACTACTTAAGTCGTACCTCTCTGGCAGGGCACAAGCAGTAGTGTCAGGTTCGGACATTTCCGCGTTTAAAACTATTGAGCGCGGTGTCCCTCAAGGATCTGTGCTCGGTCCTTTAATGTTTTGTGTGTATATTAATGACCTGCCTAATAATCTGTCAAACTGTAATGTTCATATGTACGCAGATGATGTACAAATATATGTAATAGAGCCCTGCACAAGTATACTCGAAATGCCCTTTAACTTAAATTTCAGGAAAACAGTTCGAGTAAATCAGCTCACAGAAATTTTCGGATCAAGTAGCTCAGCTCAAAAATTTTTACGTTGAGCTGTTTGTTTGATCGAAAAAAAGCAAGTATAGTAGCTCATTAGGGTGGACTTATTTTGTATGAAATTTCTAAGGCCATGCTCTCACCCCTTCATACATAGCATTTTTGTATCCTTAATCCATTAAAGAAAGAAAAAGTAAAAAATAATTAGTTTTAGGCGGTGCGCAACGGCTTTAAAGTTTATTACGCATATTTCAGATTCATCTAGATGCCGTAGACTTAATTTTATACTTTGACAGTATTTTAAAAAGTATCTTAATCACTTTCCCGAGCTTTTTAACAAGGGATGTAGTCGTTGATAAAATTCGAGTCCCTGGGAGACAATTACAACTTAAAAATAACAATAATAACGGATAATCAAGGACTTTTAGAGTAAAACTTATAAATATTACGGACTCTGAAAAATAAGAGTTTTCTTCTTTGACGAAAATTTTTATTTAACGCAAAAGTGATAGTTAATCTTTAAAATTGTAAAATAGAATCTCTATTTCATTGTGGGTCGCAAAAAAAAAATGGTGAGTCGGGGATCGAACTCGGTCCTTTTTGTTCGGAGACAGAAGCTCTACTGGCTAGGCTACGTCCAACTGTTAATATTCATGAAATACATTTCTACTTGACTCTTTTATTCGAGCGAAATTAAAAAGTTGACATGTTAAAATCTGACAAGAAATGGAATGGGGTAAATTCCTAGTTTTACACTTAATTTTTAGCGAAACTTTAAGGCCATTGCGCACCGCCTAAACGATGAAATAAAATTTTTCTGTTTTCGCATAAATTTATTGGACACAGAAACCTACCATTTAAGATGCTGAGCTCAGTTGACCTTAAAGAAGTCCACCCTAATGTACACACACACGCACAAAATAAATGTATAAAAAAAAATGCGTATTTTACACACACAGCCATTAGATACATATATGCGTGTGCACGTTTGTGTGTGTGCATTGCAGCTGACTAAGGAATTGAGATTCGCTCAAATTCAAATTCAAGATAATACTGATATCCTTTTGCTAAAAGAATATTTCACTTACATTTCCACAACATACTTACATAAGACATTTTGTAACCGATTTTTGTGAACTAAAATTCAAATCGCATTGATGATATTAAAAGAACATTAAATATTCAAACCAATTGAATATCTTGCTCTTTATTACACGTGCCTCATATTGTTTAAGCAAATTCAAATGTTTTATCAATTTGATTCACGGCTTCCCCGCCCACCTGCCTTCCTTATCTTCTATTATTAACAGGGACCGTAAATAATCATTATCTGAGATTTTTATTTTAAAAGGCCTACTGAGATTTGTATAAGTTTTAGTCAACAATTTAACTGGTTTTTATGCACTTTATAGACATGAAGAAATAACAGTTAACTTGCTTTCCAGCTTTGTTGACATGCATATACTTTGTGGACAATAGTAAAAAGAACGTTATTTTTGACGTTTAAAACAAAAAATCACAGTAGTCTTTTTAAAATAAAAATCTCAAATAATGATTATTTACGGTCCCTGATTATTAATATAATTCTAATCAAGGTGAAAAATTAATGGAAAGAAAAATACTGAAGCAGAATATCAATTGTTAAATTTTAAATTAGTCAAATACATAAAGCAAAACATTGATTCGCATTAATATTGGTTTCTTTCATAAAAGTTGTCTACTGTGGATACTTTCCAAAAGCCCCGTTAACTAATTCGCCAAGAGTATTTGGTTTTTATTTACCTTTTCGTTACTTATAAATAATATACTGTCTGTCTGTCTGTCTGTCTGTCTGTCTGTCTGTCTGTCTGTCTGTCTGTCTGACTGTCTGTCTGTCTGTCTGTCTGTCTGTCTGTCTGTCTGTCTGTCTGTCTGTCTGTCTGTCTGTCTGTCTGTCTGTCTGTCTGTCTGTCTGTCTGTCTGTCTGTCTGTCTGTCTGTCTGTCTGTCTGTCTGTCTGTCTGTCTGTCTGTCTGTCTGTCTGTCTGTCTGTCTGTCTGTCTGTCTGTCTGTCTGTCTGTCTGTCTGTCTGTCTGTCTGTCTGTCTGTCTGTCTGTCTGTCTGTCTGTCTGTCTGTCTGTCTGTCTGTCTGTCTGTCTGTCTGTCTGTCTGTCTGTCTGTCTGTCTGTCTGTCTGTCTGTCTGTCTGTCTGTCTGTCTGTCTGTCTGTCTGTCTGTCTGTCTGTCTGTCTGTCTGTCTGTCTGTCTGTCTGTCTGTCTGTCTGTCTGTCTGTCTGTCTGTCTGTCTGTCTGTCTGTCTGTCTGTCTGTCTGTCTGTCTGTCTGTCTGTCTGTCTGTCTGTCTGTCTGTCTGTCTGTCTGTCTGTCTGTCTGTCTGTCTGTCTGTCTGTCTGTCTGTCTGTCTGTCTGTCTGTCTGTCTGTCTGTCTGTCTGTCTGTCTGTCTGTCTGTCTGTCTGTCTGTCTGTCTGTCTGTCTGTCTGTCTGTCTGTCTGTCTGTCTGTCTGTCTGTCTGTCTGTCTGTCTGTCTGTCTGTCTGTCTGTCTGTCTGTCTGTCTGTCTGTCTGTCTGTCTGTCTGTCTGTCTGTCTGTCTGTCTGTCTGTCTGTCTGTCTGTCTGTCTGTCTGTCTGTCTGTCTGTCTGTCTGTCTGTCTGTCTGTCTGTCTGTCTGTCTGTCTGTCTGTCTGTCTGTCTGTCTGTCTGTCTGTCTGTCTGTCTGTCTGTCTGTCTGTCTGTCTGTCTGTCTGTCTGTCTGTCTGTCTGTCTGTCTGTCTGTCTGTCTGTCTGTCTGTCTGTCTGTCTGTCTGTCTGTCTGTCTGTCTGTCTGTCTGTCTGTCTGTCTGTCTGTCTGTCTGTCTGTCTGTCTGTCTGTCTGTCTGTCTGTCTGTCTGTCTGTCTGTCTGTCTGTCTGTCTGTCTGTCTGTCTGTCTGTCTGTCTGTCTGTCTGTCTGTCTGTCTGTCTGTCTGTCTGTCTGTCTGTCTGTCTGTCTGTCTGTCTGTCTGTCTGTCTGTCTGTCTGTCTGTCTGTCTGTCTGTCTGTCTGTCTGTCTGTCTGTCTGTCTGTCTGTCTGTCTGTCTGTCTGTCTGTCTGTCTGTCTGTCTGTCTGTCTGTCTGTCTGTCTGTCTGTCTGTCTGTCTGTCTGTCTGTCTGTCTGTCTGTCTGTCTGTCTGTCTGTCTGTCTGTCTGTCTGTCTGTCTGTCTGTCTGTCTGTCTGTCTGTCTGTCTGTCTGTCTGTCTGTCTGTCTGTCTGTCTGTCTGTCTGTCTGTCTGTCTGTCTGTCTGTCTGTCTGTCTGTCTGTCTGTCTGTCTGTCTGTCTGTCTGTCTGTCTGTCTGTCTGTCTGTCTGTCTGTCTGTCTGTCTGTCTGTCTGTCTGTCTGTCTGTCTGTCTGTCTGTCTGTCTGTCTGTCTGTCTGTCTGTCTGTCTGTCTGTCTGTCTGTCTGTCGTACCTCTCTGGCAGGGCACAAGCAGTAGTGTCAGGTTCGGACATTTCCGCGTTTAAAACTATTGAGCGCGGTGTCCCTCAAGGATCTGTGCTCGGTCCTTTAATGTTTTGTGTGTATATTAATGACCTGCCTAATAATCTGTCAAACTGTAATGTTCATATGTACGCAGATGATGTACAAATATATGTAATAGAGCCCTGCACAAGTATACTCGAAATGCCCTTTAACTTAAATTTCAGGAAAACAGTTCGAGTAAATCAGCTCACAGAAATTTTCGGATCAAGTAGCTCAGCTCAAAAATTTTTACGTTGAGCTGTTTGTTTGATCGAAAAAAAGCAAGTATAGTAGCTCATTAGGGTGGACTTATTTTGTATGAAATTTCTAAGGCCATGCTCTCACCCCTTCATACATAGCATTTTTGTATCCTTAATCCATTAAAGAAAGAAAAAGTAAAAAATAATTAGTTTTAGGCGGTGCGCAACGGCTTTAAAGTTTATTACGCATATTTCAGATTCATCTAGATGCCGTAGACTTAATTTTATACTTTGACAGTATTTTAAAAAGTATCTTAATCACTTTCCCGAGCTTTTTAACAAGGGATGTAGTCGTTGATAAAATTCGAGTCCCTGGGAGACAATTACAACTTAAAAATAACAATAATAACGGATAATCAAGGACTTTTAGAGTAAAACTTATAAATATTACGGACTCTGAAAAATAAGAGTTTTCTTCTTTGACGAAAATTTTTATTTAACGCAAAAGTGATAGTTAATCTTTAAAATTGTAAAATAGAATCTCTATTTCATTGTGGGTCGCAAAAAAAAAATGGTGAGTCGGGGATCGAACTCGGTCCTTTTTGTTCGGAGACAGAAGCTCTACTGGCTAGGCTACGTCCAACTGTTAATATTCATGAAATACATTTCTACTTGACTCTTTTATTCGAGCGAAATTAAAAAGTTGACATGTTAAAATCTGACAAGAAATGGAATGGGGTAAATTCCTAGTTTTACACTTAATTTTTAGCGAAACTTTAAGGCCATTGCGCACCGCCTAAACGATGAAATAAAATTTTTCTGTTTTCGCATAAATTTATTGGACACAGAAACCTACCATTTAAGATGCTGAGCTCAGTTGACCTTAAAGAAGTCCACCCTAATGTACACACACACGCACAAAATAAATGTATAAAAAAAAATGCGTATTTTACACACACAGCCATTAGATACATATATGCGTGTGCACGTTTGTGTGTGTGCATTGCAGCTGACTAAGGAATTGAGATTCGCTCAAATTCAAATTCAAGATAATACTGATATCCTTTTGCTAAAAGAATATTTCACTTACATTTCCACAACATACTTACATAAGACATTTTGTAACCGATTTTTGTGAACTAAAATTCAAATCGCATTGATGATATTAAAAGAACATTAAATATTCAAACCAATTGAATATCTTGCTCTTTATTACACGTGCCTCATATTGTTTAAGCAAATTCAAATGTTTTATCAATTTGATTCACGGCTTCCCCGCCCACCTGCCTTCCTTATCTTCTATTATTAACAGGGACCGTAAATAATCATTATCTGAGATTTTTATTTTAAAAGGCCTACTGAGATTTGTATAAGTTTTAGTCAACAATTTAACTGGTTTTTATGCACTTTATAGACATGAAGAAATAACAGTTAACTTGCTTTCCAGCTTTGTTGACATGCATATACTTTGTGGACAATAGTAAAAAGAACGTTATTTTTGACGTTTAAAACAAAAAATCACAGTAGTCTTTTTAAAATAAAAATCTCAAATAATGATTATTTACGGTCCCTGATTATTAATATAATTCTAATCAAGGTGAAAAATTAATGGAAAGAAAAATACTGAAGCAGAATATCAATTGTTAAATTTTAAATTAGTCAAATACATAAAGCAAAACATTGATTCGCATTAATATTGGTTTCTTTCATAAAAGTTGTCTACTGTGGATACTTTCCAAAAGCCCCGTTAACTAATTCGCCAAGAGTATTTGGTTTTTATTTACCTTTTCGTTACTTATAAATAATATACTGTCTGTCTGTCTGTCTGTCTGTCTGTCTGTCTGTCTGTCTGTCTGTCTGTCTGTCTGTCTGTCTGTCTGTCTGTCTGTCTGTCTGTCTGTCTGTCTGTCTGTCTGTCTGTCTGTCTGTCTGTCTGTCTGTCTGTCTGTCTGTCTGTCTGTCTGTCTGTCTGTCTGTCTGTCTGTCTGTCTGTCTGTCTGTCTGTCTGTCTGTCTGTCTGTCTGTCTGTCTGTCTGTCTGTCTGTCTGTCTGTCTGTCTGTCTGTCTGTCTGTCTGTCTGTCTGTCTGTCTGTCTGTCTGTCTGTCTGTCTGTCTGTCTGTCTGTCTGTCTGTCTGTCTGTCTGTCTGTCTGTCTGTCTGTCTGTCTGTCTGTCTGTCTGTCTGTCTGTCTGTCTGTCTGTCTGTCTGTCTGTCTGTCTGTCTGTCTGTCTGTCTGTCTGTCTGTCTGTCTGTCTGTCTGTCTGTCTGTCTGTCTGTCTGTCTGTCTGTCTGTCTGTCTGTCTGTCTGTCTGTCTGTCTGTCTGTCTGTCTGTCTGTCTGTCTGTCTGTCTGTCTGTCTGTCTGTCTGTCTGTCTGTCTGTCTGTCTGTCTGTCTGTCTGTCTGTCTGTCTGTCTGTCTGTCTGTCTGTCTGTCTGTCTGTCTGTCTGTCTGTCTGTCTGTCTGTCTGTCTGTCTGTCTGTCTGTCTGTCTGTCTGTCTGTCTGTCTGTCTGTCTGTCTGTCTGTCTGTCTGTCTGTCTGTCTGTCTGTCTGTCTGTCTGTCTGTCTGTCTGTCTGTCTGTCTGTCTGTCTGTCTGTCTGTCTGTCTGTCTGTCTGTCTGTCTGTCTGTCTGTCTGTCTGTCTGTCTGTCTGTCTGTCTG
The DNA here is from genome assembly GCF_030179915.1 of Drosophila takahashii. Taxonomy (NCBI): domain Eukaryota; kingdom Metazoa; phylum Arthropoda; class Insecta; order Diptera; family Drosophilidae; genus Drosophila; species Drosophila takahashii. The sequence continues at coordinate 5,012,433 of NC_091679.1, read as the reverse complement.
TCTGTCTGTCTGTCTGTCTGTCTGTCTGTCTGTCTGTCTGTCTGTCTGTCTGTCTGTCTGTCTGTCTGTCTGTCTGTCTGTCTGTCTGTCTGTCTGTCTGTCTGTCTGTCTGTCTGTCTGTCTGTCTGTCTGTCTGTCTGTCTGTCTGTCTGTCTGTCTGTCTGTCTGTCTGTCTGTCTGTCTGTCTGTCTGTCTGTCTGTCTGTCTGTCTGTCTGTCTGTCTGTCTGTCTGTCTGTCTGTCTGTCTGTCTGTCTGTCTGTCTGTCTGTCTGTCTGTCTGTCTGTCTGTCTGTCTGTCTGTCTGTCTGTCTGTCTGTCTGTCTGTCTGTCTGTCTGTCTGTCTGTCTGTCTGTCTGTCTGTCTGTCTGTCTGTCTGTCTGTCTGTCTGTCTGTCTGTCTGTCTGTCTGTCTGTCTGTCTGTCTGTCTGTCTGTCTGTCTGTCTGTCTGTCTGTCTGTCTGTCTGTCTGTCTGTCTGTCTGTCTGTCTGTCTGTCTGTCTGTCTGTCTGTCTGTCTGTCTGTCTGTCTGTCTGTCTGTCTGTCTGTCTGTCTGTCTGTCTGTCTGTCTGTCTGTCTGTCTGTCTGTCTGTCTGTCTGTCTGTCTGTCTGTCTGTCTGTCTGTCTGTCTGTCTGTCTGTCTGTCTGTCTGTCTGTCTGTCTGTCTGTCTGTCTGTCTGTCTGTCTGTCTGTCTGTCTGTCTGTCTGTCTGTCTGTCTGTCTGTCTGTCTGTCTGTCTGTCTGTCTGTCTGTCTGTCTGTCTGTCTGTCTGTCTGTCTGTCTGTCTGTCTGTCTGTCTGTCTGTCTGTCTGTCGGTCTGTCTGTCTCTCTGTCTGTCTGTCTGTCTGTCTGTCTGTCTGTCTGTCTGTCTGTCTGTCTGTCTGTCTGTCTGTCTGTCTGTCTGTCTGTCGTACCTCTCTGGCAGGGCACAAGCAGTAGTGTCAGGTTCGGACATTTCCGCGTTTAAAACTATTGAGCGCGGTGTCCCTCAAGGATCTGTGCTCGGTCCTTTAATGTTTTGTGTGTATATTAATGACCTGCCTAATAATCTGTCAAACTGTAATGTTCATATGTACGCAGATGATGTACAAATATATGTAATAGAGCCCTGCACAAGTATACTCGAAATGCCCTTTAACTTAAATTTCAGGAAAACAGTTCGAGTAAATCAGCTCACAGAAATTTTCGGATCAAGTAGCTCAGCTCAAAAATTTTTACGTTGAGCTGTTTGTTTGATCGAAAAAAAGCAAGTATAGTAGCTCATTAGGGTGGACTTATTTTGTATGAAATTTCTAAGGCCATGCTCTCACCCCTTCATACATAGCATTTTTGTATCCTTAATCCATTAAAGAAAGAAAAAGTAAAAAATAATTAGTTTTAGGCGGTGCGCAACGGCTTTAAAGTTTATTACGCATATTTCAGATTCATCTAGATGCCGTAGACTTAATTTTATACTTTGACAGTATTTTAAAAAGTATCTTAATCACTTTCCCGAGCTTTTTAACAAGGGATGTAGTCGTTGATAAAATTCGAGTCCCTGGGAGACAATTACAACTTAAAAATAACAATAATAACGGATAATCAAGGACTTTTAGAGTAAAACTTATAAATATTACGGACTCTGAAAAATAAGAGTTTTCTTCTTTGACGAAAATTTTTATTTAACGCAAAAGTGATAGTTAATCTTTAAAATTGTAAAATAGAATCTCTATTTCATTGTGGGTCGCAAAAAAAAAATGGTGAGTCGGGGATCGAACTCGGTCCTTTTTGTTCGGAGACAGAAGCTCTACTGGCTAGGCTACGTCCAACTGTTAATATTCATGAAATACATTTCTACTTGACTCTTTTATTCGAGCGAAATTAAAAAGTTGACATGTTAAAATCTGACAAGAAATGGAATGGGGTAAATTCCTAGTTTTACACTTAATTTTTAGCGAAACTTTAAGGCCATTGCGCACCGCCTAAACGATGAAATAAAATTTTTCTGTTTTCGCATAAATTTATTGGACACAGAAACCTACCATTTAAGATGCTGAGCTCAGTTGACCTTAAAGAAGTCCACCCTAATGTACACACACACGCACAAAATAAATGTATAAAAAAAAATGCGTATTTTACACACACAGCCATTAGATACATATATGCGTGTGCACGTTTGTGTGTGTGCATTGCAGCTGACTAAGGAATTGAGATTCGCTCAAATTCAAATTCAAGATAATACTGATATCCTTTTGCTAAAAGAATATTTCACTTACATTTCCACAACATACTTACATAAGACATTTTGTAACCGATTTTTGTGAACTAAAATTCAAATCGCATTGATGATATTAAAAGAACATTAAATATTCAAACCAATTGAATATCTTGCTCTTTATTACACGTGCCTCATATTGTTTAAGCAAATTCAAATGTTTTATCAATTTGATTCACGGCTTCCCCGCCCACCTGCCTTCCTTATCTTCTATTATTAACAGGGACCGTAAATAATCATTATCTGAGATTTTTATTTTAAAAGGCCTACTGAGATTTGTATAAGTTTTAGTCAACAATTTAACTGGTTTTTATGCACTTTATAGACATGAAGAAATAACAGTTAACTTGCTTTCCAGCTTTGTTGACATGCATATACTTTGTGGACAATAGTAAAAAGAACGTTATTTTTGACGTTTAAAACAAAAAATCACAGTAGTCTTTTTAAAATAAAAATCTCAAATAATGATTATTTACGGTCCCTGATTATTAATATAATTCTAATCAAGGTGAAAAATTAATGGAAAGAAAAATACTGAAGCAGAATATCAATTGTTAAATTTTAAATTAGTCAAATACATAAAGCAAAACATTGATTCGCATTAATATTGGTTTCTTTCATAAAAGTTGTCTACTGTGGATACTTTCCAAAAGCCCCGTTAACTAATTCGCCAAGAGTATTTGGTTTTTATTTACCTTTTCGTTACTTATAAATAATATACTGTCTGTCTGTCTGTCTGTCTGTCTGTCTGTCTGTCTGTCTGTCTGTCTGTCTGTCTGTCTGTCTGTCTGTCTGTCTGTCTGTCTGTCTGTCTGTCTGTCTGTCTGTCTGTCTGTCTGTCTGTCTGTCTGTCTGTCTGTCTGTCTGTCTGTCTGTCTGTCTGTCTGTCTGTCTGTCTGTCTGTCTGTCTGTCTGTCTGTCTGTCTGTCTGTCTGTCTGTCTGTCTGTCTGTCTGTCTGTCTGTCTGTCTGTCTGTCTGTCTGTCTGTCTGTCTGTCTGTCTGTCTGTCTGTCTGTCTGTCTGTCTGTCTGTCTGTCTGTCTGTCTGTCTGTCTGTCTGTCTGTCTGTCTGTCTGTCTGTCTGTCTGTCTGTCTGTCTGTCTGTCTGTCTGTCTGTCTGTCTGTCTGTCTGTCTGTCTGTCTGTCTGTCTGTCTGTCTGTCTGTCTGTCTGTCTGTCTGTCTGTCTGTCTGTCTGTCTGTCTGTCTGTCTGTCTGTCTGTCTGTCTGTCTGTCTGTCTGTCTGTCTGTCTGTCTGTCTGTCTGTCTGTCTGTCTGTCTGTCTGTCTGTCTGTCTGTCTGTCTGTCTGTCTGTCTGTCTGTCTGTCTGTCTGTCTGTCTGTCTGTCTGTCTGTCTGTCTGTCTGTCTGTCTGTCTGTCTGTCTGTCTGTCTGTCTGTCTGTCTGTCTGTCTGTCTGTCTGTCTGTCTGTCTGTCTGTCTGTCTGTCTGTCTGTCTGTCTGTCTGTCTGTCTGTCTGTCTGTCTGTCTGTCTGTCTGTCTGTCTGTCTGTCTGTCTGTCTGTCTGTCTGTCTGTCTGTCTGTCTGTCTGTCTGTCTGTCTGTCTGTCTGTCTGTCTGTCTGTCTGTCTGTCTGTCTGTCTGTCTGTCTGTCTGTCTGTCTGTCTGTCTGTCTGTCTGTCTGTCTGTCTGTCTGTCTGTCTGTCTGTCTGTCTGTCTGTCTGTCTGTCTGTCTGTCTGTCTGTCTGTCTGTCTGTCTGTCTGTCTGTCTGTCTGTCTGTCTGTCTGTCTGTCTGTCTGTCTGTCTGTCTGTCTGTCTGTCTGTCTGTCTGTCTGTCTGTCTGTCTGTCTGTCTGTCTGTCTGTCTGTCTGTCTGTCTGTCTGTCTGTCTGTCTGTCTGTCTGTCTGTCTGTCTGTCTGTCTGTCTGTCTGTCTGTCTGTCTGTCTGTCTGTCTGTCTGTCTGTCTGTCTGTCTGTCTGTCTGTCTGTCTGTCTGTCTGTCTGTCTGTCTGTCTGTCTGTCTGTCTGTCTGTCTGTCTGTCTGTCTGTCTGTCTGTCTGTCTGTCTGTCTGTCTGTCCGTCTGTCCGTCTGTCCGTCTGTCTGTCTGTCTGTCTGTCCGTATGAACGCTGAGATCTCGGAAACTATAAAAGCTAGAAGATTGGCATTTTGCATGCAGTTTCTAGGAGCTCCTACGCAGCGCAAGTTTGTTTCAAAAAGGTGCCACGCCCCCTCTAAGGCCCACAAGCCCCCTCTAACTTAATTCATCCCTTTCAGCTAGCCTGATGTGACGTCACGCGTCCCCATATGTTTTTATGTATGCTCTGCTGGCGCATGTATGATGTACATATGAATGTCCTGCTGTCGCAATTTAAGTGTGACCGCGCAAGGGGAAAATAAAAATACCACAGCCAAAAAAATCGATTATTTCGCAAATCTTAAGTAAACGTTAAATTTTAGACCTTACAGAAATCCCATTAAGCTGAATTTTACAGTCGAAATTTTCCTTAAAATTGCTTTTACTTAATGTATAAACATCTATACCCACATTTTGTTACTCCCTGTAATTTACAACCTGCTCAAGCTGCCACATAGGTAGCAGTATACCTGTTATTGTTGAATAAATATAAACCTTTTTAAAAAAAAAAAAAAAAAATTGCTTTTGTTTTTTAAAATGCAAAAGCCCGATAAGCAAACTATTTATTACTTTTCAAATTTTGAGTTATCGACAAACTTTAAATTTGTATAAAACAAAAACAAACAATGATTTGCTCTGCTATGTACACACACACGCACAAAATAAATATATTCAAAAAATGCGTATTTTACACACACAGCCATTAGATACATATATGCGTGTGCACGTCTGTGTGTGTGCATTGCAGCTGACTAAGGAATTGAGATTCGCTCAAATTCAAATTCAAGATAATACTGATATCCTTTTGCTAAAAAAATATTTCATTTACATTTACACAACATACTTACATAAAAAATTCAAATCGCATTGATAATATTAAAAGAACATTAAATATTCAAACCAATTGATTCTCTTGCTCTTTATTACACGTGCCTCATATTGTTCAAACAAATTCAAATGTTTAAACTAGAGCCCTGCACAAGCCACCTGACTTGTTTGTCAAACCTTAAAACCAAATGACCTACTTGAAACCCATTTGACCTGGGTCGTTTGGGTTTGGGTATTTGGGTAAACGGGTCAATTTACCCAAACCCAAATACCCAAAACAAAAACAGGTCAAGTAGGTCAGGTCAAAAAATATTATAGGTAAGGTCGGTTTGGGTTGGGTTTCAAGTAACTCTTCTACTTCAGTTCTATTACATTTTCATATTGAATCGAAATATTTGTACGTTCAGTGAGCAGCAACTTAGAAAAATGGAGGAATCCACAAGTGTATTTATGCACATAAGTGTGGTAACTTTTATGGATAAATGTAGGACTCAAGTTCTTCTTCTGGCGACAAACGGATAGACGAATTTACTTTGATGAGTAATAAGATAAGATCCGGACAGTACTCGATGAGTAAGAAGCGCGGACGAAGTAATGTGTGGAATATTTTGGCAAGTATTATAAATGAAAAGGACGAAATCGTTAAAAATTTAGTAGCTTGCAAAAAGTGCTATAAAGTCCAATCCGTCTCTCACGGAACGTCTAACCTAAAGCGTCATAAATGCTACACTGCATCGGAAAAAGAACGAGATGCTAATACTGTTCATCTGAATCGTGATAGTAAGCAACGACTGACCAAAATAGCAACGGAGTGGACAATAAGAAATTGTAGACCATTCCAAATAATAGCTGATGAAGGCTTGGAAAAATTTGCAGATTTCCTAATCCATTTAGGAGCAAACTATGGAAATGGGTTGAAAGCGAAACGAGTTCTTCCTTACCCAACCACAATATCGAGGAATGTGTCCGACCTGTAAGTTAACTAAAGTCAACCGGACAGAGTCGATGACCGGTTGTCCGAATAACATGCACCAGCCAAATCGCTGACGCAGCATTTGACCGGATGCTCGTGCATAGCCGGCAAACACAGCACTTTTGCGTGGCCGCTATGAGTTAGCTTCTGTTAGCTTTAAGTTGAGAATTTGCATTCAGTTCTGTTTCATGTCTTAAATAAAGAGCACACTGCTCGTTAACACTACTCCGGCATCGCCGTCAAACTTATTTACATTCGTCCACTGAGCTTAAGGCCAGGGGTATAGGGGGACAGTTATCCCCTCACCATAATCTTCAGTTGATTCATCGGTGGCCATAGTTGCCCAGCAGCCAACCCCCAACCACTCGGAAGAGAGTTACGCAGCGGCTGCCCCCATACAGTACATCAGCGATTATAGTTGCCAGCAGCCAGCTCCCAACCACTTGAACGACAGCCACACAGTGGTTACTCTTCGTCCAGCACATCAGCGATCATAGTTGTCTAGCAGACAGCTATAACCCTGCCTACGACAAGCACCCTGCCGGTGCCCTTACTTACAACAAGCACCCCGCCGGTGCCCCTCACCTACGACAAGGACCCTGTCGGTGCCCCTCGCCACCCGCAAGTACCCTGCCGGTACCCCTCACCTTCAGCAAGCACCCTACCGGTGCCCCTTTTACCACTGGCCCGTACAAGAACGGTACCGCCGCCGAGCCAGCTACCAAAAAGTATAATTGGCGCTCAACGTAAATTAATTTTGGAATAAATTTGAGGGAACACACCACACACACACAGAAAAAAAAAATGTAAGTGAGCCCCTTATTTAAATATTTTCTAATCTGCACAAGGTTATAAAACAGTTAAAAAAATATATATGTTCTAAGAAAGGAAAAAACTTATTTTAAATTTAAAAAAAAAATTGAATTTGTTTAATTTAAAATAACAATAACTTTTTACTTATAAAAACTAATTCTACAACTCCATGTGAAAAATCGATGCCTTAATAAATAATAAATAAAAGAGTTACAACGGACTCAGAATTTTGGAATCAGAATTTGGTTGACGATTTAGGTATTGCAGATAAATTTTTCCCAACAAGAGTTATACAATGCATCGCTCTTATTTACGTTATATCCCAAATAATTCATATCAATTTATTATTACTATTAGCACTATATTCGCTAGCTTTGAATTTAGTGAACGGAACCACCCGTTCGCCGTCTTAAAGAAATATGACCCCGCATTCCTCGTCGTCTTTTTGTCTTTGTTGTTCTTTTGTTTAATTGCTTACGTTCGCATATCGTTAGGGTATTTAAGCCCATGAGTGCACAATTTCGTCAGTATAGAAACGCTGACCAGTACCCGAGCGATTCAGATTCCGATAACGAAGAATTCCTTCGGGCTTCAACTCCGGGAATAGACCCCCCAGCAGGTAGTGGGATGGATCCCGAGCAACTTAGGCTGGTTGTGCAGGCGGCCATTGACAACGCGTTGACAGAGCAGGCCGCCTTAAATCGACAAAGGGAGGAACAACTAAGGTTAACTATCGATACACTGGCCAGCGAGGTGGCAGAGTTACGCGTGGCACCCGCCGCAGCCCAAGCACCGGCGCCGGCCCCAGAAATTAGGGTATACGCGGCCATACAAATCAGGGATGACGTTCAGTGTAGCGAGCCTCTCGACGCAGTCAAATGCCTACCCGAATTCGCGGGGGCACAAGAAGCGTACGTTTCTTGGAGACAGGCGGCCACGGCCGCATATCACATATTCAGACGATATGATGGTAGTTCGCGCCACTATCAGGCGGTAATTATTATTAGAAGCAAAATTAGGGGACCTGCCGACGCAGTACTATCCTCATTTGGAACTGTGTTAAATTTCGACGCGATCGTAAGTCGTCTTGATTTTACTTACAGCGACAAAAGACCGATGCACGTCATCGAACAAGAGCTAGGCACCCTCAGGCAGGGTAGCCTAACCCTATTACAATACTACGATGAGGTTGAGAAAAAGCTGACCTTATTGACCAACAAGGTTAACATGTCCTACGAACAAAGTATGGCGAAAATTCTATGTGAAAAATTCCGTGATGACGCGCTAATGCGGTTATTCCACTACATCGTTCGGATCATTCATTAGTACAATTTTTTCTCAGCCCATACGATTTTACGTAGGTGCGAGCAAGATCCGATTTACAGTAGCTCTAATAAATGAGCAAAATTGTACTTTTTAGATTCAATTTTGCTCATACAAAAAAAAATAAAATGGTGGCCTTCGGTTTTTAAAATTTTGCTCATTAATTGCTCATTGCAGCTGACATATATCTGTCTTGCTCGCACCTACGTAAAATCGTATAGCCTGAGAAAAAATTGTTCTAATGAATGAGCCGACCAATGTAGTGGAATAACCGCATAAGGGTTTTTATTTCGGGCCTAAAACGCAGTCTCACTGACGTGCTTTTCTCGGCAAAGCCGAAGGATATGCCATCGGCCCTAGCCCTGGCACAAGAGGTGGAATCAAACCACGAGAGATATCAGTTCGCGACTACGTTCGCAAGAAGCCAAGAGGAGCGAAAGTCAAGTCCAAAGACTCAAAGTCGTCAACAGGACAAGACACCCGCACAGGCGGAGCCACAAAATAGTGCCGGCAAAAACCCGCACTATAGCAAAACGTTTAAAGCACAGGTTCATAATGAGCCGCGCAACAACAAGTTTCAAAACACGCAGGAGCCCATGGATGTAGATCCATCTGTCTCCAAGGTAATCCCCCCTGTTCAAGTCCCTACTTATCAGAACAGAAGACCCGCAACTTCCGATCGCACGGGTAACCCAAAGAAACAACAGAGGGTTAATCACGTCGTTCAGAACGACGAACAAGTCGTAAAATCATATGCCGATGCTGCCTCTGTCGCAGCTGCGGGAATAAACGATGACTCAATTTACGAGTACGACTCAGACACAATAAATTTTTTAGGGGAAAATCCTTGCTACCCGTCATCGGACGCAGAGTAGCGGGGGTGAACATGAAGTTCCTCATTGACACGGGCGCGTCCAAAAATTTCATTCGACCGCATAAAGGGTTGAAAGGCGTTCGCCCGGTAGAATCCAAATTCTCGGTTCATTCCATTCACGGCAAGACCAAAATCACAGAGAAATGCTGTGTGGCACTGTTTAACACGAATGCCACATTTTTTATTTTACGGGATTTAGAAACATTTGACGGGATAATAGGCCTCGACCTGTTAAAACAGGCAGGGGTATCACTATGCTTGGCTTCAGGTCAACTTAAATGGGGCACAGTGGTGGAACAGATTTCATTCCACACCTGCCCAGACGTCAACTTTACTAAGGTGGACTGCTCAGAGGCACCTCCTTTAGTAAAGGGAGCGTTCCAGAAAATGCTAAAGGACAGAAAAAAGTACTTCGCTGACCCTAATGAAGCCCTGCCATATAATACGTCGGTAATAGCTACCATCAGGACTCTCGATAAAGAGCCCATTTACACCAAATTGTACCCTTACCCCATGGGGGCGGCGGATTTCGTCAACAAAGAGATTGACGATCTGCTTAAAAACGGCATAATCCAAAAATCGGTCTCCCCCTATAATAACCCAATATGGGTTGTGGATAAAAAGGGAATCGATGAGGATGGAAACAAAAAAATGCGGTTAGTGTTGGACTTTCGCAAACTAAACGAAAGAACAATACCTGATCGTTATCCCATTACCGAACATTTCAATGATATTAGGAAACTTGGGAAAGGCCAAGTATTTCTCAACGCTGGACTTGAAATCCGGCTACCACCAAATTACTGTCGCGGAAAAAGACCGTGAGAAAACTGCCTTCTCGGTGAATGGGGGGAAATACGAATTCCGCAGACTACCGTTTGGCCTCAAAAATGCAGGCAGCATTTTTCAGAGGACCATCGACGACATCCTACGGGAGCAGATCGGCAAGTTCTGCTATGTTTACGTTGACGACGTAACCATTTTTTCGGAGGATGAGAACGCTCACATTAGGCACGTGGATTGGGTTCTTAAGAGCCTGTACGATGCTAACATGAGAGTATCGGGAGAAAAGTCCAGCTTTTTTAAGAAAAGTGTAAGCTTCCTTGGGTTTATAGTCACCTGTAACGGTGCTACAACAGACCCAGAAAAGGTAAAGGCCATAAAAGAATTTCGGGAACCCAAAAATATTTTTGAGGTACGATCATTTCTAGGCTTAGCCAGTTATTATCGATGTTTCATTAAGGACTTCGCAGCAATAGCAAGGCCTATATCGGACATCTTGAAGGGGGAAAACGGAACAGTTAGTAGACACAGGTCACGAAACATTCCGGTTCAATTATGTGAGGCGCAACAACAAGCGTTCCAGAAACTACGAAATATCTTGGCATCCGACAACGTGTTGCTAAGGTACCCCGACTACAAAAAGGCATTTGATCTAACGACAGATGCCTCGGCCTATGGCATTGGGGCAGTATTGTCCCAAGAGGGACGCCCAATAACAATGACCTCAAGGACATGGAAAGATAGGGAAGTTAACTACGCCACAAACGAGAGGGAACTCTTAGCCATAATTTGGGCACTGGCCAAGCTGCGTCACTACTTATATGCAGTCAAAGATATAAACATCTTTACTGATCATCAACCATTGACCTTCGCGGTGGCAAAATCTAATCCAAATGCCAAAATCAAACGGTGGAAAGCTCGCATCGACGAGTCCGGCGCTAAAATCTTTTATAAGCCCGGCAAGGATAACCTCGTCGCAGATGCCCTCTCCAGACAGCAACTTAACGTTGTGGAGCAGGAAGAAGCTTATTCGTGTGCGGCCACTATTCACAGTGAAATGTCACTCACGCACACCATTGAAACTACGGATAAGCCATTAAACTGCTTTCAAAACCAGATAACTCTGGAGGAAGCACGCTTTTCCTCTAAACGCAGCTTCGTTCTGTTCGGAAACAAGAGACGACATAGCATTGACTTCACATGCAAGGAGTCGTTGCTTGAGGAGCTTGCAGACGCAATTGTCCCAAAAGGCGTAAACGCCATTCACTGCGATCTTCACACGCTGGCGATGATTCAGGATGTATTGGTCCGGCAATTCCCAGCCACCAAGTTCTGGCATTGCAAGAACCGTGTTACGGATATTTTTGCAGTCGATGAAAGACGGGAAATCCTCACAGCCGAGCATAATAGAGCTCACAGGTCAGCGCAGGAAAATGTTAAGCAAGTACTTTCAGAATACTACTTTCCAAAAATGACCAAGTTAGCAAACGAAATCGTCACTAACTGTAAAACCTGCGCTAAGGCAAAATACGACCGTCATCCAAAGAAACACGAGCTCGGCGAAACGCCAGTTCCATCTCAGGTGGGAGAAATGCTACACATAGACATTTTCTCCACAGATAAAAAATATTTTCTGACATGCATTGACAAATTTTCAAAGTTTGCAATGGTCCAGCCAGTTCCCTCTAGAACCATAGAGGATCTTAAACCGGCTCTGTTACAACTACTTAACGTCTTCCCCAAAGCTAGAGTCATATATTGCGACAATGAGCCATCATTGAACTCGCACACCATTTTGGCCATGCTGGAAAATCACTTCGGCGTCAGCATTTCGAATGCACCGCCTCTCCACAGCGTCTCGAACGGACAAGTGGAACGCTTCCACAGCATTCTGGTAGAGCTGGCCAGATGTCTTAAAATCGACAAAGGCATCAGCGACACCGTTGAACTGATTTTGCTGGCCACTGCTAAATACAACAAGTCTATCCATTCGGTCATCGACAAGAGGCCAGCCGACGTAGTTGTAGCACAGTCAAGTGATCCACAGTACGAAATACAGGATAAAATAAAACAGGCCCAGGACAAGCTGAGAACAAGGGAAAATGCTTCTAGGCAAAATAGGGTGTTCAAGGTTGGCGACAAAGTCCTGGTAAAATCCAACAAAAGGCTAGGCAACAAGCTTTCACCATTATGCGAGGAGAAAACTGTGGAAGCGGACATGGGGACCACGGTCCTCATTAAGGGGAGGGTGGTCCACAAAGACAACCTGAAATAATTTAACCAACCAGAAAAAACAATGTCTTTTATTTCTGTTTAGCCACTTGGCACAAATTTTTAATTCTTTTCGTAGCCAATTGGCCCAACTTTTAATAGTTATAGGCATAGATGGTAAAACATATTTTTTAAGTTTAGGCTAATTTCCGTTGGTGGTGGGCAACCTTGTCATAAACAAAAATATAGCTTCGAATTCATTCACAGGTTCAAATTCGTACTCTACATCTTGTTTCTAACTACGGCGTCGACCCCCATAACTGACTATTCCCAGGCGAAATACATTCCCATCATTGATGGTCGCATCCTGGTTTGGGAAGAGTATGCGTTCGTAAGGCACTCGGCAAATCTGTCTGAATATAGGCGCGTAGTTGAGGAAACGGACAACATGAGCGAAATGTTTCCCCTATCGCACATGAAAAAGCTTTTGAGCGTGGATACCGCTCATCTCCGAGACTTACTTGACTCATTGGGCGTACACCATAGGGTGGCTAGAAGTTTGGATTTTCTAGGGTCAGCATTAAAGATCGTGGCAGGAACACCAGACGCAGAAGATTTAGAAAAGATCAAATTTACTGAGTTGCAACTTATTAACTCAAACAATAGACAGGTTTCCACCTGTCCACCTTAACAATAGAGTACAAGATCAAATTAATAAACTTACCGCAACAGTCAACCAAATCCTGAAATCAGCTAAAAATTCACAAATTGACACTGGTCATTTATACGAGACATTGCTTGCTCGGAACAGGATGATCATGATGGAATTGCAGAACTTAATACTTGCGATCACACTAGCAAAAATTAATATGGTTAGTCCAAATCACTATGGACGGCAGTCCATGTAGTGACGAAGCGCACCAGGAGAGTGTACGAAGGCGACTACTATATATACACGAAGAAATGAAAATCTACTGTGATGGTCCGATCATAATGAATGATACACCTATCGAAAGGTATTGCAAAAACTAACAGGATTGCATACCAAGACTCTAAGAAAATCAATTGGCTTGGGAGAGAGTGCGGTGAAAGTGAAAAAGTGAAAATTTCGAAATTTGGAGCTGTTGGGGCCGGTGGGAATAACTGCCCCCTCGCAATGTTTCAGTTGTATTCCTTTTGAAAATACCTGTCGAATGAGGGGTCATTTGTCAAAATCCGACGCTCCGTTCAAAAGTTATAGCCAAAATAAGATTTTCTTCGTCTTCCCAAAATGAAAACTTAATTCTGTTTGTCAGTTTGTCAGTTTGTCCAAAACATGTTTTTTAAGTTTTGAAAATTTGATATGACGTTCATCACATCGATATAAAAAACTTTTGTTCTACCACTTTTGGAAAAACTCGCTAGTTTAGCGGGAAAACAGCTATAAGTGGCTAAAATTCGGAAAGCTGTGCTGCATCTCGTTTGAAAGGGGTTTTTAAATGCTATAAACGCCTTCTATATGCAATTTGTGTAAATGTAATAGTTAAAAAAATATGAACAAAAGAAAATTTTTTAAAACTTTTTTTTAGCTTTTTTTTATTTTTCTCAAAAACGGCTCTAACGATTTTCTTTAAAACCTTAAACTGTATAGCCCTTGAGATTCCTTAAATTTTGGTATATAACACATAACTGTAAAAAGTCACGTTTAAAAGTTGTTTTTATTCGAAATTAGACATTTTGTCTGTTGCGTCCGTAAAAGTTCTACAATCCGATAACATTTTACACTTCATCATTAAATTTCCTAGGTTCAAACTAGCATGTAAGAAAATCACAATTTTCCCCGTAGCACACCATAATGTGATGTTACGATTAGTTGGTAATACAGTAGCCGAGTGCAACGGAGAAGTCCACTCGATTAAAAACTGCTCGGTAGCACCAGGAGTCACCTTTTGTCGACTAACGGCGGAGAGCTCGTGCGCAAGAGAGCTACATGCTGGTGGAATAGCGCACTGCGAGACCCAGCCAAGTGATCTACATCCAATCACCTACGTCGACGAGGGAATTATCATCATCAATGACCGGTCAGCCCAAGTGCAGGTAGACAACGGAACCAGCGTCTGGGTACATGGAACGCACCTTGTCACTTTCGATGAACTCGCCACCGTTAACGAAACCCTGTTCGTAAATCACGACACTGTCCGGAAGAGGACTGCAGGGGTAGCCAATTCGCCCTCTCTAAATATCACCATCAGTCAAAGCACTCTGAGTCTTCCCTACCTTCATCGTTTAAGTGAACGTAATTTGGAATATATTCAGAAGTTCGGAGAAGAAATTAATACCAATCGAACACACATGGTAGCGCTAATCGCAGGAGCAATATTTTGCGCATTGATTTGTGTCGGTCTCACCTATCAGCGACTCACCAGGGCCAGAAGATCAGCGATCCAACTAAGGGAGGTGATTGCCACAATAGGGTCGGCCGAGGGCGGCCTCAATCTTGAGGGGGAAGTAGTTAACTAAAGTCAACCGGACAGAGTCGATGACCGGCTGTCCGAATAACATGCACCGGCCAAATCGCTGACGCAGCATTTGACCGGATGCTCGTGCATAGCCGGCAAACGCAGCACTTTTGCGTGGCCGCTATGAGTTAGCTTCTGTTATCTTTAAGTTGAGAATTTGTATTCAGTTCTGTTTCATGTCTTAAATAAAGAGCACACTGCTCTTCAACACTACTCCGGCATCGCCGTCAAACTTATTTACATTCGTCCACTGAGCTTAAGGCCAGGGGCATAGGGGGACTGTTATCCCCTCACCATAATCTTTAGTTGATTCATCGGTGGCCATAGTTGCCCAGCAGCCAACCCCCAACCACTCGGAAGAGAGTTACGCAGCGGCTGCCCCCATCCAGTACATCAGCGATTATAGTTGCCAGCAGCCAGCTCCCAACCACTTGAACGACAGCCACACAGTGGTTACTCTTCGTCCAGCACATCAGCGATCATAGTTGTCTAGCAGACAGCTATAACCCTGCCTACGACAAGCACCCTGCCGGTGCCCTTACTTACAACAAGCACCCCGCCGGTGCCCCTCACCTACGACAAGGACCCTGTCGGTGCCCCTCGCCACCCGCAAGTACCCTGCCGGTACCCCTCACCTTCAGCAAGCACCCTACCGGTGCCCCTTTTACCACTGGCCCGTACAGGAACGGTACCGCCGCCGGGCCAGCGAAGAATAAATTGTATGAAGCTGAATTTTCTAGGGTCAAAATCGAAATCCAATCTATTCGAACCAATAATATGGCTTATAGCGTCACCACTGATGCTTGGACAGAAAATTTTACGCAGGCATCGTACGTTTCGGTCACAATGCATTATATTCGTGATGCTAGCTTTATAAGCAGGGTTCTTGGAATAGAGTCAATGGATGCTGACCCATCAACCGGTATGAAATTAACATTATTTAAGTTTACAAAATAACAATTATTTATTTTAGGCGCTAACTTAAAAAAACGTGTTCAAAACTGTTTGAAAGAGTTTGGATGTAATTTGGAATTCGACGATCCCATAATCGTAACCGATCGTGGCGCGAACATGATAGCTGCATATAAAAACCACTCCCATATCCATTGTGTCAATCATCTTTTGAACAACGTGATAGAAAAACATTTAAGAATGTGCCGGAGCTAGCAGCAATGCCGGATTCGTGCAATAAGCTGGTCAAATTTTTCAAGAAATCGGGAGAAAATTCCAAGATGGAAAATTCGCTAAAAGGATTTTGTCCAACTCGTTGGAATACCATATTCTATACGATGCGATCAATAGAGCTTGAATGGAGTGAGATCAATACAATTTTGATTACGAAGAAGCAGGAGTCACGTTTAAATGATTTAAACTTAAGGAATTTAAAGGAAGTGAGAAAATTGCTGGCCGAATTTGAGCGGTCGTCTAAGGAGTTGGAAGGAGATTCATACCCCACTTTACATTTGGTTATCCCACATCTCCAAAATTTAAAAAAAAGTGTAGTTTTAGCGAAATGGATTCGGACCTTCTATCAAAATTTATAACACATTTTCACAAATTAGCGGTATTTTTGTTTCCTCCTGCCAACAAACTAATATTAATTAATTCTGACGAAAGTTAAAGCATTATTGAAGACTGTAAACTTTACATCAACAAATATGTCAGTAAGGAAACGGATACCAACACCCCTCAAAATGCTGTCGGTTCATTAAGTAGCAACGCGCTATTCAGTGATTGGGTTGGCCAATTAAGGGACGATTCAAATCATAATATTGTCGAGAGTGAGGTGAAGGAGTATCATAATACCGTTGTAAAGCTGACAGATGATTTCAACGTTCTAAATTGGTGGGCAGCAAATAAAGAGAAATTTCCGCTTTTATTTAAAGCAAGCTGGACAGACGGACATGGCTAGATCGACTCGGCTAGTGATCCCGATCAAGAATATATATAGTTTATAGGGTTGGAAACGCTTCCTTCTACCTGTTACATATTTTTGCACGAATCTAATATACCCTTTTACTCTACGAGTAACGGGTATAAATATATGTTGGATTGGATAGGAAGCTCGGTCGCGCGGGACTGCCGCAAAGCATTGCTTCGCGCGACTTCAGCCGCCTTCTCCATCTGCCCGTTCCTCCTTCTCTCCAGACGTCTTAACGTCTTCATGATTTTGGCAGCGAATTCTGCCGTTGCGTCCCAAAAGTCCTGGCTGACCAGCATTGTTGGAACCAGTGTGTGGACCTCCACGCTGACTCCCGTTGCGTCTTGGAGTGCCTTTCGTTCGTGGTAGAACCTGTGACACTCGAATAGGACGTGCCGGGCATCCTCCTTGACGCCGCTTCCGCACTCTGGGCAGCCGTTTGCCGTGTCGTGCCCGTACTTTTTCAGGTACCCGCGGAAGCATCCGTGTCCGCTGAGTGCTTGAGTCAGGTAGAAGTCTACCTCCCCGTGCTTTCAACCTATCCAGGGTCTGATGACCGGTATGAGCTTGTGTGTCCAGCGTCCTTTTGTGGTCACGGACCTCCTTCGCTTCGCGCTTTAGCTTTGGTAGCGGCACTTGGCCAGCAATGACCAGTGCCGCGTCGTCCGAAACCATCCCAAGGCGCAGGCAACCCTCAGGGCGCATAGGCGATATGTGGATATGGCTCCTCTCATGTAGCTCTTAAGCTCCGTGGCGTCTGCCAACACTGCGGCTGCGTATAGCAGCTGGGACGTCACAACACTCGCAAGCAGCTTCCTTCTCCCTTGCTGGGGTCCTCTGGTGTTGAGGAGTATCCTGGACAAGGTTCTGGCAGTCGCGTTCGCCTTCTCGTGTGCGTACTCCAGGTGCTCCTTGAAGCAGAGCCTGGTGTCCAGTATGACCCCCAGGTATCTGATCGCCCGTTGAGAAGTGATCTCGTTTCCGCCGACCGTTATCTTGGCTGTATCCACCTGTTTCCTGCTTGAGATCAGGACGGCTTCCGTCTTCTGCGAGGCCAACTCTAGACCTGCCACCGCTAGCCATGCCTCGACTGCACGGATCGCTGTGTTGGCTGCCATTTCTGCATCGCAAATCTCTTTAGCCACCACTACCAGCGCGACGTCATCTGCAAAACCAACGATTGTGGTGTTGTCTGGTAGGGACAGGTTTAGCACTCCGTTGTACATGGTGTTCCACAGCAGTGGGCCCAGTACTGATCCTTGCGGGACTCCGGCGGTGATCTCGTGGGACCTGGTGCCTTCGGAGGTGTCCAGAAGGAGGACCCTGCTGTCAAAGTAGCTGCGAACTATTTTCAGCAGATATTCGGGGACGTGGAACGCTTTCAGTGCCTCCAGCGTCCGCCCCCAGTCCGCCGAGATGAAGGCGTTGCGGATATCCAGCGTTACCACTAGGCAGTACTCCTTCGTGCCACCTTTCCACCTGGTGCCCTCAATGGCTTTTTCGGCAAGGCTTTTCACTTTTGTGGTCGCATCCAGGGTTGACCTCTTCTTCCTGAAGCCAAACTGGCTCGGGGACAGTCCGCCTGCGTGCTCAATTGCTGCCTCCAACCTGGTCACGATTACCTTCTCGAATACCTTTCCTATCGTGTCCAATAGGCAAATCGGTCTGAAGGAGGAGGGATCCCCTGCTGGTTTGCCGGGCTTGACGAGGAGCAATAGTTTTTGCTGCTTCCAGCGTGTGCGTGTGTACGTTTGTGTGTGTGCATTGCAGCTGACTAAGGAATTGAGATTCGCTCAAATTCAAATTAAAGATAATACTGATATCCTTTTGCTAAAAGAATATTTCATTTACATTTCCACGACATACTTACATAAGACATTTTATAACCGATTTTTGTGAACTAAAATTCAAATCGCATTGATAATATTAAAAGAACATTAAATATTCAAACCAATTGATTCTCTTGCTCTTTATTACACGTGCCTCATATTGTTTATACAAATTCAAATGTTTAAACAATTTGATTCACGGCTTCCCCGCCCATTTGCCTTCCTTATTATTAATATAATTCTAATCAAGGTGAAAAATTATTGTGAAAACAAAAATACTGAAACCAAATATCAATGGTAAAATGCACTAATTTGGAATTGCCTTTCTTTATGTTCCCTTATAATAGTTGTCCACTGTGGATACCTTCCGAAAACCCCCCGGTAGCAAATTCGCCAAGAGTATTTGGTTTGTACTTACCCATGTGCATAAAATTAGCTTTACAAAGAGTAAACATAACTCGGTTTAAATAGTTTAAAAATTGCATCTTTAAAAAACAAAAAATAGAAATAGAAAATTTAGAACGAGGTAGCAAGGCCAATATCAACAGGATTTGTTTTAAGGGACCGATGAAATAAAATTAAGCCTAAAATTATCCTATCTCTGACATTAATTTTTTAAAAAAAAGAATTGGAGACATTAATTTTTTTTAACTGTCGAAAGATAAACATCCCATCACATTTTGAAGCGGTTGTAACATTTCAAGGCGAACTTAAATTAAAAATATTCCCTCAAATTTTTTAAATCTTAATCAAAATTATTATATTGGTTGTTGGAGAGCTATGTAAAACTTTTAGCAATTTTTTTTAAGAATACAAGTTTTTTTCCAGAGTTAAACGCTAATCGATTTGGAATTGAATTACAAACAAACGCGACGTGATAATCAATATTTTGGCAGTTTTTTGCTTTGTTTTCGATAAAGTACTGCTTTGAAATTCATATTTTTGCACTCTTAATTCATACAAAAAAATGCATAAATTTATCTGGGTAAGAGCGAGACAGCAATAGTCAAAACTCTCCGAAATTGAAAAAGAGTTTAATATTTTTAACATGTAAATTTAATCAAATTCGTATCCTATCTATTTTTTCTTAAAGAAATTTTTTTTTAAATAATGTTTTTAGGCTTTAATGGCAATGGATTGGGAATTTAATTACATGCTCAACGCAGTATGACATTCTATATTTAATTAATATGTTTTGGACAATATGCTAATGTTCTGAATGAAATTAGTGTAAGGATTTGTGTCGAAAAAGGAATCTGTTTGTTTCTGTTTTGTCCATCTGTTAACTTTTTCTCGGTTTATAGAATAAAAATTATGAATTTTTACTATTTAAAATATGTACCAAAGATAAAGCAATGCTTAATTTTCGATTTTAATTTCCGCAGGCGAAGCTGCGGGCTACAGACCCTGCTAGTCTAAATCAATATTTGTCTTGATTAAAAAACGGTCAGTAGCAAATTCCACCCAGAACGGATTGACCTAAAAATCTAGAAAAATCACAGTAATTACTAAAATAATTAGGAGCCGAGTAAGGGGTACTTTGTAGAAAAACAAAACGACCCCAAAGTGCCCCAAAATTCGATTTTTTTTTTTTTTGTAATTCTTTCTTTTGCCATTTCTCTGTTATAAATGTTGGTAAAATGGTTTAAAAATGTGATGTTCATCATCTTATGGCATACCCGCAAATAACTGCATTTAAATTTCTTGGAGATTCAGCATCCTTAACCAAGTCCCCAATATTTTCAAATTTGGCTAGTGTTCAGACGAACACTGATAAATAAAGTATAAGATTTTATGAGCTCTGTCCATGTCATGTGTCAATATGTAAATCTATCTAGAGCCATCTGATCTGTAATTGTAAACCTTACAAGGGAGCGGTGCTAGCACTTGTAATCTGTAAGTGCAGGCCACTTGAGCCTAGCCGAAAATAATCACTTGAGATGTCTCTCACGCTGCACCAAGGGTTCCTGTGCGGGGGTCAAATGATAACTCTACCGCTCAGGCAGACGCGGCCTCTGCGTAGGCCACAGATAAGATCAGAATAAGAATTTCATGTAAGTTTCCTAAGCAGGGACTTTGAAAATAAATACTCAGTTTTAATACAGAACTCAACTGAAAAGGTTGTTTTACTTAATTCATCCCTTTCATTTTTGTCCTTCGACAACTCTGCAGTTTTCCCCTACCAGTGGTAAGAGACTCAGAAGTCAGGCCAGCACCTTTAAAAAATCTGTAACGCATTGCAGTTTTAAAAGGTTGCTAAAAATAATTGGCTCTTGTCTTCCCCCACCAGACAGAGACAGAGTATAAATTTATAGAGCAAAAAGATACAAAAGAATCTTTTATGTTAATAAACTTTTAGCAATTATGTATGTGATTACCAAAAAATTAATACAAAATATTTTTTGTGAAGTAGTCGAATAATCGACAAGTAAAAAAAAAAAAATTCTTGCCATCGAGCAGTTAATTTTTTTGGCGTTTTCGAGGCCGTTTAAACATCGAAAAAGTGATTAATAAAATCAGGCGTATTCGAGGCCTACATCGAAAAAGTTATCACGATCAAATAAAAATAGTCCCAAGAAGAAAAAGAAAAAATCATAAATCATCTGTTAAACACCTAACCTGCATACAAGGACTTCAGCACGTCTACGACTACAACTACAACTACAAGATCGAGGACAGCATCTACCAAAGTCAACTTTAATCGACAGCGGCAAAAACATCGAACATCATAGAGTCAGCAGCGACGACAGCAGCGGCAACCATAAAATATAAATAGGATCAGATAAGTCCTATCATTCATAATTAAATAATTGAAAATTATATTATTGTAAATAATAATATTATATAAGTTGTCGGTAATTTAAGTCGGTTAATATAATTTTTTGAAGTATAATAAGTATATAGCAAAAATGTTGTCCGATCAAACTATCGCACTTATAAAAAGGCAGGTAGAGATTACAAACGCCAGTAAGGCGCTTGAAGAGCTCCCAAGCTTATCTTTCGAGTATTTAAAGAAATTTGATGAGCTGAAGGCTGAATGTATCCAAAATCATAAAGCTCTGATTCATATTGGAGTAGTCGACCATGACTACTTCATTAAGAGTCATTACGAGCAAATGCTCTCTATTTTTAATAGAATTAAAGTAAGAATAGATAACGTGTTAGCTGATTCTGACAAGTCCAAAAATGGTAGAAGTTGCAAATCATAAAATTGATGATTTGCCAACGCTGCCTAAAATTCAGGTACCCACATTTTATGGAGATTCCAAAGATTGGGACCTATTTTATGAGTTATTCAATGAACTCATACATTTAAGGGAGGATCTCAGTCCTACCTTGAAATTTAATTACCTCAAAATCGCACTTAAGGGAGAAGCCAGGAATGTGGTTTCCCACTCATTGTTGGGATCAGGGGAATATTATGAGGCCGCTTGGGAACTGTTAACCAAGCGGTACGAAAATAAAAGGAAAATATTTTCTGATCAACTTAATCGCCTTCTTGACCTACAAAATGTAAATATTGACTCGGTTCGGCAATTAAGAATGTTTATTGACATTATAAATGAGTCAATTTACATAATTAAATTAAAGGCACAAATTTCTGACGAAATTGACATAATCTTTGCGCAAATTATTATTAAAAAATTTGGTAAAGAGGCTCTGCAATTATATGAGAGCCAGGTTAAAAAAAACCAAAGAAATTCAAGTTATTTCCGACGTCCTTGAATTTTTAGAGCAACGACTAAGTTCAATAAGCTCTTTTCAGGATGTAAGGCCTGTTAAAAAAGTATTTAGTATCAATGTAAGCCCATTATATACTAAAAGGTGTTCTATTTGCAAAGGTGTGGGACACACATTATTTCAATGTCACATATTTAAGGCGTTAAATCCATCTGAAAGAATGGAGCAAGCCAAAAAAGCACAGTTGTGTTTTTAATGTTTAAAACACACATTTAATAAAAAATGTCCCAGCGGTATTTCGTGTTTTATATGTAAGAAAAATCATCACAGCATGATTCATATAAATTATAGTAACAACCAAAAAAATAAAAAGGTTATAAAGAATATGAAGTCGGAACAAGTGTTGTTAGCTACAGCAAAAGTTCAAATTAAATCTTCTAAAGGAGGATTCGAAAAGTTTAGGTCTTTGATTGACAGTGGTTCTCAAAGCACAATAATTTCTGAAGCAGCTGTTCAGATTTTAAAACTACCGCTTATTCGATCTCAAAGGGAGATCAGTGGAGTATCGTCCACAGGAAAGTGCATCTCGAAGCACAAAGTAAATCTTTTAATTAAAAGTAAAAGTTCAGAATAAACCATGAAAGTGGATGCCATTGTACTTCCTAAAGTAAAAAGTAATCTTCCGATCAACACAGTCAATGTTGACAAATCGAAATGGGAGAACTTTAATTTAGCTGACCCCGAATTTGACAAGTCGGGGCGGGCGGATCTGATCATTGGGTCAGATTTGTACACTCACATTCTGCAGAGTGGAGTTATATATGATATACGTTGATGCACTACGAGAAGTACAAACAAAACCAATAAAGACGGGACAAATAAAGAAAAAACAAGAAAGGAAGCTAGCTTCGGCCAGCCGAAGCTTATATACCCTTGCAGATCATTCCTATTAATTTACAAATCGCCAAAAATGTTCAATTTTCTAATATTTCTCATTAATTTTCCGATCGTTCCTATGGCAGCTATATGATATAGTCGTCCGATTTTGATCAAATTAAAATTGAAATTCGAAAATATTTAAAAAGAGTCATATCCTAGAGTAGGGGATAATACAATAAAAACCAAAGAAGCTAGAATTTATTTCCTATTACTTTTCCATTAATTTTCCGATCGTTCCTATGGCAGCTATATGATATAGTAGTCCGATTTTGATTAAATTAAAATTGAAATTCGGAAATATTTAAAAAGAGTCATATCCTAGAGTAGAAGATAATACAATAAAATCCAAAGAAGCTAAAATTTATTTCCTATTACTTTTCCATTAATTTTCCGATCGTTCCTATGGCAGCTATATGATATAGTAGTCAGATTTTTTAACTAATTAATTCGAAATTCAGATATATTTAAAAAATAACATCCCCAAAAGTAGAAGGTAATATTTCAAAAAACACCGAAGCTAGAATTTTTTAAAGTTTTTTTTTCCGATTGTTCCTATGGGAGCCATAAGATATAGTTGTCCGATCCGGTCGGCTCTGAGATATATACTACCTGCAATAGAAAGAAGACTTTTGGGAAAGTTTCATCCCGATAGCTCAAAAACTGAGAGACTAGTTTGCGTAGAAACAGACAGACGGACAGACGAACAGACGGACGGACAGACGGACAGACGGACAGACGGTCCACAGGAAAGTGCATCTCGAAGCACAAAGTAAATCTTTTAATTAAAAGTAAAAGTTCAGAATAAACCATGAAAGTGGATGCCATTGTACTTCCTAAAGTAAAAAGTAATCTTCCGATCAACACAGTCAATGTTGACAAATCGAAATGGGAGAACTTTAATTTAGCTGACCCCGAATTTGACAAGTCGGGGCGGGCGGATCTGATCATTGGGTCAGATTTGTACACTCACATTCTGCAGAGTGGAGTTATATATGATAGACGTTGATGCACTACGAGAAGTACAAACAAAACCAATAAAGACGGGACAAATAAAGAAAAAACAAGAAAGGAAGCTAGCTTCGGCCAGCCGAAGCTTATATACCCTTGCAGATCATTCCTATTAATTTACAAATCGCCAAAAATGTTCAATTTTCTAATATTTCTCATTAATTTTCCGATCGTTCCTATGGCAGCTATATGATATAGTCGTCCGATTTTGATCAAATTAAAATTGAAATTCGAAAATATTTAAAAAGAGTCATATCCTAGAGTAGGGGATAATACAATAAAAACCAAAGAAGCTAGAATTTATTTCCTATTACTTTTCCATTAATTTTCCGATCGTTCCTATGGCAGCTATATGATATAGTCGTCCGATTTTGATTAAATTAAAATTGAAATTCGGAAATATTTAAAAAGAGTCATATCCTAGAGTAGAAGATAATACAATAAAATCCAAAGAAGCTAAAATTTATTTCCTATTACTTTTCCATTAATTTTCCGATCGTTCCTATGGCAGCTATATGATATAGTAGTCAGATTTTTTAACTAATTAATTCGAAATTCAGATATATTTAAAAAATAACATCCCCAAAAGTAGAAGGTAATATTTCAAAAAACACCGAAGCTAGAATTTTTTAAAGTTTTTTTTTCCGATTGTTCCTATGGGAGCCATAAGATATAGTTGTCCGATCCGGTCGGCTCTGACATATATACTACCTGCAATAGAAAGAAGACTTTTGGGAAAGTTTCATCCCGATAGCTCAAAAACTGAGAGACTAGTTTGCGTAGAAACAGACAGACGGACAGACGAACAGACGGACGGACAGACGGACAGACGGTCCACAGGAAAGTGCATCTCGAAGCACAAAGTAAATCTTTTAATTAAAAGTAAAAGTTCAGAATAAACCATGAAAGTGGATGCCATTGTACTTCCTAAAGTAAAAAGTAATCTTCCGATCAACACAGTCAATGTTGACAAATCGAAATGGGAGAACTTTAATTTAGCTGACCCCGAATTTGACAAGTCGGGGCGGGCGGATCTGATCATTGGGTCAGATTTGTACACTCACATTCTGCAGAGTGGAGTTATATATGATAGACGTTGATGCACTACGAGAAGTACAAACAAAACCAATAAAGACGGGACAAATAAAGAAAAAACAAGAAAGGAAGCTAGCTTCGGCCAGCCGAAGCTTATATACCCTTGCAGATCATTCCTATTAATTTACAAATCGCCAAAAATGTTCAATTTTCTAATATTTCTCATTAATTTTCCGATCGTTCCTATGGCAGCTATATGATATAGTCGTCCGATTTTGATCAAATTAAAATTGAAATTCGAAAATATTTAAAAAGAGTCATATCCTAGAGTAGGGGATAATACAATAAAAACCAAAGAAGCTAGAATTTATTTCCTATTACTTTTCCATTAATTTTCCGATCGTTCCTATGGCAGCTATATGATATAGTCGTCCGATTTTGATTAAATTAAAATTGAAATTCGGAAATATTTAAAAAGAGTCATATCCTAGAGTAGAAGATAATACAATAAAATCCAAAGAAGCTAAAATTTATTTCCTATTACTTTTCCATTAATTTTCCGATCGTTCCTATGGCAGCTATATGATATAGTAGTCAGATTTTTTAACTAATTAATTCGAAATTCAGATATATTTAAAAAATAACATCCCCAAAAGTAGAAGGTAATATTTCAAAAAACACCGAAGCTAGAATTTTTTAAAGTTTTTTTTTCCGATTGTTCCTATGGGAGCCATAAGATATAGTTGTCCGATCCGGTCGGCTCTGACATATATACTACCTGCAATAGAAAGAAGACTTTTGGGAAAGTTTCATCCCGATAGCTCAAAAACTGAGAGACTAGTTTGCGTAGAAACAGACAGACGGACAGACGGACAGACGGACAGACGGACGGACAGACGGACAGACGGACATGGCTAGATCGACTCGTCTTGTGATGCTGATCAAGAATATATATACTTTATGGGGTCGGAAACGTCTCCTTCACTGCGTTGCAAACTTCTGACTGAAATCATAATACCCTCTGCAAGGGTATAAACATGCAGTTAGGAGTGAAGCAAATGAGTTAAAATGCAGTGTTGGGAAAGGTACTGTGTTTTTGTACCTAGGTAAGGTAAAAGGTATTGGGCAAAAATAAATACCTAGGTAAGGTAAAGGTACTTCAATTTCCCAGTACCTAGGTAAAGGTAAAAGGTAAATATATTGTTTTTTTTATTTTTTTATAAAAGCTGAGCTCAAGGAACCGAAAAAACGATTTTTAATTTTCCTTACAAAGTTCCATATTTGTCTTAGTAACTAAGTCCGTGTAACTGCTTGGATGAACCCTCTAAAGTTGTTGAAATTAAATCCAATTATTTATAAATATAAGCTTAAATAATTTTGTGTATATATTTTTAAAACACGCTGCATGAATAATTGTATGCACGTATCACTTCATTAATATATTTATGAAACCCTCATGTACATATTTGGCGCGCAAAAATTCCGTATGTAGAAACATTGACTATATGTATATTGTGTATATGCCGTTTGTTTACGTACATACGGCATTTTTGCGCGCCAAATACACTTTGGTTTCATAAATAAATTGATGTAGTGATGGGAACATACATTCGTGCACAAAATGATATAAAATAAAACCGCGATTAGTTTTCATTCTCAAATATGTACATATGTAAGTAATGTGTATTTGTACATATCTCACACATAAAAAAAGGTATAGGCTGTGTGTGCAGATTTCCTGTCGATTTATCATCGAATTTTATTGTTTTATTAACACACAACACGCACTTGCCGTCCGGGTTAAAAAATTTGCCATTTAATATTGTTGGCAACACTTTCTCGTTTAAATTTTCTTTTTCGGCCATGTCTGTCGCGCAAAGTCAAATTGTTTTGTGCATTTGAGAAAATTGCAATGCAAAGGTAACTTTACAAAACAAACATGAGAACGGCTAATTTCCAATGACTTTTAATGCTGCGTTCCGACTATTACAATTTCGAAACGAAATGATACAATGACGTGTAGATGTGGTGGATTTAGCTTATTTCAGTGTCGCAGTCAGATGTGGCTAGTTTAAATCAGAGCAATGTTTAATACCTATGTAAGTACCTTAATAATTCCAAAGGAATATAAAAATTTGTAGCTAGGTAAGGTAAAAGGTACCCAAATATTTTTATACCTAGGTAAGGTAAAAGGTACCACTAAATTGTACCTAGGTACGTACCTAGGTAAAAGTATCTAGGTATGTCCCAACACTGTTA
This sequence comes from Drosophila takahashii, assembly GCF_030179915.1. Lineage (NCBI taxonomy): Eukaryota > Metazoa > Arthropoda > Insecta > Diptera > Drosophilidae > Drosophila > Drosophila takahashii. The sequence continues at coordinate 4,985,120 of NC_091679.1, read as the reverse complement.
AAATGTTAGTTTTTAATACCGGGATAGAAGTTGATGTGCAAATTAAAAAAGATGGGCTCCTAGGACAAAAAACTGATTTCGGGTGGATTGTCTCTGGATTTCAAAAATCCAATGGAAAAAAGACGATAGTAGGGACAACTATTAATTTTAACGATTTGGATAAATGTCGGAATTTAAAAGGAAAAAATAAAAATAACAGTGATTTTATTCCCCCGGCAGGACCTCACTTCGGAGGTAGTTGGAAAGTTGAAGTTAGTTCAGCTATGAAGAAGAATAGTCCTAATGTAGTGAAAGGACAGATTGTCCTTGTTTTAATTCTTTAGGTATGGACAAAATAATAGTTGCTTAACACAACGTACAGATAATAAAATATTTGTCATACATAGAAAACGAGATACTAAAGATTCGATGAAATTAGCTCAACTTACCATTAATTATCCATTTGGATGAAATCAGTAAATTATCAAAAGAAAATTAAAAATGCCGATTTTAGACAATGCATATTTAAAACTAAATATTTAAAAATATTAAAATACAAAAGCAATTACAAGCCATAGCCATACCAAGCGGTATGCATAATATCTAAACATATAAATATAATAAATTATTAGAAAATGTTTAAAATAAATAATTTAAAGATTTAAATTTTGTAATGTTATAATACAATCATTTCAAGCCGTTGCAAGGTGGTAAATTTGTTATGCAAGATAAAATATATCGAATAAATACAGTCCACTAATTTTGTATTGCAATAAATATAACCAGCAAAATAATATAGCCGAAAATAATCACTTGAGATGTCTCTCACGCTGCACCAAGGGTTCCTGTGCGGGGGTCAAATGATAACTCTACCGCTCAGGCAGACGCGGCCTCTGCGTAGGCCACAGATAAGATCAGAATAAGAATTTCATGTTAGTTTCCTAAGCAGGGACTTTGAAAATAAATACTCAGTTTTAATACAGAACTCAACTGAAAAGGTTGTTTTACTTAATTCATCCCTTTCAGCTAGCCTGATGTGACGTCACGCGTCCCCATATGTTTGTATGTATGTTCTGCTGGCGCATGTATATATGTACATATGTATGTCCTGCTGTCTCAATTTAAGTGAGTTATCGACAAACTTTGGATCTGTAAAAAACAAAAACAAAAAATGATTTGCTCTGCTATGTACACACACACGCAAAAAATAAATATATCCAAAAAATGCGTATTTTACACACACAGCCATTAGATACATATATGCGTGTGTACGTTTGTGTGTGTGCATTGCAGCTGACTAAGGAATTGAGATTCGATCAAATTCAAATTCAAGACAATTCTGATATCCTTTTGTTAAAACAATTAGGGTGTTCAATTGCGTTGCAAACGTTGTAAAGTGTAAAAGTTTTTTGTTTTGTTTTCGATAAAGTACTGCTTTGAAATTCATATTTTTGCACTCTTAATTCATACAAAACAAGAAAGGAAGCTAGCTTCGGCCAGCCGAAGCTTATATACCCTTGCAGATCATTCCTATTAATTAACAAATCGCAAAAATGTTTAATTTTCTAATATTTCTCATTAATTTTCCGATCGTTCCTATGGCAGCTATATGATATAGTCGTCCGATTTTGATCAAATTAAAATTGAAATTCGGAAATATTTAAAAAGAGTCATATCCTAGAGTAGAAGATGATACAATAAAAACCAAAGAAGCTAGAATTTATTTCCTATTACTTTTCCATTAATTTGCCGATCGTTCCTATGGCAGCTATATGATATAGTAGTCCGATTTTGATTAAATTAAAATTGAAATTCGGAAATATTTAAAAAGAGTCATATCCTAGAGTAGAAGATAATACAATAAAAACCAAAGAAGCTAGAATTTATTTCCTATTACTTTTCCATTAATTTTCCGATCGTTCCTATGGCAGCTATATGATATAGTAGTCCGATTTTTTAAATAATTAATTCGAAATTCAGAAATATTTAAAAAATAACATCCCCAAAAGTAGAAGGTAATATTTCAAAAAACACCGAAGCTAGAATTTTTTAAAGTTTTTTTTTCCGATTGTTCCTATGGGAGCCATAAGATATAGTTGTCCGATCCGGTCGGCTCTGAGATATATACTACCTGCAATAGAAAGAAGACTTTTGGGAAAGTTTCATCCCGATAGCTCAAAAACTGAGAGACTAGTTTGCGTAGAAACAGACAGACGGACAGACGAACAGACGGACGGACAGACGGACAGACGGACAGACGGTCCACAGGAAAGTGCATCTCGAAGCACAAAGTAAATCTTTTAATTAAAAGTAAAAGTTCAGAATAAACCATGAAAGTGGATGCCATTGTACTTCCTAAAGTAAAAAGTAATCTTCCGATCAACACAGTCAATGTTGACAAATCGAAATGGGAGAACTTTAATTTAGCTGACCCCGAATTTGACAAGTCGGGGCGGGCGGATCTGATCATTGGGTCAGATTTGTACACTCACATTCTGCAGAGTGGAGTTATATATGATAGACGTTGATGCACTACGAGAAGTACAAACAAAACCAATAAAGACGGGACAAATAAAGAAAAAACAAGAAAGGAAGCTAGCTTCGGCCAGCCGAAGCTTATATACCCTTGCAGATCATTCCTATTAATTTACAAATCGCCAAAAATGTTCAATTTTCTAATATTTCTCATTAATTTTCCGATCGTTCCTATGGCAGCTATATGATATAGTCGTCCGATTTTGATCAAATTAAAATTGAAATTCGAAAATATTTAAAAAGAGTCATATCCTAGAGTAGGGGATAATACAATAAAAACCAAAGAAGCTAGAATTTATTTCCTATTACTTTTCCATTAATTTTCCGATCGTTCCTATGGCAGCTATATGATATAGTAGTCCGATTTTGATTAAATTAAAATTGAAATTCGGAAATATTTAAAAAGAGTCATATCCTAGAGTAGAAGATAATACAATAAAATCCAAAGAAGCTAAAATTTATTTCCTATTACTTTTCCATTAATTTTCCGATCGTTCCTATGGCAGCTATATGATATAGTAGTCAGATTTTTTAACTAATTAATTCGAAATTCAGATATATTTAAAAAATAACATCCCCAAAAGTAGAAGGTAATATTTCAAAAAACACCGAAGCTAGAATTTTTTAAAGTTTTTTTTTCCGATTGTTCCTATGGGAGCCATAAGATATAGTTGTCCGATCCGGTCGGCTCTGAGATATATACTACCTGCAATAGAAAGAAGACTTTTGCGAAAGTTTCATCCCGATAGCTCAAAAACTGAGAGACTAGTTTGCGTAGAAACAGACAGACGGACAGACGAACAGACGGACGGACAGACGGACAGACGGACAGACGGACATGGCTAGATCGACTCGTCTTGTGATGCTGATCAAGAATATATATACTTTATGGGGTCGGAAACGTCTCCTTCACTGCGTTGCAAACTTCTGACTGAAATCATAATACCCTCTGCAAGGGTATAAAAATGCATAAATTTATCTGGGTAAGAGCGAGACAGCAATAGTCAAAACTCTCCGAAATTGAAAAAGAGTTTATTATTTTTAACATGTAAATTTAATCAAATTCGTATCCTATCTATTTTTTTCTTAAAGCAATTTTTTTCAAATAATGTTTTTAGGCTTTAATGGCAGTGGATTGGGAATTTAATTACATGCTCAACGCAGTATGACATTCTATATTTAATTAATATGTTTTGGTCGAAATGCTAATGTTCTGAATGAAATTAGTGTAAGGATTTCCGCTTTTATTTAAAGCAAGCAGCATCTTCCGAGCGTTCATTTTCCCAAGACAGCAATTTAATAACAGAAAAAAGGTCGGCATTGATAAAAAGCGATCGAATGGTCAAGGAAATTATGTTTTTACATAACAACATTACAAAAAAAGACTGATTATAATTTGCTAAATTATTATCCTTTAATAACAATATTACAAAAAAGACTGACTATAATTTGTTAAATACATCTAAGCTATTATAAATGTCGACCCCTAAAAAACGGTCAGTAGCAAATTCCACCCAGAACGGATTGACCTTAAAATCTGGAAAAATCACAGTAATTACTTAAATAATTAGGAGCCGCGTAAGGGGTACTTTGTAGAAAAAAAACGACCCCAAAGTGCCCCAAAATTCGATTTGTTTTTTTTTAAATTCTTTCTTTTGCCATTTCTCTGTTATAAATGTTGTGAAAATGGTTTAAAAATGTGATGTTCATAATCTTATGACATACCCGCAAATAACTGCATTTAAATTTCTTGGAGATTCAGCATCCTTAACCAAGTCCCCAATATTTTCAAATTTGGCTAACCTGATGTGACGTCACGCGTCCCCATATGTTTGTATGTATGTTCTGCTGGCGCATGTATGTATGTCCTGCTGTCGCAATTTAAGTGTGACCGCGCAAGGGGAAAATGAAAATACCACAGCCAAAAAAAATCGATTATATCGCAAATCTTTTCTTTTGCGCCTTTTTCTTAAGTAAACGTTAAATATTAATATATCGGTAGACCTTACAGAAATCCCATTAAGCTGAATTTTACAGTCGAAATTTTCCTTAAAATTGCTTCTGTTTTTTAAAATGCAAAAGCCCGATCAGCAAACTATTTATTAGTTTTCAAATGTTTAGTTATCGACAAACTTTGGATCTGTAAAAAACAAACACAAACAATGATTTGCTTTGCTATGTACACATATAAATATATCCAAAAAATGCGTATTTTACACACACAGCCATTAGATACATATATGCGTTTTTTTGTTTTTTTTTTATATTCCTTTATTTGGTCTGACTTACAAGTAATTAACAAAAAATATATGTTGGATTGGATAGGAAGCTCGGTCGCGCGGGACTGCCGCAAAGCATTGCTTCGCGCGACTTCAGCCGCCTTCTCCATCTGCCCGTTCCTCCTTCTCTCCAGACGTCTTAACGTCTTCATGATTTTGGCAGCGAATTCTGCCGTTGCGTCCCAAAAGTCCTGGCTGACCAGCATTGTTGGAACCAGTGTGTGGACCTCCACGCTGACTCCCGTTGCGTCTTGGAGTGCCTTTCGTTCGTGGTAGAACCTGTGACACTCGAATAGGACGTGCCGGGCATCCTCCTTGACGCCGCTTCCGCACTCTGGGCAGCCGTTTGCCGTGTCGTGCCCGTACTTTTTCAGGTACCCGCGGAAGCATCCGTGTCCGCTGAGTGCTTGAGTCAGGTAGAAGTCTACCTCCCCGTGCTTTCAACCTATCCAGGGTCTGATGACCGGTATGAGCTTGTGTGTCCAGCGTCCTTTTGTGGTCACGGACCTCCTTCGCTTCGCGCTTTAGCTTTGGTAGCGGCACTTGGCCAGCAATGACCAGTGCCGCGTCGTCCGAAACCATCCCAAGGCGCAGGCAACCCTCAGGGCGCATAGGCGATATGTGGATATGGCTCCTCTCATGTAGCTCTTAAGCTCCGTGGCGTCTGCCAACACTGCGGCTGCGTATAGCAGCTGGGACGTCACAACACTCGCAAGCAGCTTCCTTCTCCCTTGCTGGGGTCCTCTGGTGTTGAGGAGTATCCTGGACAAGGTTCTGGCAGTCGCGTTCGCCTTCTCGTGTGCGTACTCCAGGTGCTCCTTGAAGCAGAGCCTGGTGTCCAGTATGACCCCCAGGTATCTGATCGCCCGTTGAGAAGTGATCTCGTTTCCGCCGACCGTTATCTTGGCTGTATCCACCTGTTTCCTGCTTGAGATCAGGACGGCTTCCGTCTTCTGCGAGGCCAACTCTAGACCTGCCACCGCTAGCCATGCCTCGACTGCACGGATCGCTGTGTTGGCTGCCATTTCTGCATCGCAAATCTCTTTAGCCACCACTACCAGCGCGACGTCATCTGCAAAACCAACGATTGTGGTGTTGTCTGGTAGGGACAGGTTTAGCACTCCGTTGTACATGGTGTTCCACAGCAGTGGGCCCAGTACTGATCCTTGCGGGACTCCGGCGGTGATCTCGTGGGACCTGGTGCCTTCGGAGGTGTCCAGAAGGAGGACCCTGCTGTCAAAGTAGCTGCGAACTATTTTCAGCAGATATTCGGGGACGTGGAACGCTTTCAGTGCCTCCAGCGTCCGCCCCCAGTCCGCCGAGATGAAGGCGTTGCGGATATCCAGCGTTACCACTAGGCAGTACTCCTTCGTGCCACCTTTCCACCTGGTGCCCTCAATGGCTTTTTCGGCAAGGCTTTTCACTTTTGTGGTCGCATCCAGGGTTGACCTCTTCTTCCTGAAGCCAAACTGGCTCGGGGACAGTCCGCCTGCGTGCTCAATTGCTGCCTCCAACCTGGTCACGATTACCTTCTCGAATACCTTTCCTATCGTGTCCAATAGGCAAATCGGTCTGAAGGAGGAGGGATCCCCTGCTGGTTTGCCGGGCTTGACGAGGAGCAATAGTTTTTGCTGCTTCCAGCGTGTGCGTGTGTACGTTTGTGTGTGTGCATTGCAGCTGACTAAGGAATTGAGATTCGCTCAAATTCAAATTCAAGATAATACTGATATCCTTTTGAGTAGTATGAAAATGAGAGTTCTGGATACAAAAGCTGGATACAAAAGTGGAGGGGGAGGTAATTAATTATGCTAATTAGGGTAATAAATCAGGACAATGTGACAGGTGTGGGGGATAATTAAAGTTAATGGGTGCGTGACGAGTGATCGTTAATTAGGGTCCACAATAGTTATATCCAGCTTTTGTATGTAGGATTTGTATTCAGGAATCAGGAATCCCGAAATTCGGTCCAGAAATCGGGGGAGATATTACTGGGGTGTGACGGGTGATCGTAAATTAGGGTGATAAGTTGCTTATATCTAGGAATTGTATTCAGGAATTCGCTCCCCCGAATTTCGTTTAAGAAATCGGGACCCTAATTAAGCGGGTGAGAAGTTACTGGGGTGTGACGGGTGATCGTAAATTAGGGTGATAAGTTGCTTATATCTAGGAATTGTATTCAGGAATTCGCTCCCCCGAATTTCGTTTAAGAAATCGGGACTCTTATTAAGCGGGAAGAAGTTACTGGGGTGTGACGGGTGATCGTAAATTAGGGTCCACAATAGTTATATCCAGCTTTTGTATCTAGGAAATGGGGTGAAAGAGGGGAGGCATTCTGCTTAAGTGGTTGACGAGTAGGTTGACGGGATCGAACGTGGGAGAAGTTAGAAAAATAGGGTGAAACGAGGGGAGGGAATCTAGTTAAGCGGGTGAGAAGTTACTGGGGTGTGTCAGGTGATCATAGCGTTATATTTGGGTTATCCTAGTTAATGGGGGAGAAATTACTTTGGTGTGCCGGGTGTCCTTTGCTTATCTGGGTTATCGTAGTTAAGCGGGTGAGCGATATATTTGGGTTATCCTAGTTAATGGGGAGAAATTACTGGGGTGTGCCGGGTGTCCTTTGCTTAGATTAAGAAAGTGTGGTGCTCACGCGGGTACGTGTTAGAATGTCACGGGCTGTTGTCACGTCCAAAAGAAACAGCTGAAAGCAACCACCCTTGAAAAGGGATCCCTTTGCTTGCCACTGAGAAACAAACTCCCACCCCAATGACAAAAAGAATATGTAAATTTTAAATTCAAGTATATTTATTTATTTTTTTAACTTTTTGACCTGAAAGAAATAGCTGAAACAAACTCCCACCCCAATGACAAAAAGAATATGTAAATTTTAAATTCAAGTATATTTATTTATTTTTTTAACTTTTTGACCTGAAAGAAATAGCTGAAAAAAATCACCCATCCCCCAAACAAAAGAATATGTTAATTTTAATTTCAAATATATTTTTATTGTTTTATTTATTTTTTATTTGTAAATTTAAGGTTAAGATTTTTGTATTTGTTAATTAAAGCAATAGCTTTAATTCTAATGTATGGTGCCTGGTGACATTGACATGTATCCGGGCCCTCTCTTACGTCATCGTCGGCCCAGGGACATGTTAGCATATGCACACCATACCTAGATTCTCTCTCACCGACTCGATCCATCTGTTGTAGCTTGGAGAAGTCCATCTCCAGGGACTCCCGATGATCCTCAAAAATGAAGTCACCAAATTCTTCGAGGAAATTGGTGATTTCATCACACACGTGGTTGTTATTCATTCTGCTGCTGCTGTTTCTTGTTGTTTCTTGATGTTGTTGGCGCTGTTTCTTGTTGTTTCTTGATGTTGTTGGCGCTGTTTCTTGCTGTTTCTTGATGTTGTTGGCGCTGTTTGTCTGTTGATGATGTTGTTGTTTGTTGATTTTTGGTTGTTGATTAGTTGTTTGTTGTATAGTTGATTTTTGGTTGTTGTATAGTTGTTTTGTTGGTTTGGTTTGTTGATTTTTGGTTGTAGTTTTGTTGTTATTCCAAACTTATGTTGCTGCTGCTGATATTATTAATCCAGACTTGTAATTCGAACTGAAGGTTCTTCCCAGTAACTTCTTACTTTTATCCCCTCTTCATATGGGGAGCAAAAATTTTCCACCACCATCCCTTCCCTCGCGATCATCCCTTTGAGAAAATTAGTTAGAGAAATGCAAATGTGACTAGAAACCGAGTAGTCAACAACCTGGTTGCTAGGACACGGTTCACTTTCACCCCTCCCTCGCCATCAAATATTCGATGGAATCAACCAATGAAAATAATGCAAGTCTAATTTCTTATATTAAATTTAAGGAAAATATTTTCATCAACCAATCAATTCGTTGCAACTCTAATTTCCTATATTAAATTTAAGGAAAATATTTTCATTTACCAATCAAAACTTTTAATTTTTTAATTTTCAAACTAAAGTTTAAGTTGATACTAATAATCTATCCTCAAAGTTATATTTAAGCTAGAATTTTATCAAATTCAGATCAGTGTTTTCAAATTTCTTGAAGTGACCTACTCTTTTTACTAGTTTCGAAAAACAGTAAAGTGATCTTATCAACGTGTGTACCTCAATTGAAAAGTGGCTTTGTGAGAACAATTTAATTACAATTACAAATTAACTACATTACAAGTGACTTTGTGAAAAGAAAATAAAAATTTAAAACAATCTACAAATTAACTACATTACAAGTGACTTTGTGAAAAGAAAATAAAAATTTCAAACAATCTACAAATTAATTACAATTGTAATTTTTTCCAAAATAAAAATTAAAATGAATAACCAAACCCAAAAATATTGTGAGTCATGCCGTCGTTTCATCCCGGTGGGAGTTCAATGGAATCACCATGCACGAACCGCGAACCACAAGATGAACGCTATGGTACCTTTGGATGGAAGAATCAAAATGATTTCGGATGGATTCAAGGGTCGAATCCTTCATTATATGTTTGTTAATGAAGGAGAGGAATTAAGATACCCGGAAGAGTTCCTCTTCGAAGCAGGAGAGGCTTTAAAATCGCATTTATTTAATGTGCTTCAAAGCTACATGTCCGGTAAAGTTAATTTTGAGCTTTTTGCGGAATATATGCTCGTGAAAGATGACGATTTAAAAACGGAGACTAAACAATTCCAAAGCAAAATGGAAGTTGTTACAAACCACTCGGATTTAGACCGCATATTCACCAATCACTCAGACCATCTGAAAATAAAAATGGAAGAGTTTCAGGAAAGGGATAGCGGGTGGACCCTACTCCGCATAATTCGATTGGAAATGAATTTCAATCAATTTAAACCGCTTTCTGGTTCCTCATTTATCCCAACACCACCCAAGCTTTTTTCGAAAAAAGCAATAATTAATGTTCAAAATAAGAATGATTCATACTGTTTTAAATGGACTTTGATTTCGGCACTTACAAAGGTAGCAAGTAACCCTAGTATATGCTACACATATAAAGTTGATATAAGGGCCGAAAGATTTGTTTTAACATCTGGAATAAATTTGGACTTCAGTGGGTTAACATTCCCGCTCAAAATAAAGGACATAGACATTTTCATTCAAAAAAACGTTACATTGAGTATTAACGTTTTTGGATATGATGAGGAAAGTGAAACTATAATTGGACCTCTTTATCAATCTGGAGTTGAAAAGCCGACGCACATAAATATACTTTTCCTGGAAGGAAACGGATTCGGTCACTACACATGGATAAAAAATATTTCAAAGTATGAATTTTACTCGTTATAGACCTACTTTTACTTATTATGTTACATTACTTGTTTTATTTTTCTTTTGTTTAACAGACTAATGACTTCACAAAGAGGATCACATAATGGACGGGAATGGTTTTGCAATACCTGCTTAAATTTTTCATCAACTGCAAGTCACGCACTTCGCCACAAGGAGCTTTGCAGTGGAAAGGTTGCCACTCTCCCAAGCCCATATAAATCGACATTGAAGTATACGGCACTGCGTCATCAACTAAAAGTTCCGTTCGCAGTGTATGCAGATTTCGAGTGTATACTTCGACGTAAAAATATTGATGTAAGTCCTAAACTGTTTAATGTAAATGAACATGTACCAATTTCATATGCTTACTTTATAAAGTGTGCATATGATTCTAGCTTAGATAAATTTGTAATGGAAACGGGAGGTAATTCAGCCATAAATTTTGTCAATTCCCTTGTAAATAACTTAAAAACTATTCATACAAATTATTTGAGTAAAATTGTTCCCATAGTAATGAATCCAGAGGACGAATATGATTTTGAGTTTACCCTCAATTGTCATATTTGTGAGAAGGCTTTAGCGGATGATAGGGTTCGAGATCATTGTCATTATACAGGTAGATACAGGGGTGCAGCTCATTCGAAATGTAATTTAGAATTGAAAACGTCTAATTTTATCCCAGTTTTCTTCCACAATTTCTCCAAGTATGATTGTCACTTGTTTATCAAAGAATTAACATTAATACCTGGAGAAATTAAAGTTATTCCCATAAACAAGGAGCACTTCATTTCAGTAATGAAAAAAATTGAAAATGAATGTGGAAACAGTTTTGAGATAAGGTTTCTAGACACATTTAGATTTATGTCATCTAGTCTAGATGCCTTAGCGTCCAATTTAGAAGATGATCAACTTAAATCAGTAAGATCACATTTTAATTGTGAAAATGAATTTAGGCTTATGCGGAAGAAGGGTGTATTCCCATATGAATATCTTGATTCAGAGCATAGACTAGATGAAACTAGTTTACCATCAAGAGACCAATTTTATAATCAGTTTACTGAAAAGCATTGTTCTCAAGAGGAATATAGTCATGCTGTTAAAGTTTGGAGACAATTTTCCTGTAAATCTCTAAAGGACTATCTAGAGATTTATTTAAAAACTGATGTATTATTATTAACTGACGTTTTTGAAAATTTCCGTTTAATTTGCATGAAAATTTATTCTCTTGACCCAGCTCATTTTTATACAACACCAGGTTTATCTTGGCAGGCAATGCTGAAAACCACTCAAATTGAGTTACAGTTAATAACTGATATTGATATGTATAAATTTATACAAAGTGGAATTCGGGGTGGTTTGGTACAATGCTGTCACAGATATAGTAAAGCAAATAATAAATATTTAAGTGATTATGATGCTAGTAAAGAGTCATCATTTTTAATGTATTTAGATGCAAATAATTTGTATGGTTGGGCAATGTCTCAACCTTTACCTTACCAAGGGTTTAAGTGGTTGTCTCCCATAGACATAGAAAATTTGGTAGTAGAAAATATTCCAAGCGATGGAGATTATGGTTATATTTTAGAAGTGGATTTGGACTATCCATACAGTATCCATGATTTACATAGTGATTTACCGTTTTGTTCATCAACAAAGTTAGCCACTAATAGCGAAAAAGTAAAAAAATTAATTGCCGACCTCGGAAATAAAAAAAATTATATCATTCATTATAAAAATTTACAGCAATGTTTGCTTAATGGGTTGAAGCTAATAAAAATTCATAGAGGGATACGTTTTGAGCAAAAACCTTGGCTCAAAACGTATATAGACCTTAACACCCAATATCGTCAAAAAGCTAAAAATTCATTTGAAAAAGATTTTTTTAAATTATTAAATAATGCAGTCTACGGTAAAACCCTAGAAAATATCGAGAATCGCGTTGACATTAAAATAGTTTGTGATTGGGATCCTCCACAGAATAATAATAATAAAAGTGGTCGTAAAAAATTATGTGCACGAGCATTAATTTCCAAATTTAATTTTCAAAGTGCTACAAAACTAGAGAATGATTTTTATACAATTCAAATGAGAAGAATGTCATATGTATACGATAAACCCATGTATCTTGGGTTTACAGTATTAGAGTTATCAAAGTGGAACATGTATAATTTCCATTATCAGTATATGAAACCGAAATTTCAAGATAATATAAGATTAAATTACATGGATACAGATTCCTTCATCTATACAATTAAAACTGATGATTTTTATAGAGATATTCGGAATGATATAGAATTCAAATTTGATACATCTGGTTATTCCGAAGAAAGAGCCAACTTATATAATTTTAAAATATGCAATAAAGCGGTATTAGGTGTTTTTAAAGATGAGCTTCATGGTAGACCAATGTCAGAGTTTGTTGGTCTCCGTCCTAAGGTTTATTGTTATAAAATTGATTCTATGGACAAATCGTTTATGAAATCTAAGGGAGTAACGAGAACAGCACTAGAGTACCTAGATATTGAAAAATATAAAAAGGTTCTTTTCACTGAAAATCGAATGTATGGCGGCATGTCAGTTTTTAGATCTAAAAATCATACCATAAATACTTACAAAATGACAAAAATAATTCTCGATGGTAATGATACGAAGAGAAAAGTTGAGGGTGATAAAATGTCTACACTCCCTTATCATCATAAGGGTTTAATAGAAAGGGAACTCATATCAAATGTTCAAATCCTTGAGGGAGAGTCACTTGTTTTGGGGAGACAGGTAGATGAAATAGAAAGTCTTGAATTCCAGACTGAGGAACAAAAAACTTTACTCAAGCGTCTAAAAACAGAAATTGAAAATGTTGAACATGATTTACTTTACAAGTCGCTTGAACTTGAAATGTTTTATAATGAATTGCCCCCCGATCCCAAAAAACAGAAACAATTTTAGATTTAACAATGCAAAATATTTATTTAATTAGTAAGTTTGATAAAAGGTGTTGAACAATAAAAATTAACAAAATATATATAAATCTTAAAAGGTGTTGAACAATAAAAATTAACAAAATATATATAAATCTTAAGCAATATATATATATAAATGTTTATATTTTGTTAGTATAACATTAAGTTGAACAAATAACAAATACATTTCAATAAATTGAGTATTAATTATAAAATATTTGGGTGTGTTTTTAAATTTTTTTTTTTGAAATTTTTTATAAATTGGGTGAGTATATTTTATTTGATTGGTTTTGTACCCGTTGCCTATATAGATAATTCCACAGTTCTAATTCATGTGGGTTCATTTTAGCTTCAGGTTCAGAATCCCTGTCTTGAACAGGTTCATCTTCTTCTTCAGCTGATTTTTCTTCCTCGTTTTTTTCCCTTATCTGTTTTAGATAATAACCCAACTCTACTTGTTCAGGAGTAATATCATTATTTTCATTACTCTCATCGCTATTGTTTAAGTTAATGATTATATTTTGGTGATAAAGTTGTGTGATGTCATCATCAGTTAAATTAAAACTAGAAATATTATTAGAAATTGAATTTACTGAAACTACGTTAGATCCTAAAAGGTGAACATATTCAACTGAAATGAGAAAAAGAAAAAGAAAAACGAATTAATGAAATGAAATAATATATACTAAAGTAAATTAACTTGCCTTTTGTTTTGTTTATTATTTTATTTCCTTGAGGAATTTTTATATCCTTCTGAAATAAATAAGTAATATGTTATCCCTAATTCATATAAAAGTTGTTGCGGTTCAACAACTCGCTACACTCTAATAGACATAATTTTCCCCCATCAGAGTCTATACCACTCAAGTCTAGTTCCTCAATTGTTATAACCTCTCTTTTACTTATCTTGGGTGGAGGTGGTAAATCTATTGTTTTTGGTAGAAGTGGATAGTAAAAAAGTTCTTCATCAATTTCTACACAGTTTATTTGAATCTTGTACATATCTAGATGAGAATGTTTTTTTAACCTTTTTGAAACGTAATGGCACTGGATTCTTAAAGTGAAAAGGTCTCTATAACCGAGTTTATAATATCTATCGAAACCTCTGTTTCCTGTTACAATAGTTCCGCCCTCTCTATTTTCCCTTTCAAGCAAGTCTGATTTAAATTTCTCTAACAATTCCTTTTTAAGAAAAGAATATTTTTTTTCTACACTACGCTTCTCTGTTTTATTTAAAATTTTTGACTCTTCACTTACATTATCATTATTACCATCTTCTTCATTTAGTGGCGTAAATGATTGTTTGGAGGGTGACGACAAATCATCGTACTCATCATAGATTAGGAAATTAGCTGGAGGGGGTGTTGATGATGATGATTCTTCTGTTGCTTCTGTTGATGATGATGCTTCTGTTGATGAGGCTTCTGTTGTTGTTGATGATGATGATGCTTCTGTTGTTGTTGTTTCTGTTGTTGTTGTTTCTGTTGTTGTTGTTGTTTCTGTTGTTGTTGTTTCTGTTGTTGTTGTTTCTGTTGTTGTTGTTTCTGAAATTAAATATCATAACAAAAGTTAGCAAAAATCGAAAAAGTAAAAAAAGTAATTTGTGATTGTTATTTATATTGGTATTTACCTTGTGGTGCTTCGTCGTCTTCATCTTTTTTTAGTTTCCTCTCTTCTGTTATGTAGCTTGCCATTGTTGGTTCTTCTGAAATTAAATATCATAACAAAGTTAACAAACCAAAAAAAAAAAAATTTTTATTGTTATTATTGTTTTGATGTTCTTACCTTGTGAGGTTTTTAGTTTACTCTCTAACTCATCAATGTTATTTATATTCGCTAGTGAACTGTTCTTAAATAGATACAATTTCAGCTGAATATTCAAAACATCATTGTTAGGGAGTAAAATTTGAATAATTGTGGTTTCCATTGTCTCGTTGTATTTCGTTAGATGTGAAGTGGGTATTACACCCATTTCCACTACTCCTATTACAGAAACTATTATTAAAAATAGTTTCATTATTTTATTATTATTCATTTTCACACACACACACACACACACAATTATTAATAAAGTTTGAGATTTTAGCTTTCACTTTCACTTTTATATGAGCAATTTGAGCTCCAATTTTCACCGTCTTGTCTTGCTTGCGATCGCTACTGAAAAAATCATAAGCGCCCCAGTGGTATTTATTGAGAATTTTCAGTATGTAACTCTTATGTAAACGAATAAAGGGATGGGGCAATCATTCCTAAATATGCTGGCGAACCAGTCCAACAAACAGAAACAATATATACAAACCTTGAGTAAACATTCTTATAGCCCTCCACACGCCCTCCACAGAAAGCAGAACATTCTTATCGCCCTCCACAGAAAGCACAACATTCTATCAGTCTTTGCGTGTGCGTATGTGGAAACTATTTTTGACTTTGTATACGTAGGGTGCGGCCCTTCGATGCGGGCGATTGTGTCTGGAAACTATTTTTGATGATGTGTACGTACATGAGCATGCGAGTCTGAACATAAATATAGAAACCACTTGTAATGGATGATCTTCGAACTCTTTGCGTGTGCGTATGTGGAAACTATTTTGACTTTGTATACGTAGGGTGGTGGGGGATTTTGGCTGGAGACTATTTTTGAACTTGTACATAAGCTGTTACATGAGCATGCCGTTCTGAACATATTTATTTTTCTGTTGCTGAGTTGATTAGTATATGGAGTATATATTCTTTTATTTTCATTGCGAATAAGAGTTGCTCTATAAAATATTATCTTTAGATTCCCAGCTATCATATTTTTTTGAAAACCCCAACCAACGTACACGGACTTTATTCCCGTCTCTCTTTATTATTTTTTCCACTAAATATTTGTCTGGGAAACGAGTTTTTTTCAGTTCTTCTTTGTAAAATCCACCTTGTATTGGAGTACCTTCAAAGTCTTCCAACAAGTATGTGGTAGGGTATGTGTTTTTCACACTTATTATTTTAAAAATTTCTGTAGTCCAATTCGGTGTATACCCCTTTTCAAACACATGTTTATATTTACTGATGCGTACATAATCTCCATTACGCAATTTCCCCACACTAAACATTTTTAGATGATTGTAGGCTGTTTTCAAAATGTGTTTTTCATTGGAAGAATTGACGTCAATTGGGGCGACCTTAATTGTTCTATGTGGTCTTTTGTTGTATATATCAATTAATTTTTTATACATATCAACCCACTTGTATGTTCCGCTAAAACTAAATTCACGCCACATAAGTTCCTTCAAACTTCTGTTGAAGCGTTCCACAATTGAAGCTTTTACAATTGAATAGGTAGAATAATGGTTTATTCCATATTGTTTCATTAACGCGTTAAATTGTTTGTTAAAAAATTCAGTTCCATCATCCGTTTGTAAATTTTTTGGTGTTCCACGCCCAGATTTGAAAATTTTTTCCATTGCCATTGAGACATCTTTAGCGCTTTTTGATTTTAATGCTTCTCCCCAGGCATATTTGCTAAAACAATCCACAACAGTCAAAATATAAAAATATCCTCCGTTAAGCTTTGAATACTTTCCCATTTCCACTAAATCTGCTTGCCAGAGATCATTTATACCCTTTGTCACTACCCTTCGTCGTTTAAAATTACGTCGACACGGAGCATGAATTTCTTTAACAATACCCAATTTATCACTCATATTTTTTGGTACTAGAACTTTCTTACTATTGGAGTTGCAGTACCTTCTATTTCAACTGTCTGTGATTTTAAAACTGATTTCGGTTGAGTAACATATTTATAAACATAGCTCTCAATACTATTAATCTTTGTTAACATATTGGATAGGATTTTATCAACATTATCAACCCTCCCATTATTAACTTGAACTAAATTTTCCAAAGAAGTTATTTTAGAAAGTCTTCGATTAAGGGATGTATTTATTTTCGTATTAAGGTCTTTCTTTAACGTCTCCAAGTTTTCATCGACATATTTTTTCGTCGTTGCATCCGAATAATCTATTGGGTTCCCACAATTTTTAATTCGTTTCTGTTGGGTATTCAGGTTTTCGTCGCCATCAATGTACAACCCCACAACAGTTTTAATATCCCTTTTTAAAATATCTGTGTGCTCTTTTTCGTCTGAAAAGTGACCAAACTTGTCGACAGACATTTTGTTTATAAGGTAATTTAAAGTTTGTGAACCTTATTTATTCAATTAATATATAATTTTAGCCTCTCGCAGTTCTTCTATTATAGACATGATCTCGTTATTGTGATTAGTGTTGCCAGCGGCCTTTGAAGCTATTAAAAGCTGCAATCTTTCAACTAATTCATTGACGTCATCCCAATAAATATAATTGGGTTTTGCTCTTTGTAGGGACATGTATCCAAATCCCTTTTTATTTGATTTTCTTTGTTTTGATTGAATTGGGGTGGATATAGCTGAAGGAAGTATATTTTCATTGCTCATGAACTTTTTAATAATGTTTGTATACTTGTATCCTCTAGTTCCTTTTATTCGCTTATTTGGATCAAAATCTATTCTATGTGCACTTGTCTCAGTAATGATATCTTTATAATTTTTCAAGTCTGTGGCACTGAATTGTGTAGGTTTATTATGAACAATCAGAGAATAAAGCCCAGGAGTCAAATCCCACGTGCTTCCACTTGATAATTGAATTTTATTATGACTTATATGTAATTCACTATTCCCCAAATTTAAGGATTTGGGGGTTGATGAACTTTTTCTAGGTCCATAAGCATTGTCCAGAACTTTATTTCTCGATAGACTGCTAATATTAAAATCATAGTCTGCATGAATTAGACTGCTAGCATCTGCTTCTTTTTCTAGCTGTGTTTCTAAAGATGTTTCTAGCGGTGTTTCCGGCTCGGATCCCAATTCAATATGTGACTGTGAAAAAAATTTATCATCTGAGTCACTAGTAACATCATCATTATAAATTTTTGTTTCTTCATTTCGGATATTATTATCATCATAATCGTAATCATGATCATCATCGTCATCATACCTTAATTGATGTTTCTTAAGCTTTTTACGGGGGGTTTCATTTTTAAATATTTCACTTTTTTGCTTTAGAATCGTTGATTTATCTTCGTTTGTATTCATAAACTTTCGTTTTTTATTTTCACTAACTAGTTCGTTTAAGGGATCTGTTATTGGCTTAAAAGTTTCTTCCAACTCGTAAGCATTTTGTGTTTTAATATGTTTTAGATCATTAAACTTTTTCTTTAATATATTTCTCGTTTTAGTAAGCTGACTTAAAATAAATTGACTCATTTTGGGTACTTTCAAAACTTTCACCACCGTCAGCACAAAAGATGTAATACCAGTTTATGAACTATACTTTACAGGGTTACATTTCATACTAATGAAAGTTATAAAATATATATATTATTTATATGATTTTATTTTTGGCTGAAAAAGAATCATTTTACATTGTTTAAATTTCCTCTTCAAATAAAAGAATTTAATGTGGGTGCGTGTGCATGTTTTATTGAATATAATAAATGATTATGTACAAATGTTATAAATATTACAAAGTGATAAGTGGATTAAACAATTGTATTTAACTCTAGTTGCAGGGAATCATTGCTTCTTTTTATAACTCGATATTCCTTGTCCTTGAGCAACTTCAGATGACCATCTTTCATAGTGTTATATCTCTTTGGTAGATATAGAATATATTTATCCAGTTCCAAGGCAATGGAGTCCCCATAAACAGTTTTCTTCCTCTGCGCATTGATAATTGGGTAGCTGACGTTTATACCCATCTTGTTTTGTGATAGCAAGGGCTTCAATGCTCGCGTGTTGAACTCCTTTAAAACCCCGCCTCGAAGAATTTCCTCCTCCATAATGGTGTCCAGCTCACTTTCTGATGGAATTGGTTGATTCATCATGCTGTTGTTGGTTTGAAGTTTGTCCTCGAAGAAGGTGGTTTAAATGAGAAGCAAGCTGATCGACTTGACAAGTTAATGTTAAAGTTCTGACTGTAAGGACTAAACGATTTCCGAGCTCATTTTATACCAGTTCTCAGACCGAGATTTCCATAGCAACAGGTTGTTGTTTTTCCACCCTTGTTGTTTTCCACCCTTGATGTTTAAAAGTCGTTAAATCAGTTACTTTATGCAACAGGTTGTTGTTTTTCCACCCTTGTTGTTTTCCACCCTTGTTGTTTAAATGTTACAGTTTACAGTTACTTTATGCAACAGGCTGTTGTTTTTCCACCCTTGTTGTTTTCCACCCTTGTTGTTTAAATGTCGTTAATTCAGTTACTTTATTTGAATGAAAGCAGGAATTCAATGCACAGGTGTCCACAATTGTATGTTCCAAAACGTTGTACCTGTTCATAGTTATATTTGATTTTATCCCCTAAGTATTTCACAACTTCTTTTGGTGGTTGTAAATTTCCAAAACTATCAAAATAGAATATGCTGTTTTTGTTTTTGTGGTAAGCTACCCAATGTGTACCCCTTGATTTTGAGTCACCCAAGTTAATCACTCCACTCTCATTATTTTTAGGTGTTTTAGGGAGAGAGTCTCTCATAAACACTCCCCTAAAATGCGGTATATTTCTTTGAGCAAATTCCATTATATCTATATTTGATAATGCTCTTTTGGGTAGCTGACCAATTAGTTTTTTTGTTTCTTCATTCTCCCACCACGACTGTTGTATGGTTTTAGGTATAAACCGTAACCATTTTTATGGGGTTTTAAGTATAGACCTTCACCCACGGAAACTTCTTCCATCTTTCGGTTGTGTCTTTTATTTTCTTCTAGCTGTTGCTTAGCAATTTTTGCGTTTGTTATTAATTTTGCTACACTAGAAGTTCCTGAAGCTAAACTACCTATAGCACTTAATGCAGTTAAGATGGGTACCAGTGGTAAAAAACCCCCCATTTTGGGAACATTTATTATTCGAGGAACTTTAACGTTTTTCTTAGATCCGATTGAATTATGTATTGCTTTACGTGCAATTTTAATTGCATTAACCACATCCAGGGGTTTTCGTTTTTTCAATTCCCGACTCGCTTCTCTTACAACAGATGATAGTCTATTTATTTTCATCCTCCTACGCTTCCTCTTCTTCTGTTTTTTCTTATTTCGCTTCCGAACACCCATTCCAAAATGTTTCTTTGCTTTCATAATATTAGTCACAAAATATGCTGCTGCTCGCTCCTTAAGAGAACTATCCTTCGCCTTTACTCGCTCCCAAGCCTTGTTAATTAATTCAGAATCTGCCTTATGTCGATTGCTTAGATCGTTGTTTTGTGAATAGGCAATATCGTGAACCTTGCAAGCTTCATCCAACTGATTAATTCCGTGATCTCCACGCTGTAATCGCTCTGCAAGCTTTGTACCGGGTCCACAATAGTTATATCCAGGAATGTGAAACTCAATCGGAAGAGAATCTATTAACTTATTAATAAGACCACTTCCACGTTTACGGTGTAAATAATGACTGATGTGATTATAAAAACGTTTCCCCATTATATATTGTCTTTATTCATTGAAGATTTATCACGGAATAAACATATTTATAATAGGATGCGATTAATAAAGCAAAAAAATAACATTATTGTTCGTAACATTGAGAACGTGAATAATGTTAAACAACCACCACGTCACAGTGAATTATTACCAAACACAATTAGAGCTCTTGTGGTTGGTCCATCCAACTGCGGGAAAACTAATGTAATGATAAGTCTTATTGAGAGTCCAAATGGCTTGAGATTTGAAAATATATACGTGTTTTCAAAGAGTCTATACCAACCGAAATATGATTACTTGGAAAAGATATTTAAACCGATTAAAGGTATGGGATATCATACATTCTCTCAGAACGAAACTGTTTTACCACCCACCGAAGCAAAAAATAATTCAATCATGATTTTTGACGATGTGGCTTGTGAGAAACAAGATAATATTCGATCATATTTCTGTATGGGTCGTCACAAAAATATTGATTCTTTTTATTTATGTCAAACATATACACGGATACCAAAACATCTTATACGGGACAATGCAAATGTAATTATTATGTTTAAACAGGATGATTTAAATATGCGATACATATTTCGGGATCATATCATCCCTGACATGAATTATGAGACATTTACAAAAATTTGTCAAAAATGTTGGGAGGATAAATATGGATTTTTATTTATAAGTAAGGATGACAATATTGATAAGGGACGATATAGAAAAGGATTTGATCAATTTATTCTTCTTTAATTTTAATATAAGATTGGGGCGGGGTTGTATGACACCCAGTTGAACAACAGATTTCAAAATGGTTAGATCATTGACTCTATCAGTGAATGGAAATAGTTCCGTTATAAACACAGTTTATTTTCCACCAATTGAATTAAACGGGGAATATGAGTGTGCGCTAGTTGAGTTTAACATGTACAACTCAATTCCCAACGTGGATGTAAATAACAACCTCTTTCATATTGGTGATAAAGTTATTATTATTCCCACCGGCTCCTATGAACTCAACGATATTTCTCAATTTATTTACAACAAGTTAAAGGATTATAATCTGGAAAATACAGTGAAAATTGTAAGCAATAATAATACACTTCAAGTGGAAATAATTAGCACTAAAGAAGATATATACTTTAATAAGGAGAGGTCAATAGGTCATTTGTTTGGTTTTAAGCAAAGAGTGTTAAAGGCAAACCAAAATCACTTGTCCGATAATGCTGTCAACATTTTAAAAATTAATTCCATTCGTTTGGAATGTAATATTGTGAGTGGCTCTTACGTTGATAATATACCAAATCACGTATTACATGAGTTTGCAATTTCGGTGCCACCGGGCTATAAAATGACTGTGACACCACACAATCTCATCTATTTACCTATTAACTGCAGAGAAATAAGTACTCTCTCAATACATATCGTTGATCAGAACGGAGATTTATTGAACTTGCGTGGTGAAAACGTATCAATTCGCATACATATTCGCGCAATAGAATGATAATTTACAATAAAAGCAACGGTATACTTCATCAACCGCGCACTAGCAGTTGTAAAGCTAAAGGAACAGGATTAAATCGAAAGGGTCTTACATTAAAAAACAAATTGTTTTTAAAATCACTGGGCTTCAAAATTCAAATCTGATAATAATAATAATAAGAAGCATTAAAAATGAATGAAATTTTAAATGTTCGTGAGAGACCGTTTTCAGATGAAAGTATTTCGAAAAAGGAATATCATACATATTCCTCGTATCATCAATCATTTAAAGCAAATGATGAAATACGTATTTGTATTCAAAATCAGGACTTGTATGTACTCCCTCACGAAAGCTATCTTAATTTTCAAGGAGTTGTTAAGAGAGTAGCAGCCGATGGTACAAGCACCACTGATAATATTGAGGTTACGTTTCGCAATAATTGTATGGCAAATTTTATTGATGAAATTAGATATGAAATAAATGGATACGAAATTGATAGAACACGGTTTGTTGGCATGAGCAGCACCCTTAAAAATTATCTATCGGAAAGTCGTCAGGATAGTCGCAAACTTTTAAATGCTGGATGGAGTGGTGGAAATGATATTATTACAAAAGGTAATTTTAATTTCTCGCTACCCTTAAAAAATGTAATGGGGTTTGCTGAGGATTATAGAAAAGTTTTACTGAATTGTAAGCATGAACTTATACTTTTGCTGACAAAAAATCTGGATGATGTATATGTTAAAAACAAAGCAAACCATACATATGTTTTGGAAATGACTAATATTAGCTGGAAAATCCCTCATGTAACACCCAGTGATGCTGCAAAAATTAAAATGTACGATATAATAAAGAGTGGCGTAAATTTACCGATAGCTTTCCGTAGTTGGGATACATACATTAACCCAAAACTGATACAGGGAAATCAACACGTCTGGAGTCTAAAGATAGGAAGTAATAGAGAAAAACCGAGATTTGCTATTATAGCCTTCATGTTGAATGGAGAACTAATTACAAATAATTTATCCAACCTGAAAGTCCACTTGAATTCAGAAACGTATCCATATGATGACTTAAATGTAAACTTTGAAAATGATAAATATGCTCACCTTTATGATATGTATGCAATGTTTCAAAAGAGTTATTACAACCGCCCAGCAGAACCATTTTTATCACCGACAGAATTTAAAAGTAAACCTATTATTGTAGTTGACCTTTCATATCAAAATGAAACAGTTAAATCGGGACCTATCGACGTGAGAATTTCAATCGATTTGAAAAAAGCAAACAATGAAAACACTCAAGCATATTGTCTCCTTATTCACGATCGTTTAGTTGAGTATAGTCCTTTAAGTGGGTTAGTTCAAAGAATTGTCTAACAATATATCAATCACATAAAATGGAGAAAGAACTAGTTGCAATTGATGTACAAGGATTTTTTGATAACAACGACAAGTTTATTCTAAAGGAAATTGGAGTTGTATTTAGCAAAGAAAATAAGTTTAACAATAATTTCGTTATACAACCTCCATTTGATTTCACTCGTCTTAATAACAAGTCCCGAAAAACTGCTCTCTGGCTTACCAAAAACCATCATAAAATTTTTTGGAACGATGGAATAAACAACTTTAAGCAAACAAGAAAATATATTAAACAAATCACTTCGGGAAAGGTGGTTTTATGCAAGGGAATTGAAAAGAAACGTTTTCTAGAAATCTTTCTCAGATCACCGCACATAAGAGATGTTGAGGAATTGGGTTGCCCACCATTAAACACCGTAAACATAAACCAATTCCCATTTTGCTCAATACATATTAAAAGCGGTATTTGTGCTCTGAATAATGCGCACAATATTTTAAATTTTTGCAATGGAACTATGGTCTAACACTTATACATATACAATGGATAACAGACAAAGTGGATTAATAAACCGAATTAATAATTTCACATCCCAATTTGGTGAGGAAATTTTTAAAGAAGATTTAAAATATCTCATTGATACGAGGAATATGTTCATGGATAAAGGAGAAGACGATCTTAACAAAACGGTATATGGTAATCATTTTACGTTTTGTAATAATGGATTCGGCGAAGACGCGTGTGCCTGCTTTTTCTATAAAAATCATCGAGACGGAGCCTTAAAACTAATGTCATCATATTTAGTGTATAAGAAAAGTCTGTTACAAATTTCCAAATAAACATGAGCTAAATTCATGACCTAAATTCAAATTAACATATTCTTTTGTTTGGGGGATGGGTGATTTTTTTCAGCTATTTCTTTCAGGTCAAAAAGTTAAAAAAATAAATAAATATACTTGAATTTAAAATTTACATATTCTTTTTGTCATTGGGGTGGGAGTTTGTTTCTCAGTGGCAAGCAAAGGGATCCCTTTTCAAGGGTGGTTGCTTTCAGCTGTTTCTTTTGGACGTGACAACAGCCCGTGACATTCTAACACGTACCCGCGTGAGCACCACACTTTCTTAATCTAAGCAAAGGACACCCGGCACACCCCAGTAATTTCTCCCCATTAACTAGGATAACCCAAATATATCGCTCACCCGCTTAACTACGATAACCCAGATAAGCAAAGGACACCCGGCACACCCCAGTAATTTCTCCCCCATTAACTAGGATAACCCAAATATAACGCTATGATCACCTGACACACCCCAGTAACTTCTCACCCGCTTAACTAGATTCCCTCCCCTCGTTTCACCCTATTTTTCTAACTTCTCCCACGTTCGATCCCGTCAACCTACTCGTCAACCACTTAAGCAGAATGCCTCCCCTCTTTCACCCCATTTCCTAGATACAAAAGCTGGATATAACTATTGTGGACCCTAATTTACGATCACCCGTCACACCCCAGTAACTTCTTCCCGCTTAATAAGAGTCCCGATTTCTTAAACGAAATTCGGGGGAGCGAATTCCTGAATACAATTCCTAGATATAAGCAACTTATCACCCTAATTTACGATCACCCGTCACACCCCAGTAACTTCTCACCCGCTTAATTAGGGTCCCGATTTCTTAAACGAAATTCGGGGGAGCGAATTCCTGAATACAATTCCTAGATATAAGCAACTTATCACCCTAATTTACGATCACCCGTCACACCCCAGTAATATCTCCCCCGATTTCTGGACCGAATTTCGGGATTCCTGATTCCTGAATACAAATCCTACATACAAAAGCTGGATATAACTATTGTGGACCCTAATTAACGATCACTCGTCACGCACCCATTAACTTTAATTATCCCCCACACCTGTCACATTGTCCTGATTTATTACCCTAATTAGCATAATTAATTACCTCCCCCTCCACTTTTGTATCCAGCTTTTGTATCCAGAACTCTCATTTTCATACTACTCTTTTGCTAAAAGAATATTTCATTTACATTTCCACGACATACTTACATAAGACATTTTGTAACCGACTTTTGTGAACTAAAATTCAAATCGCATTGATAATATTAAAAGAACATTAAATATGCAAACCAATTGATTCTCTTGCTCTTTATTACACGTGCCTCATATTGTTTAAACAAATTCAAATGTTTAAACAATTTGATTCACGGCTTCCCCGCCCATTTGCCTTCCTTATTATTAATATAATTCTAATCAAGGTGAAAAATTATTATTAATATAATTCTAATCAAGGTGAAAAATTAATGTGAAAACAAAAATACTGAAACCAAATATCAATGGTAAAACTCACTAATTTGGAATTGCCTTTCTTGATGTCTTTTCTTAAATTAGTCAAATACATAAAGCAAAACATTGCTTCGCATATTTGTTTCCCTTATAATAGTTGTCTACTGTGGATACCTTCCAAAAACCCCCCGGTAGCAAATTCGCCAAGAGTATTTGGTTTGTACTTACCCATGTGCATAAAATAAGCTTTGCTACATTCTTAGGTAACTAATTAATAATCAAGAGTTAACATCTTTACAAAGATTAAACATAACTCGGTTTAAATAGTTTAAAAATTGCATCTTTAAAAAACAAAAAATAGAAATAGAAAATTTAGAACGAGGTAGCAAGGCCAATATCAACAGGATTTGTTTTAAGGGACCGATGAAATAAAATTAAGCCTAAAATTATCCTATCTCTGACATTAATTTTTTTAAAAAAAGAATTGGAGACATTAATTTTTTTTTAACTGTCGAAGGATAAACATCCCATCACATTTTGAAGCGGTTGTAACATTTCAAGGCGAACTTAAATTAAAAATATTCCCTCAAATTTTTTAAATCTTAATCAAAATTATTATATTGGTTGTTGGAGAGCTATGTAAAACTTTTAGCAATTTTTTTTAAGAATACAAGTTTTTTTCCAGAGTTAAACGCTAATCGATTTGGAATTGAATTACAAACAAACGCGACGTGATAATCAATATTTTGGCAGTTTTTTGCTTTGTTTTCGATAAAGTACTGCTTTGAAATTCATATTTTTGCACTCTTAATTCATACAAAAAATGCATAAATTTATCTGGGTAAGAGCGAGACAGCAATAGTCAAAACTCTCCGAAATTGAAAAAGAGTTTAATATTTTTAACATGTAAATTTAATCAAATTCGTATCCTATCTATTTTTTCTTAAAGAAATTTTTTTTTAAATAATGTTTTTAGGCTTTAATGGCAATGGATTGGGAATTTAATTACATGCTCAACGCAGTATGATATTCTATATTTAATTAATATGTTTTGGACAATATGCTAATGTTCTGAATGAAATTAGTGTAAGGATTTGTGTCGAAAAAGGAATCTGTTTGTTTCTGTTTTGTCCATCTGTTAACTTATGCAAATAATCCATAATTATTTTAAAAAGATTTAAAAAAACACATGTTTTTTTAAGTAGTTTTCAAAGGACAAAATATTTTTGTTTTTACGGATATTAAGGGAAAAAGTTCTGATAAAATCTTTTCTCGGTTTATAGAATAAAAATTATGAATTTTTACAATTTAAAATAAGTACCAAAGATAAAGCAATGCTTAATTTTCAATTTTAATTTCCGCAGGCGAAGCTGCGGGCTACAGACCCTGCTAGTTTACAATAAAATTGACCAATTATGTATTATTGTCTAATGTTATCTACATTGGTTTGTTTGAAACAGCTGACATGGAAAAAAGGTCCTTAAAGATTGGACTCCCTAATCCACAGGCCATTCCTAAGATTCAAAAATCGGCAGGACAGACATTTTAATGAGGGCGCAAGAAATTGAACGTCCCTCCCTTCTTAACATTTCCCAATATGTTGCGTCTTCTGAACATCGAGGATCGGTTAATCTTTATTTTAAAATTTAAGTGTTAAATGTTATTGACCTTTTGGGCCGCAAGAAGTCGAAGCCAATAATTGAGTAGATTTTACCTAGACAAGTAACTAATTCTCGAATTTTTAATTATTTACATACACTGAGAAAACTTGAGAACGAAAAAATCAAGAACGAATCTTCTTGATTTCAGTATTTTGTCTTCTCAATTTTTTTAGCACAAACGTTCTTGAAATCAAGAATGAAAGCATTCTTGATCTGGCTTTTTGAGAATACATAACACTATTGAAATCGTCCCCAAGCATTCTTGAAATGGTTCTCAACTTCGTCTCAGAGATAAAAAAAAATGAGAGAGATTAAAAATGAGAGAGACATTCTCTCTGAAATTTTTCGGCAAGCTACCGAAGTTCACTTCGGCTCTCGTCAAATGCTCGTTTTTTTTCGGCCAGTGAAGCGGAGTAAGTGAAGAAGTGAAGCCAGTATGATAGACGCTGACGACACAAGTTTAAAAAACCTTCTAGAAGAACTAGATCTTTTCAATGCGCTGCCCTTCCTCGAACGTAAGTATTAAATAATAACATACGTGGTAAAATAATAACAATAATAAGCTATATAATAAATAAATACTTGAATATGTAAGTTATCCAGCCCGTGAAACGGTTCCATTTATGGAATTAATAAACAAATTTTTAAATTCAATCCCAGCTAAATTGCCTTTGCCTTTGTTTAAGATTCTGCCTCCGCCTTTTTCATTAACTTCGAGGGCCGCGCTTGACCGTCCGGCTAAGATAAATAAACCTATAGTAAAGTAAATAACAGCTTCCGTTCGAAGCCAAACTCTCACGCTCAAAACCCAAAGTATTGCGTTCCGATTTTCAATCAAAATTGCATCGGTCAGCATAATTTAATTTCACAACGAGATGCGACAGTTTCAGCATAAGCTTTTATTTTAAACAAAAATCAAAGTTCTAGAAGCTTAAGAAAGAAAAAGCTTCTGGCCGAGGTTCGTTGGAGAAGATTTCAGAATTAAGAGTGAGTTAGTGAATTAAGGTTTATTACCAATAAAGAAAAATTATAAAAAAAAAATTATTTTTTTTAAATCAACCACAACGATCAAATTTAATTGGCGCCCAACGTGGGGCTGTGTCCTTAAAAAGTTCCAAAAAATAAAAATTTAATGAAAATGTTAAATTAACAAACGGAACTCGCGCAGCCAAGAACTCAAATTTTTATTGGAAAAATTAAAACATCCAACACAAAACAGTGATCGTGTAAAATTTTTAATGGAAATCAATAAATGAAATAATCCATTAAGTTGATTAATTGGTGGACTGAAGATCTAATTCACAAACATCAAGAACACTATAAAAATAAAATAAATCCGAAACGACAAAAACAAATAAAAATACAAAAACAACAAACAAATAATCAGAACCAAAGAAAAATTGACAGGAAGGAAGGGCTGTAGGGCAATCCCTCGCCAACACTGGAAACAATTTTTAACTCCCTATCGACAACAAGAAGATCATCGTACAAAATTG
This sequence comes from Drosophila takahashii, assembly GCF_030179915.1. Classification (NCBI taxonomy): domain Eukaryota; kingdom Metazoa; phylum Arthropoda; class Insecta; order Diptera; family Drosophilidae; genus Drosophila; species Drosophila takahashii. Next base: position 4,956,295 of record NC_091679.1, on the reverse strand, counting down.
AAAGAAGACCCCATCGGACAGTATCGTGAGGATAAATATAATTTTATTTTTAAATAAACAGTGGAATTAATTAATAGATTAATAAACGTTCAGTTGAATGAAGTAAGCAGGAAAATAGAAGGTTTAGAAGGAAGACTAGCCACAGATACAAACACTGTGGAGGATTATAAAATACAAACAATCGACCCAACTATAAAGTGCGATACAACACTTGAAGTGGTAAAATCTTTACCAAAGTTTACCGGGGAACCAACACAATATGTAGGTTGGAGAGAAGCTGCAGAAACTGTTATGAGTCTTTATAAAATTCAAAGTGAACAATACTTTATCGCTTTAACAATTTTACGAAATAAAATTATGGGAGCTGCCCATGATGCTCTTACCAATCATGGCACCGTTTTAAATTTTCAAGCTATCTTATCTAGACTGGATTTTGTATATAGCGATAAACGACCAATGCATATTCTAGAGTCAGAACTAAGTATTCTCAGGCAGGGCCGAATGACAGTTACAGAATACTATAACGAAGTTAATAAAAAAATGACTTTACTAATAAACAAGACCATAATGACACACGGAAAGGACAGTGTAATTACCAAGTAAACAAACAAAACAATAAGGGGCAACGCTCTACGAATATTTATATCCGGACTAAATGGATCTATATCAGAAACTCTTTTCTCATTAAATTCACCAGATTTGCCCAATTCTTTGGCAAAGGTCCAAGAATTGGAATCAAACAATTTCCGTGCTCAACTTACGATTTGATCAAGTACGACAGAATAATAATAATAATAATAAAACGGGCAATCATTGGGGTAATAACCAAAATTATAACTGGCCACAAAAGGGAAATTTTTGGCAAAATAATAACCAAAATAACACTCAAAAGCAACAAGCTGTTGAGCCAATGGATGTTGACCATTCTATTCAACTCCAGAATAAACCTAATAACAATCGACAGCCGAATAATAATTGGCAGCCGAATAATAATTGGCAGGCAAATAATAATCAAGGAAGATATAATAATAATTATTATCAAAATAATAATCGTTCAAATTACTATCGCTCAAATCAAAATAAAGAGCAAACTCAAGCTCAAAAAAGGGAACCAGATGGAACTGTTAATCAGCCAGCAAATAAAGTAACTAGATTAAATAACATTAATGAAGATCATTTTTTAGACGAGACCCCTACAGGGGAATGCCTTATTTAAATAGGGTAGACAGAATAACCAAGAAGCAGTTAAAGATTTTAATAGATACAGGAGCCACTGCTTGTTATATAAAAAGGGGAATTTTTGAAAATGAAAATGAATTATCAATATATAAAAAAGTAACTACAGTTCATGGGTATTCAATTATTACGTATTACCATATTATAAATATATTTGGAACACGACATTTATTTTATGAAATAGAAGGATTAGAATCTGATCTTCTAATTGGGTTCAATTTACTAAGGAAAATAGGAGCTATAATAAATATAGAAAAGGGAGTCTTGGAATATAAAGGGAAAACAGAAAAGTTAAAATATTATGATAATGAGGAAAAAAATGAAATAAGTATAATTGATGAAAAAAATAATATTCTTCCGTTAAAAGAATTTATTATTAAAAAATATTTTGATTATAAAAGTACTAAAGACACAGATTCATTATTTGTGGAAAATAGTGAGAAAAGCTTGGGATTCGAAAATCCTGAGAACGCCGACGATGAAATTTCCGTCAACAAAAAATTAAATAGTTTTGGATCAACAAATCCTGAACGCGCCGACGATGAAAATTCCGTCAACAAAAAATTAAATAGTTTTGGATCTAAAAATCCTAAACACCCCGACGTAGATTTTTCCGTCAACAAAAGAATAAAAAATATTGAAACTAATGAGCCAAAGGGAAATAAAATGAACAATATTAATATGACCAGTACAAATCGAGTAGAAGTATTGGAGAAGAAAATAATTGACATAATCGAGGAGGAACACTCAAAAATAAATTTACAAATCCCATTTCGTACCGATATCCGGAGTGAAATAAACACCGAAAACGACAGGGCAATTTATAGTAAACAATATCCTTATGCCTTATCAGTTTCAGATTTCGTTAATACGGAAATCAATAGAATGCTTAAGGAAAATATTATAAGACCTAGTAGAAGTCCATATAATTCTCCAGTGTTAGTGGTACCCAAAAAAGGTCAAAATGAAGATGGCAGTCCCAAACATAGATTAGTAATAGATTACAAAAGATTAAACGAAAACACTATACCGGATAGATACCCGATGCAAGACCCGTCAGTAATATTAGCCAATTTAGGAAAGGCTAAATACTTCTCAACAATTGATTTGGAATCTGGATTCCACCAAATTTTAATGAAAGATTCAGATATTGAAAAAACAGCATTTTCTATTAATAACGGAAAATTTGAATTTTTACGAATGCCTTTTGGGTTAACAAACGCACCCAGAATTTTTCAAAGAGCCATGGATGATATCCTAAGAGAACAAGTAGGGAAAACTTGCCATGTTTATATGGACGATATAATTATTTTTTCAAACACTATTGAACAACACTATGCTGATTTAATTAAAATAATTAATATTTTACAAAGAGCAAATATGAAGATTTCTCTTGAAAAATCTAAATTCTTTAAATTAGAAACCACATTTCTAGGGTACATTGTTTCTCATAATGTAATTAAAACGGATCCCGAAAAAATTGCTACAATTACAAAATATCCGATTCCACATAATATTAGAGAACTCCGAAGTTTTCTAGGCTTAACAGGGTATTACAGGAAATTTGTCCGTAACTATGCAAAAATTGCTAAACCATTAACAAAATATCTAGGAGGGGAAAATGGAAAGGTTTCTAAAAGAATGTCTACTAAAGTTTCAATACAGTTTGACGAATCAGCTGTACAAGCTTTCAACGAGCTAAAAGAGAATCTAATAGCACAAGTCGAATTAGTTCAGCCAGATTATAGTAAGAAATTCGTTTTAACTACAGAAGCATCAGACGTAGCTATCGGGGCAGTACTAACACAGGATAATAAACCAATTACGTTTATTTCAAAAACATTAAATAAAACGGAACAACTTTATGCCACAAATAAAAAAGAATTGTTAGCTATAGTATGGGCTTTAAAAAATCTCCGGAATTATTTATATGGAGTAATTGGCATAGAAATACAAACGGATCATCAATCCTTATCGTTCACAATTTCGGATAAAAATCCAAACGTAGAGATGAAAAGATGGTATTCTTTCATTGAAAGTTTTACCCCAAAAATTATATACAAACCAGGAACAACAAATGTTGTAGCCGATGCATTATCACGAATACAAATAAATAATATTACAAACAGCGATATAGACGTTTCTGAACAGTCAAACTCAGACCAAGACACACAGCATTCAGCTGAAAGTAGTTTTAAAAAAGTGTAATACAAGAGACCCGTAAACCGTTAAATCAATTTAAACAACAATCGTTATTGACAACGGGGAGGTATACAATACATGAGTCACTGGATATTTTTGACAAGACAAGACACATAATCGAATATGATACAGTTGAGAACTTAATAAGCATTTTAAGAGAGTATCTTCCACCTAACATAACAGTTGGAATTCATTGTAGTTTAGAAGATTTATATCATATTCAAGTTTCTTTAAGAAATAGTTTTACTAACAAATTTCTTTTTACGCGATTATTTCTACAAGACGTAGAAAACGCCGAAGATAGAGCTATAATAATAGAAGAAACACACAATCGAGCTCATAGGGGATTAGACGAAAATCATAAACAAATCAGTAGATTATATTATTGGCCCAATCTATTTGTAAAACTAAAAGAATATATACAAAATTGTAAAATTTCACTGTGCAACATTTTTAGGGTTATAAAATGTAACCGCGATTCTGATTTCATGGGCTGAAAGAACTCATCGAAATAAGCTAAAACCCATTTGGGTTTCTCTGGCTTAGCTCGCGTTTACCTATTATAGCGAGTTAAAGTTTTACATACAAAATTTATTTGTAACGGCCATATCTTGTGAACCGATTAAAACTTCACTATCCAGTCTTTAGTGATTATGTAGCTATGAACCCAAGGAACTAAATTGACAAATGACTCTTGCGAAGACGTACACCTAGCGCGTTAAAAATCGAAAAATGAGGCAAATTTGTTTTTTAACGCGCTAGGTGCACTAGGTGCTAAGTGCGCAAGAGTCATTTGTCAATTTAGTTCCTTGGGTTTATAGCTACATAATCACTGAAGACTTGATAGTGAAATTTTAATCGGTTCACAAGATATGGCCGTTACAAATAAATTTTGTATGTAAAACTTTAACTCGCTATAAAAGGTAAACGCGAGCTAAGCCAGAGAAACCCAAATGGGTTTTAGCTTATTTCGATGAGTTCTTTCCGCCCATGAAATTAGAAATGCGGTTACATTTTTTATGTTGCACTGTGTTTGCAATGAGAACAAATATAACAGACACCCGATTAAAATTCCAATTGGGGAAGCCCCAATCCCAACTAAAGAAGGCGAAAATGTACACATTGATATATATTATGCGCAAAGTTTAACTTTTTTAACTTTGACGCGTATTCTAAATTCCTAGTAGTTAAAGAAATTCAAAATAAATTAAATATCGAAAATAAAGTAATGGAACTACTTCAACATTTTCCCCAAGCCAAGGTAATTATGACCGATAACGAACCGAGCTTTACCTCCGCTCAATTTAAATCCTTTGCACAAAGATGTGGTGTAACTCTACATTACGCAGACCCAAGATACAGTACCTCAAACGGACAAGTGGAAAGAGCACATTCGACACTAACAGAATTAGCTAGAACAATTTAATTTAACTGACTATTCCGAAATCGTAATAAGAGCCGCTCAGGAATATAATCAGAGTATTCATTCCACAACAAACCAAAAACCTGTTGACATTCTTTATAATAAAATCGAACACGATAATATTCCACAATTATTAAAAAATACTCAGGAGAAAATGTTAGAAACTCATAATGAAAACAGAAAAGAAAAACAATATCACGTAGGACAAGTTGTTTATGAAAAGAAATATGGAGAAAGAAATAAACTAAAACCAAGATATAAGAAGCAAATAGTTAAGGATAATATGCCTAATCAAATAATAATCAACAGTAGAAACAGAATTATTCACAAAGATAATATTAAGCATTAATAAATTCTTTTTTTTTAAACTTCCAGAAAATGTATTCTTTAATACATATTTTATCAATCATAATATTGGCCAGTTCAGAAATAATTGATTACTCGAACCATGAATTTTTTCTGTTCAAAGACAACAAGGATGTACTCACCTATGGATCTTACAACGATTTATTCCACGTAACTAATTTAAGTTTTTATAAGGAAATACATGACATAGAATCAGATAATATAAAAAAGGATTCAAATAAAAGGTCACAATGGGAAATTAAGTACGGACATAGAAGTAATCAAAGTAATCTTATCTCAGTTAATATCAGCTAGAACAAAAAGGGGAATAAATGAGTTAGGCACCGTGTGGAAATGGTTGGCTGGAACTCCGGATCATGATGATTTCATAAAAGTACAAAATAAAATCAATGACTTAATTGAAAATAATAATAAACAGTCTATTATTAATTCCAAATTGTTCAAAGAAATAGAATCTCTCTCTGAAGATTTTAAAAAGGTTTTTATTGATCAAGATTTACCACTTAGAAAACATCGCTTACGATTAATAACATTTGACCTACAAAACTTAATTGATACTATTACTCTTGCAAAAATTGACGTTTTTAACACCAAAATTTTAAACAATGAAGATATAAAAGAAATATTAAAACACGAGCAAAAGCCAGTAATTATCGCTGACTTAATGGATATCTCTGTGTTCAAAATCGCATTACACAAAGAACTTTTAATAATTTATATAAAATACCCAATAATAAAAAATAGATGCGAAATATATTACACTCGATCCATTTCCCAAATCGATGGAAAATTATTAATAAGTAATCAAGTCGCAAAATGCGAAAATACATATTATGAAATGTCTACATTTAAGAAAGAACTTTTTAATAATTATTGCACTTTAAGTTTAGAGAAAACATGTTTTACCCGATTATTAAATGGTGAACAATCAATTTGTAAAAAAATAAGAGAAAAAAATAAAAAAATAGACATTATCCAAGATGGTGCCATTTTAATAAATGGTAACAACATCGTCAACAATTCCGAATTAGGTGGTTCATTCTTAATAACATTTAATGGTACAACCACAATAAATAACGTTTCATATACCAATTTAGACAACAAAATTCTTAACTATATTACTACAAACCACTTCAAAAACAAGAGAGAACGCTATAGTCGGGTTGGTGTCCCGACTATCTAATACCCGTCACTCAGCTAAAGGGAGTGCGAACGCTGTGTCTAATAATCGTAACTCAGCTAAAGGGAGTGCGAGGGAGATAGATATATGTTGACAATTTATAAAGCGTATAACTTTTTAATGAATGGTCCGATTTGAAAAATGTCTTCTACATTTCGATAGGTATAAATATACACAACAAAATTGCATTTATACTTCTCGGATATCTTTAAAGATGTGGGCGCAGGACCCATTTTAAAATCGTTAGTGGGCGATTGTGGGCGTTAGAGGGGGCGTGGCGCTCGGCTAAAATAAACTTGCGCTGCGTAGGAAGCCAAAGAATATGTGTGGGAAATCTCAACCTTCTAGCTTTTGTAGTTTCTGAGATCTCAGCGTTCATACAGACGGACAGACAGACAGACGGACAGACGGACAGACGGACAGACGGACAGACGGACAGACGGACATGGCTAGATCGACTCGGCTAGTGACCCTGATCAAGAATATATATACTTTATGGGGTCGGAAACGCTTCCTTCTAGCTGTTACATACTTTTGCACGAATCTAGTATACCCTTTTACTCTACGAGTAACGGGTATAATTACGAAATATCCGATTATATATTTTCAAATAACTCAGAACTCTCTTTAGATAATATAAATATTTTAAATCCATTCATTAAAATTAATAATACCAAAATATCTATATCCTTTATATTATTAATTTTAATCATTATATATTTGATTTCTCTTCCTATTATTAAATACAGAAATATGTTTGTAACCAAAAAACAACGGCCAGAGTCTGAAAAACCTAACGAAGATATATTTTTAACAGAATTAAAAGATCATTTAAACGAAATCCATAATGAATCGGGACGATCCATTTTAGAAGGGGGAGAGTTATCCAGCCCGTGAAACGGTTCCATTTATGGAATTAATAAACAAATTTTTAAATTCAATCCCAGCTAAATTGCCTTTGCCTTTGTTTAAGATTCTGCCTCCGCCTTTTTCATTAACTTCGAGGGCCGCGCTTGACCGTCCGGCTAAGATAAATAAACCTATCGTAAAGTAAATAACAGCTTCCGTTCGAAGCCAAACTCTCACGCTCAAAGCCCAAAGTATTGCGTTCCGATTTTCAATCAAAATTGCATCGGTCAGCATAATTTAATTTCACAACGAGATGCGACAGTTTCAGCATAAGCTTTTATTTTAAACAAAAATCAAAGTTCTAGAAGCTTAAAAAAGAAAAAGCTTCTGGCCGAGGTTCGTTGGAGAAGATTTCAGAATTAAGAAGTTAGTCTTATTCGGATTGAAACCGCGATCGGTCAAATCTTAGAATCAAAAGTAAAAGTGTCTTGATGTAATAGTGAGTTAGTGAATTAAGGTTTATTACCAATAAAGAAAAATTATAAAATAAAAAATTATTTTTTTTAAATCAACCACAACGATCAAATTTAATTTGTATGTACATACACGTTTGTGAAAAAAAGTTACGCCACGCTAAATGCATCTATGTATGTATACACCCACCGGGAAAATTCCTCTGGAAAATAACATATTTTCAAGAGGTTTCTCCATAGAAGCGGAAGGGACTAAACCTCATTCACCCCTTACATTTCTTCCATCTCTGGTTTCAAAATACACGGGGGTGACACAAAAAGTAAGGGGGAAATGAGGTTTCTATCTGGATCTCTGGCAGAAGAATGCAGGACAAAATCCACTGGTTTTTCGACTTCCCGCATTATAGATTTTCCACACGTAACCAGTTATGGTTTTCCTCCACTTGCAATATCTGTTTTTCTACACCCTCCCAGTTTTGGTTTTTCCAGATCCTCGCAGTTTTGGTTTTGCACTGCTGTGCAGTATCTGATTTTCCACAATAAAAATCATGTTTTTTGTAATATTTGTTTGTGTATTTATTAATAATATTTACAATCGAAGCATTCCCGGGTTTTGCTTGGCCGAATGCAGTACTTAGATATCCATTTCTTGTCTGTCTTCTGAAAATATCAAACATAATTTAGATATGAATGTAAGACCAGGAATAATAATAAGAGTAATTACCATTGTTAGGTCTCCGCACAAAATTAAAGGATCTCTCCAGAAATTATGCCTGGTTTGCCATGGCCGATCATTTACCCTCTGTTCAGTTGTTTTATGTCGGGTATCTATATCAAAAACTATGAGAAGAAAAAATAAAATGTGACAAACGCAGGCGCAACACTTCTGGTCCCAAGAAGTCTCAGTCGGCCTGGCTGAAATAAATGTAATATTTTGATTAAGTTAAACAACTAAGTTAGTACTGAAGTACTATTTATACAACCATTTAATGAACACCTCACACCATTTACCACTGGTAAAGATTAAAAACATTTCAAGTGTCACTGAAATGCAGAATTTGTGTTGAAAAAAGCATCCGGAGGCGTATATTTATTAATGGCGAAAATATCTGTGATACTAACCTTTGTAACGCTGAAATAAAGGTTATAAAAAGACAAAATTCATTTTAACACTCACCATTTTATTGTTTTTTAGATTAAAATTAACTATTTTCACTTTTTTTTTCACTTTTCCCAACAAATTTAAAAATGATGTGACCCTGCATTATATTCTTGATAATACCATACAAAATGCAGATAAATGTGGGGTAAATTTCGTTGTAAAGTTGGGTCACACTTTGGCGCCGAATAAATATTTAAACAATACTTTTCAGGGACCGTAATCATTAAAGGTTACGTATATTATAGGTATATTAGGCATTTTTCGTGTTATTAATACTACCAACACGAATTTTTATTTTTTAACAACACTTAAAAATGGCTTAGGCCACGATCTGACGATCAAATTATTTTATTTCACAAAAAATGTTTAAAAATGTAAAAAACAACAATAGTTTTCTTTGTAATTTAATGTAATTCCTTGATAATTGTGATCAAATATTTTAATCGTCTTACCGTGGCTTTTCTCTATAATTTGGTTGAATCCCACATTCATCCTTATTATTATTTGAAAAATGTTGAGTAAAATAAATTAATATTATCATTATAGACATTATGATAATAATGTTATATAGTTTAATTTTTTTGATTAACAATTATTAATATTTTTTCTACGACTTTTAAAATTACTAAAAATTAAAACTAAATGTGAGAAACCAGTCTTTTGGTTTTGGTGAAAATCATAGGATTTTTGAATATTATAAGTTGGTGATTTTTTTGTTAAAAAATATTATAATCGTAGTGCCACAGAAATCACACAGCGCATAAATGGCCTGATACTGATGCTACTCAGAAACCCACCCTCATTTAGCGCTCAGAAATTATCTATCCCTACACCGCCGCCTGCAAAAAGGAACAGGATTTCAAGAACACAAAAACCAACTTCTCACATTCCCGCTGGGTAGCACCCCACCGGGAAAGTGAGAAGTTGGTTTTTGTGTTCTTGAAATCCTGTTCCTTTTTGCAGGCGGCGGTGTGGGGATAGATAATTTCTGAGCGTTAAATGGGGGTGGGTTTCTGAGTAGCATCAATATCAGGCCACTTATGCGCTGTGTGATTTCTGTGGCACTACGATTATAATATTTTTTAACTAAAAAATCACCAACTTATAATATTAAAAAATCCTATGATTTACACCAAAACCAAAAGACTTGTTCTCACATTTAGTTTTAATTTTTAGTAATTTTAAAATTCGTAGAAAAAATATTAATAATTGTTAATCAAAAAAATTAAACTATAAAACAATTATCATAATGTCTATAATGATAATATTAATTTATTTTACTCAACATTATTCAAATAATAATAAGAATGAATGTGGGATTAAAAAAAAAATTATAAAGAAAAGCCACGGTAAGACGATTAAAATATTTGATCACATTTATCAAGGAATTACATTAAATTACAAAGAAAACTATTATTGTTTCTTACATTTTTAAACATTTTCTGTGAAATAAAATAATTTGATCGTCAGATCGTGGCCTAAGCCATTTTTAAGTGTTGTTAAAATATAAAAATTCGTGTTGGTGGTATTGATAACCCGAAAAATGCCTAATATACCTATAATATACGTAACCTTTAATGATTACGGTCCCTGAAAAGTATTGTTTAAACGAAATATTTATTGGCGCCAAAGTGTGACCCTACTTTACAACGAAATTTACACCAAATTTATCTGCATTTTGTATGGTATTATCAAGAATATAATGCAGGGTCACATCATTTTTAAATTTGTTGAAAAAAGTGAAAAAAAGTGAAAATAGTTAATTTTAATCTAAAAAAACAATAAAATGGTGAGTGATAAAATAAATTTTGTCTTTTTATAATCTTTATTTCAGCGTTATAAAGGCTAGTATCACAGATATTTTCGCCATTAAAAAATATACGCCTCCGGATGCTATCTTCAACACAAATTCTGCATTTCAGTGACACTTGAAATGTTTATAATCTTTACCAGTGGTAAATGGTGTGAGGTGTTCATTAAATGGTTGTATAAATAGTACTTTAGTACTAACTTAGTTATTTAACTTAATCAAAATATTACATTTATTTCAGCCAGGCCGACTGAGACTTCTTGGGACTAGAAGTGCTGCGCCTGCGTTTGTCATATTTTATTTTTTCTTTTCATAGTTTTTGATATAGATACCCGACATAAAACAACTGAACAGAGGGTAAATGATCGGCCATGGCAAACCAGGCATAATTTCTGGAGAGATCCTTTAATTTTGTGCGGAGACCTAACAATGGTAATTACTCTTATTATTATTCCTGGTCTTACATTCATATCTAAATTATTTTTGATATTTTCAGAAGACAGACAAGAAATGGATATCTAAGAACTGCATTTGGCCAATCAAAACCCGGGAATGCTTCAGGCATTAAAAATTTGTAGTTCCAATGCTTCGATTGTAAATATTATTAAAAAATACACAAACAAATATTACAAAAAACATGATTTTTATTGTGGAAAATCAGATACTGCAAAGCAGTGCAAAACCAGTGCAAATTTTCACACACTAACGCATCTGCACACATACCCACCGGGAAAATTCCTCTGGAAAATAACATATTTTCAAGAGGTTTCTCCATAGAAGCGGAAGGGACAAAACCTCATTCACCCCTTACATTTCTTCCATCTCTGGTTTCAAAATACACGGGGGTGACACAAAAAGTAAGGGGGAAATGAGGTTTCTATCTGGATCTCTGGCAGAAGAATGCAGGACAAAATCCACTGGTTTTTCGACTTCCCGCATTATAGATTTTTCACACGTACCCAGTTATGGTTTTCCTCCACTTGCAATATCTGCTTTTCCGCACCCTCTCAGTTTTGGTTTTTTCAGACCCTCGCAGTTTTGGTTTTTGCACTGCTTTTCCACAATAAAAATCATTTTGTTTGTAATATTTGTTTGTGTATTTATTAATAATATTTACAATCGAAGCATTGGAACTAAAAATTTGTAATGCCTGAAGCATTCCCGGGTTTTGCTTGGCCGAATGCAGTTCTTAGGTATCCATTTCTTGTCTGTCTTCTGAAAATATCAAAAATAATTAAGATATGAATGTAAGACCAGGAATAATAATAAGAGTAATTATCATTATTACGTCTCCGCACAAAATTAAAGGATCTCTCCAGAAATTATGCCTGGTTTGCAATGGCCGATCATTTTCCCTCTGATCAGCTGTTTTCTGTCGGGTATCTATATCAAAAACTATGAAAAGAAAAAATAAAATATGACAAACGCAGGCGCAACACTTCTGGTCCCAAGAAGTCTCAGTCGGCCTGGCTGAAATAAATGTAATATTTTGGTTAAGCTAAACAACTAAGTTAGTACTGAAGTACTATTTATACAACCATTTAATGAACACCTCACACCATTTACCACTGGGAAAGATTAAAAACATTTCAAGTGTCACTGAAATGCAGAATTTGTGTTGAAGATAGCATCCGGAGGCGTATATTTTTTAATGGCGAAAATATCTGTGATGCTAACTTTTGTAACGCTGAAATAAAGATTATAAAAAGACAAAATTTATTTTATCACTCACCTTTTTATTGTTTTTTAGATTAAAATTAACTATTTTCACTTTTTTTTCACTTTTTCCAACAAATTTAAAAATGATGTGACCCTGCATCATATACTTGATAATACCAAAATGCAGATTTGGTATAAATTTCGTTGTAAAGTTGGGTCACACTTTGGCGCCGAATAAATATTTTGTTTAAACAATACTTTTCAGGGACCGTAATTATTAAAGGTTACGTATATTATAGGTAGGCATTTTTCGTGTTATCAATACCACCAACACGAATTTTTATATTTTAACAACACTTAAAAATGGCTTAGGCCACGATCTGACGATCAAATTATTTTATTTCACAGAAAATGTTTAAAAATGTAAATAACAACAATAGTTTTCTTTATAATTTAATGTAATTCCTTGATAAATGTGATCAAATATTTTAATCGTCTTACCGTGGCTTTTCTCTATAATTTGGTTGAATCCCACATTCATTCTTATTATTATTTGAAAAATGTTGAGTAAAATAAATTGATATTATCATTATAGACATTATGATAATAGTTATATAGTTTAATTTTTTTGATTAACAATTATTAATATTTTTTCTACGAATTTTAAAATTACTCAAAATTAAAACTAAATGTGAGAACAAGTCTTTTGGATTTGGTGTAAATCATAGGATTTTTGAATATTATAAGTCGGTGATTTTTTAGTTAAAAAATATTATAATCGTAGTGCCACAGAAATCACACAGCGCATAAGTGGCCTGATATTGATGCTACTCAGAAACCCACCCTCATTTAACGCTCAGAAATTATCTATCCCTACACCGCCGCCTGCAAAAAGGAACAGGATTTCAAGAACACAAAAACCAACTTCTCACATTCCCGCTGGGTTTTTTGGATATATTTATTTTGTGCGTGTGTGTGTACATAGCAGAGCAAATCATTGTTTGTTTTTATTTTTTACAAATCCAAAGTTTGTCGATAACTCAACATTTGAAAACTAATAAATAGTTTGCTGATTGGGCTTTTGCATTTTAAAAAACAGAAGCAATTTTAAGGAAAATTTCGACTGTAAAATTCAGCTTAATGGGATTTCTGTAAGGTCTAAAATTTAAAGTTTACTTAAGATTTGCGATATAATCGATTTTTTTTGGCTGTGGTATTTTCATTTTCCCCTTGCGCGGTCACACTTAAATTGCGACAGCAGGGCATACCTATGTACATACATACATGCGCCAGCAGAACATACATAAAAACATATGGGGAGGCGTGACGTCACATCAGGTTAGCCAAATTTTAAAATATTGGGGACTTGGTTAAGGATGCTGAATCTCCAAGAAATTTAAATGCAGTTATTTGCGGGTATGCCATAAGATTATGAACATCACATTTTTAAGCCATTTTAACAACATTTATAACAGAGAAATGGCAAAAGAAAGAATTAAAAAAAAAACCAATCGAATTTTGTGGCACTTTCGGATCGTTTTTTGTTCTACAAAGTACCCCTTACGCGGCTCCTAATTATTTTAGTAATTACTGTGATTTTTTTAGATTTTTATGTCAATCCGATCTAAGTGGAATTTGCTACTGACCGTTTTTTAGGGGTCGACCTTTATAATAGTTTAGATGGATGCGATCTAAGTAAAAGTAGTGAATTTTTATACCTTCTATCAGTTACAATGTTATCAATGCGATTTTAATTTGCGCGCACATGTACACTTGTTTGTAAATTGGAATTTGTTATTTTTAAATTTGTTGTTTTGAATGGAACAAAAACATTTGTTAAATAGTTAAAATAGAAAATAGTTAATTTTAATCTAAAAAAACAATAAAATGGTGAGTGATAAAATAAATTTTGTCTTTTTATAATCTTTATTTCAGCGTTATAAAGGCTAGTATCACAGATATTTTCGCCATTAATAAATATACGCCTCCGGATGCTATCTTCAACACAAATTCTGCATTTCAGTGACACTTGAAATGTTTATAATCTTTACCAGTGGTAAATGGTGTGAGGTGTTCATTAAATGGTTGTATAAATAGTACTTTAGTACTAACTTAGTTATTTAACTTAATCAAAATATTATATTTATTTCAGCCAGGCCGACTGAGACTTCTTGGGACTAGAAGTGCTGCGCCTGCGTTTGTCATATTTTATTTTTTCTTTTCATAGTTTTTGATATAGATACCCGACATAAAACAACTGAACAGAGGGTAAATGATCGGCCATGGCAAACCAGGCATAATTTCTGGAGAGATCCTTTAATTTTGTGCGGAGACCTAACAATGGTAATTACTCTTATTATTATTCCTGGTCTTACATTCATATCTAAATTATTTTTGATATTTTCAGAAGACAGACAAGAAATGGATATCTAAGAACTGCATTTGGCCAATCAAAACCCGGGAATGCTTCAGGCATTAAAAATTTGTAGTTCCAATGCTTCGATTGTAAATATTATTAAAAAATACACAAACAAATATTACAAAAAACATGATTTTTATTGTGGAAAATCAGATACTGCAAAGCAGTGCAAAACCAGTGCAAATTTTCACACACTAACGCATCTGCACACATACCCACCGGGAAAATTCCTCTGGAAAATAACATATTTTCAAGAGGTTTCTCCATAGAAGCGGAAGGGACAAAACCTCATTCACCCCTTACATTTCTTCCATCTCTGGTTTCAAAATACACGGGGGTGACACAAAAAGTAAGGGGGAAATGAGGTTTCTATCTGGATCTCTGGCAGAAGAATGCAGGACAAAATCCACTGGTTTTTCGACTTCCCGCATTATAGATTTTTCACACGTACCCAGTTATGGTTTTCCTCCACTTGCAATATCTGCTTTTCCGCACCCTCTCAGTTTTGGTTTTTTCAGACCCTCGCAGTTTTGGTTTTTGCACTGCTTTTCCACAATAAAAATCATTTTGTTTGTAATATTTGTTTGTGTATTTATTAATAATATTTACAATCGAAGCATTGGAACTAAAAATTTGTAATGCCTGAAGCATTCCCGGGTTTTGCTTGGCCGAATGCAGTTCTTAGGTATCCATTTCTTGTCTGTCTTCTGAAAATATCAAAAATAATTAAGATATGAATGTAAGACCAGGAATAATAATAAGAGTAATTATTATTATTACGTCTCCGCACAAAATTAAAGGATCTCTCCAGAAATTATGCCTGGTTTGCAATGGCCGATCATTTTCCCTCTGATCAGCTGTTTTCTGTCGGGTATCTATATCAAAAACTATGAAAAGAAAAAATAAAATATGACAAACGCAGGCGCAACACTTCTGGTCCCAAGAAGTCTCAGTCGGCCTGGCTGAAATAAATGTAATATTTTGGTTAAGCTAAACAACTAAGTTAGTACTGAAGTACTATTTATACAACCATTTAATGAACACCTCACACCATTTACCACTGGGAAAGATTAAAAACATTTCAAGTGTCACTGAAATGCAGAATTTGTGTTGAAGATAGCATCCGGAGGCGTATATTTTTTAATGGCGAAAATATCTGTGATGCTAACTTTTGTAACGCTGAAATAAAGATTATAAAAAGACAAAATTTATTTTATCACTCACCTTTTTATTGTTTTTTAGATTAAAATTAACTATTTTCACTTTTTTTTCACTTTTTCCAACAAATTTAAAAATGATGTGACCCTGCATCATATACTTGATAATACCAAAATGCAGATTTGGTATAAATTTCGTTGTAAAGTTGGGTCACACTTTGGCGCCGAATAAATATTTTGTTTAAACAATACTTTTCAGGGACCGTAATTATTAAAGGTTACGTATATTATAGGTAGGCATTTTTCGTGTTATCAATACCACCAACACGAATTTTTATATTTTAACAACACTTAAAAATGGCTTAGGCCACGATCTGACGATCAAATTATTTTATTTCACAGAAAATGTTTAAAAATGTAAATAACAACAATAGTTTTCTTTATAATTTAATGTAATTCCTTGATAAATGTGATCAAATATTTTAATCGTCTTACCGTGGCTTTTCTCTATAATTTGGTTGAATCCCACATTCATTCTTATTATTATTTGAAAAATGTTGAGTAAAATAAATTGATATTATCATTATAGACATTATGATAATAGTTATATAGTTTAATTTTTTTGATTAACAATTATTAATATTTTTTCTACGAATTTTAAAATTACTCAAAATTAAAACTAAATGTGAGAACAAGTCTTTTGGATTTGGTGTAAATCATAGGATTTTTGAATATTATAAGTCGGTGATTTTTTAGTTAAAAAATATTATAATCGTAGTGCCACAGAAATCACACAGCGCATAAGTGGCCTGATATTGATGCTACTCAGAAACCCACCCTCATTTAACGCTCAGAAATTATCTATCCCTACACCGCCGCCTGCAAAAAGGAACAGGATTTCAAGAACACAAAAACCAACTTCTCACATTCCCGCTGGGATTTTTTGGATATATTTATTTTGTGCGTGTGTGTGTACATAGCAGAGCAAATCATTGTTTGTTTTTATTTTTTACAAATCCAAAGTTTGTCGATAACTCAACATTTGAAAACTAATAAATAGTTTGCTGATTGGGCTTTTGCATTTTAAAAAACAGAAGCAATTTTAAGGAAAATTTCGACTGTAAAATTCAGCTTAATGGGATTTCTGTAAGGTCTAAAATTTAAAGTTTACTTAAGATTTGCGATATAATCGATTTTTTTTGGCTGTGGTATTTTCATTTTCCCCTTGCGCGGTCACACTTAAATTGCGACAGCAGGGCATACCTATGTACATACATACATGCGCCAGCAGAACATACATAAAAACATATGGGGAGGCGTGACGTCACATCAGGTTAGCCAAATTTTAAAATATTGGGGACTTGGTTAAGGATGCTGAATCTCCAAGAAATTTAAATGCAGTTATTTGCGGGAATGCCATAAGATTATGAACATCACATTTTTAAGCCATTTTAACAACATTTATAACAGAGAAATGGCAAAAGAAAGAATTAAAAAAAAAACCAATCGAATTTTGTGGCACTTTCGGATCGTTTTTTGTTCTACAAAGTACCCCTTACGCGGCTCCTAATTATTTTAGTAATTACTGTGATTTTTTTAGATTTTTATGTCAATCCGATCTAAGTGGAATTTGCTACTGACCGTTTTTTAGGGGTCGACCTTTATAATAGTTTAGATGGATGCGATCTAAGTAAAAGTAGTGAATTTTTATACCTTCTATCAGTTACAATGTTATCAATGCGATTTTAATTTGCGCGCACATGTACACTTGTTTGTAAATTGGAATTTGTTATTTTTAAATTTGTTGTTTTGAATGGAACAAAAACATTTGTTAAATAGTTAAAATAGAAAATAGTTAATTTTAATCTAAAAAAACAATAAAATGGTGAGTGATAAAATAAATTTTGTCTTTTTATAATCTTTATTTCAGCGTTATAAAGGCTAGTATCACAGATATTTTCGCCATTAATAAATATACGCCTCCGGATGCTATCTTCAACACAAATTCTGCATTTCAGTGACACTTGAAATGTTTATAATCTTTACCAGTGGTAAATGGTGTGAGGTGTTCATTAAATGGTTGTATAAATAGTACTTTAGTACTAACTTAGTTATTTAACTTAATCAAAATATTATATTTATTTCAGCCAGGCCGACTGAGACTTCTTGGGACTAGAAGTGCTGCGCCTGCGTTTGTCATATTTTATTTTTTCTTTTCATAGTTTTTGATATAGATACCCGACATAAAACAACTGAACAGAGGGTAAATGATCGGCCATGGCAAACCAGGCATAATTTCTGGAGAGATCCTTTAATTTTGTGCGGAGACCTAACAATGGTAATTACTCTTATTATTATTCCTGGTCTTACATTCATATCTAAATTATTTTTGATATTTTCAGAAGACAGACAAGAAATGGATATCTAAGAACTGCATTTGGCCAATCAAAACCCGGGAATGCTTCAGGCATTAAAAATTTGTAGTTCCAATGCTTCGATTGTAAATATTATTAAAAAATACACAAACAAATATTACAAAAAACATGATTTTTATTGTGGAAAATCAGATACTGCAAAGCAGTGCAAAACCAGTGCAAATTTTCACACACTAACGCATCTGCACACATACCCACCGGGAAAATTCCTCTGGAAAATAACATATTTTCAAGAGGTTTCTCCATAGAAGCGGAAGGGACAAAACCTCATTCACCCCTTACATTTCTTCCATCTCTGGTTTCAAAATACACGGGGGTGACACAAAAAGTAAGGGGGAAATGAGGTTTCTATCTGGATCTCTGGCAGAAGAATGCAGGACAAAATCCACTGGTTTTTCGACTTCCCGCATTATAGATTTTTCACACGTACCCAGTTGTGGTTTTCCTCCACTTGCAATATCTGCTTTTCCGCACCCTCTCAGTTTTGGTTTTTTCAGACCCTCGCAGTTTTGGTTTTTGCACTGCTTTTCCACAATAAAAATCATTTTGTTGGTAATATTTGTTTGTGTATTTATTAATAATATTTACAATCGAAGCATTGGAACTAAAAATTTGTAATGCCTGAAGCATTCCCGGGTTTTGCTTGGCCGAATGCAGTTCTTAGGTATCCATTTCTTGTCTGTCTTCTGAAAATATCAAAAATAATTAAGATATGAATGTAAGACCAGGAATAATAATAAGAGTAATTATCATTATTACGTCTCCGCACAAAATTAAAGGATCTCTCCAGAAATTATGCCTGGTTTGCAATGGCCGATCATTTTCCCTCTGATCAGCTGTTTTCTGTCGGGTATCTATATCAAAAACTATGAAAAGAAAAAATAAAATATGACAAACGCAGGCGCAACACTTCTGGTCCCAAGAAGTCTCAGTCGGCCTGGCTGAAATAAATGTAATATTTTGGTTAAGCTAAACAACTAAGTTAGTACTGAAGTACTATTTATACAACCATTTAATGAACACCTCACACCATTTACCACTGGGAAAGATTAAAAACATTTCAAGTGTCACTGAAATGCAGAATTTGTGTTGAAGATAGCATCCGGAGGCGTATATTTTTTAACGGCGAAAATATCTGTGATGCTAACTTTTGTAACGCTGAAATAAAGATTATAAAAAGACAAAATTTATTTTATCACTCACCTTTTTATTGTTTTTTAGATTAAAATTAACTATTTTCACTTTTTTTTCACTTTTTCCAACAAATTTAAAAATGATGTGACCCTGCATCATATACTTGATAATACCAAAATGCAGATTTGGTATAAATTTCGTTGTAAAGTTGGGTCACACTTTGGCGCCGAATAAATATTTTGTTTAAACAATACTTTTCAGGGACCGTAATTATTAAAGGTTACGTATATTATAGGTAGGCATTTTTCGTGTTATCAATACCACCAACACGAATTTTTATATTTTAACAACACTTAAAAATGGCTTAGGCCACGATCTGACGATCAAATTATTTTATTTCACAGAAAATGTTTAAAAATGTAAATAACAACAATAGTTTTCTTTATAATTTAATGTAATTCCTTGATAAATGTGATCAAATATTTTAATCGTCTTACCGTGGCTTTTCTCTATAATTTGGTTGAATCCCACATTCATTCTTATTATTATTTGAAAAATGTTGAGTAAAATAAATTGATATTATCATTATAGACATTATGATAATAGTTATATAGTTTAATTTTTTTGATTAACAATTATTAATATTTTTTCTACGAATTTTAAAATTACTCAAAATTAAAACTAAATGTGAGAACAAGTCTTTTGGATTTGGTGTAAATCATAGGATTTTTGAATATTATAAGTCGGTGATTTTTTAGTTAAAAAATATTATAATCGTAGTGCCACAGAAATCACACAGCGCATAAGTGGCCTGATATTGATGCTACTCAGAAACCCACCCTCATTTAACGCTCAGAAATTATCTATCCCTACACCGCCGCCTGCAAAAAGGAACAGGATTTCAAGAACACAAAAACCAACTTCTCACATTCCCGCTGGGATTTTTTGGATATATTTATTTTGTGCGTGTGTGTGTACATAGCAGAGCAAATCATTGTTTGTTTTTATTTTTTACAAATCCAAAGTTTGTCGATAACTCAACATTTGAAAACTAATAAATAGTTTGCTGATTGGGCTTTTGCATTTTAAAAAACAGAAGCAATTTTAAGGAAAATTTCGACTGTAAAATTCAGCTTAATGGGATTTCTGTAAGGTCTAAAATTTAAAGTTTACTTAAGATTTGCGATATAATCGATTTTTTTTGGCTGTGGTATTTTCATTTTCCCCTTGCGCGGTCACACTTAAATTGCGACAGCAGGGCATACCTATGTACATACATACATGCGCCAGCAGAACATACATAAAAACATATGGGGAGGCGTGACGTCACATCAGGTTAGCCAAATTTTAAAATATTGGGGACTTGGTTAAGGATGCTGAATCTCCAAGAAATTTAAATGCAGTTATTTGCGGGTATGCCATAAGATTATGAACATCACATTTTTAAGCCATTTTAACAACATTTATAACAGAGAAATGGCAAAAGAAAGAATTAAAAAAAAAACCAATCGAATTTTGTGGCACTTTCGGATCGTTTTTTGTTCTACAAAGTACCCCTTACGCGGCTCCTAATTATTTTAGTAATTACTGTGATTTTTTTAGATTTTTATGTCAATCCGATCTAAGTGGAATTTGCTACTGACCGTTTTTTAGGGGTCGACCTTTATAATAGTTTAGATGGATGCGATCTAAGTAAAAGTAGTGAATTTTTATACCTTCTATCAGTTACAATGTTATCAATGCGATTTTAATTTGCGCGCACATGTACACTTGTTTGTAAATTGGAATTTGTTATTTTTAAATTTGTTGTTTTGAATGGAACAAAAACATTTGTACACACACGAAAAGATTGACATCCCATACAAAAGTAGCGAAGTAACTTATTATTTTGCGATTCCACATTTGATTGATAATTATTAATTTTAAACTCTGCCAATTTTGCATTGGCTGAAAGAAAATGAATAATTTTATTTATTTTTAAGCACATTATCGACTTTCAAGTAGAAACCCTGCAAGCATTTTCTATCGACGTGTGACGTGTAGAAGATGAAAACGATCGTCCGCGATATCGCATTCGGATCGCCGAAGTCACCCCCGTCGGGAAGAACTGTTCCACTACGGCGGCACTTCTTTCCCAATTGGAAAATATGTTTTTTGTGCTTATTCTTCATGTTTATTCTTTCAACACATTTATTGAAATATATAGTTACAAAAGCATTGCGGCATGTAAGCACGGTCCATAAGCTGGTAGGAAATGATGTTGTATTATTTTATTTAATTCCAGTTCCGTGTTCCGTCTATGAAAATGCTTAAAACAACAAAAAAATAATTAATATTGTGCCATATAAAAATCGGAGGAGGTATTTACCTTTTATAATTAAATAAGTGGAGTATAGTTAAGTTTTCGGTTTGCCCAGAGTTTCACGCCAAGTAATTCCTTTTGCTTTCGGAGGACAGCCTTGTACACGCTTAAATCTCGATTTCTCCAATCACTTTAAGTTTTGATGTAAATAAATATTGTATTTTATTTATATTCCACCGGTATGTAATATTTAAAAAATAACGGGTTCACTCCGCATTTCATCACAAACACAGAAATGTAGAATAAATCGCACTGATCACAAAGAAATCTCGAAACGAACTGACGCTCGAATTCAAAATACAAAGTGCGTAGGTCAAAGAGAACAAAAGGGTAGTTTTCAGGTATAAAGAGAGAGCCAAGAGCGGACTGTACCCCAAAGACTTCAAAAAAATAAAACCAAATTCCTTTCTATTTTCAATTTAACTTCCAGAAGTGAATTGGAAGATGTTTTTTTCCCATTGGTTTTGTTTTTGTAAAATGTGTTCTATCTAGAGACCTGCACGAAACGATGCCGATGCCGATTCCACGAGTAAAAGTAATCAAGTTGGCGATGCCACGATTAATTTTTGTAATCATGTAATCGTGTCAAACGATGCCGAGTATACTCGGCATCGTAGAATCGTACGAGTAGCATCGTAGCATCGCCAACAAATTTCAAATTTGACATTTAAAAATAAATTTCAATAAAATTTTCTCTTCTTCTAAAGAATTCGCGGGTACATTTTTTTAGAATTCATGAATAGAAAAACCTAGTTAAAGACAACAAATCCATACGTGTTTTGGACATGGTCCTTTATTGATTCTTCTTCTTCCAAAGAATTCGCGGTCTCATTTTGTTTAAGATTTCGTGTATGTCGAGTTCAAAGACGGTAAAACATAAAAAAAAATTCTCTTGTTTCAAAGAATTCGCAGTCTAATATTGTCAAAGAGTTAATCTATGGTCTTAAGTAGATAGGACTAACAATTGTGAAATCTTGGGTATATTGGTTCCTCTTGTTCTGACAAAAATTTTGGTTGATTTTGTTTAATAAAAAAACACGAGTCAGATATGAGTAAAACGATGCCGATGCCTACGATTCTACGATGCCACGATTCCAGATTTGACAGTTGGAATCGGCATCGCCGAGTAGTAATAGAGTATATTTTTACTTACTCGTGCAGGTCTCTAGTTCTATCGCCTTTTCATCGCCCAAAAGTGTCTCAGAAGTTACTTCTTCGCGATCGCAAGCCTTTTTAGGTAGTCAAATTTGATCTATCGCCATTCTATCGTCCAGAAGTGCCTCAGAAGTTACTTCTTCGCGATTTGAACCTTTTTAGGTAGTCAAATGTGTTTTATCGCCATTCTATCGCCCAGAAGTGCCTCAGAAGTTACTTCCTCGCGATTTGAACCCTTTTTGTTTTTGTAAAATGTGTTCTATCGTCTTTCTATCGCCAAGAAGTGTCTTAGAAGTTACTTCTCCACGGTCGTAATCCTTTTTGTTTTTGTAAAATGTGTTCTATCGTCTTTCTATCGCCTAGAAGTGTCTTAGAAGTTACTTCTCCACGATCGTAACCCTTTTTGTTTTTGTAAAATGTGTTCTATCGTCTTTCTATCGCCTAGAAGTGTCTTAGAAGTTACTTCTCCACGATCGTGACCCTTTTTGTTTTTGTAAAATGTGTTCTATCGTATTTTAATCGTCCAGAAGTGACCAAGAAGTGACTTCTTCGCGATAGATGTATATTTTGTTTTTGTAAAATGTGTTCTGTCGTGTTTCTATCTTCCAGAAGTTACTAAGAAGTGACTTCTGGACGTTAGGCGATAGAAATATCGCCCGTTTGCTTGCAGGGTATGCATATGTACATACGTATTCGGTTAAAAGTTCGAATCTTAAGATTAATATTTAACTTGGAAACATTTTGGCTTTGTTTACAGAATTTGTAGTAATTTTTTATCTTCTTCCATGGTGAAAATTAATAAAGGCTCTTACTTCTGCTACAAAATGAAAAATATTTTTTGAAAATAAAACCTAAGCATTTGATCCAAAGGACTGACTATTGATCGAACATTCGAATCGAAATTCAAAACAAATTTTAACTTAAATTGCCCTTTTCCCCTCCCCCTTCCACACAGCACTACCCCTCCCCCTCGCCAGTTTTCTGGGCTGCTGCTGTCTCGGCCGTCGCTCTCTTGCCATCCGCTCTCTGGGTTATGCTCTCTCGGCAGGCTCCCACAAAATGCAACGCAAAAACTTAGGAAATCTAAATACATTCATTAAAAATAAAAAAAAAAAAATGTTAAAAAGTTAAAAAATTAAAATTAAGAATTTGGGCCATAGAATAACGATTGAGCCAAAAATCATCTTGATCGGAGCAACGGTTTAGATTTTGATTTTTTTTTTCTATCTATCTCCCTCGCACTCCCTTTAGCTGAGCAACGATTATAGTCGGGACACGAACCCGAGTACAGCGTTCTCTCTTGCTATCAGTTACAATGTTATCAATGCAATTTTAATTTGCGCACAAATATGTATACTTGTTTGTAAATTGGAATTTGTTGTTTTCAAATTTCTTATTTTGAATGAAACGAAAACCTTTGTACACACAGTAAAAGATTGGCATCCAATACAAAAACAGCAAAGTAACGTATTATTTTCAGATTCCACTTTTTCTGGGTTTCGCTCTCTCGGCAGGCTCCCACAAAATGCAACGCAATAACTTAGGAAATCTAAATAACCATTTACCGAAAAATCATCACGATCGGAGCAGCGGTTTAGATTTTTTAAATCGAAAAGTTAATTTTAAATGTAGCCTCCAAATTATGGGGGATATCGAAATTTCTTTTAGGTTTCTAATTAGGCCCTTTCAAGACCTACAATTCTGCAAAATCAAAATTTCAAAATTCCAACCACTTCAGAAGTTAAGCTTAAGTAAATCTAATGATTTTTTGCTCTAAATATGGATATTGGAGCTGTTTGGGGCCACTGGGGGGACATGTCGGACCTTAGTGGGCGCCTACGCCCCCAATGGAATACTGTGAAAAAATTTGGATGCTCTAGCTCTTGTGGTTTAGGCTGTGGTCGTATCCCCCTAAAAATCGGTCTTTCATTTTATAATCTTTAGAGATTCTAATCAAGGTGACAAATTAATGTGAAAACAAAAATACTGAAACCAAATATCAATGGTAAAATGCACTAATTTGGAATTCCCTTTCTTGATGTCTTTTCTTAAATTATTCAAATACATAAAGCAAAACATTGCTTCGCATATTTGTTTCCCTTATAATAGTTGTCTACTGTGGATACCTTCCAAAAACCCCCCGGTAGCAAATTCGCCAAGAGTATTTGGTTTGTACTTACCCATGTGCATAAAATTAGCTTTGCTACATTCTTAGGTAACTAATTAATAATCAAGAGTCAACATCTTTACAAAGAGTAAACATAACTCGGTTTAAATAGTTTAAAAATTGCATCTTTAAAAAACAAAAAATAGAAATAGAAAATAGAAATAGAAAATTTAGAACGAGGTAGCAAGGCCAATATCAACAGGATTTGTTTTAAGGGACCGATGAAATAAAATTAAGCCTAAAATTATCCTATCTCTGGCATTCATTTTATTAAAATAAGAATTGGAGACTTTAATTTTTTTTTACTGTCGAAGGATAAACATCCCATCAAATTAAAAATATTCCCTCAAATTTTTTAAATCTTAATCAAAATTATTATATTTTGGCAATTTATTTTAAGAATACAAGTTTTTTTTCCAGAGTTAAACGCTAATCGATTTGAAATTGAATTACAAACTTAACGCGGCGTGATAATCCATATTTTGGCAGTTTTTTGCTTTGTTTTCGATAAAGTACTGCTTTGAAATTCATATTTTTGCACTCTTAATTCATATAAAAAAATTCATAAATTTATCTGGGTAGGAGCGAGACAGCAATAGTCAAAACTCTCCGAAATTGAAAAAGATTTTAATATTTTTAACATGTAAATTTAATCAAATTTGTATCCTATCTATTTTTTTCTTAAAGCAATTTTTTTTCAAATAATGTTTTTAGGCTTTAATGGCAATGGATTGGGAATTTAATTACATGCTCAACGCAGTATGATATTCTATATTTAATTAATATGTTTTGGACAAAATGCTAATGTTCTGAATGAAATTAGTGTAAGGATTTGTGTCGAAAAAGGAATCTGTTTGTTTCTGTTTTGTCCATCTGTTAACTTTTTTATGTATGTTTTTTATGTAGTTTTCAAAGGACAAAATATTTTTGTTTTTACGGATATCAAGGGAAAAAGTTCTGATAAAATCTTTTCTCGGTTTATAGAATAAAAATGATGAATTTTTACTATTTAAAATAAGTACCAAAGATAAAGCAATGCTTAATTTTCAATTTTAATTTCCGCAGGCGAAGCTGCGGGCTACAGACCCTGCTAGTTATTAATATAATTCTAATCAAGGTGAAAAATTAATGTAAAAACAAAAATACTGAAACCAAATATCAATGGTAAAATGCACTAATTTGGAATTGCCTTTCTTGATGTCTTTTCTTAAATTAGTCAAATACATAAGCAAAACATTGCTTCGCATATTTGTTTCCCTTATAATAGTTGTCTACTGTGGATACCTTCCAAAAACCCCCCGGTAGCAAATTCGCCAAGAGTATTTGGTTTGTACTTACCCATGTGCATAAAATTAGCTTTGCTACATTCTTAGGTAACTAATTAATAATCAAGAGTTAACATCTTTACAAAGAGTAAACATAACTCGGTTTAAATAGTTTAAAAATTGCATCTTTAAAAAACAAAAAATAGAAATAGAAAATAGAAATAGAAAATTTAGAACGAGGTAGCAAGGCCAATATCAACAGGATTTGTTTTAAGGGACCGATGAAATAAAATTAAGCCTAAAATTATCCTATCTCTGACATTAATTTTTTTAAAAAAAGAATTGGAGACATTAATTTTTTTTAACTGTCGAAGGATAAACATCCCATCACATTTTGAAGCGGTTGTAACATTTCAAGGCGAACTTAAATTAAAAATATTCCCTCAAATTTTTTAAATCCTAATCAAAATTATTATATTGGTTGTTGGAGAGCTATGTAAAACTTTTAGCAATTTATTTTAAGAATACAAGTTTTTTTCCAGAGTTAAACGCTAATCGATTTGGAATTGAATTACAAACTTAACGCGGCGTGATAATCCATATTTTGGCAGTTTTTTGCTTTGTTTTCGATAAAGTACTGCTTTGAAATTCATATTTTTGCACTCTTAATTCATATAAAAAAATTCATAAATTTATCTGGGTAAGAGCGAGACAGCAATAGTCAAAACTCTCCGAAATTGAAAAAGAGTTTAATATTTTTAACATGTAAATTTAATCAAATTTGTATCCTATCTATTTTTTTCTTAAAGAAATTTTTTTTCAAATAATGTTTCTAGGCTTTAATGGTAATGGATTGGGAATGGATTGGGAATTTCATTTGCTCAACGCAGTATGACATTCTATATTTAAATAATTTGTTTTGGACAAAATACTAATGTTTTGAATGAAATTAGTGTAAGGATTTGTGTCGAAAAAGGAATCTGTTTGTTTCTGTTTTGTCCATCTGTTAACTTATGCAAACAATCCATAATAATTTTAAAAAGATTTAAGAAAAAAACATGTTTTTTTAAGTAGTTTTCAAAGGACAAAATATTTTTGTTTTTACGGATATCAAGGGAAAAAGTTCTGATAAAATCTTTTCTCGGTTTATAGAATAATAATTAGGAATTTTTTAAATTTAAAATAAGTACCAAAGATAAAGCAATGCTTAATTTTCAATTTTAATTTCCGCAGGCGAAGCTGCGGGCTACAGACCCTGCTAGTAATTAATAATATTCCCATTGAATATGTACAAAATGCTGTTAACTTGGGTGTAACTTTCAACAATACCTTGCAATGGAGTACACATATTACTAAAGCAACAGGAAAAATATATGGAATGTTATTATTTTATTTTGCATATATTGTTATTTGGAAAAGTTTTTATTTATACAGAGTTACTATATTAGTGATTTGTGGATATACATTTTCTATTTAATTTTATTTTATATCTAATTTTAGACCTGCTATAAACTTGTGCCAGTAATATTTAAAAATAAATTTGTATAGTAATGTAGATATTCAACAAAAATCTGAATAAGTAAACCCAATGCCCAAAGCCAATGCTTTCCTTTGTAAAAAAAATGTCTGAGCAGAAACAAAGATTGTAGTGAGTTTCTGCGGTTTGATTAAGCTATCTAGGGCGTAGATTTTTTCCACGTAATAATCCAGGCTCAAGCTCATCTCACTGCTTGAAGTTATCACTCAGATACCAGCGATTTTCCCAAAGGCAAGGCTGCAGAATAAAGCCACAATAACCTGTCTCCATTGGTAGCTGAATTACCGAATACACGAGAAGAATATTATCCCTACTATTTTAATCGCCTGGACTCAAATCATTTTTAAGCTCGCACCCCTTATATATAGCAGGTCTAGCAGAACAAAACAAAATCTGAACTTAAACCATATTTAGGATCAAAAGCCTATCATTTATGACGAGTCTAACAGAGTCAATGTAGTCGGTTATGCAAAGATAATACGAGAAGAATATTATACCTACTATTTTAATCGTCTGGACTCAAATCATTTTTAAGGCTCGCACCCCTTATAAATAGCAAGTCTAGCAGAACAAAAAAACCAATTGTAAAAAAAACAACCATCTTAAATGTCTGGATAATATTCCCATTGAATATGTACAAAATGCTGTTAACTTGGGTGTAACTTTCAACAATACCTTGCAATGGAGTACACATATTACTAAAGCAACAGGAAAAATATATGGAATGTTAAGGCAGTTGTCAGTATCCCA
Organism: Drosophila takahashii; assembly: GCF_030179915.1. Taxonomy (NCBI): domain Eukaryota; kingdom Metazoa; phylum Arthropoda; class Insecta; order Diptera; family Drosophilidae; genus Drosophila; species Drosophila takahashii. The sequence goes on along the minus strand of NC_091679.1, from coordinate 4,927,554 downwards.
ACCTTAAGGTCTTAATAGCAAAAATGTACCTCCTACCCTCATTATTTTATTGTGTTGAAATCTTTGGCCATTGCGATACTCGGGACTTTCAAAAATTAAAAGTAGGGCTCAACTCCGTAACCAGATACGTATTTAATAAAAGAAGAGCAGAACACATATCCACCCTGGCAGAGTCTATTTACAATATGAAATTAAAGCAATCGATAGATTTTAGAGCTCTAATTTTCGTTCATAAGATTATAATGACAAATGAACCAACTTACCTCGCTGACAAACTTGTGCATGCCCAATCAAATCGAATTAATAATTGAATTCATCCGAGAACAAAATTACTGTGTTCTCAGAGACAATTCTACATCAATGCTGTGCGCCTGTGGAACGAACTACCTCATGTTCTCAAATCAATAAAAAGTGCTAGTCAGTTTAAAATTAAATTAAAAGAATTTCTAAAAATAAATAACCCTAACAATTAAAGATAAGTTTAGTTAAGTCCTTTGTAAAACCCTATGTAGTATTTTTAAGAAATATTGTCAGCTATAAATTATCTATAATTATCAACACGTAGTGACTAGCGTATTTTTTTTATTAAGTTTTAAAAACTTGTAACGCTAGGATACAATAAATAAAGAAATAACAAGAGAGATCGCTATAGTCGGGTTGGTGTCACGACTATTTAATACCCGTCACTCAGCTAAATGAAGTGCGAACGCTGTACTCGGGTTCGTGTCCCGACTAAAATCGTAGCTCAGCTAAAGGGAGTGCGAGGGAGATAGATATATGTAGATATTTTGATTGCGTATAACTTTTTAATGAATGGTCCGATTTGAAAAATGTCTTCTACATTTCGATAGGTATAAATATACACAACAAAATTGCATTTATACTTCTCGGAAATCTTTAAAGATGTGGGCGCAGGGCACATTTTAAAATCGTTAGTGGGCGATTGTGGGCGTTAGAGGGGGCGTGGCGCTCGGCTAAAATAAACTTGCGCTGCGTAGGAGGCCAAAGAATATGTGTGGAAAATCTCAACCTTCTAGCTTTTGTAGTTTCCGAGATCTCTGCGTTCATACAGACGGACAGACGGTCAGACGGACATGGCTAGATCGACTCGGCTAGTGACCCTGATCAAGAATATATATACTTTATAGGGTCGGAAACGCTTCCTTCTACCTGTTACATACTTTTGCACGAATCTAATATACCCTTTTACTCTACGAGTAACGGGTATTAAAATATAGCTGCGCTTGGAACTCTATAGTTTGGGCAAAAATATTACAATTATGCCGCCCATCTCCTGCTGCTGCGCTACTATCTTCTGGAGTGTGTCTTACCGGCATTGTTTTTATCTTTTATTTATTTTCCTTTGCTATTTGAAGACTTTTTATTTCTACTGATATATATGATATGATGTATATAATCTACCACACCAAGTATTTATTATTTATTATTTATTTGTTTATATTTATTTATTTTAATTTAACTAAATGAATATATGCTTTCTATTTATTTATTTATTATTATTTTATTTTGCATATATTGTTATTTGGAAAAGTTTTTATTTATACAGAGTTACTATATTAGTGATTTGTGGATATACATTTTCTTTTTAATTTTATTTTATATCTAATTTTAGACCTGCTATAAACTTGTGCCAGTAATATTTAAAAATAAATTTGTATAGTAATGTAGATATTCAACAAAAATCTGAATAAGTAAACCCAATGCCCAAAGCCAATGCTTTCCTTTGTAAAAAAAATGTCTGAGCAGAAACAAAGATTGTAGTGAGTTTCTGCGGTTTGATTAAGCTATCTAGGGCGTAGATTTTTTCCACGTAATAATCCAGGCTCAAGCTCATCTCACTGCTTGAAGTTATCACTCAGATACCAGCGATTTTCCCAAAGGCAAGGCTGCAGAATAAAGCCACAATAACCTGTCTCCATTGGTAGCTGAATTACCGAATACACGAGAAGAATATTATCCCTACTATTTTAATCGCCTGGACTCAAATCATTTTTAAGCTCGCACCCCTTATATATAGCAGGTCTAGCAGAACAAAACAAAATCTGAACTTAAACCATATTTAGGATCAAAAGCCTATCATTTATGACGAGTCTAACAGAGTCAATGTAGTCGGTTATGCAAAGATAATACGAGAAGAATATTATACCTACTATTTTAATCGTCTGGACTCAAATCATTTTTAAGGCTCGCACCCCTTATAAATAGCAAGTCTAGCAGAACAAAAAAACCAATTGTAAAAAAAACAACCATCTTAAATGTCTGGATTTCAACTACTTTTAGGATCAAAAACCTATAATTGACCTATAAAACCTATATATGACGAGTCTAGCAGAGTGAATGTAGTCGGTTGCTCGTGTCGTTCTCGTTCTGCAATTATTCGCCAACTTCATTCAGAGTTGGCACACCGTTGCTGTCTAATGGTTCTCCATCAGAACTGGATCGTGACAGCTCGGCAAATCCTGCATTCGGATCGTCCTCGATTCGATCCTCGTCATCGTCGGAAACATCCAGCTCAGGGACGTTGGAGCACCACGGCTTGATTTTATCGGAGGAATAGACAGAACAGTATTTACGTCCTGTAATCTGGATACCTGGGATGTCTTCGATTACATAACGATCATTTCCAAGGACCTTGACGACGATATATGGTCCTCGATAGCGTGGTTCGAGCTTTCGCGACTCGCCTGTAGCAGCTGGTTCGTTTTTAACGACTACAAGATTACCTGTGGAGTAGATAGAAGGGTTAGAGTGTTTGGTATCAAAGCGTTGTTTCCATTTAGCTCGCTCGCTTGCAATATTGACGAGCGCTTGGTTTCTGTTGTCGATGACATATTCCTTCTCGTCTAATTCCAAATCGGTGTGTATAGCTGCAGTGAGATGGTTCTGGACTACATCAATAGGATTAAAGTTAAACACCAAATCAATTGGGCTGAATCCTGATGTATCGTTCTTTTGAGAGTTTACGCTCCATTGAAGATTGTGTAAAGTAAGATCCCAATCCTTCGGGTGGTCGTTCACTGTGCGTACGTAGTTGAGAATAGTTTGGTTTGCGCGCTCGACTTGTCCATTTGCACGAGGTGTTCGCACAGCGTTTTTGATGTGTTGAATCTGGTTGTGCTTACAGTATTCTTCAAATTGTTTCGAGGTAAAAGCAGTTCCACGATTGGATATTATTATCTTCGGCAGACCGAAGTAGCTGAAAACTTCATTCAGAGTGTTCAGCACTGGGAGGGTTTATGTACTTTTAACTGCCTTTACAATCAGATATTTACTGAAGGGATCGGATATGGCTAGTATATGGGTATTTCCGCGTTTGCTTCGAATAAACGGTCCCAAATGATCGATGTGAAGCCTGCGAAATGGTACTGGATCGGCGTCATTATAATGCATGCAACCTTCGGGCTTGCCTCCTTTAGATTTGTAGTAGCAGCATTGAATGCATGTTGAAATATATTCTTTCTTTCTTTCGGTGAAAGACGCCTCTAGATGCCTGTAAAATATTTTAGGGCATATATTTTTCCTTGTATTTTTTTAAGCGTGTTCACCGCATTAAGTTGGTTGGGAATAGAGGTGAACAAATTACTTCAATGGCTCATAGGCTGTGATTGACTCAAATTATGATGGAACCTTAAGTGCAATAATGTAGAAGGGCATCTAAGCAATTTTTTGGCATAGGTATTATTACAACTGAGCACAGACCCTCGAAGATATCTTAAATCAAAAAATTAAATGTTGCTATTTTTTTCAAACCGCGATTGCCCAAATACCACCCGTTAAACGCGAAAACTAAGTATGCAGATATGCTTATATACGTCTATATTAACATGTTTTAATGCCAACAGGCCTGCACCTTTTAATAAAGTCCATTTTGTTAACCTGTGTTCTTTATTGAGTTTTACCTTGGCGATGGCGGAACAATCAGTAACGAGTCGGAAGGGTTTTCCTAGAATATACACCCTGAACCTTTGTAGCGTTTCTACGACGGCCAATGTTTCGAGTTCGTATCTATGGTATCTACTTTCAGCGTCAGTACAGTGCCTACTGAAGTAACACACGGGCCGCCAATTCGTTTTGTCTTGAGATTGCAATAAGACTCCTGCTAGTCCGATCGCACAAGCGTCTGTGTGTACCTCATGATGTGCAGCAAAGTCGTACAGAACCAGAACTGGAACGCAGAATATTTGTCGATTAGCTCGTTAAAAGCCCGTTGCTGGTCATTTCCCCAATCAAAGCTGTTTTGCTCTACCTTACGCAACAGTCGTGTAAGGGGTTTTGCAATTAAGGAGTAGTTTTCCACAAACTTTCGAAAGAATCCCGTTAGACCCAAAAATCGTCTGACGTCCTTTACGTTAGTGGGGACTTTTTTAATAGCGCTCACCTTGTTTTCGCCAGGAGTTATTCCATCTTTTTTGACAATATGGCCTAAGAAAGTTATTTCTGATTGAAGAAATTTACATTTGTCGTAGCCAAGTGTTAAACCGCTCTCTTTAAGGATTCGGAAGAATTTTCCGAGTCGATGGATACCCTCTCCAAATGATTGGATGGGAATAATGACGTCATCTAGATATGCGAGTACCTCACCTGGCTCCATGCGTTTGACTATTTTGTTCATGACCGCTTGAAATACTGCTGGAGCATTGACGAGACCGAACGGCATCCTGTTATATTCGTAGTGGCCATCTGAAGTTACAAATGCGGTGAATTGTTTGGATGATTCGCAAACCTCGACTTGATGATATCCCATACGCAAGTCCAGCTGAGAAAAATAGGCATTCCCAGCTAATTGCTCCTCCATATTTGGCATTGGAAATGGTATTTTGACGGTTATACTGTTGAGACGTCGGTAGTCGACGCAAAGACGATGTTCACCATTCTGTTTTTCAACGACGACAATTCCAGATACATAAGGAGAGTCCGATGGACGAATGATATAACTATCGAGTAACTCGGAGATAATATTACCGACGACAGGTCTGAGTACAAAAAGGAGTACGGTAGGGCTTAGTGAAGCAGGGAACGTTTGATATTAAAGTTATTTCCATTTTGGTTAGAGAACATTTACAGAGCTCGTTAGCTTTCTCCGCAAAGCAAGAAGCGTTTTCCAATACCAATTCGTTTATGAGTTCGTTCTCAAATGAGGAACGCTCTTGGCTTGTTTGAATTTTCCGAATATTCTCAACATAACACTCATTACCAAGGATAATCAATTTGTTCCCATCGCGACAAAGAATATTCTTACCCAAAAGTACATTTTCGGTTATTAGTTTATCTTCTACGACTAAAACTTCGACTTTGTAATCCGAATCGTCAATTACAATTTTCGCGAAAAGTTTCTGTGTGCAAACGCTTTCGGCGAATGACTTTCGAATTAGCGTTCGCGTACTGCCTGGATCTACGAATGCAACGGTTTCATTGCCGTTTACCGAAATTGATTTGGAGATTTCTGAATCAGAATCAGAGTCAATTTTATTAATTTTTGGACATGTCTTTTGGTTATCGGGGCAGCTGGCAGAATCGTGTGTTGTGCGGTTGCAGTACGTGCAACGAGGCTTGCGCTGGGGCTCAGGACATTTCGAAGAATAATGTCCAACTTTCTGACAATTGTAGCATTTAACCGATACTTCGACATTATCGTTGAAAGGACGTTTTGTAACCAATGAATTCGGCTTCTGAAGGCTGACGTTAAGATCCCGTTATTTTGACATTTGAATGGCGTTATGATATTATGCGTGGAGTATGCAAGAATATCGCGTAGAAGTTCGTTACAGGTAACATAACTGTTATCTCTTTAAATCGTAGTCGTTAATTCCGTTAATAATGTGTGTGCAAATGGCTGAATCTGGTAACTCACCGTTTTTACCTAAGGCGAGCATCTTGTAGAAATAATCTGACGGTGACTCGGTTGAATCTCTATTCGTTTTTGACATCTTAAGGTGAACGTCTGCCGGGTTACTGAGACATGGGAAGTCATTCAAAAATCGTTCAGTAAACTGGGGGCATGTTTGAAATATTTGATCCGTAGAGTCCACCCAATAACGAGCAGTACCCAGCATCTTTTGTTGAGCTGCAAATATTAGCTTACGATCATCCCAACGATAAGCGTTACGAAGGGAGTTTACACGCTTTACAAATTGATGTGAGTCCAGGGATTTACCAGACGATGGATTGATTTCTGGAAGCAGCGCGACAATATCACTGACGTTTCCATAGGAGTGATTGAAATGTTCGTTGCCAGTGGGGATCCTGTTATCCAAGTGGCTGGCACGAGCATACGGATACTCGTTATACATCGGTTGATGTCGAGGAAATGTACTGTATTGATTAAAATCGTTTCCCGAATTTACAAAATTTCCAAAGTTTGAGTAAGTGAGAGGGTTTTTTACGTTTGGCTGTGAGGTAGCACAGTCTGCGACATTCTTTTTCTGTGACATTTCGCTGTGACGTAGCAAGGTTCATGTTGTGTAGTTGAGTTGGGTATATATCGTTTTGCTGTGAAGTAGCAAAGTGCACGTTGTGAGTCTGAGTCGGGTAGATAACATTTCGCTTATACGTAGCAAGGTTCATGTTGTGTAGTTGAGTTGGGTATATATCGTTTTGCTGTGACGTAGCAAAGTGCGTGTTGTGTGGTCGAGATGGGTAAATTTCGTTTTGCTGTGACGTAGAAAGGTGCATGTTGCGTGGTTGAGATGGGTAGATTTCGTTTAGCTGTGACTGAGGCGTTGCCACATCTACGATTGGCAAATTCGCTACCTTCTGCACATGCATCTCGTTGGATCGTAGGTCGATTGGTTGTTGTTGCCGTTTTTCGTCATGCCTATAACTCGTTGTCTCGCTACCGTTGGCTGGCTGAACTTCGTTTACTGTTGCAGCTTTTTCGATTGGTGATGAAATTACTGAAGGGTGAAAAGATCGCTCCTGAAGCTCTCGTACCGTTTTCTCCAGCTCGACAACCTTCTTTTGAAGTGACTAGTTTTCTGCACTTATGTACTCATCGTCGCTGTTTTGGGAGTTCTATCTTTTAAGCATGTCCTCACGATTTCCCGATGTCGAGAGTCCCGCTTCTCTGCACTTATGTTGTAGGGCTTTCTTAGTTAAATAGTTCTTCCCCGGCATTGTGTATTACTTTCGTTTAACGTTGTGTCCATTTGTATTTGCTCGATTCCACTTATTGCGCACTATCCCACTTCTGAGAATGTCACCCATATTCCAATACCTTGACGTTGTATAGGGGAATGTGTAAGTCGCGATTTATTTGTCAGGAATAAGGCGAATAGATAGCGCGGCTTACGGTGAATAAGGACACCAGCTCGTATTAATTATTGTATTTAATGAAAAAAAACTGGAGTACAAAATATGAATGGATACATTTATGCGTTCTTTAAATAGGTGCGTTGCGATGTGTCGTTCTCGCGGAGCTGACGTTGCTCGTGTCGTTCTCGTTCTGAAATTATTCTCCAACTTTATTTAGAGTTGCCACACCGTTGCTGTCTAATGGTTCTCCATCAGAACTGGATCGTGACAGTAACATACAACGTATAAATGTAAGAAGAGCAGATGGATAATTGAGAGAGAACAGCAGAGCAAGCGCTGGTTCCGGCTATGTAGTTCGGTAGTTCGGTATGGGTGTGGGAATAGAAATGCAAACTGATCTCTCAAGTGGCTCGAATGTACGCAAAAGACTTATAAATTCGCGTGCTTGTAGTAGTAGATAGAGTAGTAGTAAATAGTAGGAAGAAGAATATAAACTAGAATTGGAATCCGGAAGTTAGAAAATTTTCTGAATTTAAGAGAGTGAGAACAAAGGGGATAGTTTTCAGACATTTTAATTGCTGACAACGAATTAGGGAGACTGTGGTGGTAGTAGTCCCCCATTTCCCCACCCTGCCATGATCACCTTTAGGCTCAGCCTACAGCTGGCGATCCCTTTTATCCGATCCTACATATCCAGTGACTTCCGGTAAAGCATGGCTTCCAACTATAACACTTTAGTTTCGGTTCATAGTTATAAATTTATTCTCCATAATAATATTCAATAATTTTCAAAATAAGCGAGAAAAACTAATTATTTCCAACTAAAATCTAATGATATTTATTAAACATACTTAATTCAGATAAGTGGCAGAAAGATTCCGAAAGAAACTGCTGTGGAAGTAGGCTTTGAAAAATTAAAATTACAATCTGAAACAACAAATTTTTTCAAAGCCTACCTTCTTAACATTAAGAAAATCCATCGATTTGTATGGCAGCTATATGAAGGGACGGTGGTAAAATTATGATATTAATATATGTGCATAATATCAGTGAGTGATTGAGTTGTGCAAACTTTCAGCTTAAACATTTAAGAATTGTACTCATTGGAAATATAAATAGGGGTTTTCTAAATTCGCATAAAAAAATATATATCTCGAAAATGATGAAAAGGAACAAAAATGTTTCTTCGGGTAAATTAAGTTGGTTATGAGATGGACAATCTTTGATAGTTAAGTTTTTTTTTATAGGACGATGAAGACAGTCAAAACCGCGATACAAAATTTCAAATAATTAAAATTTATACTTATTGGACAACAAAAAATTTAAGAAAATTATTTTCTAACTCCCCCAGTACATATTTAAAATCGAGTAAAGTTGCACGTTGTTCTTCTAAGCCGTTCTTGAGATATACTAATTTGAAGTTTAAGAACATTTTTTAAGTTCTTAACTTCAAAAATTCATAGCGCCCACAAATGGACACCAAAAAATTTCAAGAAAATCACAGATGATAACCAAGGCAAACTCTTCAAAGTACCTGAGTTTGAAAAAAATTTAAAATTTCATATGCGTTTTTAAGAAATTGAATTATATAAATGAATGGGGGAGGGCCATTAATTTGTCCGATTTTATAAATATTTAACATAATATAATTCAAATAATAATGTAAATATTATAAAGTTGTATTTTTATATCTCTCAATGTTCAGAGAAAAGCAACAGGAATCGGGACAAATTTTGAATTTTGGACAAAATACTTTAATATTTAATTTTTAAATAAAATGAGTCAAAGAATTTCTTACAGTGAATACCGTCATACTAAAATTTGTATCCCAGTGTAAGGGAAAGTTTTGTATAATCACGGGCATTCACCGACAGAACACTGCTGACACTAAAATTCAATTTAATTTACATGCACTGAAATTTAATATATTTGAATAAATTTATCACTCAGAAAAATTATTACGGCAGCATCGCATAATATTTAATTAAGCTTTAAGAAATAATTGCGTTAAGTTAACTTCATTTCTTTACGTGTAGCGCCACGTGAATCCGAGAGCAAAAGGAATAGGGCACAAGGAAAACGGTGGTTATCACTTACGCATGCGCTGCTCCATCGCCGAAAGATCTTTGGACGGGGAGAATACACCTGCCGAAATTATTTTATTTTCTTTATTTTTGTTTCACGGAGGTTATTTTCATTAATTTTTTTTATATTTTGCCATTATTTTGCTTTCGCATCGCGAACTTTGTTTTTATTATTTTGACAAAAATTAATTTTAATATTTTTCTCGGTGTAGAGGCTTTTTTAAGATGGTTTTAAATTTCCACTGATATTCATTTATATATTTTCATTTTCACTCATTCTTTCTTTATTACCAATTTTCGTACTAATTTTTAGTACCACTTTTATTTTGTATTTTATCACTTTTCGACCAGTTGCAGGTTTCTATCGGGGTTCCTTCTTTACAGATTATGCCATTATAATTTAAAAGATTTTATTCAACATATAAAAAATAACAAAACAAAGAAGAAAAAGGGATTTGGAGACTCACTTAACCCTATATACCCCTATATATACGCATATATAGCCAACACACGCTACATTTTCTGATTGAGCGTTATATAACCCTCACACGTGGGATTGCTCGCGATCCCGGATATTTTATATTATTTTTAACCGATTTTTTTCCTCCGAGCTGGCACGTTTAATACCCCTAGGGTTAAGGCCGGTGGGTGGCTAACTTTCTTGGGAGATTTTTACGCACTTTCACTATTTATCCCACCGGACGCTTCGAGCGCGTGTTGTTGCTGTTACCGCTGCCTATTAGAACTGCTCGCCGAATTTGGGTATATATTCTCTTCCGATTCTGCTATCTCCGAACCGCGCTTGGGAGTTATTCCATTACTGGGAATTCAGCTGTCTCTCAATTTGACTTTGTCTTCACAGGTGTTCGGGAAGCTCGGGCCAACTGCTTTAAATGACTTTGGAAAGATGTTTACTGGAAACTGGGTGCCATTCTGTTTAAAAGAATTTTAACTAAAATCTAGCCGGATGGCTGCTCATGGTTTAGTTACCCTGGCACCGAAAAATATTTAAAATTTCCTCCGTAAATTGTCTAGTCTTTTCCCACTTTATATTGCCAAAATTATAGAGTTGGTTACGCCCTGGAATATGATTTTTAAAATTTTATAACCGCCACTGGGAACACAAGTGAGGGTTGGACTTAACCTTTTCCTGTTTTATAGAAAAATTTCTGGAACCGTCTGCTTCGTTTGGGAACTTAAATTGGAAAGGCTGGGTTGAGGCTCTGGCGGATTTATATACCCCCCCCAAGGCCGGAAATCGGGGTCTCGTGTGTGCCGGGTTTCCGACTATAGCCTTCCAATATCGGAGCCGACTCTGTTTATCCCGATTATTCCCATATGTCCCTATTCCAGCAAAACTAGCTAGTCCCTTGTATAGCTAACCCTTTTCAAAGCTAAAATTTTGTATTCGTATTTTGTATATTAGCTAAACATCATCTCGGGAATTTTCTTAATATTTTAAACTTCATTACAATTTCAATTTCATTTCTTTTTAAAAGTATTTATTTAACTATTCAAGTTTTCTCTCATGCTTCCAAAACTGTGCCGTCGCACTATGGGGAATTTGACCATTTTTTTTTGGCCAAAACCCATTTTTTTAAAGTCGTTAAACTAAAAATGTGTTTTCTAGAATACTTTAACAGAAGACCAATCTTCAATGTTACGTTTCAGGAATTTGTGCATTTATCTCTAAAATAAGCAAAGTTGATCTGATCATTCCTATGGCAGCTATATGATATAGTTGTCTGATCCGAAAGATATTCATGCAGAATATGCGTTGTGATAAATAATAACGATTGCCAAAGTTTTACTTTGATAGGGAGTTATTAATATTGGCCAAAAAAAGTGGTCAAGTGGGAACACTTTTGAACACAGTGCTATCGTCTATTGCCTACTTTTAAGGGTGACTTCTTTTTGAATCTGAAGTGGTCTTTTGAGATTGCTCTCGTTTATATATTTTTGCTTTTTCCAAGCGCCACTACATTTTGTAACCTGCTTTTATATTCCTCCTGGCTCTGATTTAATCATTTATGAACACCATCTGTCTGCCATAAAATCTGTTCTATCCTTCCTCTCCAATAGAGACCTTTTGATTGTTTTGGGTGACTTTAATCTCCCTAATATCTCTTAGTCTCTTCCCACTAACACAACTAAAACGAGATGTTTTCGAAAATGTGATTATAATAATCTAAATTACATGATTTCGCAATGAAATTGAAAGTGCAATTGAACTTTTCTATAGCGTTCTAAACACTTTTCTTGACGAATGCGTTTTTACCCCTGTAATTACCGAACGTTCTCTCTTAAAGGATTTAGCAACAACAACGCCAACGTATTCTCCCGGTCCAGATGGACTCCCTGGGTGTGTGCCTAAGTTTTGTGCTTTAACCATTTGTAAACCGATTCTTAAACTTTTTCATTTGTCTATTTCATCATCAGTTTTTCCAACTATCTGGAAGGACTCTTTTATTATTCCACTTCACAAAAAGGGTGCGAAGGCGGATGTCCAGAATTATAGAGGTATTTTTAAACTGTCGGCAATTCCAAAAGCTTTTGAACGTCTCATCACATCCCATTTGCAACATTTATGTTCCTCGCTTATATCACCGTGTCAGCATGGTTTCGTTAAGCGAAGATCGACTACCACCAACCTACTTGAATTGTCATCTATTGTAATTAATGGATTTAACAATAAAATGCAGACCGACGTTATATATACAGATTTCAGTAAAGCCTTTGACTCCGTTAACCACTCTCTTCTTTTATTCAAACTAGACTTGCTTGGGTTTCCATGTAATCTTTTAACTTGTATTTCAAGTTATTTAAATGGGAGGACTCAGAGGGTTATATTTAAGAGCGCTTTTTCTAAGATGATTTACGTGACATCTGGAGTTTCTTAAGGTAGTCATTTAGGTCCTTTGCTGTTTAATTTGTTTATTAACGATCTTCCCACTATCGTAACACATTCTCGTGTACTAATGTACGCTGACGATGTTAAGCTTTGTTTATCGTATAAAGATATAGGATCAGGTTTCAAATTACAGTCAGATATTGATAATTTCAGGGATGGTGTGACTGCCTTAAATGCAACGTTATTACGTTTTATAGGGGTTTACGTTTATTAGTTATTCTCTTCAAAATGCATCACTCGACCGTATATATTCAATTAACGATTTAGGTTTTCTACTCGACCCAAAACTTAAATTTGACTGCCACATAATGGCCATTGTCAATAAAGCTATGAGTGTTCTTGGGTTTATAAAGCGTTGGTCAAAAGAATTTGATGATCGTAGTTTGAACTGGAATCAAAACGTAAGGCTACCTCCCTTCCAGAGATCTACTATTGCCTAATTTACCTACACTTGAAAACCGTAGAATAATGCTTGGTACTATTTTTATGCACAATCTTTTTAGCCATTATAATCTTTATGTCTCCCGTCTCTATTTGTTTCCTGTATTTTCTTCGCGAACTCGCATTTTTGCCCTAATTGATAATGGGTCCCGCGCGTATCGTTGGGCCACTTGTTTCTACTGGTCGTAGTGCATTAACGTCCATCATTAAAACAGTTTCATGATACTTTCAAAAAAAAGTGATTTATAAATCAACGTTACCCACTATACAAAAAATGTGTTATTTAAAGACTAATGTTAATGGAGAAGCAGAGCGTCTAATTCGCCATTTATCGCAAAGCGAGGCAACTGCAACTGCATGTAAAACACTTGAAGAACGCTTCAACAATAAAAAAGTATTAAGTAATAGTTTAATTCAAAAATTATTGGATCATTCAATGATTACAAATGATTCCAAAACAATAAATTCGTTGCATGATAATGTGAAGGAAACATTATCTGCTCTTGATAACATCGGCATAGAGATAGACAAATGGGATCCAATTCTACTTTGTCTTCTAACGAAAAAGCTTCATCGACAAAACCACTTGTTGTATGAGCAATCCGTTCAAAATACAAGGCAAATTCAGCCTTTGAACGAATTTTTAAGCTTTCTTGAACAAAGGTTTCTCATTCTTGAAGTCATTGGATCAGAAAAAGGAAAAAAACAAAATACATGTGCATCAGTTGGAGCTGAAATGCAATATAACTGTTTCTTTTGTAAGAAACCAAATCAAAGCATATATAAATGCAATGCATTTTTAAAGAAAACCCCAGCAGAACGTCTTAACTGGGTTCAAAAACAAAAATGATTTGTTAAATGTCTAAGCCAAAATCACCCGTCAAAGACATGCACAAAGAGAGATTGCCTTAAATGCAACAAAAAACACATTACATTGTTGCGCTTGAAAACAAAACCGGACCCCTCGGATAGTATCACGGCTGCATTTGCGAGTGGAAAGCAACCCAGCTATATTCTCCTGGCGACCGCCCGTGTAATTATACAAGGAGTAAATGGATAAAAGGCAGAATTCAGAGCCCTGCTTGACTCTGGATCCCAAATTAATGCTATTTCCAAAAGAGTAATTAAAATGCTCTCATTGAAAACTACAAATTCGATGCTGAAAATAAATGGCATTGGTGAAAAATGTCAGACTTCCAATGCAACGATCAATGTTCAGCTAAAGTCAAAACAAGGCGATTTTAGTTCACGGCTTGAAGCAATGGTTTTGCCTCACATAGTCGCTGATCAACCAACGTATACAATTTCGACTGATAATTGGAAAATACCAAAAAATATAATGTTGGCTGACCAACAATTTGGAAAGCTGGAAAAATTGATATTCTTCTTGGAGCCGAGCATTACTTCAATATAATGCAAGCCGAATGCATGAGTTTAAAGAATGGACTCCCCAAGCTACAGAATACCAAACTTGGATGGATTGTAGCCGGGAAAATTTCGGAGAGAGAACCCACTTCATCAGTATGTGCTGTACTTACGGAAAGAGAAAAAGTTGATGAGCAACTCGCTAGAAACAGTGTGAAGATGACTTCCCTCAGAACGTTCAGAAGGCTCAAGACTATAGACTTATTGTTAAGTTACCCTTTTTGGAGCATACTTCAGCGCTGGGGGAGAGTCGTGACATTGCCACGAGACGGTTTCTATCGTTGGAGAAACGACTGCAAACAAATCAGGATATAAAAAAAGGACACATAGAGTTCCTGAAGGAGTATAAAGCTCTTGGGCACATGAAGGAAATACCCCATATACATCTTCCGAAGTCCCATTATTTTATACCGCATCATTGCGTTCTCAAACCCGACAGTCAGACAACCAAATTAAGAGTTATATTTGACGCATCAGCAGTGACATCTTCCGGGAAATCATTGATCGATTTAATGCCCAAAGGTCCTAATGTGCAAAACAGTTTAATGTCAATACTGCTTCGATTTAGAATGCATAAATGTATTCACTGCTGACATTGAAAAAATGTACAGGCAGATTTGGATAAATCCAAATGATTAACAATATCAAATGATCGTCTGGAGAAATGATCCGTCAGATGGGCTTAAGTTTTATCGGTTGAAAACAGTCACTTATGGCACAAAGTCTGCACCATATCTGGCGACGAAATGCTTGGAGTATGTAGCAAGCAAGGAAATGCAGAAATATCCTAAAGGATCGTCTGCTCTTCAAACTGATTTGTATGTCGACGATTGTATCACCGGAGCTGATACAATACCAGAGGCCCTTCAAATTCAAAAGGAACTTAATCACATACTATTGAGTTCCGGATTCAAATTTAGAAAATGGTGCGCAAATAGTAACCATCTTCTTCAAGGATTGGATAAGAAAGATATCATTCCTACAGTACAATTTCAAAATGCTGCGTATGAGGACTGCAGCATGACAACCTTAGGAATCACTTGGAATCCTACGATTGACAAACTCTGTGGAAAAACACAAACTGTGACCACAGAATAAATAACAAGACGCGATGTGGTTTCAGAAATATTTAAAATATTTGATCATCTCAGACTATTTTCTCCAGTATTCATAAAGGCCAAAATATTCATGCAAGGCTTAACAAAGGAGAAATTTGAATATAACGAAGCATTTCCAAAGCAGTTACAATCGGAATGAAAGCAATTCCGGAAAGATTTAAAAATGTTGAATGACATTAAAATTCCTCGTCATGTGTTTGATGGAAAAATTCCTGTGTCGAAGGAGATGCGGAAAATGCGTATGCTGCAGCCATATATCTTCGTGCAATTCATAAGGATAAACGAGTGACTGTACAGTTATTATGTTTAAAGTCGTGTTTGGCCCCAGTAAATGCGATCACACTCCCGAGACTGGAATTAAAGGCAGCAGTATTAGGTGCTCAATTAAGAGCGACCATAAACAAACAATTGTCGCTGCAAGGGACTGCAACATATTTTTGGGCAGATTCCGAAATTGTATTATCCTGGATAAATAGCCCAAAAACAATAAAGGACAAATGTGTGGCTACTAGAACTACCACCATTCATGAATCGTCGTTGCAACGGGAATGGCGCCATGTTCCATTGGAAAACAACGCTGCAGACATAGCGTCAAAAGGAATAAATGGGTCCAAGTTCACCAATTTCAGTCTTTGGTTTTGTGGTCCACTGTTTTTGTATGGTCCATCATCCAAATGGCCATTACCATTTGTTGCGGCAAAATCAGAACGCTGTTCACTTCCCCAGGATAACCCACAAATCTTGGTAGCTACCACGCAAAGTTCGAATTGGCTTTATGGTATAAACCATGGGAATTCCTTTGACAAGTTACTAAGAATAGTAGCCTACATCATGCGCTTCAAAAGGAAATCTTCAGATGCAACGACAATGGTGACATTTGAAGAATTGGAAAATTCTCGGAAGATAGATCTCCGATTAAGCAGGATAATAATTTCAGTGCTGAAATCAAAGAGCTAAAAAAATCCCGGGAAGTCGGATGAGGCAGTAATCTCAGCGCCCTAACGCCTTTCTTGGAACAGGATGATATCATTCGAGTTGAAGGCAGATTGGAAGCATATGAACTTCCATTCGATGCAAAACATCCTGTACTATTGCCATATAATAATCCAATAGTCAAATTAATTTTTGAAAAAATTCACAAGGAAAATCTGCCGTGTGGTGCCCAAACTCTAATTGCCACATCAAGGCAGAGATATTGGGCAATTAAGGCAAAAACAATAGCTTGAAATGTTATTTTAAAATGTGTCAAATGCACCAGAGCTAAACCAAAATTAATGGAACAAATAATGGGACAACTACCACCCTTAAGAGTAACACAATCTCGACCGTTCTTTAATTCTGGAGTTGCTTATTGTGGACCATTTAAGATTCACTACAAAATTCGTGGAAAGAAACCGCATCTCTATTTAGCGTCGCTTGTGAACGGTTGTGTTTACCTTTGTGCTCTGAGTTTTGATTTATTTTTGTGATTTATTCGCAAGTGTTTTGTGTTAGCTTACTAACAAAGTTTTGCATAACAATCGCGTTAGTGTTTTAAATAGATCTCCCTGTTAACGGGTATGTGGTTTTAGTTATTTTAACAATTTCCATTAGATTTGTTTAATATCTTGGCTTTGTTGGTATTATTTGCACTCTCTAAATCTGCTCTTGTATTCTCTCTCTTTCTCTCTCTCTCTTTTCCGCTCTATTATAACTGTAATTTCGCTCTCTCGGAACCTGCCAAATTTCTTGTAGACTCTTGGGTGCTTTTTTCATAGTCTCTCTCTCACTTGCTTTACATTGTAACTGTTCGTGCGTTTAGTTGTTGGTGCCCCACAAGCCACGCTCAGTCGATTGAACACTCTTCTCTCGCGCTCCCTTGCTCTCGACTTAATTCGCGATCTCGCGCTCTTATACTTTCATGTTTTGTGTTTTTGTGGTTTTGGAATTTGATCCCAGTGCCAAATTTACTCGAGGTATTTTTCACATTTTCAAATTTTAATTTTTTGTACTCTTTTTAATTACTTTGTTTCTTATAATGTCTCTCGTCTGTTCTAAGAAAAATTTTACTCTTTCGACGACACCTAAAGACCCTTTTATTTTCTGTTGGCTCTGCGAAGGGATGATGCACGTAAAATGTGCAGGTTTTACCGGCAGAGTAAAAGACTACATTGAACTGCGTACTGGTCTCTTGTGGACATATGAGTCCTGCAGGGAATTGACAACTGAGATGGGCAGCTTTATGGGGCAGACTCGAGACGGCCTATTGAACCTTTCACGATTTTTTAAACAGCTTAATGACGGGTTCCATTCCGTTTGCGACCAATTTAATAACAAAAAACTTTTAACCGAGTCGCCCAAACGAAAAAAAGCTAGCTCAACGACAGTAAATGCGAATGTAGAAGCCACCTTAAATCCTAAAATGGTAGCTGCAGCCACTTCTGCTGACACAGAGGTAAGTGAACCACCTGTGCCAATAGACTCAGCTAGTTCCGGTGTAATCCCCATATCTGAAAGTCAGGCTCCAATAAAATCCTCAGAGCCGGCGGAGTCAATCAATTCGGTGCCGACCATGCCCACAGGTTCAGTAGGTGCTGTTTCTGTCTCTCAGCCGAGTGACGTTCAGACTGCCGCTTTGGGGCGGAAGAAACTCCCAGTTGTACCCAAACGAGGCGTTTCTGGCTAACAGCTGGGAAATGTTCAGACCGCTGCTGGGGGCGTAAGATACTTTCAGTTGTCCCACATAGGAAGCAATTGTTTGTTTCAAGATTTACGCCTGATACCACATCTGAGGATGTTATGGAATTTATTCGAGAAAAATTCCCATCCGAGGATATTGCGGTGGAACAATTTTTAACATTCTTGGACGTTGATGCACTATGGTCAGTACAAACAAGTGGCCCTTACGACACCATGCAAAGCTTGTTACGCGCGGAGCCCTAAACCGTTTTGGGCAAGTAAGCGGAATCGCGGACATGGAGAGAATACGATCTAACAATAGACAGTTTAAAATACATGCTTGCAAAGAATTTATAAATTATTTGATGACATAAAATACATAAGTTTATTATAATTAGTAGCATTGGGGGTATCAAACAGTAAGACGTGGCACAGTGAATTATAGTCGTCACACAGAACACGAAAAGGATCATGCAGGGCATAATTAGATCTACATATTGGCAGGGACAACGGACGAAAACGGCGAACTGTTCTACAGGGTACATTCAAGTTAAGAACATAACTCCATGACACTTTCTACGATGGTAGAGGGTTGGTAAGTCGAGCAGGCGCAACCTCGCAAGATAAGAGGGCAATCAAATAAATAAAAGGAATTGTTTTGGTCAGACTCCAACATATTTTGGTAACAGCTAATTTGAGGAGACCATATACAAGAGCAATATTCCATAGACGGACGAACAAGAGAAACATACAAAAGCTTTGTTGTGTAAGGATCTTCGAACTCCCTTGACCAACGTTTTATAAATGCAAGAAGACTTCTGGCTTTATTAGATATAGTAGATATATGGTCTTTAAAACTAAGTTTATGATCAAATAAAACGCCAAGATCCTGAACTGATAAAATTCGTTCAAGGGCTTTATTTCCAATAGAATAAGAAAACAGAGATGGATTACAACGATAAAAGGTCATAAAGTTACATTTGGAATAGTTTAAATTTAACATGTTAATCATGCAGCATGTATACAAACAGTCAAGATCTAATTGAAGGTCATTAAATGAGCTAGGTAAACACATGGACAAACAAAGCTTGACATCATCTGCATACATTAATACGGTAGACGATTTTATAACATTAAGTAGATCATTAATCATTAAGCCAAAGAGTAAAGGACCCAGGTGGCTACCCTGTGGCACTCCAGAAGTAACATTAATTATTTTGGAAATTCTATTGTTAAAACAGACCATTTGAGTTCTATTAGAAAGGTAGGAAAGTATCCAGTCAAGTAGGTTTGGAGGAAACCCTAAACGGGACAATTCTATTGTTAAAACAGACCATTTGAGTTCTATTAGAAAGGTAGGAAAGTATCCAGTCAAGTAGGTTTGGAGGAAACCCTAAACGGGACAATTTAAAAATAAGAAGTTTATGGTTCACAGAATCAAAAGCTTTAGAAAAATCAGTATAAATCACATCAGTTTGATGATGTGTCAGGAAGCCTTTAGTAATTAAAGATGTAAATTCTAGTAGGTTTGTAGAAGTAGAGCGACGTCTAGTCAAGCCATGTTGACACGGAGAAATAATAGACCGGCAATGATGCTGCAACTGACAGGTAATAATTTTTTCGAAAAGTTTCGGAATTGCACTGAGTTTTGCAATACCACGATAATTTGAGATATCTTGTTGTTTTTGTGCCCTTTTTTAAACAATGGAACAATAAAAGATTCCTTCCATATGGATGGAAACCTTCCTTGACTTAGCGACATTAATGTTAAAGGAAAAGCTAGAAAGGACGAACAATTCCTCAGTATACAACTTGGTATTTTGTCAGGACCCGGTGAAAAAGAGAGCTTAAGAGTATCAAGACTCTGAAGAACATCAGATACATTAATCACTGGTTTGAAGATAGAGTTCAGATGAGGTAGTGGGTATAGATAACACTAGTTTACAAAATAATATTCTTGGTGTGCTCCCCAGCAATTGATGGCAAATTCTGTTAGTGTTGGACCCCCAGATCACAGAAATAGCACTTTTTTTTTTTTCGATGGCACAGTTTTTTTTTAAAGATTTTTTAAAGTTCGTAATGTTAAATTTCGGACTTTTTTCGAATTTCTTCTTATATCTCGCCAGATATCCACTCGATTGGGCCAGTTTTAGTTTTATTTTAAAGTCAATAGATCAGAGCTTAACTTTGCCATACAGATCAATATGATTGGATGAGTAGTGGCAGCGCAGAAGCTCGACAAAGATGAAAAATGTGTTTTTTGGTCGTCTGTAAGTCGGCTGTATATATCTTAAAAACTCGAAATAAATCCGTTGAAAAATCAAAATGGATACAAACTTAAAGTTTACATCCTACCGAATAAAACAAGCCGGATATGGCCCAAATCCATGGAAAACTGGATTTATGGTGGATTTTTAAAGTTCGGATTTTTCCACTTTTTTCGGTTGACAGAGTCCAAATTTAAGATTTATCATAGGCGGCGACATGTAAACAAAAATAATTGGTGTTGGCAGCCGGGTCACTAAATAGGTAAATCAGTTATTTAAAAGCTAGAAAATTATTAAAGTGAATTTAATTTTTGAAATTAAGGTTACTTTTTTCATAAGAATGAACTATCCAAATGGATAGTACTTAATTAAAAATACTCACAGTCATAACGCAAGCAATTTTATATTTTTAAAAGAATTTTCAGAAATTAAATTTATTTTATAATTTTCTAGCTTTAAAATTTAGCTATTTTTTGACCCGGCTGCGTCACCACTCATTTTTGTTTACATGTCGCCGCCTATGATAAATCTTAAATTTGGACTCTGTCAACCGAAAAAAGTGGAAAAATCCGAACTTTAAAAATCCACCATAAATCCAGTTTTCCATGGATTTGGGCCATATCCGGCTTGTTTTATTCGGTATGATGTAAACTTTAAGTTTGTACCCATTTATATTTTTCAACGGATTTATTTCGAGTTTTTACGATATATACAGTCGACTTACAGACGACCAAAAAACACATTTTTCATCTTTGTCGAGCTTCTGCGCTGCCACTACTCATCCAATATTGATCTGTATGGCAAAGTTAAGCTCTGATCTATTGACTTTAAAATAAAACTAAAACTGGCCCAATCGAATGGATATCTGGCGAGATATAAGAAGAAATTCGAAAAAAGTCCGAAATTTAACATTTCGAACTTTAAAAAATCTTAAAAAAAAAACTGTGCCATCGAAAAAAAAATTAGTTATATTTTCGTGATCTAGGGGTCTAAAACTAACAGAATTTGCCATCAATTGCTGGGGAGCATTTCTGCTGTAAACTAGTGTAATCATTATCAATAACACCATTGCATTCCGTATAAGTCGATTGAAAAAAAATCAGCAAATAGGTTGGAAATATCATCGTCATCAGATGCTATATTATTGTTAAGAAAAAGAGAATGAGGGTAACAATTAGATTTCCGCTTAGAATTGACGAAAGAATAAAAAAGTTTAGGGTTACTTTTGAAATCACGCTTACAACGAGACAGGTAATTTTGATAACAGTCAGAATTGTGCTGGACAAATTCCGCCTTAGCAGAACTATATTTGGCCCAGTCCGTCAGCAAACCAGAAATTTTGAACCGTTTAAAAAGTCTGTTTTTTTTATTTTTTAGATAGGATAGTTGACGAGTAAACCATGGAGAGCTATACGAATTCTTCAAGGAGGAAAGAGGGACATGTACATCAAATAGACGATAAAGGACTTTATAAAAATACCCAACTGCATCATCAACAGGAAGGTCAACAAGATAGAACCAATTAATTGTCGATAAAGATTCAACTAGTTTAGCATAGTGAGTCTTTTTGAAACACACGGCCCTGTTCTAGTTTTCACTTCCGAAAGATTCACACGGAATCGAATTTCTCAGACCTGTTCCAGGACTCACTTCCGAAAGAATTACAAGGATTTAAATATCCCTCGTTGTTTCTCTGTTAACTTCCGAAAAATTCACATGGAAACTTTCCGCCAAGCATTTGACAGGCGGACTTAAATCCGCTAGCATGAAATCAAATTCACTTCCGAGTGAAAACTGGAACAGGCCGGACAAACTAGGATGTACGTTTATTGCAGTCCTGGGAGCATTAAAAAATCCATTTATACAGAGCTGAAGGGTAGGATGATGATAATCTTCAGGTAGAGATAGTGGCGGAATTCGACTAACTTCAACATCGATACCATCAAAGACGAAGATTAAGTCAAGGAGACCACCAATATGATTAGGAATCCAGTTAACTTGCTGCAAGGATAGTTCAACAAGACCATCAACAAAGTCATGTTGCATCCTAGTAATCATTGCCAATGAGTCATTACTCTCCAACCAAGAAATATTGGGAAGATTAAAGTCACCGAGCACAATGAGTTGGTCAGTTTCAGCAAGCAACAAGGAGATAGACTGTATGGCAGACAGGTGCAATATAATCACGTTAAATTCGGAGTTAGGGGGTATATAGGGGCAAGTAAAAAAAATTTTTTTTTTTGGGAAAGATAATTTTACACAAATAAATTCAATACCTGATGAACCAGAAATATCAACAAGCTCGGAAGTTAAATCGGATTTGACTCCAATAAGAACGCCTCCACCTCGACGGGTATGACGATCATTCCGATAAACAAAAAAGTTATTTGACAAAATCTCACTATCGTGTACAGATGGGTTAAGCCAGGTTTAGATTTTCATATGCCCGTAGGATATCGTCCTTCAAAATTTTTGCCCCGCCTGATGTGTTTAATATACTACTTTCTGAAAGCTTTTGGCTTAATGATGATCTAGTAATCAAAGAATTTGTTCCAAATAAACCGAGAACAAATAACAGGCCTTCCACGGCGCCAAAAAACAAAAAAGTTTATTTTTGGCTTACCAAAATGTTAGAGGACTTAACATGAAGCTACCCAAGCTTTATGCTGACTCCTCGGCATTAACGGACGATATATTGGCCCTTACTGAAACTTGGCAGAAACCAGAGATAACCGACTCTGAAGTTCTGTCTAACAATTCTAATACCTACAGAACCGATCGCCTTTCCCGTAGGGGGGGCGGCGTTTTAATTGCCGTCACCTCCACCATAAGTTCTGAGAGAATTCACTCTCATGCCTCTAATGACATTGAATTTATTTGTGTGAAAGTTTCCCTGAAATCCTTGTCTATTTTTATTACATGTTCGTATATTCCGCCTGGCTCTGACCTAACAATTTATGAGCAACATCTATCTGCTATTAAATCTATCCTATCCTTTTTTTCCAATAGAGACCTTTTCATTGTTTTGGGTGACTTTAATCTCCCTGATATATCTTGGTCCCCCCCTTCTGACTCACTTGTCGCTTTACCTTTATCCACCCATGATTTTGTGGATGGCCTTTTAGAATTATCGTTACAGCAGGTTAGCTTTATACGAAATTCATTAAATAGACAATTAGATCTTGTGTTTGTTTCAGAGCCGTCTGAAGTCACAGTATCTAGAATTGACGCTCTTGTGGTACCAGAAGACCGATACCATCCAACTATGGAATTGACAATTTGCCTCCCCTACCTTGATACCCTCTCTCCTTTAGTTTCTCCAACTAAAATGAGATGCTTTCGGAAATGTGACTATAATAAACTTAATTTAATGATTTCGCAATACGATTGGACAGATATTTATAACTGTGTGGACATCGAAAGTGCAACTGAACTTTTCTATAGCGTTCTCAACACTTTTTTTAATGAATGCGTTCCTGATAGGCTTTCTCCAAAGCCGAACAGGCCCCCCTGGTTTACAAATGCGCTTCAAAGACTAAAAAATCTTAAAACAAACACTTATAAAAAAGTATAAAAAAATCGGGTAAGCCATCTGATTTTTCGAAATATGTGGTGGCTCGATCTGATTTTAATATTCTTAACAGTCATTGCTATTCCATGTACTTAAATCGTTGTAAATTTGAATTTACAAATGATCCGAAGCAGTTTTATAACGTTGTCAACGCAAAGCGTAAGTCATCAGCTTTGCCTTCATCGGTTCGATTTAACTCAATGGAGGCATCGACTGACTCTGAAATTGCAGATTTATTTTCCGACTTTTTCCAAACTACTTATAGCTCTTCTTCATGGTCAGAATCAAACTACCGTAATCCCTTAAAAGGGGCAAATTGTATTTTTTCACCTATAATTACCGAAAGTTCTCTTTAAGAGATTTAACAACAACAACGCCAACTTACTCTCCCGGTCCTGATGGACTTCCTGGTTGTGTGCTTAAGTTCTGTGCATCAACCATTTGCAAACCTATTCTTAAACTCTTTCATTTGTCTATTTCATCATCAGTTTTTCCAACTATCTGGAAGGACTCTTTTATTATTTCACTTCACAAAAAGGGTGCGAAGGCGGATGTCCAGAATTATAGAGGTATGTCTAAACTGTCGGCAATTCCAAAAGCCTTTGAACGTCTCATCACATCCCATTTGCAACATTTATGTTCCTCGCTAATATCACCGTGTCAGCATGGTTTCGAAGATCGACTACCACCAACCTACTTGAATTGTCATCTATTGTAATTAATGGATTTAACAATAAAATGCAGACCGCCGTTATATATACAGATTTCAGTAAAGCCTTTGACTCCGTTAACCACTCTCTTCTTTTATTCAAACTAGACTTGCTTGGGTTTCCATGTAATCTTTTAACTTGGATTTCAAGTTATTTAAATGGGAGGACTCAGAGGGTTTTATTTAAGAACGCTGTTTCTAAAATGCTCCTCGTGACATCTGGAGTGCCCCAGGGTAGTCCTCTAGGCCCTTTGCTGTTTACTTTGTTTATTATCGATCTTCCCTCTATCATAACAAATTCTCGCGCACTAATGTATGCTGATGATGTTAAGCTTTGTTTGACATACAATAATATAGAGTCTGGTTTCGGCTTACAATCAGACATTGATAATTTTCAAGTATGGTGTGAGTATAACCTCTTAAATTTGAACTGCCTGAAATGTAACGTAATGACCTTTCATAGGGGTACTCCTACGTTTATAAGTTATTTGCTTTAGAACTTGCCACTTGACCGCATATATTCAGTATATATTCAGTATATATTCAGTATATATTCAGTATATATTAGGCGTTCTTCTGGACCCGAAGCTTAAATTTGACTGCCACATAATGCTGACTGTCAACAAAGCTATGAGTGTTTTTGGGTTTATAAAGCGTTGGTCAAAAGAATTTGACGACCCTTATTTAACCAAATTACTATTTACCTCCCTTGTCCGTCCTATTTTGGAATATTGTTCTTCGGTTTGGAGACCACAATACGAAGTGCACATTGACCGTATAGAGTCGGTACAAAAAAAATTTCTAATTTTTGCTCTTCGTAGTTTGAACTGGGATCAAAACGTAAGGCTACCTTCCTACCAAAGTAGATTACTATTGCTTAATTAACCTACACTTGAAAACCGTAGAATAATGCTTGGTACTATTTTTATGCAAAATCTTATAAGAGGTGATATTGATTCTGTAGAATTGGTAAACCGTTTAACTTTTAATGTTCCCGTTAGACTAACACGAAATTATTACCCTCTTAATTTGCCTCGATGTACATCAAATTTTACTCTGCATGAGCCCTTTCGTGTTCTATGTAAGAATTATAACAATCTTTATCATTTAATTTGCACTTCTACATCTATCCCTGTATTAAAAACTAAAATTTTATCTTATTTGCTTCAATCTTAGTTCATAATCTTTATAATCTTTATATGTCCCGTCTCTATTTGTCTCATGTATTTTCCTCGCGAACTCGCATTTTTGCCCAAATTGATAAAGGGTCCCGCGCGTAACAAGCACGTGCTTGGTATCGTTGGGCCACTTGTTTGTACTGCTCGTAGTGCATCAACGTCCATCATATTATTGCCTACATAGCAATCTTTTGTTGCTTTGCGACCAAGGCAGTGCATTTGGAATTAGAAGCATTCTTGGCAGCACTTCGTCGATTCATAAGTCGTCGGGGAAAATGTCAGACTCTACACTCTAACGCATTCGCAATATGAGTGATATTTTTAAGCGAAATAATATCGATCACTTAATAATCATTTTTTTTGAGCGATATTTTTTTTCGCATTAAAAGAACCATTATTACCATTTTTATTTCACTTATAATGATTATGGTCCCTGGAAAAAATATGTTTAAAAGTATGCTACACAAAAATGGTACTAAAAACCCTCCCTTACGAAGTCCTGGCGACGCAAATCATTATAATTACAAGCAGTATTTCACAATGAGATCCATATAGAATTCTAGTCAGAATGATTTCCCCTATTAGTGTTAGCCGTGGCGCATAAGCAACTTAAAAAACTTAACAAAAACACAGTTTACACAGTATTATATTAAATTAAAGGAAAAAACATTTAAAAAGTATGTTTTATTTTAAATTTTTCGCCGTGAATTATAAAATTGTTTTCTAGATATAGCATTGCACCATGCGGACAGAAACAACTCCCTGGGACGGTGGAAAAGATAAGGAATTTTCGGCACGGCAAAATCTCCTGGACCATCCCGCAAATGGAATATGGTTGGTGGATCTGCGGAAATAAGATTATAATATAAATAATTTAAACCTTATGATCAAATACACAGTGTGACGAATGTGCTTAAATGTACCAGAAAATTTTACTTTTAAATTAACTCTCACAAAATCATATTTACGTTGTGTTCCTAGTTTGACAGACCTAGCAGGTCTAAACATCAAAGAACCGGATATTCCGAAATACAAATGTACCGGAAAGAATGCAAATCGTTAGGACTTAAGGATCTCGGATACTCTGACTCTGACAAATAAACTGTCCGAAGGATCTTATTTGCGCCTATGCGACAGGAATAAAACTGTCCAAATCTTCATTTTTTTAGGTGAGGCCTCTAGTTTAGTTCACCTTTGGTACATATCACTGTCCTCTGACTTAGCAGGTGCATACAGGTAGGCATTAATTGCCAGAGAAATATAAGCTTGCAGTCTCCACAGGTAGGCTGAATTTCATTTGAACACCTGAAAATACTAAAATTGTGAATTCTACTTAAGGTTGGGGCTTCACTTTCATGGCGTTTGATAAACTCTTTACCTGTTTGTACCTATCAAGTAATACCTCACACTTTATATTGCATTGTAGGCTTAATCCCTGGATTAGTCTATGACTAAAAGTTGACGAGACACGTTCCCTGTATTTCACTTTATTTTTTAGTTAAAATAGCTTTAATCAACTTAAAATTATTTGTTTATTAAAAGCAATGTACTGCTCAATAGACTTTAAATTATATACATAGCATAAAAATGGAGACATCATAAATTAAAAAAAAAACAACAATAATACACGTAGGCGAACTTATTAAGTCGATGAAGAAAGAAACGCAATGACTTTAAGCGAATTAGCCTTGGCAGAGCACTCAAAGGAAATGAGGTGGTAAAGTTCATTATAGTTATCATATAGGATTCGGAAGGGGTCGAAACGGGAGTAGTTTGACCTGCACACAGGAAGTGCTTATGGACGGAATCGGCGAGTAGCTCTGCACGGAACGTTGATTGAGGGTGGCTAACAGATCTACTGAGTCGACGGCGCCAGTGATGAGTTTGTGAAGTAATATCACATCATAACAGGTCCGAAGATCCTTTAAGGTGGGTAGATCCAAGAGGCGCAACCTGTCTCTATAAGAAGGCAAACGGCGTCCCTCCTCCCAGTTTTAGCCTCGTAGTGGAAAAAGAAGAAATTGCTTTTGAACGGATTCTATCATATTTTAATAGTGCTCATATTGTGGAGACTAATATGAGTAGGACGAATTAGAGCGACGTAAATAAGCTTAGTAGTGAAAGGGTCATCAAATTCCTTAGACCAGCGTTTTATGAAAGCTGTGGCGATTAAAACAAATATTTTGGTCAAGTAGGACACCAAGATCAAGAACAGTATCAATGTGGATTTAAAGCCTTGACTTATTAAGGTCGTAAACTCAAGCAGGTTAGTCGTTGTAGACTGGCACTTTGTGAAACCATGCAGTTTAGAGGATATTAAGGAGCGACACTGCACATTGGGATGAAAAGCCTTTTTTTTTGCATAAAGTCCAAAATTATTTTGTTAATTTTTTTTTTTTTTTTTTCCGTTAAGAAATGTTTAACTAACATAAAACTATTTTTGAAATATTTTTGTGACCATCCCCGTCTTTTTGTCAGGTCTCTAAAGTCAGCTGTTCGAGTTAAGTTGCGTGCGCTTCAATTTTTCTACGAAGTGTCACAAAAGTTGAATTATTTATTCTTTTGCAAATATAGCGCATTCTTCTCGGCTAAATTATGGAGAATCTTCGTCCAGATATGTATAACATTGCTTAGAGGGCTTACACTAGAAATGCTTTTGTTTTGTGCCGTTTTTAATAATTTTTAGAGAACCATGTTTTGTGTAGAAGTTAATTCATAAATATTTGTGTTTCGTGGAGTAGAACTAGCAAGTGTAATAAGTGTTATCTCTAATTATAAAATGAAAGACCAATTTTTAGGGGGATACGACCACAGCCTAAACCATAAGAGCTAGAGCAACCAAATTTTTTCACAGTATTCCATTGGAGGCGTAGGCGCCCACTAAGGTCCGACATGTCCCCCCCAGTGGCCCCAAACAGCTCCAATATCCATATTTAGAGCAAAAAATCATTAGATTTACTTAAGCTTAACTTCTGAAGTGGTTGGAATTTTGAAATTTTGATTTTGCAGAATTTTAGGTCTTGAAAGGGCCTAATTAGAAATCTAAAAGAAATTTTGATATCCCCCATAATTTCGAGGCTACATTTAAAATTAACTTTTCGATTTAAAAAATCTAAACCGCTGCTCCGATCGTGATGATTTTTCGGTAAATGGTTATTCTATGGCCCAAGTGCTGAAGTTTAATTTTTTAAGTTTTTAACATTTTTTAAAGTATTTTTAACGAATTTATTTAGATTTCCTAAGTTATTGCGTTGCATTTTGTGGGAGCCTGCCGAGAAAGCGGAACCCAGAGAGCGGATGGCAAGAGAGCGACGGCCGAGAGAGCAACAGCCAAGAAATGGGGTGGGGTAGTGCTGCATGGAAAGGGGAGGGGAAAGAGGCAATTTAAGTTAAATTTGTTTTGGATTTTAAAAACTTAAACTCCGATCAAAATGATTTTCGATCAATAGCTATTGACTATAGTCAGTCCTGTGGATCAAATGCTTAGGTTTTATTTTTCATTTTGTAGCAGAAGTAAGAACCTTATTTAATTTCCACCATGGAAGAAAACAGAAAATTACTACAAATTCTGTAAGCAAAGCCAAAATGTTTCCAAGTTAAATATTAATCTTAAGATTCGAACTTTTGACCAAATACGTATGTACATATGGGACGTTCCATGTCAACCCGGCCACCCCACATTTTTATTTTTTTTGTATGTGGACAGTACCACATTGATTGCAAAGTCACTTGCTTCCAATAGTTTACCTCATACCTATTTTGTCAATGTTACCACTCTTTAGCCGTATAATCGCGTTGAAAAGAAAACACAAAATCATTTTTATCCTGCGAACGGAAGAAACAATTAGGATGGTTCAAAAGCAGAAAAATCTGTCTTTTCATAGCCGATTACGAGAAAAAAAAATAGATTTTATTGGACCGTAGATGACCAAGCGATAGCGTTTTTAAAGTCTAAAAGTAGGATTTCGTCTAAAGGGCCAGTCTGCAAAAATACCATTATATTTTTCTCAGAAAGCCCCATATTTAACGGATTTTATGCCACTGGTTTCAGAGTGGGATCTCTCTTGAGGAATTAGCTATGAATTCTTTTCATTGATTTGTTAATTTTTTTCAAAGCATATACGATTTTTTTATATTACTTATTAGCTTTTTCTGACAGTTAACGACTACAAAAACGTACATTGTACATACACACAATGTGTGTGTATGTTTCTATTCAAAAGTAGACAAAAAAAAAGCCCAAGAATAAAAGCTACCAAACCTGAAAGGATTTTAGCTGTAGAGAAATACCTTATACTTGGAAACTTTCCATCACGTCGAAGTTTTGAGAAATCCGTGGTCAAAGTTCCAAATTTTCGATTTTTAGGCACTTTTTGCGGCTTAATAGCAAGAAAACCCTTCGTAGCCCAGAGCCAAAATTTAGCGGAAAAGGTACTTTGAACCTTTAATTTCAAGATGGCCCAATCACAAAGTTGGGCGTCCTCTACTTCATTAGCTAAAATGGATTTTACTGAAGTTCTTTTTGTAACTTTTTTTCATCTACAGTAGCCTGATATTTTTAATGTATTGTATGTGTACGGGTCTCAGTTCAACAAGGAAAATATCAGGCTACTATAGATGAAAAAAAGTGACAAAAAGTACTTCTGTAAAATCGATTGTAGCTAAAGAAATAGAGGTCGCCCAGCTTTGTGATTGGACACTCTTGAAGTTAAAGGTTCAAGGTACCAGTTCCTCTAAATTGTGGCTCTGGGCTACGAAAGGTTTTTTTACTATTAAGCCGCAAAAAGTGCCTCAAAATCGAAAATTTGGAACTTTGACCACGGATTTCTAAAAACTTCGACGTGTTGGAAAGTTTCCAAGGATGAGGTAGTAATCTACAGCAATAATTCTTTCAGGTTTTGTAGCGTTTATTCTTGGGCCAAGAAAAAGTCTTGATTTTGTCGACCTGTGTAATTAACTTGGAACCATTTTGGCTTTGTTTACAGAATTTGTAGTAATTTTGTATCTTCTTCCATGGTGGAAATTAAATAAGCCTCTTATTTCTGGTACAAAATGAAAAATATTTTTTGAAAAATAAAACCTAAGCATTTGATCTACAGGACTGACTATTGATCGAAAATCATATTGATCGGAACAGCAGTTTAAGTTTTTAAAATTCAAAACAAATTTTAACTTAAATTGCCTTTTTCCCCTCCCCCTTCCACACAGCACAACCCACCCCCTCGTCAGTTTTCTTGGCTGCTGCTCTCTCGGCCGTCGCTCTCCACAAAATGCAACGCAATAACTTAGGAAATCTAAATAAATTCGTTAAAAATACTTTAAAAAACTGTTAAAAACTTAAAAAATTAAACTTAAGCATTTGGGCCATAGAATAACCATTTTCCAAAAAATCATCTCGATCGGAGCAGCGGTTTAGATTATTTAAATCGAAAAGTTAATTTTAAATGTAGCCCCCAAATTATGGGGGATATCGAAATTTCTTTTAGATTTCTAATTAGGCCCTTTCAAGACCTAAAATTCTGCAAAATCAAAATTTCAAAATTCCAACCACTTCAGAAGTTAAGCTTAAGTAAATCTAATGATTTTTTGCTCTAAATATGGATATTGGAGCTGTTTGGGGCCACTGGGGGGGGGGGACATGTCGGACCTTAGTGGGCGCCTATGCCCCCAATGGATTTAGGCTGTGGTCGTATCCCCCTAAAAATCGGTCTTTCATTTTATAATCTTTAGAGATGGATGCGATCTAAGTAAAAGTAGTGAATATAATAAACTAGCTATACCCGAAGCGACTTCGTTCGGTCAAAATTAATTTGCAGTTAGGAAATTAGGTTGTCAGGACTTTCTTATATCTTATTTGCGCGTTTGTTGAAAACCTTTGCGTAAACAACCTTTCTAGAAGATTCTTCCAGAGAGAGAATCCGAAGGCTACTGGTAGAGCTATATAATAAATGAATGCGATCTAAGTAAAAGTAGTGAATTATTATACCTTCTATCAGTTACAATGTTATTAATGCAATTTTAATTTGCGCACAAATGTACACTAGTTTGTAAATTGGAATTTGTTGTTTTTAAATTTGTTGTTTTGAATGGAACGAAAACATTTGTACACACACGAAAAGATTGACATCCCACACAAAAGTAGCGAAGTAACTTATTGATTGATTATTATTAATTTTAAACTCTTCCAATTTTCATTGGCTGAAAGGAAATGAATAATTTTATTTGTATTTAAGCACATTATCGACTTTCAAGTAGAAACATAAACACACATTGTTTATATGTATTGTTTTGTACATGTATTGTACAAATCAAAACATATCCAAACATGCATATCTACATATGTATTTGGGCAAAAGTTCGAATCCTAAGATATTTAACTTGGAAAAATTTTGGCTTTGTTTACAGAATTTGTAGTAATTTTTTATCTTCTTCCATAGTGGAAATTAAATAAGACTCTTACTTCTGCTACAAAATGAAAAATAAAACCTAAGCATTTGATCCACAGGACTGACTATTGATCGAAAATCATTTTGATCGGAGTTTAAGTTTTTAAAATCCAAAACAAATTTAACTTAAATTGCCTCTTTCCCCTCCCCTTTCCCTGCAGCACTACTAGAGAACGCTATAGTCGGGTGTTGTCCCGACTATTTAATACCCGTCACTCGGCTAAAGGGAGTGCGAGGGAGATGGATATATACAATTTTATTGAATGGTCCGATTTGAAAAATGTCTTCTACATTTCAATAGGTATAAATATACACAACAAAATTGCATTTATACTTCTCGGAAATCTTTAAAGATGTGGGCGCAGGACACATTTTTCAAATCGGACCATTCAATAAACTTGTATATATCCATCTCCCTCGCACTCCCTTTAGCCGAGTGACGGGTATTAAATAGTCGGGACAACAACCCGACTATAGCGTTCTCTCTTGTTTAATAATGCACTCAGGTCACTGTGCAGAGCGAAGGTAGACCGGCAAAATAGTAAGGGATGATGAAGATTGTGTTCCAAATATTGTGGCAACAAACGCAGAAACAAGTTGAAACTAAAGTTTTATTTGTAAGCGTCCATTCGCTGGAGAAAAAAATTGACAAGTGAGATTCAGTCTGACCAGACATAAGTCAAACTATAGATGGGATTTTAATATAGGGGAGAGGTCTGTAGGTTGGGACGGTCTGTAAGTTGAGACACTCAATTTTCTTAAAACTTTTCCACTAAAAAAATATTTTTTATTTTTTTTTTTTGTAGTCCTATTTAGATTGAAACTGTGAGAGTCGTGTACCATTTTTCACCAAAAAAGTTGTTGTCTCCTTTTTTCCAAATTCCATTAAAAATTAATAACGTGCTTAAATGAACTTGGTAAGAGATTTAAAACATTAGTAATTTAACTGTGTAAGGGTCGGAGTTATGCTATTATTAAATAGTATTTGTTGTTGTTTGTTGGTTTTAGATCTTTATTTCGCGTCCACACTTCACGCTTGCAAAACGACGAATGACTCTCTCTTCGTTCTCTACCTCCGCTCTCTGGTTTACAGGGTTGCATTTCATCTAGCTCTCCGTATACATACATAATTATAACAGTTGCGTATACATACATACTTATAATATTTGCGTATACATACACAATTATAACAGTGATCGTTGGGCTTATACATAAACTTAGAGTTATACTTGTTGTGATATATATTATTATACGTGTGTTTGTGCCTTTGGAACTATAACAGGCGAGCCTGCTACAATTCGGCCTTCCTGACAACTAAGATCTCCTGATCTTTACGGATTACAATCATGTTTTTACACACTATTTTAACTTATCTTATTTCTATTAATCCAAGGTTTTATGTTTTGGCTACTCAATATGCCCTTATACGGGTTACGTGTCAACTGGAATCCCTCAACATTCTTTATTAAAAATCTATCATATCTCAAAATCTTGTCTATCATATATGGCTCTTTATGTTTTGGGATTAACTTCCTTGATTGTCCTGGCGTGCTGTCAAAATTTTTGATCATTATATAGTATATACAAAGTAGGATTGTACTTAGCAATTTCTTTCTTTTTTTCATTATAATGTTTGTCGTTTTTCTTTTGATCTGCTTTTTCTCGAATTTCACTTAAATCTCTACTCTCCTCAACATTATCCATTTCCTCAAGTTTTTGTTTCAGCTCATCCACAACTTTTCCTTTTTGTTCAGTTCCAAACAACATCCTACTTGGAATTTGACTGATACTTTTTTGCATTGTATTGTTGAGTGAATATTCTACATTTTCAATCACTGTATCCCAGTGCATACCTTTCTCAGAATCCGTTAACTTGGCTATCATTGGGCCCAAACTCCGATTTACCCTTTCTACTTGGCCATTGGCTTGCAATTGCAATTTTAAAATGTTTTATACAAAGTTTATTTCAAAATTCCGCAAATTCTTCTCATGTAAAACAGCTACCCCTGTCTGACACAAGGCATACTGGTCTACTATAAGCACGAAAATAATCTGATAAAGCTACTATAACTTCCTTGGTCTTTGTTGTCCTCGTCGGATATAACAACAAACAAACAACAACAACAATCTATAACAACAAACAAATGCTTCTGAGATCTTCCTGCATCACTATGGACGGCAGTCCATGTAGTGACGAAGCGCACCAGGAGAGTGTGCGAAGGCGACTACTATATATACACGAAGAAATGAAAATCTACTGTGATGGTCCGATCATAATGAATGATACACCTATCGAAAGGTATTGCGAAAACTAACAGGATTGCATACCAAGACTCTAAGAAAATCAATTGGCTTGGGAGAGAGAGACGTGAAAGTGAAAAAGTGAATATTTCGAAATTTGGAGCTGTTGGGGCCGGTGGGGATAATTGCCCCCTCTCAATGTTTTAGTTGTATTCCTTTTGAAAATACCCGTCGAATGAGGGGTCATTTGTCAAAATCCGACGCTCCGTTCAAAAGTTATAGCCAAAATAAGATTTTCTTCGTCTTCCCAAAATGAAAATTTAATTCTGTTTGTCAGTTTGTCAGTTTGTCCAAAACATGTTTTTTAAGTTTTGAAAATTTGATATGACGTTCATCACATCGATATAAAAAATTTTTGTTCTACCACTTTTGGAAAAACTCGCTAGTTTAGCGGGAAAACAGCTATAAGTAGCTAAAATTCGGAAAGCCGTAACTTCTATACTACTAAAGCTACAGACTTGTGTATCTCGTATGAAAGGTATTTTTAAATGCTATAAACGCTTTCTATATGCAATTTGTGTAAATGTAATAGTTAAAAAAATATGAACAAAAGACAATTTTTTAAAACTTTTTTTTTAGCTTTTTTTTATTTTTCTCAAAAACGGCTCTAACGATTTTCCTTACAACTTTAAACTGTATAGCCCTTGAGATTCCTTAAATTTTGGTATATAACACATTACTGTAAAAAGTCGCGTTTAAAAGTTATTTTTATACGAAAATAGCCACTTTTGCAAGCTCGAACTACTAACGCTCCCTGAGTATTGAATTTTGTGTGAGGGTATCCGAACTGTATTTTAGGGTCATGGAATCAGTAAATTTGCACTTAAGAGTTCCATATAGGAATCTTTTGTTCTACGACTTTTGGAAAAGGCTGCTACTTTAGCGGGAAAAAGCTAAAAATAGCTAAATTTCGTTAGTTTGTAAGTTCTACACTACTAAAGGTACAGACATGTGCTATACCTCGTTTAAAAGGTATTTTGAAATACTTCAACGCCTTTTTAACTGAATTCGTTAAAATACAATAGTTTAAAAATTATGATTTATGGCCAATTTAAATTTAAATGTTTATATTAGCACCTATGAGAGCAAAAGTAAACAAACAAAAACTTCTGATATCAAATAAAAACACCTCTTAACGAGGTAAAAAACTTGTGACGATCGCACCTTCAACATACAAAAGTTCTGATATCAACATTTGTGACGAAAAATTATTACACTCGTCATTAAATAGACTTTCTAATATTTTCTCATTCGGCACGCTGCAATAAAAAATGCCTGTGAAGGGAAAAAGGCTGGAATAGTTTGCTAGGGCGGGCCGAATGAGAAAATATTAGAAAGTCTATTTAATGACGAGTGTAATAATTTTTCGTCACAAATGTTGATATCAGAACTTTTGTATGTTGAAGGTGCGATCGTCACTAGTTTTTTACCTCGTTAAGAGGTGTTTTTATTTGATCAATTGGTCCGTAATGATCTATGTGTACGAGCTCAAATGGTTTCGTTCCTTTCGGAGTACTATGTAAAAATCCCTCACTTTTTCCGAACTTAGGTGAATATGCAATACATCTTAGGCAATTTTCTATATGTCTTACAACTTTTCCTTCATTTTTGGAAACCAATATGTCTTCACTATTGCATCCATAACTTTGTCCCTTCCTACGTGCCCAATTTCATTATATTTAAACAGTACCATTTCTACCATTTCCTCCGGTACATAAAACAGTAATCTACCATCATTTCCTTTTCTATACAGCACTCCATTTCGCATTTCAAACAACTTGTCTTCTGATTTCTCTAATTTCTGAATTAGTTCTTTTATTTTACTATCTCTGTGCTGGCAAATAATTAAGTTATTCTCAAAACTATTATTTTCGATTGCACAAATATTTGTACATCTGCTTAACGCGTCTACATGCTGCATTCTCTTTCCTAGCCTGTGTTCTAAAACAAAACCATATTCCAATAATTCTAACGCCCATCTAGCTATCCTTGGGTTCAACTCGACTTTGTTTAATGTTAGCGCCAACGAATTACAATCTGTGATTACCTTAAATTTCTTTCCTTGAACATAAAACCGAAACCTCCTTAGTGCATAAATAACTCGAAACTGTGAAACTTAGCTTCATCTTTTGTGGTAGCTTTGGAAAAAAAAAATATAGGGTGTAGTTTATTATCATCTTTTCTTTGAAACAAAACCGCCCCAAAACCTAATTTGCTGGCATCGGCGTGTAATTCTACTTCATCCTTATAATGGTATAATGCTAACACTGGCGCTTCCACTAATTTGATCTTCAGATTGTTAAAACATTCTAATTCCGTTTCTCCAAACGTAATTTCTCTATCCTTCTTAACTAACTTATACATCGGTTTAGCTATCGTTGAAAAATTCTTTATAAATCTCCTGAAGTAGGAGCATAGCCCCAGGAAACTCCTAACTAAACGTACCTTGTCCGGGACAGGAGAATTTTGCACCGCTTCTATGCCTTTATTGTTTGCCTGAATTCCTTTGCTCGAAATAACAAAACCTAAATACTCTACGCTCGATTGTAAAAATTCGCACTTGTCCATCCTTAATTCCAGTTTATTCTTTACTAATCTGTTAATACCTCTTTCATTGTTTCACAATGTTCTTGTATATTCTCACTAGCTATCATAATATCATCCATGTATATAATTACTTTGTTTTTTCTTATCATATCGTCAAAAATTTAGTTGATAAACCTTTGAAATATCGCAGGAGCGTTTTTCAACCCCATTGGCATTCTCAAAAACTCGTATTGACCTAATGGTGTGATAAACAATGTATACTTAACTGACTCCTGATCCACAAATACATGGAAATACCCGTGCCTGAAGAACTTGTGAGATGATTCCGAAGCCGCCCAGCTGGGGCAACCGAGCGGGTCGCAGGTTGCGGATAGCGAACGACCTCTACTTCCGGAGGTCAGCTGTGAATAAACTGGTGGCAGAGGTCAATCACGGAATCGTGGACGGAAGCCCCAGCAATAATCAGCCCCGGACAGCCAGCGGGTATCTTGCATCGACGCAGTACCGACGATGCGAGTTGTTCAGCCGCATCTAAATAGTTGCTCTACACAAACCCAAAAACCCTGCATGGACACCACCTACCCCCATCCTCTCCCAAACAACATCTCACTCCGAGCCGGACTAAGGTGTAACTCGGACTGTGCCGAGAGCCAGCCTGGCTGGGGGCCCGGGTCAAAAACTAGCCCAGTCTTGAACGGTGAGCTCAGGGACATGGCGACCCCCTGTTCTAATTACCGCCTTACCCGGGCATCGCGGATCTCTACCCGGGCATCGCGGATCTCTGCCCGGGTGGACCTTCCCCTTCTCCGCAACTCGTGGGACCTAACATGGAGACAACTAACAAAATAACACAAATTGACACAGGGACGGGAACTCTTAAAAAACCCACAGAAATGCCGAGCACTGGCTCCAACGCAAGCACCAGCACGGTCCGGAAGGGACCACATCCCAAATTGGGGGTGTTGGGTGGCAGAAAGCCGGCTGCCGATACGTCCGCTTCAGGAGCAACTGCACCAAAGGCAACGGTAGGCACAGCCAAGACGATCGGGCCACCCACTGGTGGCAAATACACCTATGCGGAAAGACGGACTGCCGCCCAGACTCTGCGCTCACATGCAAGGAGCAACATTGCCACACCTTCGCCAGAATGGCTGAAGAAGGTAGAGTGGGCAAAGTTGGTGCTTCCCAGCTATGGGCAGGATAAGCCCAAACAGGAAGGTGCTTAGACGAAGCGGCAACGATCCCTCGAGCTACCCGGACCGTCGGCGAAGAGATCAAAGGTCCAGCCCTCGGTCTCTTTCGCGGAGATCACCAAAGATCGAGTCCTACTCGGTCTTATTGATAAGGGAAACCCGGAAGGACGGATCCCCAGAAATAAGTGGAAATCAGTGGAGTCCCACCTGTCCATAATTTGCCTGCGCATGATCCGCGAAAACCCATGCTCTCCGCCCTGCTGCATGGACGCGGGTTGGTACTAAGGCAGCGTCAAGGTGGTGGCCTGCGACAGTCAGCGGTCGGCTGACCTATATAAGCAGGCGGCGAGTAAGCTCGGTGCGGTCTACGAGGGGGCGAATATTGTCGCACTCGACTGGTGCGACGTCCCTAGTAGGCCCCGAGCCCGGATCTAGCTCCCTGCAGCTATGAAGGCCCCGGAGGACATCCTCTATATGCTGCAAGTCTGCAATCCGCACCTCCCCACGAAGGACTGGAGAGTCGTCAAGGTGGAGGAACACGAAGGGGACGTAAACCAGGCGGTCTTGGTCCTAAATAAGGAGTCGGTGGCGCCAATCGAGGATGCTCAAGGAAAGCTGAACTTCGGGTTCAGTGCCGTCTTTATGAAGGTGTATAAAGGCGACTCGAATGCTGCGGCAACCCAGCCGAGCAAGTGCTTGCCGAGGAGTTGGAGGCGCCTGGTGGGCCGGAGGACGGCTACTCTACCGATTCCTCGCTTAGCAGAGAAATGCGAGCGCTGGGACCGGCTATCGAGGACGTGGACCTGAGCGAGGAGGAGGCCGACGTCACTGTTGTAGAGGTTGCAGATGCAGATGACGCTAAGACTTCTGCAAATCAATCTCCACCACAGTAAGGCAGCTTCGGCTGCACTACAGCTTCGCCTGGCTCAGGGCGAAGCCGACCTAGTCCTGATACAGGAACCTTGGGTGGTAGGAGGCAAGATTGTTGGACTGGGAACAAAAGAGTATAAGCTAATGCTTGACCCCAAACAAGGTAAAATTCGAACCGGCATTTTAGCCAAAAGGCACCTAAATATATTTCTGCTTCGCAATTACAGCAACGGAGATAACACCTCAGTAAGCCTTAGGCTGCTATCGGCCTACATGGCCTTTGAAAAAGAAGACCCCCCAGTCGCGCTAGTCAGAGGACTGGCAAAGGAATGCGAAGAGCTCAAGACAGGTTTGGTAATAGGCTGTGACGCCAACGCCCATCACACCCAGTGGGGTTGCCCAAACAACAACGACAGAGGTGAGTCTCTTTTTGACTTTATTCTTAACTCGAACCTATTTTTATGCAATAGGGGAAATGTCCCCACCTTCATAACCAAAGCGTGCCAAACGATCATAGATCTAACGTTGGTATCAGATTCACTAGTAAGTG
This sequence comes from Drosophila takahashii, assembly GCF_030179915.1. Classification (NCBI taxonomy): domain Eukaryota; kingdom Metazoa; phylum Arthropoda; class Insecta; order Diptera; family Drosophilidae; genus Drosophila; species Drosophila takahashii. The sequence goes on along the minus strand of NC_091679.1, from coordinate 4,888,013 downwards.
CAGTTAGAAACTGGTTCGTCTCCGACCAGCACTCTTTCTCAGACCATAGATTCATTGAAATTGTCCCTTGATTCACCCTCGCCGGTCAGCTTCGCGAACCCCAGAAGGGCTGACTGGCCTATGTACAAAGAAGTTCTGACGAATATCCTTCCCACGAAACCGCCAGAAAGCACAACAGATCCAAATGAGTTGGATATAACAGTAGACATTTTCACAAATGCTTGCAACTCGGCTTTCAAAGTTGCATACCCAATAGGGAAACCAAGAGGGAAGAAAAAACCCCCCCGGTGGACGCAACAACTATCAATCCTCAGATCCAGCTGCAGAGGCCTGTTTAACAGAGCAAAGGCAGGAAACGAGGAAACGAACTGGCAATGCTACAAGCGCGAATTAGCCTCGTACAAAAAGGCCCTTAGAAGAGCGAAACGAGCCGCATGGCACACTTTCTGCTCTGACTGATGCTGCAAGGCTCAGGAAAATACTCTCCAAGACAGCCGCGCCCCTAGGCTATCTACAGAAAGCGAATGGATCCTGGTCGGACTCTAGCAACGACTCCCTAGACCTACTTCTAGACGCTCACTTCCCAGGAAGCCAACTAACTGTTCGTCCTCCAGAAAGAATTGGCGGAGAAGGGATCAATCTAGATCTCCCCATATCAGACCGCAACATTCAATGGGCCATTCAGAGCTTCAAACCATACAAATCGCCGGGACTAGACGGAATAACACCGGCACATATCCAACAAGCTGGTCAGCTAGCTATAAATTGGCTTAGTAAAATCTTCCGCACCATTTTGGCGGTAGGAGAGCTACCAACCAAATGGCGGGAAACGAAAGTGGTCTTCATTCCCAAGGCAGGAAAGGCCACCCACACCACAGCGAAGGACTTCAGGCCAATAAGCCTGCGTCTTTCCTGCTTAAAAGCTTCGAGAGGCTGTTAAGCCTACACCTGAGAGCCACCATAAACCCGGCACAACTGTCCGAGGCACAACACGCCTACACCAAGGGTAAGTCAACCGAATCGGCGCTACATGTCGTGGTAGGCAGCATCGAGAAATCACTCAACAATAAGGAGTACACACTGATCGCATTCCTAGACATAGAGGGAGCTTTCAACAACGTACTACCAACAGCCATAACAGATTCACTCACAGAACTAGGTGTTGAGGCACAACTAGTGGGGCTGATCCATAAACTGTTGATAAGCAGAATGGTTACGGCCGCACTAGGGGCCTCAACTCAAACTAGACTATTGAACAGAGGAACCCCACAAGGGGGCGTTTTATCCCCCTTCTGTGGAACATCGCAGTAAATAAACTACTGCGAATTCTGGAAGGAGGAGGATGCAAAGTGGTGGCATACGCAGACGATGTCGCCATCATATTTAATGGTAAGTATCCACAAACACTCTGCGATCTTATGACCGCAAAGCTAAAAATACTATCGGAATGGACGATAAAAAACGGACTCGGGGTAAATCCCTCAAAAACGGAGCTTGTTCTTTTTACAAATAAGTACAAGATCCCACAACTCAACCCACCCATATTAAATAACTGCAATCTCTATTTTAGCGAACACGCCAGATACCTGGGGTTGGTATTAGATAAGCGCCTTAAATAGGGCTTAAACAACCAAGAGAGAACCAGAAAGGCAACCATTGCACTTTACTCCTGTAAAAAAGCAAGTGGGCTAAGATGGGGCATGTCACCCAACATTGTAAACTGGATCTACACAGCGGTAGTCAAGCCAATCCTCCTATACGGGGTGGCTTTATGGTGGACCGCTCTACAAAAGCAATGGATCCTAACTCCACTAAACAAAGTACAGCGAATGGCAACTCTGTGTATTAGTGGAGCCCTTAGAACTACCCCAAACGAAGCGCTGAATGCGATCCTGAACCTTCCGAGCCTGGACTTAGCAGGCATGGAAAGGGCCAAATCGACAGCCATTTGTTTGAGGGATACTGGGCAATGGAAAGCCCAATTTTACGGTCATGCCAATATACTTCAGCATGATAAGTCGATTCCGAAGAAAACGGACCTATGCAAATCTCATGAGTACACACACACACCCTTCGAGGCCCTGATCCCAGATGGGGAGGAATGGCAGAAGGGCAGACCAGGCTCGCCAGACGCAATCTGCTTCTACACAGATGGCTCAAAATTGGACGGGCACGTTGGCGGAGGGGTATACTCCAAACAATTAGATATCAGAAAGTCATTCAGACTCCCGGACCACTGTAGCGTCTTCCAAGCGGAGGTACACGCTATAAAGGAGGCACTCGACTGCTTGGGGAACACCAGCCTAAGTAGACACCTTAATATATATAGTTATAGCCAAGCGGCTATTAAATCAATCTACTCGACAAACACTAACTCACGAACAATAGCAGACTGTCGCAAATCTCTCCACGAGATGGCTAGACAGTTTACTGTCAGTTTTATTTGGGTTCCGGGTCACCGGGACATCGTAGGCAACTGCATAGCGGATGAGTTAGCTAGGCAGGGCACCATCATGCCTCTCCTTCCAGAAAAGGAGAGTGTCGGTATGCCCATTGCAACTTGCAAGCTAAACATTAGAAATCAATTTATTAAAATAGCCAACACTAATTGGCAGAATGCACCAAGGTGTCGTATCACTCACCAGACATGGCCGATGATTAACAATAAAAGAACGTCAGCACTGCTCAAACTCAGCCGCACAGAGTGTGGTATGTTAGTTAGGGCCCTTACAGGCCACTGGCTAGTCGGCACACATGCCGGCAGGCTAAAAGCCCCGAAAAATGACTTTTGTAGGAGCTGCAGGGATGAGGAAGAAGAAGAAACGGTGGAACACTTTCTCTGCTTCTGCCCAGCCCTTTGCAGACTTAGACTGAAGCACTTAGGATACCCCTTTCTTAACGATCTGACCGAAATATCGGAGATCAAGCTTAGGACTTAAACTCCTTTGTAAAATCTTCAGGGTGGAAGACGAGACATAAGAGACAGGGGATCCCGAAAAAAGGGAAAAAACGAGATCATACGGTATCACAACGGACCCACAGAGGTCTAAGTGTGCCAGACGTTAGTCTGGCTTCCGTTCGTACCTAACCTAACCTAACCTAACCTACCCGTGCTTCAGATCTAACTTCGAAAATATAGTTTTATTAACAAGCCTGTCCAACAAATCGTCAATTAGTGGAAACGGATAGTTGTTTTTCGTTGTTACTTTATTCAATTTCCTATAATCTATACATAACCTTAGATCCCCTGATTTTTTCCTTACCAAAACTATAAACCGTATTCTGAATCACTCGGTCTAATAATATTGTCTTTCAAATATTCATCCAACAATACTTGTAACTTTTCCTTTTCCATATCAAATAAAAACACCTCTTAACGAGGTAAAAAACTAGTGACGATCGCACCTTCAACATACAAAAGTTCTGATATCAACATTTGTGACGAAAAATTATTACACTCGTCATTAAATAGACTTTCTAATATTTTCTCATTCGGCCCGCCCTAGCAGACTATTTCAGCCTTTTTCCCTTCACAGGCATTTTCTATTGCAGCGTGCCGAATGAAAATATATTAGAAAGTCTATTTAATGACGAGTGTAATAATTTTTCGTCACAAATGTTGATATCAGAACTTTTGTATGTTGAAGGTGCGAGGTGTTTTTATTTGATAAATAAATTCGGAAAAACGAGAACTCAAAGAATCGAGAAAAAAGGATAAATGAAAGAAAAGAAACAGAGAAATCTAAACGAATGCGAAGCCTCGGATGTTGTTGAGCTCGCATGTTGCCCTCCCTACCTATGATCACCTGCCGCAAGAGCATGGCTCTGGTGACCCCTTCTCTACCCTACGACCGTAAAAACATCAGCTGAGTTCAGTTAATTAGGGTTTTAGGCCTCCATTTTAATAACAAATTTACGGAAATAGAACATAATTAATATTCAAGAGAAGTAGCATATAATTTCAATCGTAATATAGTAATGGGTATGCAAATAGCAATATAGTTTAAACAATTGCATGGGTACGTAATAATAATTTTAAATAATAATAATGTAACAATAAGGTATGTAAATTTTAAAGTTTAGTTTAGATTTCAATTTGTTTCAGTGTACAAGGCCAATTTTTTTCGTTTGCTTTAATTTACTCAAGATTGATAAAATGTTTGGACTTCAAATTTCTTTCAGTGTGTAAACTAATTTGTTTTGTTTGTTTTAAACCAAATATAAATTCAAATAAATTCTTTTCGTGTTTGCGCAAGTATTCCATTATTGTATTCATTAATTAATAGTTTAGTTTATAAAATTCAGAAAAGGCAAACTTCATCATTAGATTCGGGACTCAAGTATTATATAAGTGGCCATTCAATCAAAAGTTTATATTTAGTTTTCAAAATATAAAGATGGATAAAATAAAGAAACAATTATATAACTCACGGAAACTTATCCTTCGGCGAAAGATCGATCTCCACGCGAAAATAGGTATATAAACTTAGGTTGTATTTATAATAAACTAATAAATTTTAAACACTTTATTATGTTTCATAAATTTTCCAATGATTTTGTTTCCACACGGTTTTGACTTTAGTTGCAGGTTAGAGACGTTCGCAAATTTTTGCATGTGATTGGGTCGCTTTTAGAAATTTTCTCAAAAAAAAGACAATAGAGGGTTAAACCCAGTTCAAATTATAGGTTGGTTTTGACTACGCCCACGTATGTATGTGCAGGCCGTGGCTGCATGGGGGGGTGCTTGTGTTCAAGTCGATCAGAGAAATAAAAATATCACTAAAAAAAAAAGGATGAAGTTCTGCTTCGAAGACGTCGCAAAAATTTATTCACACATGTCCACTGCTGCTGCTTATGTGTGTGTGGGCTGCCAAGAGATCACGCGCACGTGTGTTGGATTTGCGGCTGTGTAGGTGTGTACACGCATAAACCGCCAGGTGCGCGAAAAACCGCCGTAAGTTCGCTGCGCATGCGTGGAAGCTGCTGCTGCTGTTGTTGTGTGCGACACTGCTGGTGATCACATGCGCGTCCTCATGTATATGTTTGGCCTCATGGGGATAAAGTGCATGTGTGTTCGTAGGTTACATACACGTGGGTTTCATGGGGGTGCTCCAGTGGACTTCACATTTGATTTCGTTGCTTAGGTACACCTGGTTTTACGGGGGTGCTCCTGGGGACATCCGTAGATTTCGTTGGTTGGGTACACCTGGTTTTATAGGGGTGCTCCTGGGGACATCCGTGTGATTTCGTTGGTTAGGTACACATGGTTTTACGGGGGTGTTCCTGGGGACATCCGTAGATTTCGTTGGTTGGGTACACCTGGTTTTATAGGGGTGCTCCTGGGGACATCCGTATGATTCCGCTGGTTAGGTACACCAGGTTTTATGGGGGTGCTCCCGGAGATATCCGTATATTTTTTTTGTTTAGATACGCCTGTTGACCTCGACTTTACATCCCGCTAACTGGGCACAACCTAACGATTGGGAGCGGAAACGGTAAACACCTAATACCAGACACTATTCTCGAGCATATCTACCTTTCGATTGGGCCCCGATGACATTTTGGGGTTATGATGGATTTTTCCCGGGTCTTTGACGGCCGTAATGTCGCCAATCCTACCCAACGGAAAAGTTGCTGCTGGCCGGGTCGCACGTTAGGAGCCGGCCGACTCTATTTTTCCCACTTCAACTCCCTAAGACACGAATGGAATTAGGTACGGAAAACTAACAATTTGCCGGGGAACTTACGGAAAACGTCTCAGATTTGGCTGCTTTCTTTATTTAACTTTTCACTCTAGAATCGCAGTACTAGCGATATGCACACGTACCCGAGTTTAGGTTTCGAATTTTTTGGATGAACTCGGAACTTTATTTTTTTTGTGCATGTGCACGCCACGACGATTTGATTGAAAAGAAATAGAACGGAATATGTTGGCCTAAACTGCCGGCGGAAATGCATCGCAGCTGATTATCAGGTCATAAACTTCCCAGAGCTACCCTGGACCGGCTGATGCTATGATATTACGATAGTCCCTATCAGTGGGCATCTCCAAAACCCAAAAATACTCATTAAGCGAAGCTGCCAATTAGGGTTTAAACCGAGCTTATATTAAACTGAAATACCCATAGACTACTTTCAGGCTGAACTAAAAGAAACGTCGCTTCAGTCGCCGCTACATTTTTTAGACCATAACCTCAAATTTCACCCACTCCTATCGTTTGTACTGGTGGGTAAGGATGTAAGGAATTTTCAGCCTTAAAATTAGAGTAGCCTTAAAATAGAGTAGAAATTCTTTGCTTTGTCGAAGACTAACTTAAGTGGACTTTAGCGGCTTTAAAACGAAAGTTCCGCTACAAGTTGAACAAAAAATCGTACAAATGTAAAGTAAATTCTTTCCTGTGCATTATTTTTGAGAACTTCAGGATATGAGTATACGTACGATTTTTACGAAATTTTTGATATGGTTTTAAAAACTTAAATAATTGCTATTTCTAAAGCTATGTGCATTTTGAAAAATGTCTTCTACATTTCGATAGGTATAAAAATATACAACAAAATTGCATTCTCGAAAATCTTTAAAGGTGTGGGCGCCAGACACTTTTTAAAATCGTTAGTGGGCGATTGTGGGCGTTAGAGAGGAGTGGCGCTCGCTGAAATAAACTTGCGCTGCGTAGGGCCCAAGAATATGTGTGGGAAATCTTAACCTTATAGCTTTTGTAGTTTCCGAGATCTCAGCGTTCATATAGACAATCAGACAGACAGACGGACAGACGGACATGGCTAGTTCGACTCGGCTGGTGACCCTCATCAAGAATATATATACTTTATGGAGTCGGAAACGCTTCCTTCAAGCTGTTACATACTTTTGCACGAATACAATATACCCTTTTACTCTACGAGTAACGGGAAAAATAACAATTCGCTGGAGAACTTACGGGGTTTCAGCTTTGGCTGCTTTCTTTATTTTACTTTTTAATAACTTTTGCCCTCGGAGAACTCCTCAGCATCCATGATCGCCTCAACCAGCTCAGAGACTTGCTTGCGGAAAGGCTTCTGATATCCCTTGAATTTTTGGATATCTTCTAAAAAAGCTTTACCGATCGAACTAGGATAACACTAGTTTACAGCCAAAATGCTCCCCAGCAATTGATGGCAAATTCTGTTAGTTTTGGACTCCAAGATCACGAAAATAGCACCAAATTTTTTTTTAGATGGTTTTTTAAGACTTTTTAAAGGTAAATGTTAAATTTCTGACTTTTTTCGAATTTCTTCTTATTTCTCCGCAGCTATCCACTCGATTGGGCCAGTTTTAGTTTTATTTTAAAGTCAATAGATCAGAGCTTAACTGTGCCATACATATGAATATGATTGGATAAGTAATGGCAGCGCAGAAGCTCGACAAAGATGAAAAATGTGTTTTTTGGTCGACTGTAAGTCTGCTGTATATATCGTAAAAACTCGAAATAAATCGCAAAGTTGAAAATCTTCTGTGATAGTCCAATCGTATCACTATGGACGGCAGTCCATGTAGTGACGAAGCGCACCAGGAGAGTGTGCGAAGGCGACTACTATATATACACGAATAAATGAAAATCTACTGTGAGGGTCCGATCATAATGAATGATACACCTATCGAAAGGTATTGCGAAAACTAACAGGATTGGCTTGGGAGAGAGAGACGTGAAAGTGAAAAAGTGAATATTTCGAAATTTGGAGCTGTTGGGGCCGGTGGGGATAATTGCCCCCTCGCAATGTTTTAGTTGTATTCCTTTTGAAAATACCCGTCGAATGAGGGGTCATTTGTCAAAATCGCTCCGTTCAAAAGTTATAGCCAAAATAAAATTTTCTTCTTCTTCCCAAAATGAAAATTTAATTCTGTTTGTCAGTTTGTCCGCTTGTCAGTTTGTCCAAAATATGTTTTTTAAGTTCTGAAAATTTGATATGACGTTCATCACATCGATATAAAAAACTTTTGTTCTACCACTTTTGGAAAAACCCGCTAGTTTAGCGGGAAAACAGCTAAAAATACCTAAAATTCGGAAAGCCGTAACTAAAGCTACAGACTTGTGCATTGTACATCTCGTTTCCCGTAAAAACATCAGCTGAGTTCAGTTAATTAGGGTTTTAGCCCTCCATTTTAATAACAAATTTACGGAAATAGAACATAATTAATATTCAAGAGAAATAGCATATAATTTCAATCGTAATATAGTAATGGGTATGCAAATAGCAATATAGATTAAACAATTGCATGGGTACGTAATAATAATTTTAAATAATAATAATGTAACAATAAGGTATGTAAATTTTAAAGTTTAGTTTAGATTTCAATTTGTTTCAGTGTACAAGGCCAATTTTTTTCGTTTGCTTTAATTTACTCAAGATTGATAAAATGTTTGGACTTCAAATTTTTTTTCAGTGTTCAGTGTTATTAAATTCAGAAAAGGCAAACTTCATCATTAGATTCGGGACTCAAGTATTATTTAAGTGGCCATTCAATCAAAAGTTTATATTTAGTTTTCAAAATATAAAGATGGATAAAATAAAGAAACAATTATATAACTCACGGAAACTTATCCTTCGGCGAAAGATCGATCTCCACGCGAAAATAGGTATTTAAACTTAGGTTGTATTTATAATAAACTAATAAATTTTAAACACTTTATTATGTTTCATAAATTTTCCAATGATTTTGTTTCCACACGGTTTTGACTTTAGTTGCAGGTTAGAGACGTTCGCAAATTTTTGCATGTGATTGGGTCGCTTTTAGAAATTTTCTCAAAAAAAAGACAATAGAGGGTTAAACCCAGTTCAAATTATAGGTTGGTTTTGACTACGCCCACGTATGTATGTGCAGGCCGTGGCTGCATGGGGGGGTGCTTGTGTACAAGTCGATCAGAGAAATAAAAATATCACTAAAAAAAAAAGGATGAAGTTCTGCTTCGAAGACGTCGCAAAAATTTATTCACACATGTCCACTGCTGCTGCTTATGTGTGTGTGGGCTGCCAAGAGATCACGCGCACGTGTGTTGGATTTGCGGCTGTGTAGGTGTGTACACGCATAAACCGCCAGGTGCGCGAAAAACCGCCGTAAGTTCGCTGCGCATGCGTGGAAGCTGCTGTTGATGTGTGCGACACTGCTGGTGATCACATGCGCGTCCTCATGTATATGTTTGGCCTCATGGGGATAAAGTGCATGTTTGTTCGTAGGTTACATACACGTGGGTTTCATGGGGGTGCTCCAGTGGACTTCACATTTGATTTCGTTGGTTAGGTACACCTGGTTTTACGGGGGTGCTCCTGGGGACATCCGTAGATTTCGTTGGTTGGGTACACCTGGTTTTATAGGGGTGCTCCTGGGGACATCCGTGTGATTTCGTTGGTTAGGTACACATGGTTTTACGGGGGTGCTCCTGGGGACATCCGTAGATTTCGTTGGTTGGGTACACCTGGTTTTATAGGGGTGCTCCTGGGGACATCCGTGTGATTCCGCTGGTTAGGTACACCAGGTTTTATGGGGGTGCTCCCGGAGATATCCGTATATTTTTTTGTTTAGATACGCCTGTTGACCTCGACTTTACATCCCGCTAACTGGGCACAACCTAACGATTGGGAGCGGAAACGGTAAACACCTAATACCAGACACTATTCTCGAGTATATCTACCTTTCGATTGGGCCCCGATGACATTTTGGGGTTATGATGGATTTTTCTTGGGTCTTTGACGGCCGTAATGTCGCCAATCCTACCCAACGAAAAAGTTGCTGCTGGCCGGGTCGCACGTTAGGAGCCGGCCGACTCTATTTTTCCCACTTTAACTCCCTAAGACACGAATGGAATTAGGTACGGAAAACTAACAATTCGCCGTCGTCTCAGATTTGGCTGCTTTCTTTATTTAACTTTTCACTCTAGAATCGCAATACTAGCGATATGCACACGTACCCGAGTTTAGGTTTCGAATTTTTTGGATGAACTCGGAACTTTATTTTTTTTGTGCATGTGCACGCCACGACGATTTGATTGAAAAGAAATAGAACGGATCCGGAATATGTTGGCCTAGACTGCCGGCGGAAATGCATCGCAGCTGATTATCAGGTCATAAACTTCCCAGAGCTACCCTGGACCGGCTGATGCTATGATATTACGATAGTCCCTATCAGTGGGCATCTCCAAAACCCAAAAATACTCATTAAGCGAAGCTGCCAATTAGGGTTTAAACCGAGCTTAGATTAAACTGAAAAACCCATAGACTACTTTCAGGCTGAACTAAAAGAAACGTCGCTTCAGTCGCCGCTACATTTTTTAGACCATAACCTCAAATTTCACCCACTCCTATCGTTTGCACTGGTGGGTAAGGATGTAAGGAATTTTCAGCCTTAAAATTAGAGTAGCCTTAAAATAGAGTAGAAATTCTTAGCTTTGTCGAAAACTAACTTAAGTGGACTTTAGCGGCTTAAAAACGAAAGTTCCGCTACAAGTTGAACAAAAAATCGTACAAATGTAAAGTAAATTCTTTCCTGTGCATTATTTTTGAGAACTTCAGGATATGAGTATACGTACGATTTTTACGATATTTTTGATATGGTTTTAAAAACTTAAATAATTGCTATTTCTAAAGCTATGTGCATTTATCTCCAAAAACAGCAAAGTTAATTTGATCGTTTCTATGGCAGCTATATGATATAGTTGCCCGATCCGGATTCCGATCCGATTTCCATATATAATATGCGAAGGGATAAAAATTGATTTCCGATTTGAAAAATGTCTTCTACATTTCGATAGGTATAAAAATATACAACAAAATTGCATTCTCGAAAATCTTTAAAAGGTGTGGGCGCCAGACACTTTTTAAAATCGTTAGTGGGCGATTGTGGGCGTTAGAGAGGAGTGGCGCTCGCTGAAATAAACTTGCGCTGCGTAGGGCAAAAAAATGCGAATTCAACGGCGTTATTGCTGGCGAAACTTATTTGTTGTGCTGGCTATGCGAGAATACTGCGCATTGCAAGTGCGCCGGTGTCGGCGTACATGGTCGTATTGGGGATCTTATTTCCAAAAGAATTGGATTTCTTTGGACCTGCTCCGCGTGCCGTGAGATTACGGACGAGATGCGTTCCTTCATGCGGCAAACTCGAACTGGCTTCAGGGAGATCAAGAAGCTGTTTAGTCACCTTCACGAGAAGCTGATAGCCGTTGAGTCCCAGTTTAATGGGCTAAAAATAATTAAGGAAACTCCAACAAAGCTTTCTTCTCCTCCAACTGGCCAATTAATAAACCACCTTACTCCTACTATTCCACCTTCATCCATGAGGGATCCTGGCTCCTCTATTAGCTCACTAATGTACGCTTCATTAGTTTCTGCCAACGCCAGTGAAAACGATAAAAACTACGTATCCTCGAATAACCTTGTGCCTCCACTGCCGGGTCCTTTATTATTGTGCCCTACCATTGAATCAGCCATGTCTCCTACTAGATTGGCAATTCCTGCTCCAGTGCTTAATTTTGTAACTCCTAAGTCTATCTGTGCAGACCTGGCCCCTGGCTCTCATCCTGAGCCTGATCCTGGTGCTTTACAATTCAACCTTCCACAATCCGCCAACGCGGTACCGTCGGTATCCTGTGTTATAAAGGCACCGCCAGTATCCTCTGGTCAAGTAACGTCAGTTGTACATAATGTACATGTCGGAGACAGGGGTCTCTTAGCCGCTTCGCGAGTTGATTTGTCCGTCATGACTTAACTTCCACTTGGGTTTTCTTAGTAAGACGCGCAGCGAGTTGCAATTGTTCGTGTTGCCCGTTCGAAGCTTCTCGAAAGAATGAGTCCTGAACCCTCTACTACTTTGCACAACTCTACGTTGCAACCACAATTGCGCCACACTCGGCTAAGGTGGGTTCCCACCTAGCCACGCTCTTGAAACCCTTAAACGGTCTAAGAAGGTCACACTTCCTTTTTTCAATACTTTATTTAAAATGACAGGTTTCTATCAGTTATATTTAACATTGATTTGTATTATTACTAATTCTCTCGACACGGCTATCCTGACTATCACACGTCCTCGTGTGCATGGCTTAACATTGGATTGGCATCACATTTTGCTAATCTGAAACAAATTTGAAGTTACTCATTAACTTAAATCATGACTTATTTTTTTTTTTTTTTTTTTTTTAAATCCCTCAATACACTTTTTGTGTCTTCAAATGACAGTTTGGCAGGATAACTCTTTCTTATTAGTAGCTTGTACTCTTCTGCGCAAACCCGACCATTTGGCTTACAATTTATCACAACACAGTGCAGGCTCTTGCCGCCACTTGCGACGATATGCACCTTTAGTGCCACAATCTCTCATTAGATCAACTTAGCCTCTGTGTGTGATGTCCTGTGCACCCCTCTTAGGTGACAGATCTCAACTCATCTTCTGCGTCTATTTCAACGCCATCACTCTCTTTGAGCAACTCAGATGCAACTCGATTATCTGGTAGTTTTCTCAAGCTCTCATGCGGATACTTGTATGTTCTTTTACTAGTCAATGATTTCAACAGGTAACGATCACCTTCCAACAATTCTGTTACAACAAACGGTCCCTTGAACTTGGGATCCAATTTCGTTTGATGCCGTTCCTCACTTCTTAGCAAGACATGATCGCCAATCCCATGTTTCACAACTTTTGCCTTATTTTGATCAACTCTACTCTTGTCATATTTTGCATTCTTATCCATATTCTCTTTAGCTTCTGCCCTAGCTTCCTTACAATCTATCTTAGGTTCGGATATTATGGGTAACATGCCCAAGGGCCTTGCCTGCTTTCCTATTAGTAACTCTAAGGGGCTGAAATTAGTCACCCGATTACTAGTACAGTTCATAGCTAATTGGATGTCCATCAATGCATCCTGCCAAGAGCGTTCGCTTGTCTCAACTGCCGTCAACATTCTTTTCAACGTGCTCATCACGCGCTCCACTTGGCCGTTTGCCCTGCTTGCCCCTGTTGCAATTAAATGTAACTGAATTTTATTTGATGAACAAAAATCACGGAATCGACCACTGGCAAAGCTCCTACCTTGATCTGCAATGATACGGCTAGGAACCCCAAAAAGTGATATACCTGCCTTTACTGCGTTGATACAATTTTCCGTATCCTAATTCAGTGTGTGATATAGGTAAACATACTTGGTGAATGCGTCTATTTGTACTATGATATACTCCTTTAAGTCATTTTTTCCGCTCAGCTTCCCACTAATATCAATATGTACGGTATGCCAGGGAATTTCTACCTTGGGAATGGGGTGCAGTTCCATTTGTACTCTGCCTGTTGAGGGTTTGGAGAGCTTACAGGTTATACAGTTTTCCACAAACTTTCTAACGTACTTCGACATACCTTCAAACCAATATTGTTCATAGACCTTGTTTAGAGTTTTCTGCCAGCCAAGATGCATTATAGCCTCGTGTACATGATTAATGACCGACCACCTAAAAGCTCTCGGAATCACTGGTAAGCAACGAATCTTGCCGCTTCTCTGAATTTTGCGATACAACAATCGGGCTCTTACTTCGTAAGTTTAAGCTCTGTCAACTTGCATCTCACCTCCATTTATTTGTGTCATGATATCAACTATACCTAAGTCCCTCTGCTGTTCAGCGATTAGCCAATTATCCGTTATCGCTGCCAAGTCAACGCGAACCTCAACTACTTTGTTTATAGTTTTCGGGACATCTGGAATAGGATTTCGGGATAGGCAATCTACGTGTGCCATTTGAGTTCCCTTTCTATATTCTACGCTAAAATCGAATGCCTGCAAGAACGCCCACCATCGGTGTACTCGTGGTGTCAGTTCAGCCTTTGTGCGACTCGCTTTTAAGGAATTGCAGTCAGTATGGACGACGAACTTTCTACCATGCAGGTAATGTCGAAAATGTTTAACAGCATTATACACGGCTAAAGTCTCTAGTTCATATGAATGATATTTTGATTCTGAAGCCGATGTACACTTACTGAAATACTCGATCACCCTACATGTGCCGTCAATCCTGTGAAGGAGCATTGCACCGTAGCCATCCGCGCTGGCGTCTGTATGCAACTCGATCGGAAGCTCAGGGTTGAATATGGTCAGCACAGGGTCACTTGTCAACACGTCAATAATCTTTTTTCGTATTTGTTCATGATTTTCCTTCCAAGCAAATCCATTTACCTTAGAAGTTAATTGATACAATGGTTTCATCTGTTCAGAGAATCGTGGAACAAACTTTCTGAAATATGAAGCCAAACCTATAAATTGTCTTAACTGCGTGGCAGTAGTTGGTTGGCTTAATGCGGATAGAGCTTCTATTTTTCTAGGATTGGGTTTAATTTCGCCATCTTTAATATAAAACCCGAGATACTCTATTCCTGTCTTGAAGAATGTGCACTTCTTTATATTGAATAAAAACCCGGCATCTGACAAGGCTTTAAGAACAACTTTCAATCTTGTAAAAGCTTCTTCTTTGGAGTTTGCGACTATTAACACATCATCAATATAGACAATTGCATACGAGTATGCCAAATCACCTAAGGCTCGTACAATCGATCTTTGAAATACTGACGAAGCGTTCTTCAAACCGAATGGCATAGCAAGGAACTCATATTGGCCTTCTGGAGTCACGAAAGCTGTCTTCTCGATGGAATCAGTGTGAATCGGTATCTGATAAAATCCGCTGGCCATGTCCAAACTGCTAAAGTATTTACTACCACGTAATCTATCTATCTGATCTGCTATTAATGGCAATGGATATTTATCAGACACCGTATTCGCACTTAATTCGCGAAAATCAATGCATAGTCTATCACTGCCATCTTTCTTTTTAACTAAAAGCATCGGACTAGCGAATGGAGAGCTACTTGGGCGGATGCCATTGCTTTCAATCATTTGTTGAATTTTGTCCCTGACTATTAGTTTTTCTTCTGCACTTAGTCTATACGGACGTCTTTGTACAGTCTTATGTTCATCAATTAGACGAATTTCTAATTCTCCTGTAGTTATACGCCTGTGTGGCATGCCAGTTATAAATCGATCTGAGAATTCATTTAAAATATTTCTTAATATTATCTTATCATTATCAGCTAATTCCACATTATCGTTAAGCAGATTTTCTAAGATACTTATCGAAGTTTCATTACTCACTACATTGACAATTTGATTCCTATACATTGTTAATTTGTTAGCATCAATCATGACACCAAGACCTAGCTGCAATATTTCTCGACCAATTATAATATCGTACTTAAGGTAATTATCCTTTACTACATGAAATAGAACTTCTACATTAAATTCGGAAATATTTACAGTTGCCAATACTTGTAAGTTGCTTTTAACAATGTTGTCACCTATTCCTCTTAGCACTACCGTATTATAAATCCTTTTTCCAGCCAGCTTGTTGCAAAGTTTCTCCTTGACCAAAGAGCATTCGGCACCCGAATCGAAGAAGAAGATAAAACTCTCACCCATTTGCTTCATAATACTAGTTGTCTCCAACACTGCGCACATGTCGACCCGCTTCTCGTTGTTGAAGTTGTTCGCCGATGTCGTTCCCTTCATACATACAGATGCAATGTGACCAGGATTGCCACACTTGAAGCAAGTAACTGCTGACCTCTCTCGTCCAGCCAAAGGTTTGCCAGCATGATGATTTGGTTTTGCGACGTTTCTTTCTTCTTCCTTCTTCTTGCGGCACTCAAACGCTTTATGTCCTATCTTGCCGCAATAATGACATTTGATTTGCGCCTGCGCCTTAAACTTCTTCCTGTCCGGTCCTTGATCCAATCCAGAGTAGTCGCTCACTTTGTTGAATGCAAACGCCTTTAAGAGCTGCTGCAGTTCATTCCGAGTTTTTATGTTTGTAGTGAAAACGGAACTTTGCAGTCTGGGCTCGATTTGGGACGTGTGGGCCAACACTAATGAAACAGCTATCTCCTCTTGGCTCATTCCTTTCCACTTCGTCAGCAGTGACGTCACCAGCCTGCTGCCATATACTGACAAGGACCCGTTTGCACTCGGCCGTCCGTTGAGAATGTTGAGCAATACGGCAGACGGTGGCTCGATGCCTTCATAGCGGTGTAAAAGCAAATCCTTAAATTCCAGCCACGACATTCCAGCGAAGCAAATTTGTGACAGTCATTGCGAAGAGTTTCCAAGCAGCGACTTGCTAAGCGCCATGACTAGTGCTCCGCCTTCCAGTGGACGCTCGGATAAGATCATATCCACGGTTTTACACCACGCTGCGGCATCGGCTCCAGGCGCATCAGGATTAAACATTGGCAATGTCACCGAAATACTTTGGGAGGCTGCAGTCGATGTTGTCTGCACAGTTTTCAGCAACTCTAGAAAGTTTCGGTTCTGTGTCTCTAAAATCGCCTGCAACACACTGTCAGAATGTTCTTGTGGCGATGGGGATCCCACTTCTGATGTCGGAGACTGGGGTCTCTTAGCCGCTTCGCGAGTTGATTTGTCCGTCATGACTTAACTTCCACTTGGGTTTTTTTAGTAAGACGCGCAGCGAGTTGCAATTGTTCGTGTTGCCCGTTCGAAGGTTCTCGAAAGAATGAGTCCTGAACCCTCTACTACTTTGCACAACTCTACGTTGCAACCACAATTGCGCCACACTCGGCTAAGGTGGGTTCCCACCTAGCCACGCTCTTGAAACCCTTAAACGGTCTAAGAAGGTCACACTTCCTTTTCTCCATACTTTATTTAAAATTACAGGTTTCTCTCTGTTATATTTAACATTGATTTGTATTATTACTAATTCTCTCGACATACATAATGGTCCTGGTTCCTCCAAAAGAAATCGCAGGCCCCTCCTGGCTGCGGTTAATAATACTACCTGATACTACCATCGATGAAATTAAAGGTCACCTAAGCGATGAGCTCCAAGCCTCTCCTGAAAACTTTGTTGTAACAAAATTTAATTTTGCTTACAAACAAAAGTTTCTTCATTTAAAATAATTCTGCCTGATACACATTTTTCCCGTGCTTTAAATCCTGCACTATGGCCTGTTAATACGATTGTTCACGAGTTTGATCGGAAAGAACCAGCTATAAATACAAACCCGTCAGTTCCAAAAAACTAGATTTTGTATTACATTATCAAAATGTCCGTGGCCTTCTCAGTAAGCTGTCCACATTGCATACTGACAGCGCTGCTTTTGATCCCAGCGTTATCACTATGGACGGCAGTCCATGTAGTGACGAAGCGCACCAGGAGAGTGTGCGAAGGCGACTACTATATATACACGAAGAAATGAAAATCTACTTTGATGGTCCGATCATAATGAATGATACACCTATCGAAAGGTATTGCGAAAACTAACAGGATTGCATACCAAGACTCAAAGAAAATCAATTGGCTTGGGAGAGAGAGACGTGAAAGTGAAAAAGTGAATATTTCGAAATTTGGAGCTGTTGGGGCCGGTGGGGATAATTGCCCCCTCTCAATGTTTTAGTTGTATTTCTTTTGAAAATACCCGTCGAATGAGGGGTCATTTGTCAAAATCCGACGCTCCTTTCAAAAGTTATAGCCAAAATAAGATTTTCTTCGTCTTCCCAAAATGAAAATTTAATTCTGTTTGTCAGTTTGTCAGTTTGTCCAAAACATGTTTTCTAAGTTTTGAAAATTTGATATGACGTTCATCACATCGATATAAAAAACTTTTGTTCTACCACTTTTGGAAAAACTCGCTAGTTTAGCGGGAAAACAGCTATAAGTAGCTAAAATTCGGAAAGCCGTAACTTCTATACTACTGAAGCTACAGACTTGTGTTATATCTCGTATGAAAGGTATTTTTAAATGCTATAAACGCTTTCTATATGCCCGATCATAATGAATGATACACCTATCGAAAGGTATTGCGAAAACTAACAGGATTGCATACCAAGACTCAAAGAAAATCAATTGGCTTGGGAGAGAGAGACGTGAAAGTGAAAAAGTGAATATTTCGAAATTTGGAGCTGTTGGGGCCGGTGGGGATAATTGCCCCCTCTCAATGTTTTAGTTGTATTTCTTTTGAAAATACCCGTCGAATGAGGGGTCATTTGTCAAAATCCGACGCTCCGTTCAAAAGTTATAGCCAAAATAAGATTTTCTTCGTCTTCCCAAAATGAAAATTTAATTCTGTTTGTCAGTTTGTCAGTTTGTCCAAAACATGTTTTCTAAGTTTTGAAAATTTGATATGACGTTCATCACATCGATATAAAAAACTTTTGTTCTACCACTTTTGGAAAAACTCGCTAGTTTAGCGGGAAAACAGCTATAAGTAGCTAAAATTCGGAAAGCCGTAACTTCTATACTACTAAAGCTACAGACTTGTGTTATATCTCGTATGAAAGGTATTTTTAAATGCTATAAACGCTTTCTATATGCAATTTGTGGAAATGTAATAGTTAAAAAAATATGAACAAAAGACAATTTTTTAAAACTTTTATTTTAGCTTTTTTTTATTTTTCTCAAAAACGGCTCTAACGATTTTCTTTAAAACTTTAAACTGTATAGCCCTTGAGATTCCTTAAATTTTGGTATATCACTATGGACGGCAGTCCATGTAGTGACGAAGCGCACCAGGAGAGTGTGCGAAGGCGACTACTATATATACACGAAGAAATGAAAATCTACTGTGATGGTCCGATCATAATGAATGATACACCTATCGAAAGGTATTGCAAAAACTAACAGGATTGCATACCAAGACTCAAAGAAAATCAATTGGCTTGGAAGAGAGAGGGGTGAAAGTGAAAAAGTGAAAATATCGAAATTTGGAGCTGTTGGGGCCGGTGGGGATAATTGCCCCCTCTCAATGTTTTAGTTGTATTTCTTTTGAAAATACCCGTCGAATGAGGGGTCATTTGTCAAAATCCGACGCTCCGTTCAAAAGTTATAGCCAAAATAAGATTTCCTTCGTCTTCCCAAAATGAAAATTTAATTCTGTTTGTCAGTTTGTCAGTTTGTCAGTTTGTCAGTTTGTCCAAAACATGTTTTTTAAGTTTTGAAAATTTGATATGACGTTGATCACATCGATATAAAAAACTTTTGTTGTACCACTTTTGGAAAAACTCGCTAGTTTAGCGGGAAAACAGCTATAAATAGCTAAAATTCGGAAAGCCCTCTTAACGAGGTAAAAACTAGTGACGATCGCACCTTCAACGTACAAAAGTTCTGATATCAACATTTGTGACGAAAAATAATTACACTCGTCATTAAATAGACTTTCTAATATTTTCTCATTCGGCCCGCCCTAGCAAACTATTCCAGCCTTTTTCCCTTCACAGGCATTTTCTATTGCAGCGTGCCGAATGAGAAAATATTAGAAAGTCTATTTAATGACGAGTGTAATAATTTTTCGTCACAAATGTTGATATCAGAACTTTTGTATGTTGAAGGTGCGATCGTCACTAGTTTTTTACCTCGTTAAGAGGTGTTTTTATTTGATAATGAAATACTTACCAATAATTTTTTCCTCTATAGACGTGACCGTCCCTCTAAACGAGGTGGGGGTGTCCTAATCGCAGTAAAGTCTGAATTATCATCCCAAGTTGTATCCATTCCCAATGTTGGTGATATTGAATTCATGTCAGTCAAAATATGTCTTCCTAACTGCAACATATTTGTATCCTGCTCCTATATTCCTCCATGCTCTGAGGCTTTGATCTATATGCGACACCTCTCCGCTATCCAGAATATCTCCTCATATGCCTCTGACTCAGACCATCTTATAATATTGGGTGACTTTAATATTCCGTACCTATCCTGGTCTCCTTGTGTCGATCTAATTGCCCTCGTTCCTGGTGATCAAAACGATTTTGTCGACGGTCTTATTGACTTATCTCTTGGTCAAGTTAACTCAATTTCCAATGCGAATGAAAGATTTTTAGATCTTATTTTTGTGTCTGACCTTTGTGATGCCATTGTCACACGTACCTCTCCATTGACCACTCCTGAGGACTCTCATCATCCTACACTCCAACTATCCATTAGTGGCATTTTTCGGGTACCCAATTCCTTTGAGGCCCCATTGCGGACTCGTTGTTTTCGGCATGTAAATTATTTGCAAATGTCGAGATCCCTATCTTCAGTGGATTGGTCTTGTCTTGATAGTCTTCATCTTGATGAGGCCATTTTAACTTTTTATAATGTCCTTTATTCCATATTTGATGAATTAGTCCCTTCCACAGTTGTTAATAACTCTAACAGCCCTCCGTGGTCTTCCAAGCACTTGGCTCACTTAAAAAATATAAAAAATAAACTTTTTAAGAAGTACGCCAAAACAGGACTTCAGTCTGATTTTTCCAAATACAGCGTTGCTAAATCCAATTACTTCCTGCATAATTCTGAATCTTATAACAGCTACCTCCTACGCTGTAAAAACGAATTTCGCAGCAATCCTAAATTATTTTATTCCTTCGTCAACTCAAAGCGCAAAGCTAACAAATTTCCTCCATCACTACAGCTAAATAATGTATCTGCATCGAATGATCAAGATATTGGCAACCTGTTTGCGGACTTTTTCCAATCCACCTATTCCACAAATAATACCAGGATCAATTGTAGCTACTCCTACCAGCTACCCCACACTGACGCCATTTTCAACCCTCTAATTGATGGAGAAGAAGTTCTACGTAACCTATCCACGACTAAATTATCATTCTCTGGGGGTCCCGATATGGTTCCAAGCTGTGTCCTCAACATTGCGCCATACCACTTGCAGTTCCATTAACTATGATTTTTCAAAAGTCGATTGCTACTGGCACATTTCCATCTATTTGGAAAGAATCCTTTCTTATTCCGCTACATAAAAAAAATAGTAAATCTGATATCAGCAACTATCGCGGCATAGCCAAACTTAGTGTTATTCCCAAGCTCTTTGAAAAACTTATTTGCGATCAACTGCAGCACCAGTGTCGCTCCTTAATATCCTCTAAGCAGCATGGTTTCACAAAGTGTCGGTCTACAACAACTAACCTGCTTGAGTTTACGACCTTCATTAGTCAAGGCTTTAAATCCACAATGCAAACTGATGTTATCTTTACTGACTTTAGTAAAGCCTTTGATTCGGTCAACCACGAGCTACTGCTTCATAAGCTCCTCCTCCTCGGATTTCCTCCAACTCTACTGACATGGCTTCGTTCTTATTTAACAAATCGTACCCAAAAGGTCCAGTACAACAGCATTTATTCAAAAGCTGTTTGCGTATATTCGGGTGTACCACAAGGCAGTCACCTCGGTCCTTTACTATTTGGCTTATTTATCAACGATCTTCCTCAAGTAATTGAGTTCTCCAAAGTACTTATGTTTGCGGATGATGTCAAGTTGTGTATGCATCTGACCTCACCTAGTTCCTACAGGCAGCTCCAGCTCGACTTAAATAACCTAGTGCCTAGTCAACAAGCTACTGCTTAATCCTGATAAATGTAAATCCATGTCATTTTATCGATCCAATCCATATATTTGTACATACTCAATAGATCACTCTGCACTTGAACGCATTGATACTGTTCTTGATCTTGGTGTCCTATTTGACCACAAGATTTGTTTTAATCGCCACGTCAGTACCATCTCCAATAAAGCTAAATGCTTATTAGCTTTCATAAAACGCTGGTCTAAGGAATTTGATGACCCTTTCACCACTAAGCTCCTTTACGTCTCTCTAATTCGTCCTACACTTGAGTACTGCTCCAGTGTTTGGTCTCCACAATATGAGCACTATCAAAATATGATAGAATCCGTCCAAAAGCAATTTCTCCTTTTTGCACTATGAGGCTTAAGCTGGGAGGAGGGACGCCGTCTGCCTTCTTATAGAGACAGGTTGCGCCTCTTGGATCTACCTACCTTAAAGGATCGTCGGACCTGTTATGGTGTGATATTACTTCACAAACTCATCAATGGCGCCGTCGACTCAGTTGATCTGTTAGCCACCCTCAATTGGAACGTTCCTTGCAGAGCTACTCGCAGATTCCGTCCATTAGCACTTCCTGTGTGCAGGTCAAACTACTCCCGTTTCGACCCCTTCCGAATCCTATGTGATAACTATAATAAACTTTATCACCTCATATCCTATGAGTGCTCTGCCAAGGCTAATTCGCTAAAAGTCATTGCGTTCCTTTCTACATCGACTTAATTAGTTCTCCTACGGTACAATTTAAATTATTGTTTTTTTTTTTTATTTATGATGTTTTTATTTTTATGCTATGTATATAATTTTAAGTCTTTTGAGCAGTACATTGCTTTAAATAAACAAATACAAATACTCTACGAGTAACGGGAAAAATAACAATTCGCTGGGGAACTTACGGGGTTTCAGCTTTGGCTGCTTTCTTTATTTTACTTTTTAATAACTTTTGCCCTCGGAGAACTCCTCAGCATCCATGATCGCCTCAACCAGCTCAGAGACTTACTTGCGGAAAGGCTTCTGATATCCCTTGAATTTTTGAATATCTTCTAAAAAAGCTTTACCGATCGAACTAGGATAACACTAGTTTACAGCCAAAATGCTCCCCAGCAATTGATGGCAAATTCTGTTAGTTTTGGACTCCAAGATCACGAAAATAGCACCAAATTTTTTTTTAGATTGTTTTTTTAAGACTTTTTAAAGGTAAATGTTAAATTTCTGACTTTTTTCGAATTTCTTCTTATTTCTCCGCAGCTATCCACTCGATTGGGCCAGTTTTAGTTTTATTTTAAAGTCAATAGATCAGAGCTTAACTGTGCCATACATATGAATATGATTGGATAAGTAATGGCATTGGGTGACTTTATAATATTGGGTGACTTTAATATTCCGTACCTATCCTGGTCTCCTTGTGTCGATCTAATTGCCCTCGTTCCTGGTGATCAAAACGATTTTGTCGACGGTCTTATTGACTTATCTCTTGGTCAAGTTAACTCAATTTCCAATGCGAATGAAAGATTTTTAGATCTTATTTTTGTGTCTGACCTTTGTGATGCCATTGTCACACGTACCTCTCCATTGACCACTCCTGAGGACTCTCATCATCCTACACTCCAACTATCCATTAGTGGCATTTTTCGGGTACCCAATTCCTTTGAGGCCCCATTGCGGACTCGTTGTTTTCGGCATGTAAATTATTTGCAAATGTCGAGATCCCTATCTTCAGTGGATTGGTCTTGTCTTGATAGTCTTCATCTTGATGAGGCCATTTTAACTTTTTATAATGTCCTTTATTCCATATTTGATGAATTAGTCCCTTCCACAGTTGTTAATAACTCTAACAGCCCTCCGTGGTCTTCCAAGCACTTGGCTCACTTAAAAAATATAAAAAATAAACTTTTTAAGAAGTACGCCAAAACAGGACTTCAGTCTGATTTTTCCAAATACAGCGTTGCTAAATCCAATTACTTCCTGCATAATTCTGAATCTTATAACAGCTACCTCCTACGCTGTAAAAACGAATTTCGCAGCAATCCTAAATTATTTTATTCCTTCGTCAACTCAAAGCGCAAAGCTAACAAATTTCCTCCATCACTACAGCTAAATAATGTATCTGCATCGAATGATCAAGATATTGGCAACCTGTTTGCGGACTTTTTCCAATCCACCTATTCCACAAATAATACCAGGATCAATTGTAGCTACTCCTACCAGCTACCCCACACTGACGCCATTTTCAACCCTCTAATTGATGGAGAAGAAGTTCTACGTAACCTATCCACGACTAAATTATCATTCTCTGGGGGTCCCGATATGGTTCCAAGCTGTGTCCTCAACATTGCGCCATACCACTTGCAGTTCCATTAACTATGATTTTTCAAAAGTCGATTGCTACTGGCACATTTCCATCTATTTGGAAAGAATCCTTTCTTATTCCGCTACATAAAAAAAATAGTAAATCTGATATCAGCAACTATCGCGGCATAGCCAAACTTAGTGTTATTCCCAAGCTCTTTGAAAAACTTATTTGCGATCAACTGCAGCACCAGTGTCGCTCCTTAATATCCTCTAAGCAGCATGGTTTCACAAAGTGTCGGTCTACAACAACTAACCTGCTTGAGTTTACGACCTTCATTAGTCAAGGCTTTAAATCCACAATGCAAACTGATGTTATCTTTACTGACTTTAGTAAAGCCTTTGATTCGGTCAACCACGAGCTACTGCTTCATAAGCTCCTCCTCCTCGGATTTCCTCCAACTCTACTGACATGGCTTCGTTCTTATTTAACAAATCGTACCCAAAAGGTCCAGTACAACAGCATTTATTCAAAAGCTGTTTGCGTATATTCGGGTGTACCACAAGGCAGTCACCTCGGTCCTTTACTATTTGGCTTATTTATCAACGATCTTCCTCAAGTAATTGAGTTCTCCAAAGTACTTATGTTTGCGGATGATGTCAAGTTGTGTATGCATCTGACCTCACCTAGTTCCTACAGGCAGCTCCAGCTCGACTTAAATAACCTAGTGCCTAGTCAACAAGCTACTGCTTAATCCTGATAAATGTAAATCCATGTCATTTTATCGATCCAATCCATATATTTGTACATACTCAATAGATCACTCTGCACTTGAACGCATTGATACTGTTCTTGATCTTGGTGTCCTATTTGACCACAAGATTTGTTTTAATCGCCACGTCAGTACCATCTCCAATAAAGCTAAATGCTTATTAGCTTTCATAAAACGCTGGTCTAAGGAATTTGATGACCCTTTCACCACTAAGCTCCTTTACGTCTCTCTAATTCGTCCTACACTTGAGTACTGCTCCAGTGTTTGGTCTCCACAATATGAGCACTATCAAAATATGATAGAATCCGTCCAAAAGCAATTTCTCCTTTTTGCACTATGAGGCTTAAGCTGGGAGGAGGGACGCCGTCTGCCTTCTTATAGAGACAGGTTGCGCCTCTTGGATCTACCTACCTTAAAGGATCGTCGGACCTGTTATGGTGTGATATTACTTCACAAACTCATCAATGGCGCCGTCGACTCAGTTGATCTGTTAGCCACCCTCAATTGGAACGTTCCTTGCAGAGCTACTCGCAGATTCCGTCCATTAGCACTTCCTGTGTGCAGGTCAAACTACTCCCGTTTCGACCCCTTCCGAATCCTATGTGATAACTATAATAAACTTTATCACCTCATATCCTATGAGTGCTCTGCCAAGGCTAATTCGCTAAAAGTCATTGCGTTCCTTTCTACATCGACTTAATTAGTTCTCCTACGGTACAATTTAAATTATTGTTTTTTTTTTATTTATGATGTTTTTATTTTTATGCTATGTATATAATTTTAAGTCTTTTGAGCAGTACATTGCTTTAAATAAACAAATACAAATACTCTACGAGTAACGGGAAAAATAACAATTCGCTGGGGAACTTACGGGGTTTCAGCTTTGGCTGCTTTCTTTATTTTACTTTTTAATAACTTTTGCCCTCGGAGAACTCCTCAGCATCCATGATCGCCTCAACCAGCTCAGAGACTTACTTGCGGAAAGGCTTCTGATATCCCTTGAATTTTTGAATATCTTCTAAAAAAGCTTTACCGATCGAACTAGGATAACACTAGTTTACAGCCAAAATGCTCCCCAGCAATTGATGGCAAATTCTGTTAGTTTTGGACTCCAAGATCACGAAAATAGCACCAAATTTTTTTTTAGATTGTTTTTTTAAGACTTTTTAAAGGTAAATGTTAAATTTCTGACTTTTTTCGAATTTCTTCTTATTTCTCCGCAGCTATCCACTCGATTGGGCCAGTTTTAGTTTTATTTTAAAGTCAATAGATCAGAGCTTAACTGTGCCATACATATGAATATGATTGGATAAGTAATGGCAGCGCAGAAGCTCGACAAAGATGAAATATGTGTTTTTTGGTCGACTGTAAGTCTGCTGTATATATCGTAAAAAATCGAAATAAATCGCAAAATTGAAAATCTTCTGTGATAGTCCGATCGTATCACTATGGACGGCAGTCCATGTAGTGACGAAGCGCACCAGGAGAGTGTGCGAAGGCGACTACTATATATACACGAAGAAATGAAAATCTACTGTGAGGGTCCGATCATAATGAATGATACACCTATCGAAAGGTATTGCAAAAACTAACAGGATTGCATACCAAGACTTTAAGAAAATCAATTGGCTTGGAAGAGAGAGGGGTGAAAGTGAAAAAGTGAAAATATCGAAATTTGGAGCTGTTGGGGCCGCTGGGGATAAATGCCCCCTCGCAATGTTTTAATTGTATTCCTTTTGAAAATACCCGTCGAATGAGGGGTCATTTGTCAAAATCCGACGCTCCGTTCAAAAGTTATAGCCAAAATAAGATTTCCTTCGTCTTCCCAAAATGAAAATTTAATTCTGTTTGTCAGTTTGTCAGTTTGTCAGTTTGTCCAAAACATGTTTTCTAAGTTTTGAAAATTTGATATGACGTTCATCACATCGATATAAAAAATTTTTGTTCTACCACTTTTGGAAAAACTCGCTAGTTTAGCGGGAAAACAGCTATAAGTAGCTAAAATTCGGAAAGCCGTAACTTCTATACTACTAAAGCTACAGGCTGCATCTCGTTTGAAAGGTATTTTTAAATGCTATAAACGCCTTCTATATGCAATTTGTGTAAATGTAATACTTAAAAAAATATGAACAAAAGACAATTTTTTAAAACTTTTTTTTTAGCTTTTTTTTATTTTTCTCAAAAACGGCTCTAACGATTTTCTTTAAAACCTTAAACTGTATAGCCCTTGAGATTCCTTAAATTTTGGTATATAACACATTACTGTAAAAAGTCACGTTTAAAAGTTATTTTTATTCGACAATGGCCACTTTTGCCAGCTCGACCAATTAACGCTCCCTGAGTATTGAATTTTGTGGGAGGGTATCCGAACTGTATTTTAGGGTCATGGAATCAGTAAATTTGCACTTAAGAATCTTAAGAATATAGGAATCTTTTGTTCTACGACTTTTGGAAAAAGCCGCTACTTTAGCGGGAAAAAGCTAAAAATAGCTAAATTTCGTTAGTTTGTAAGTTCTACACTACTAAAGGTACCGACATGTGCTATACATCGTTTAAAAGGTATTTTGAAATACTTAAACGCCTTTTTAACTTAATTTGTTTAAATACAATGGCTTATAAATTATGATTGACCAATTTAAATTTAAATGTATGTATATATTAGCTCCTATGAGAGCAAATGTAAACAAACAAAAACTTCTGATATCAAATAAAAACACCTCTTAACGAGGTAAAAAACTAGTGACGATCGCACCTTCAACATACAAAAGTTCTGATATCAACATTTGTGACGAAAAATTATTACACTCGTCATTAAATAGACTTTCTAATATTTTCTCATTCGGCACGCTGCAATAGAAAATGCCTGTGAAGGGAAAAAGACCGGAATAGTTTGCTAGGGCGGGCCGAATGAGAAAATATTAGAAAGTCTATTTAATGACGAGTGTAATAATTTTTCGTCACAAATGTTGATATCAGAACTTTTGTATGTTGAAGGTGCGATCGTCACTAGTTTTTTACCTCGTTAAGAGGTGTTTTTATTTGATTGAGTAATACACCAAATTAAAGGTATTGCTAAAACTTAAAGGATTGCTTACCAAGACTTCAAGAAAATCAATTGGCTTGGGAGAGAGAGCGGTGAAAGTGTAAAGAGAAAATTTCGAAATTTGGAGCTGTTGGTGGGAATATATGCCCCCTCGCAATGTTTTAGTTCTTTTCGTATTAAAAATACCCGTCGAAAGAGGGGTCACAAAATAACAATTTAATTCTGTTTGTCAGTTTGTCTGTGTGTTCCAAAACATGGTTTTAAAGTCCTGGAAATTGTATATGGTGTTAAACAGCTCGATATAAGAAACATTAGTTCTATCACTTTTGGAAAAACCCGCTAGTTTAGCGGGAAAACAGGTATAAATAGCGAAATTTTGAAAGGCCGTAACTTCTGTACTACATAAGCTACAGACTTGCACTATACCTTGTTGTAAAGGTATTTTGAAATACTATAAACGCCTTCTGCACGTAATTTGCCTGAATACAACATTTTAAAGATTATGGCAAAACAACAAGTTTTTAAAATGATTTTTTTAGCTTTTTTTAATTTCTCAAAAACGGCTCTAACGATTTTTTTTTAAACTTTTTCTTGTATAGCCCTTGAGACTTCCCAAATTTTGTCGTATGGCGCGTTATTGTAAAAATTCAGGTTCAAAAGTTATTCAAAAACGAAAATAGGCATTTTTTTACAGCTCAAAATAACTAACGCTTCCTGATCATTGCATTTTGTGTGTGCGTATCCAAAGTGTATTTTAGGGTCATGGAATCATTTCAATTGTTTTTGGGAGTTCCAAATAGGAAACTTTTGTTTTACGACTTTTGGAAAAACCAGCTGCTTTAGCGGGGAACAAGCTAAAACTAGCTAAATTTCGTTAGTTCGTAAGTTCTACACTACTATGACTACAGACATGTCCTATACCTTTTTAAAAGGTATTTTGAAATACTTCAACGCCTTTTTAACTTAATTCCTTTAAATACAATTAAATTTATTAATTTAAATTTAAATGTATATAATATATATATAATATATACTAGAGCCCTGCATGAGTAGAGTCATAGCTCCCTTTGATTTCATGAGCCATTCGATCTATCTATGCTTTTCAAGTCATGACTCCTATAGCTCATGACTCCTATGAAACATGGCTCATACTATGAGCCATGACCTACTTAACTTATAAGAAATGAAGTGACTCCTATAGCTCATCAGCTGACTCGTATAGCTCACCTAGTAGCTCATAGGGTTTATTGTCAACATAAACAGTTGATTTTGTGAAAAATATTTATTTCTGATATTTATTTATCATGGTAATATTTAAGATGAATTTTCAGCCATGTGTCAAATAATCCGCCAATTCTTCACGTCTTATAATTCGCGAAATCTTCAGGTCGAGTGAGTCAGGTCTTAAGGTCAAATAGACCGCGAATTCTTCATGTCAAATAATCCTCGAATTCTTCACTTTGAATGATTAAGGTATTCTTAAGGTCAAATAGTCCGCGAATTCTTCATGTCAAATAATCCGCGAATTCTTCACTTCGAATGATTCAGGTATTCTAAAGGTCGAACAATCCGCGGATTCTTCATGTCAAATAATCCGCGAATTCTTCACTTCGAATGATTCAGGTATTTTAAAGGTCGAATATACCGCGGATTCTTCATGTCAAATAAACCGCGAATTCTTCACGTCTTCTTCACGAGTATTGTTGAGGTCGAATAATCCGCGAATTCTATACGTCGAATGGTTCGGGTATTCTTAAGGTCCAATAATTCGCGGATTCTTCCTAATTCCTAATTCGCAAATTTTTCTGGTCAAATAATCCGCGAATTCTTTTGACTTCAAGGATCTTATATCATACAAAAATATGTATCCTGCCTTTACAAAAATAAAGATTAGAGATATTTTTGACCTGAGTCATGACTCATAGGGAGTCATGAGTCATAGGGAGTCATGAGCTATAGGAGTCATGAGGTTGTAGATCAGATCAAGTGGATCACGTTAGCCAGGCCATGAGCTGAGCCATTCAGATCCAAAAAATTTTCCGACATGAGCTACTTGAACCTTTTTTGAAAATGTGAGTCAAAGGGCCCTATGACTCCACTCATGCAGGGCTCTAATATATACTACATATTAGCTCCTATGAGAGCAAATTTAAACAAACAAAAACTTCTGATATCAAATAAAAACACCTCTTAACGAGGCAAAAAACTAGTGACTAGTAACTTCAACATACAAAAGTTCTGATATCAACATTTGTGACAAAAAATAATTACACTCGTTATTAAATACACTTTCTTATATTTTCTAATTCGGCACCCTTCAATAGGAAATGCCTGCGAAAGAAAAAAGGCTGCAATAGTTTTCTAAGGCGTGCCGAATCAGAAAATGTTAGAAAGTGTATTTAATTACGAGTGTAAAATTTTTTTTTCACATATGTTGATATCAGAACTTTTGTATGTTGAAGGTGAGATCGTCACTAATTTTTTACCTCGTTAAGAGGTGTTTTTATTTGATTTATCATTGGCGGCGACATGTAAACAAAAATAACACAGGTCGACAAAATCAAGACTTTTTCTTGGCCCAAGAATAAACGCTACAAAACCTGAAAGAATTTTAGCTGTAGATTACTACCTCATACTTGGAAACTTTCCATCACGTCGAAGTTTTGAGAAATCCGTGGTCAAAGTTCCAAATTTTCGATTTTTAGGCACTTTTTGCGGCTTAATAGTAAGAAAACCTTTCGTAGCCCACAGCCACAATTTAGCGGAAATGGTACCTTGAACCTTTAACTTCAAGAGTGTCCAATCACAAAGCTGGGCGACCTCTACTTCTTTAGCTACAATAAATTTTACAGAAGTACTTTTTGTCACTTTTTTTCATCTATAGTAGCCTGATATTTTTCTTGTTGAACTGAGACCCATATACATACAATACATTAAAAATATCAGGCTACTATAGATGAAAAAAAGTGACAAAAAGTACTTCTGTAAAATCCATTGTAGCTAAAGAAGTAGAGGTCGCCCAGCTTTGTGATTGGACACTCTTGAAGTTAAAGGTTCAAGGTACCATTTCCGCTAAATTGTGGCTGTGGGCTACGAAAGGTTTTCTTACTATTAAGCCGCAAAAAGTGCCTAAAAATCGAAAATTCGGAACTTTGACCACGGATTTCTCAAAACTTCGACGTGATGGAAAGTTTCCAAGTATGAGGTAGTAATCTACAGCTAAAATCCTTTCAGGTTTGGTAGCTTTTATTCTTGGGCTTTTTTTTTTGTCGACCAGTGTAATTGGTGTTGGCAGCTGGGTCACTAAATAGCTAAATCAGATATTTAAAAGATAGAAAATTATTAAAGTGAATTTAATTTTTGAAATTAAGGTTACTTTTTTCATAAGAATGAACTAACCAAATGGATATACTTAATTAAAAATTTTCACAGTGATAACGCAAGCAATTTTATATTTTTAAAGGAATTTTCAGAAATTAAATTTATTTTATAATTTTCTAGCTATAAAATTTAGCTATTTTTGACCCTGCTGTCACTACTCATTTTTGTTTACATGTCGCCGCCTATGATAAATCTTAAATTTGGACTCTGTCAACCGAAATAAGTGGAAAAATCCGAACTTTAAAAATCCACCATAAATCTAGTTTTCCATGGATTTGGGGCATATCCGGCTTGTTTTATTCGGTAGGATGTAAACCTTAAGTTTGTACCCATTATGATTTTTCAACGGACTTATTTCGAGTTTCTACGATATATACAGCCGACTTACAGTCGACCAAAAAACACATTTTTCAACTTTGTCAAGCTTCTGCGCTGCCATTACTTATCCAATTATATTGATCTGTATGGCAAAGTTGAGCTCTGATCTATTGACTTTAAAATAAAACTAAAACTGTCCCAATGGAATGGATATCGAGATATAAGAAGAAGTTCGAAAAAAGTCCGAAATTTAACAGTTCGAACTTTAAAAAATCTTAACAAAAAAAATGTGTCATCGAAAAAAAGGGGGTCCAAAACTAACAAAATTTGCCATCAATTTCTGGGGAGCACACCAAGAATATTATTTTGTAATTTCGGTTAGGGGCATATCCAGGTGGTCCATTAATTCCTCTATTGCATCATAGAAAGTATCGAATCTTTCCCTTTCTCGCTATTTCCTATATCGCTTCTCGGATATCTAAGTCTGTCCGAGCCTCTCTGAATTGCCTTTTTAGTGCAGTACAAAGATAATCCAATAGCAATTCCTGAATATTTTTGTGGTACCTCCAGTAGAATTCTTTTGCTTTTCCTTCAAACAGAAGGCTTGCTGCTTAGGACCGAAAACTTTTATTTCATTGTTTGTCTGGCGAGAGCCTCTACTCGGTAAATAAAATTGTCGACAATGAGACCTTGAGGATTCCCGCTAAACCTCAATTTCCAACTTTTTAAAATATGGCCGTATTTGTCGGTCCTCTGGCTTAGATCTGATTTCTACTGGGTGTCTCGCGACCGGAACTTGGTCACTCCATGTTGACTAGTGGGATTTGACCTAGAACCCCTGGTTTTAAAAGTTTTTCCAACGTCTAAAGTACTTTTGTGCTAAATTTTCATCGGGATCAGGCATTGATATAATAGACTTCTACAGAACGAAAAGGTCGCTGAACTTTCCGTTGGATCAGCTGTTTCTCTTGCCTCCAACACAAGTTGACTGCAATTTCTATGCGTACACCCAGAAAAAAATATGGACCTAAAACCCAAACAAGAGAGAACGCCATAGTGGGGTTGGTGTCCCGACTATCTAACACCCGTAACTCAGCTAAAGGGAGTGCGAGGGAGATAGATATATAAATTTTGATTTCGTATAACTTTTTAACGAATGGTCCGATTTGAAAAATGTCTTCTACATTTCGATAGGTATAAATATACACAACAAAATTGCATTTATACTTCTCGGAAATCTTTAAAGATGTGGGCGCAGGGCTAAGGAATTGAAGACATGTTTAAAGTCCACTGTCTGTCTGTCTGTCTGTCTGTCTGTCTGTCTGTCTGTCTGTCTGTCTGTCTGTCTGTCTGTCTGTCTGTCTGTCTGTCTGTCTGTCTGTCTGTCTGTCTGTCTGTCTGTCTGTCTGTCTGTCTGTCTGTCTGTCTGTCTGTCTGTCTGTCTGTCTGTCTGTCTGTCTGTCTGTCTGTCTGTCTGTCTGTCTGTCTGTCTGTCTGTCTGTCTGTCTGTCTGTCTGTCTGTCTGTCTGTCTGTCTGTCTGTCTGTCTGTCTGTCTGTCTGTCTGTCTGTCTGTCTGTCTGTCTGTCTGTCTGTCTGTCTGTCTGTCTGTCTGTCTGTCTGTCTGTCTGTCTGTCTGTCTGTCTGTCTGTCTGTCTGTCTGTCTGTCTGTCTGTCTGTCTGTCTGTCTGTCTGTCTGTCTGTCTGTCTGTCTGTCTGTCTGTCTGTCTGTCTGTCTGTCTGTCTGTCTGTCTGTCTGTCTGTCTGTCTGTCTGTCTGTCTGTCTGTCTGTCTGTCTGTCTGTCTGTCTGTCTGTCTGTCTGTCTGTCTGTCTGTCTGTCTGTCTGTCTGTCTGTCTGTCTGTCTGTCTGTCTGTCTGTCTGTCTGTCTGTCTGTCTGTCTGTCTGTCTGTCTGTCTGTCTGTCTGTCTGTCTGTCTGTCTGTCTGTCTGTCTGTCTGTCTGTCTGTCTGTCTGTCTGTCTGTCTGTCTGTCTGTCTGTCTGTCTGTCTGTCTGTCTGTCTGTCTGTCTGTCTGTCTGTCTGTCTGTCTGTCTGTCTGTCTGTCTGTCTGTCTGTCTGTCTGTCTGTCTGTCTGTCTGTCTGTCTGTCTGTCTGTCTGTCTGTCTGTCTGTCTGTCTGTCTGTCTGTCTGTCTGTCTGTCTGTCTGTCTGTCTGTCTGTCTGTCTGTCTGTCTGTCTGTCTGTCTGTCTGTCTGTCTGTCTGTCTGTCTGTCTGTCTGTCTGTCTGTCTGTCTGTCTGTCTGTCTGTCTGTCTGTCTGTCTGTCTGTCTGTCTGTCTGTCTGTCTGTCTGTCTGTCTGTCTGTCTGTCTGTCTGTCTGTCTGTCTGTCTGTCTGTCTGTCTGTCTGTCTGTCTGTCTGTCTGTCTGTCTGTCTGTCTGTCTGTCTGTCTGTCTGTCTGTCTGTCTGTCTGTCTGTCTGTCTGTCTGTCTGTCTGTCTGTCTGTCTGTCTGTCTGTCTGTCTGTCTGTCTGTCTGTCTGTCTGTCTGTCTGTCTGTCTGTCTGTCTGTCTGTCTGTCTGTCTGTCTGTCTGTCTGTCTGTCTGTCTGTCTGTCTGTCTGTCTGTCTGTCTGTCTGTCTGTCTGTCTGTCTGTCTGTCTGTCTGTCTGTCTGTCTGTCTGTCTGTCTGTCTGTCTGTCTGTCTGTCTGTCTGTCTGTCTGTCTGTCTGTCTGTCTGTCTGTCTGTCTGTCTGTCTGTCTGTCTGTCTGTCTGTCTGTCTGTCTGTCTGTCTGTCTGTCTGTCTGTCTGTCTGTCTGTCTGTCTGTCTGTCTGTCTGTCTGTCTGTCTGTCTGTCTGTCTGTCTGTCTGTCTGTCTGTCTGTCTGTCTGTCTGTCTGTCTGTCTGTCTGTCTGTCTGTCTGTCTGTCTGTCTGTCTGTCTGTCTGTCTGTCTGTCTGTCTGTCTGTCTGTCTGTCTGTCTGTCTGTCTGTCTGTCTGTCTGTCTGTCTGTCTGTCTGTCTGTCTGTCTGTCTGTCCGTCCGTATGAACGCTGAGATCTCGGAAACTATAAAAGCTGTCATTTTGCATGCATATTCTAGTAGTTCCAACGCAACGCAAGTTTGTTTCAAAAAGGTGCCACGCCCCCTCTAACGCCCACAAGCCACAAGCTGTGGCCACAGTTTTGATGCTATCATGAAAATTTTAATTGATATGTATTTGTTTCGTCAATACCTATCGATTGGCCTAATAAAAGTTTGCCACGCCCAAACGCCCAAAAACCCAATAAACGCTTAAGCCTGGCTAGCGCCTACATTTCCGCCTTTCATGGCCCGTGGTAACAATATCTTGGGGTAGATGGCGCAATACAATTTTATTTTATTTATTTATTTATTTAACAAGTTAAGCTTAGCATACAATGTTAAACTTAATGCAATATAACCGAGCACTGGCTACGGTGGCCTTCGACTCTGGCTGTGTTTTATTTAACTGTGTTTATATCTGTACATGTGTTTTTAATGTTTAGTTTATTTTTTTATAAACTCGCAAATTTTTGTAATATTTTCTACGGATGGGCAGTTAAGGATTTGGGAAGGAGGCTGTGTGCCGAATATGTTGGCCCTAATAGTGCCCAGTTCAGGGCAGTTGTCTAAGAGGTGGTCGACGTTTGGGAGTCCTCAGCAGAGACTGCAGATCGGATTGGTGTTGCCTTTTAATAGGTGTTCGTGCGTGTGTTTAGTGTGTCCAATTCGGAGCCGGATGAAGGTGCTGCACTGCTGTCTCCCGATTGCCGATGGGAGAGGTATTTTTGTACATGTCGGGTTAAATTTGGTATATCTATGGGAGAATGTGATCCATTCCTCCATATTTTGATTTTTTAAGTAGTGATCTATTAGCTTGTGTATGTCCTTGCTGTTTATTGGGGTGAAAAGGAATGTTGGTGAGAGGCCAATGCTGTGGGCTGCCTGATCCGCGCCTGTGTTACCCTTTATGCCTTGATGGCTAGGGACCCAAAAGAGTGTTATTTTTTTGGTTGTTCTTTTGTCAGTCTTTGTATCTCTCTTATGGTGGGATCGCGATACTCGGGATTATTTATTGCCAGTAGTGACGACAGGCTGTCAGTGCAGACAACAAACTCGCCGTTGTTACTGGTGGCAAAGCGGCAAGATAGTAATATAGCCGTTGCTTCTGCCGTGAATACAGAATTGTAGAGGGGGAGTGCCCCTCCCGCTATGATGGTGTTGTTAGCGTCGATAGCTGCGAATGTGGTTGATTCCGAAGTTTTGGATCCGTCAGTAAACAGCCAATGTTTTTCACCGAGGAGTTCTTTTTCATATTGAAATCGGGTGCGATGTACTGAACTGGGAGTATCGTTTTTTGTTCAGATTCGTAGGTTGGTGTTGATGCTAGGTTGGTTCCGAGACCAGGGTGGAGATGGCCCGGTCGATCTAAATCGGTTCGGTGGGGGAAGGTCCAAGTCCTTGCTAAGGTTGGCGCATATCCGGAGACTAGAAGGACATTTGTATCTCCTTCTTTCTTTGAACGTGTTTTTGAAGTCGTCAGCTAATAGCCGATTTGGAGTGGTGTATAATTTGGGTATGAGTCGAGTTGTAGTTTCCTTAATTCTATTGATGATGCTGGGTAGTCCGGACTAGAATGCACTTGGTCGGAGAGGTCGGAAAAGCGTAGATGGATCTGCGTGCAGCTGCGTGGTATGGTGGTTGAATTTTCTTGATATTTGAGGCTGCAGTCCATCCGAATATCGGCAGCCCGTAATCTATTTTAGAGAGAATTAATGCCCTCGTTATGTTAATTAAAGTACTAATATATACATGTGAGTATTTTGAGCATAGAAATTTAATGATATTTAGCGAGATTCTAACTGCTTTCGTAGTCTAAAGCAGTGTTCTTTTAATGTAAGCCTAGAGTCGAAGGTAATTCCTAGGATTTTTAAATGATCGGTATGTCGAATGATTTTGTTGTTAAATACAATTTCAGGAAAGTTGCAATTTTTTTTTGGCAAATCACTATGGACGGCAGTCCATGTAGTGACGAAGCGCACCAGGAGAGTGTGCGAAGGCGACTACTATATATACACGAAGAAATGAAAATCTACTGTGATGGTCCGATCATAATGAATGATACACCTATCGAAAGGTATTGCGAAAACTAACAGGATTGCATACCAAGAATCTAAGAAAATCAATTGGCTTGGGAGAGAGAGACGTGAACGTGAAAAAGTGAATATTTCGAAATTTGGAGCTGTTGGGGCCGGTGGGGATAATTGCCCCCTCTCAATGTTTTAGTTGTATTCCTTTTGAAAATACCCGTCGAACGAGGGGTCATTTGTCAAAATCCGACGCTCCGTTCAAAAGTTATAGCCAAAATAAGATTTTCTTCGTCTTCCCAAAATGAAAATTTAATTCTGTTTGTCAGTTTGTCCAAAACATGTTTTCTAAGTTTTGAAAATTTGATATGACGTTCATCACATCGATATAAAAAACTTTTGTTCTACCACTTTTGGAAAAACTCGCTAGTTTAGCGGGAAAACAGCTATAAGTAGCTAAAATTCGGAAAGCCGTAACTTCTATACTACTAAAGCTACAGACTTGTGTTATATCTCGTATGAAAGGTATTTTTAAATGCTATAAACGCTTTCTATATGCAATTTGTGTAAATGTAATAGTTTAAAAAATATGAACAAAAGACAATTTTTTAAAACTTTTTTTTTAGCTTTTTTTTATTTTTTTCAAAAACGGCTCTAACGATTTTCTTTAAAACTTTAAACTGTATAGCCCTTGAGATTCCTTAAATTTTGATATATAATACATTACTGTAAAAAGTCGCGATTAAAAGTTATTTTTATACGAAAATAGCCACTTTTGCAAGCTCGAACTACTAACCAGTGTTGGGAAAGGTACTGTGTTCTTTTACCTAGGTAAGGTAAAAGGTATTGGGCAAAAATAAATACCTAGGTAAGGTAAAGGTACTTCAATTTCCCAGTACCTAGGTAAAGGTATAAGGTAAATCAAATAAAAACACCTCTTAACGAGGTAAAAAACTAGTGACGATCGCACCTTCAACATACAAAAGTTCTGATATCAACATTTGTGACGAAAAATTATTACACTCGTCATTAAATAGACTTTCTAATATTTTCTCATTCGGCACGCTGCAATAGAAAATGCCTGTGAAGGGAAAAAGGCTGGAATAGTTTGCTAGGGCGGGCCGAATGAGAAAATATTAGAAAGTCTATTTAATGACGAGTGTAATAATTTTTCGTCACAAATGTTGATATCAGAACTTTTGTATGTTGAAGGTGCGATCGTCACTAGTTTTTTACCTCGTTAAGAGGTGTTTTTATTTGATATGTAAGACCTGACATTTTTCAATGGAAAGAGATGCCCCAGATCAAGCGCCCCACTGATCCAGCTCGTTTAGAACGTTTGAGAAGGTATCTTTTACGGAATTTAGATCTTTCTTCTTGATGAAAATAAATGCGTCATCAGTATATAGAGAAATGGAAATGTCTTTGTGTCTGCTAAAAATTGAAGATATTTGCTCAAAAGCAATCATGAAGAGTACCACCGATAGAGGGGAACCCTGAGAAATGCCATTGTGGAGCTTGTGTAGATTACAGGTAGAGTTATTTACTCGGACCCTGAAAGTTCTATTGATCATAAAGGCTTTGATAATGTTATAAAGCCTTGGACCAACGCCCCAGAGTTCAAGTTGGCATAACATTGAATGTAACCCCACGCGATCGAAAGCCTTTTCAAAATCCGTAGCCAGAACGGATACATGATTTTTTGTGGAAAGGGCTTTCGACGCGAAGTGTTGAAATCTCAACAGAGCGTCCATGGTACTGTGGCTCTTTTTGAATGCAACCTGGTAATGCGAGATACGGTTTTATTGGGTGGTAAACCACATTAATCTGCGTGCGATCATTTTCTCGACTGTTTTCCCTAGGCAAGAGAGAAGTAAAATGGGACGGAAGCTATTTTTTTCTTGGTTGTTTTTATTGGGTTTCGGTATAGGGATTACCGTGGCTGTCTTCCAGTTATGTGGGTAGGATCCTGTTTGAAGCATTGTGTTAAAGACCTCTAACAGTTTATCTTTAACAGCTGATGGTAGGTTTTTAAGCATGGGATAAAATATTCTGTCAAAACCGGGACTTTTTCCCTTTGCCGTTTGGATTGCTATATCTAATTCGAATTGTGTAAAATTTAAGTCGAGCTGCCTCGCGGAGGAAGATATTGAAGTGGGCTGGTATGTGTTGTTTAAATAGCTTTGTTTTGATTGAGAGTACTGCTGGGAGAAGTTGTGGTCAGCCGAGTACTCTGACCAACTAACCCCAAATTCCTCTGCAATTTTCTTCGGACAGGTAAGAAGACCTGTTTCTGTTTTTAAATATTTAATGGGGGTGGGGGGTACCCCAGCTAGGCGCTTGACGTCGGATCATATCTTTTTGGGTGTAGTGAGAGGTGAAATTCGGGACGTGAAGTTTTGAAAGCAGGTGCGTTTGGCAGCTAGTAGAGCCTTTCTGAAGCCAGCATTGGCTCTTTTGTAGCGTAAGAGATTTGGAATTGTAATGTCCGCTTTGTACTGGTGAAATAGATCCTTTTTTTCATCCCTTAGCTCCTGGAGCGAGTTGTTCCACCAGGGGACTTTGGCTTTGTGTGGAATGCTTTTTGTTTGTGGGATGCTGCAGTTTGCCGTTGCCCTTATGCATTTTGTGATTTGGGCCATTTGGCTGTTAAGGCAGCCAGCTTTCCAAGTCGATGAGATACTTGAGCATTTTTTTTTTAAAGCTGTCCCAATTGGCTAAGTCGGTTTTGTATTTTGGTAGTGGGGGGATCTGTCAGTACTGAATCGGATTGATACCATGGTTGTGATTGGGAAGTGATCGCTGCCGTACAAATTAGAAGCGATAGACCAGTCACATATGTGCGCAAGTTGTGGGGATATCAGGGAGATAGCGTATTGTGGGTCGAGAGGTGAGTAGCTGAGCCGTCATTTAGAGTAATTAAGTTAAGATCAGCGATAGTACGCTCCAGGGCTTTACCCCAGGAGTTGGCTTTTGGCGATCCCCATAGCGGGCTCCAAGAG
Organism: Drosophila takahashii; assembly: GCF_030179915.1. NCBI lineage: Eukaryota > Metazoa > Arthropoda > Insecta > Diptera > Drosophilidae > Drosophila > Drosophila takahashii. The sequence continues at coordinate 4,848,738 of NC_091679.1, read as the reverse complement.
TTGAAGTCTCCCAACACTATAAAGGGGCCGGAAATATGGTTTAAAGATTTAGTTATGTCGGTACTCCGGAAACTCTGGCAGGGTGGGATGTACATATTAATTATGGTGATGGGCCGGTCCAGATCAAGCTGGAGAGCTGAGCATAATATGTCTGAAGTAATCCGATTGTGGGTATGGGGGATGTGTCGTTTAATAAGCACTCCAATACCTTGTTTAGCTGACGTGTTTTGGGGGAGGTTACAGAAATAAGCTAAATAGGCCTTTGGGCAAATAAAGCTATTTGAGTCGTTGGGCAGATGGGTTTCCTGTAGGCATATGATATCTGGCGAATTGTCATTAATGAGTAGAGATAGTTGGTTGTCATTGTTTATAATTCCATTTATATTCCATTGGATGATTTTTATAGTCATTTATTTAAATAAGAAAAAAAGGGCGTACAGGGGGGCGCTTTTAGAGATCTTGTTCCATTGAAGATTCTGAGTCTGAATGGTTTTTTCCAGGGAACGAAAATAACTGTTATTGTAAATTTTTCATACAAAAAAATCACGCACTTAGAAGGATCCTAAAAATTTTTTAAATACACCACAATTTTTTTTAGCCATTGTAGTTTACAAATCCGTAATGATTTTTATTTTTTGATTTTTATAATAAAACTCAAAAAATAACTGTTATTTTTTGATTTTTATGAATAACAGTTATTCCCTTGACATTTTTGAAAAAATGAAATAATTAAAAAAAACATGATACCCGTGCTTTTTATAACTTACTAAAAATTTGTTAAAAAAGGCAACCGCGCATATTTTATACCTATATTTTTTTTTAATTTTGTTTACCCACAAAATCGCCATAAATCAAGTTTGAGTTTTATTTTTGATCACGACGAATAACTGTTATTTGTCAACTTTTATTATAAAACTCAAAGAATAACAGTTATTCTTTGAGTTTTACTTTACAAATCAGAAAATAACTGTTAAAGTGTGATTTTTAAAATAAAACTTATAACAGTTACGTTCCCTGGTTTTTTCTTTACTAAGTTCGGAGTATGTGGACATATTTTCTATTGAGGGATTACTGTGGTCTGGATCTAAACCAGCGGTCGGCACACACATACGTTGACATTTTGTTTTATATTTGTGTGAGTAATTTGCACTGGGCAGCTCATCGATGTGTTTGTGCAGACCGCTGTTCTACGTTATACATGTACGAGCAGCGCGGCGGCAGAACAAAACCCTATGCTCACTTAATAGGGCGCTGCCGACCGCTGATCTAAACTCTTAAGAAACCGTTGCGCTTCACTAATGAGAGCGCGAGGTTTTTTTATTCGTTCTTTGATCGTGGAATTCTTATCTTGCGTTTGTGGTGTCGTTGGTGATTTGGGGTAGTGGGGGGAAATGGGGGGAGGCCGGTGAGGGCGTTGGGGGATTGGTGGGGGAGGAAGTTACATTTGTGTTTTGTGTTACGTTGGTTGCGTTTTGCTTGCTGGTTGATGGTGTGTTGTTGGTTTCTGCTTGCAGAGAGTCGTGCCCCGGTTTCGAAGCCGTTTCCGAAGTCGGTTTAGAAGCGCGAAGGTTAACGAATGATTGATTGTCGATGATGTTTGTTGTTGTTGTTGTTGTTTTTGAATAATTCTCGCTTCTCGCATGCTGCATTTTTTTGTTGTTTTGATTTTAAGAAGGTCTCTTTGCTGTTGGTACGCTGGGCAAGCGGGTGAGGAGGCGGGGTGTTGGCCTGAGCAGTTCGCGCATTCAGTGCGTGAGCAAGGAGCACATGGTTGGATCATCGCAGTGTTTAGCTGTATGACCGATCTTCTGGCAGTTTTTGCATCGCATTGGGTTGGGTATGTATTCCCTTACTTTGACATTGTACCAAGAGATGTCCAGTTTGCTGGGAAGATTGTAGAGATCGAAAGTGACCAGAATCACTCCCGAGGGTTTGGTGGCGTTGTCGATAGTTTTAGTAAACTTGAATACCGAATGCACGTTTTGGGATCGTAGCTCTTTCACAATTTCTTCTTCTGGGATGTTGTTTAGGCATGGTGCGTATATTGTTCCTTTCACAAAGTTAAGGGATTCATGGTAATTGAATTCAACGTCGCATAAGCCGGGTAAGTGGGTGGTACGGAGGAATTTGTCGGCCACTGGTTTGGTGGCAACTAGCATTAATAGATTTCCATCTCTTAGCGTTGAAATGGAAATTATTTCCTTGCTAATGGTTTGTAGTGCCTTGTGTATAGCGAAGCAAGAGTAGTGAGAGATTGGTTTTTGGGAGTCTTTGGTTTTTAGTAAAAAACTTTTTACTATTATAAACATTGGGTTTTTTTGAACTGGGGTTGGAAGTTCAGGGAACTCTTCCGTAAGTTTTTGATAAGGTCTTTTCTTTTTTGATTTGGGGCTCTCGCCTAGCATAGCAAAGCGATTACCCTGCAAATTGGGGGGCTCAGGGCCCATGATCGCGAGTGTTTTTTGTCTGCTTGTGGCAGACGTTCGGGCACTCGGAGGGGGGAGGTATACTAAGCACAGGTTCCGAAGATCAACGATGAGAAAGAAAAAAAGACGTCCGCTCTCGATGACTGGTAGTCGGTGACTGGCAATACAATTTACATAGCGGCATCTAACGGATGACTTTGGAAAAGCCGGCCAAGGTGCTCAGCAAAATAAACGTTAATTCTCGATAAGGTTTTCCATTCCATTTTATTTGTCAATATCGAATTATATTCCAAAAACTATGCAAATCAAACTATTTGGTGAAAAGTTAGGCATATTAAAAGTCAGAGTCAAACAATGGCGTATGTGTGTATGAATGCAAGCATATTCATATGTACATATGTACATAATTGCAAATGCCCGGCAATTATAACTCATTTCAAACAAACCTATTTACTATACCCGTTACTCCTGTTGTGCAAACTCTTAGACTTTAATATACATAATACTCTTTAAAAATGTATGTGTTAGGCCGATATAAGTATGTATGTATTTATAGTCCATTTATTGCACTCAAAAACATAAACATAAACAAACCTGCTGGTGGAGGACAAAAGCTAATGCGCTAGGACAGTGCTGGTGCTGATGCTCGTGCTGGAAAGCTGCCAGCACTAAAAGATCGCCGAATTCAAATTGAAAATTTTAACTTTTTGTCCTTTTTTCCTGTGGTCACTCTAATTCACATTATGTTAATGCAAAATCTAAATCATTGGAAATGTGGTCCCGCCTTTTTTTAAGAAAAAAAGTTTTTTTCTCCTAAACGTTAAGAAAAAAAAAATTTTTTTAATTTATTTTAATAAGAACAACGTATTCAATTTTTAAAAATATATCAAAGTTTTCCATTTTTGTATTTTTGAATTGCAATTTTATTTTTATAATTATTACCATTATAATTTCTAACAAAAATACTATAAACATTTATAACAAAGTTATTGCAATGAAACAATGATGAAATATAATTTTGAAATAATTAATATTTAATAACAAAGATAGTTGCATACCGGTTTTGCAAAGATTGCACCGTAACTGACATTCACGATACAAAAATACGTGAAATATTCATGTTTTGCGCAAAAGTGCACTTTTATACTTAATTTTTAATGTTTTTTGAGGTTAGATTTTACCCAAGATTTTAGGAACACCACAATCAATAAATACATCAGAACGCTAACAAAAAAAAGTTACATGATTTTGTGATTGAACTGCATTTCAAAAACGGCGCTACGTTGCTTCATTATACTCTTTTTGATCATTTAAACTTTTAATGAAAATAATCGATTTACCAGCGCTGCCATCTCGTTGAAGCAATAGCAGGCTTTCACAGCTGATAACTTAACAGTGCTGCGCACTGTTAAACTTTTCTGTTAATAACTTTTGACATTCATGTTATCCTAATACATTGTGATTGACAAATCCAATTTCTAACGACTTTTTAAAAGTGGGTTTTGGCCAAAAAAAAGTGGTCAAATTACCCATAGTGGCACGGTTCGCTGTTAGCAAAAAGGGCGGAAATCCGTGCAAGCCAATTGGAGGTTAGGAACTTTGCAGAGCTGCAAACTATTCTGCTCTCGCTTTAGTCTACGACTAACCATCGTATGTGATCTATTCCCCGCCTGTCGATTGCGATTTTTGCCAATTTTGCCAGTTTTGCCGATTCTAAAGCGAATTTATCTTAACTTAAGCCCAATTGCAAGCAAATTAACGTAAACTCATTAAACTCATTTCTCTTTGCTTAAAATTAACGTACATTTTTTTCGCGAGTTGTTGCTGCTTCTGCCGATTTGCTGCCGACGTCGCTGCCGTTGCTTGCTGCTGGGCTGGTTGCTGCACTCGCTGATAAGTACCCCTTCTAACGTAGATTTTGTTCATAATAATATAAGATTAAGTCTTTTTCAAGACTTTCTCTTAGATTATTATTACTTATTTTACATATTTTTTACTTTTGCAAATTTTTAACGTAATTAATTTTTTTTTTATTATTCATATTTTTCACATTGGCCAATTCTTAAACTTAAGAGCAGGTAGGGTCTAGCAAAAAAAAAATTTCCATTTTTTTTTAAATTTTTTTTTTGTAGATTAACATCTTAAGAGTATATAAAAAAAGTTTTAAGTCAACCGGACAAAAACTTAAGAAGTTATGCTAAAACAAGTACCCTAACCTCTAAGACTTTAGGTACGTAAGTGCATCTTTTAGTGCGTTTATCTCGAAACCAATCGATCGTTTTCTGCATAAAAAAGCACAGCCCCTGAGAAACGTTTTTTTTTATTTTTTAACTTTAAGTTTTTTTTTAAGCCCAGAGTCGAATTTTTTAGGTGAAAAACGCATTATTGGAAGGGCAAAAAAAATTCTTTACAAAAAAAATTTAAAAATCGCACTGCCCAGGGGGCGGGTTTTTTCTTTTCTTAAGCTAAATGTAAATGCAGAATGGAAATCCGATAATTTTTGGAGGAGATACAGTGGTCACCGCAAAACGCTTTTTTTTAATAGTGTTCCAGCAATCGCTTTGCCACCGATATATTAGCCGATAGTATCGGATGGATTAGTGGATGTTATTTAAATGACACTTTATAATATACAATTGGTTTGAATCAAATCCATTCAACCAGTTTTTATAGAAAAAATCGCAAAGTTACTTGATTTTTTGATGCCATAAATCCTACCACCGCCGCCCTCCCTCCCCCCCCTTATAATTCTATTAATTTATATTAAATATATTATATTATAAAATTTATATTATATAAATATAAGAATTTAGCTTTTTTAAAGCCTTATTCTTATATTTCTATTAATATACGTAATAAGCGTTTATAATTGTAGTATTCATATTCTTATAAATTTAAGATTATCAAATATGCCTCGTTTGAATAGACCCACTGCTTCACAGCGGGCTAGGAACCAGTTCTTGAGAAATAGGGCCAATAGGGAAAATCCAGAGTATGCAGAGATGGAGAGGGTAGGAAATTCTGAATCTCAACGTAGGCGAAGGGAAAATGCAGTAGAAAGGGGCGATGACCAGGGTGTATATACAGCGTCTCGTAGGTCAAGACGCTTGAATCCGCACACTCGTGTGGTAGAGCAGGTCTTAGATACTGCACGGCGTAGGGAAATTCGCTCGAACCCCGTTCTTTGTGCGGATAAGCAAGAAACAGATACTGCAAGACGTAGGGAAATTCGCTCGAACCCCGTTCTTCGTGTGGGTGAGCAAGAAGCAGATACTGCAAGACGTATGGAAATTCGCTCGAACCCCGTTTTTCGTGCGGATGAGCAAGAAGCAGATACTGCAAGACGTAGGGAAATTCGCTCGAACCCCGTTCTTCGTGCGGGTGAGCAAGAAGCAGATACTGCAAGACGTAGGGAAATTCGCTCAAGCTGGATAGGGTATGGAGAGCTACGGCAAGGAGTATTAGGGATCGTAGGGCCGTCGAGCAGGCGAGAAATACACTGGCTCGACGAAGTGCTCGTATAGCTGCTGCTTCCCCGAAATTCATCATTCCTTGAGGGGGCTTACTCCCTTGGAGGAGCGACTGATTTCACTTCGCCTTCCATTTATGATAATTAAGTCGATAGGGCATGAGCGTCAGAGTGCAATCAAAGGAGCTGTTGTAAATGTCCCCATTCCGGTTAGCAACATCGTGACGTCCCTTCCACGAGCTTTCCACGAGGCAGAGGTTGTACAGCTCAAGCGAAGAATGGAGTACGGACATGATTTCATGGCAGAAACCATTAGGCCTTCCAAAATTGCTGACGCCATCAGGTACTTAGTTAGTACAGAGCTTTACATAAAGCACAATGTGTCAGTTAACGAGCAGTGGATCTCTGATTTCACATCCGAAACTGTTCCTTTCGTAGTTTCTCAAGCGGACTTAGCCTTTGTAGAGGGACAACTAGCCATCCAGCAGAAAATGTAAACTTGGAGGCGGGAAATTCCGATGAGAATGAAGAAGCCGAAGAGCTAATTTCTGGAGGACAGGAAACTCTGCTTGAGAATAACCAGGGACACAATGTAGGAATTCCGAGAATCACAATGGCTCCAGGCGAGGGCCAAAGCCTCTCGACGTGATTCTCGATGTCGACTCCGAAGAATTGCGTTCCCAAGCATTTATGCTGGCGTCAAGAGACCATCTTCGGTAAGTTATACAACCATAGTTAAATCAGAGCTTAGGAACGTAGATAGAAGGAGTTGTAGAACTGACAAGTTGTTCTTTAATTATAAGAAGTTGGAATTGTTGAAAATTCGAAACAATATTTCAACTTGCCTACGTAAGCGGAGCGCTTCTAGCGCGATAACTGCCGCCAACGTACTCGATGAAGCTTTCATGGGAAACTTAATTTCCCATAATGACGAATATCGAATTCTAAAGGACATTCGCACGTCTCCTGCTCACTGGGAAGATGAAAAGAAGAAAGTCATGGCTATGATTCGCCAATTTGGTTTGCCAACTTTCTTCATAACTCTGTCGGCCGCAGAAACTAGGTGGCCAGAGCTACTAGTACTGCTCAAGCGCAATGTGGATAGGACTGACACTAGTGAGGAAGGAGCTTTAAACTTACAGTTTAAAGAAAAGGCGCAGCTGATCAGAACTGACCCAGTGACGTGTGCTAGGTATTTCGATTATAGGTATAGGGAAGTTCTAAACCTCATGAAGAAGCCAGGGGGAGTCTTTGGAAGTAACTTTGTTACTACCTATTATTGGCGAGTTGAGTTTCAACAGAGAGGTTCCCCTCACATTCACGGCATGTTTTGGCTGAAAGACGCCCCGGAAGTGGACTTCAACAGTGAGGAATCTATTGCTACTGTAATAGCCTTCATTGATCAGTTTGTAACTGTGGATGTTACAAACACAGATTTGGCTCCGTAAATTGAATACCAAAAGCATAAGCACGGGCATTCGTGTCTTAAAAATATTCCACTCCATTCCGTATTCCATACCCCCCCAATGCCCCGCACGGAAATATTGAAGCCACTTCCCGAAGAAACTCCCAATTTGTCTCTTCATCACGAATACTATCAGAAAATTCGCGGATTTGATTAGCCATCTTAGCATATTCGAAAATTTTCTTTCTCACGATGAGGTGAGCCTCAGTTACGAGGACTATATATATGCTATTAGGTCTAGTTTGAAAAAAACACTGATTTTTCTGAAGAGAACAATTGCAGAAATTCAAGTTAACGCTTATAATAAACACATTCTTTCAATCAAAGAGCAAAGATGGATATCCAGTTAAATTTTGACCCTTTTGCGTGCTGTAGCTACATAATTAGTTACATTAACAAGTCCCAAAGGGGTATTTCGAAGTTAATGCGCGAAGCAGCTAATGACATTCGAAGAGGCCATTCAAACATTCGTCAAAAGCTACAGTATCTCGGTCACAAGTTTATTTCGGGCACTGAGATCTCTGCTCAGGAGGCCGTATATTGTTGTATGGGATTGGCGTTGTCAGAAACAAGCAATAAATGCGTGTTCATAAACACCTTCCCTCCAGAACAACGAGTTCGTATGCTTAGACCTACAAGCGTCTGGCAAAATATGCCTCAGGATTCCACTGACATCTTTCAGAAAGGTTTGCTGGACAGATACGAACAAAGACCAGATTCCCATGACGGCCTGTGTTTAGCCAATTTTGCTGCAAATTACGAGTATTCTAAAACCCGTGGTAGAGCTCGCCAAGGGGAAAATAGTAACAATGACGCTGAAGAAGAAAATGAGGCCTTAGGAACAGTTTATTTCGCACTTCGCGATGGTAGTGGATTTATAAGAGAAAAAAACCAGACGAGTATCATTAGGTATAGCCCCTTTAATATTAATTCTGATAGGCCCAACTATTTTAGAGTATTAGTTATGCTTTATTCTCCATGGAGAGATGAACAGGTAGAATTGTTTCAGAGAAATTGTGAGGAGTTTTATCATGAGCACGAGGAGGCTATTAAAGCCAACTTTGATTGGTATAATGTCATGGACAGCTTAGAAGACGCGCTCAGAAGGGCCATGGAGGCTGAGGAAAGTAGCGAGGAAAATGTAGATGAGGAGGCCGCAGTTAATGAGGAGTTTAGGGCCTTAGCTTTTCCAGAAATATCTTCTCAAATCAATGTTTTAAACTTAGACGACCGTGTTCAGGAAGTAGATCCGGATACCAATATCCTCATAATAAAGCTCCCGCCAATTATTTCCCCTGAAAATTTAGCCACCTTAGTTAGGTCTTTTAATTTAAAGCAAAAAACTTTCCTTACCCATGTCTTGCACAATGCAAGGAGAAATGCTAGTTTCCATGAGTTCATAGGAGGCGGAGCAGGTGTCGGCAAGAGTAGACTTATATCAACCTTATTCCAGTCCCTTTCCAAGGAGTATAATGGTAGAGTAGGATGCGACCCAACTTCTGTTAAAATACTGCTGTGTGCTCCCACAGGCAAAGCTGCTTTTGGAATCGGAGGCTCCACTCTCCATTCCATGTTCTCTCTCCCTATAAATCAGGCTATGTCTGCATTTAGGAGTTTAAGCCCTGATCTGTTAAATACCCTGCGTTCAAGATTTATTGATCTTAAAGTTCTTATAATAGACGAAATTTCTATGGTCGGCGCAACCATGTTTTCCCATCTGGACTCTCGCCTTAAGCAAATTTTTTCCAACGTTGATACTCCCTTCGGAGGCATTTCGGTAATCGTGTTTAGCGACCAGTTTGCGATCGTTGGATTTTCCAGCCGCCGTCGCATGATCCATACAGCGCTATATTTGGATCCTACCTCTGGAGTCCTTTTAGGTTTTTCGAGCTCACAGAGACAATGCGACAGCGAGATGACCAGCCGTTTGCAATAGCACTCAATAACATGGCGTCCGGCCAAATGTGGCTAAATAAGGCTATACATGGACTTAAAAGTTTTCATCCCATATACATTTTAAGTCTACATGGACTAAAAATGGACTTAAGGCCATATGGACTGTTACATGGACTTAAGTCCATTTTTTGTCCATGTAGACTCAAAATTTATATGGGATGAAAATTTTTAAGTCCACGTATAGACTTGTTAGCTATTTTAAAGCCATTATTCCTTAAATCAAGGTCAATGGACTTAAATTAAGGACATTTTTTTTTCTGAGTGTAGGGCTTTAAAAACATCTGAGACACAAGGTTTGTGTACCTCGCTCATTTTAAAAACCACTGCTAAATACATGATGACGGTCAATGTAGACACATCAGATGGCCTCGTAAACGGAGCCACTGGTGTCCTTAGGGAGATAGGTTTCAACACGTCCAACTCAGCAGGTCTCTTTATTATTGGAGATTTCGGCTTCCGAGGAAGAGCTCCGAGAACTGCGTTCCGCTAAGTTACTGAGTACCCATTTCGATTATTTACTCGGTAGTCAAAACCTTCATTTTCCATAATACGGAAAGCTTGCACTGCCACATTAGCGATGTGTGTTCCGATCAGCTAATGCTTAAGTCTTCTATTCTGTGCTTCGTTGAGGCTTCCACATACTCAAATGAAGTATACGACATTCCTGGCTTCGCCACAGCAGTGCGACTAGGTTGCCAGTCAGTAGCTAGCGGAGCTCGACCAAAAAGAGGCATTCTCGTATTCGTTCGAAACGAACTCTTTGAGAATGTTAGTCTTTGTTCAAGTGGTCGCTTTCTGGCTAATTCCTCAAATTTAGCCTCTCCAGTGTTCAAATTTGCCATCTTTAGGTACCGGTCTTTAGGGATTGTAGTTATTTATAAAAGTCCGACCTATCCGTTGTTAAAGTTTGAAACAGAGTTTAGGGATTTATTTCAGCGGCACACATTTTTAAGTAGTAATAGTTTGGTGTTAGGAGATTTCAATTTATGCCTTCACTCCATCTCTGGCTGCTGTAGGAGAGTTTTCGTTTTTTTAGCAGATGTAAAAGGGTTTAGTTCGTTGCTAGATTTGGACTCGTCGACAACCAATTGCAATACGCATATTGATTGGGCGTTTTCAAATATTTTCGATAATAGGGCCACTTCGCGCACATTTGAGACTACATATAGCTACCACAGTGGTATATTAGTTAGCGTTAGGGAGGCTGAATAGGTAGGGAACATTGTATATATTATATTTATAGTATTAATATATTTAAACTAGCTATACCCGGAGCGACTTCGTTCGCTTAAAATTAGTTTGGAGTTAGGAAATTTGGTTTTATTTGCTCGTTTTTTGAAAACCTTTGTGTAAACAATCTTTGTGGAAGATCCTTCAAGAGAGAGAATCAGAAGGCTACTGGCAGGGCTATATAATAAATGAATGTGATCTAAGTAAAAGTAGTGAATTTTTATACCTTCTATCAGTTACAACGTTATCAATGCAATTTTAATTTGCGCACAAATGTACACCTGTTTGTAAATTGGAATTTGTTGTTTTAAAATTTGATGTTTTGAATGAAACGAAAACATTTGTACACACACGAAAAGATTGACATCCCATGCAAAAGTAGCGAAGTAACTTATTATTATCCGATTTCACATTTCATTGATAATTATTAATTTTAAACTCTTCCAATTTTCATTGGCTGAAAGGAAATTAATAATTTTATTTGTATTTAAGCACATTATCGACTTTCAAGTAGAAACATAAACACACATTGTTTATATGTATTGTTTTGTACATGTATTGTACAAATCAAAACATATCCAAACATGCATATCTACATACGTATTTGGGCAAAAGTTCGAATCTTAAGATATTTAACTTGGAAACATTTTGGCTTTGTTTACAGAATTTTTAGTAATTTTTTATTTTCTTCCATAGTGGAAATTAAATAAGACTCTTACTTCTGCTACAAAATGAAAAATATTTTTTGAAAATAAAACCTAGGCATTTGATCTACAGGACTGACTATTGCTCGAAAATCATATTGATCAAAACAGCAGTTTAAGTTTTTAAAATTCAAAACAAATTTTAACTTAAATTGCCCTTTTCCCCTCCCCCTTCCACACAGCACTACCCCTCCCCCACGACAGTTTTCTTGGCTGCTGCTCACTCGGCCGTCGCTCTCTTGCCATCCGCTCTCTGGGTTTCGCTTTCTCGGCAGGCTCCCACAAAATGCAACGCAAAAACTTAGGAAATCTAAATAAATTCGTTAAAAATACTTAAAAGAATGTTAAAAACTTAAAAAATTAAACTTAAGCAGTTGGGCCATAGAATAACCATTTACCGAAAAATCATCTCGATCGGAGCAGTGGTTTAGATTTTTTAAATCGAAAAGTTAATTTTAAATGTAGCCCCCAAATTATGGGGGATATCGAAATTTCTTTTAGATTTCTTATTAGGCCCTTTCAAGACCTAAAATTCTGCAAAATCAAAATTTCAAAATTCCAACCACTTCAGAAGTTAAGCTTAAGTAAATCTAATGATTTTTTGCTCTAAATATGGATATTGGAGCTGTTTGGGGCCACTGGGGGGACATGTCGGACCTTAGTGGGCGCCTACGCCTCCAATGGAATACTGTGAAAAAATTTGGCTGCTCTAGCTCTTATGGTTTAGGCTGTGGTCGTATCCCCCTAAAAATCGGTCTTTCATTTTATAATCTTTAGAGATTAAACATAAAACAAAAAACCCAAAAAAATAAATGGTTGCATGCACAATTTTTTTTAAAGTATGTATATATTTAAATTAAACCAAAAACCAAAAAAATTAAATAGTTGCATGCACAATTTTTTTTATAGTGTGTATATATTTAAATTAAACAAAAAACCCAAAAGAATTAAATAGTTGCATGCACAATTATTTTTATAGTATGTATATATTTAAATTAATAAATTTAAATCAAATAAGTATTAGTAGTAAGTACATAAGTATACCTTTCGTGTGTTACGGATAAACAAAATTTTGGGAAACATGGAGATTCCAAACTTGAATAAAGTTTGGCAACTCAAGTCGACTCGTAGGTCCCCAAATTTTACTTTGGTTTAAAAGACCCCGTTGCAAATTAACGACCTCCACGTGGTGTTCCCTGGGTGCCGATTTTAACATAAAAATCAGGAGCTAATTCGACCGGCGAAAAACATACAAGAAGGCATATTTATATTAAGTTGTTTAGCTGAGTAACGGGTATCTAATAGTCGAGGCACTCGACTATAGCGTTCTCTCTTTTTTTTTACATTTATTTTTAGTTTAATTATTGTTTTTATTTTTTATTATTATTATTAAATGCATTTTACAACTGAAAAAAACTTCCAACCCATTTGCACCCGTGGGACTCGAACCGGGGTCTTCTCGCTTCAAGGGCAGACACCTTACCAGTCAAACCATCAGACACTAGTAGCTAGAATAAGCGGGAGCGGCGATTTTTTTTATTAGTTTTGTATAAAATCGTAAATTAGTTTACAGACGCAAACAAATACAATTCCCATAATCAGTGTGTTTGATATCCGAAGGAATCCTATCGTTTTATTGCATTTCAAAATATTGTGACCCCTCGTTATCTTCTAAGAACAACCCGGAGAAATTGCACGTGCACCCACGAACTCGAGTATCACCCCCTACCCTCAAGTCCTTGTGTGTGTGTGTGTGTCTGCTTGTGCGTGGCTGCTTGTGCGAAAGGTGTGAAATTAAAATTTTTAAATTTTATATCAAAATGTACAATTTTAATTTTAGAATCATGAAAATTATACCAATGAAAAGGTCTTGAAAAATGCTTTCCAATGACACCAAACTTTTTATACCCTTGCAGAGGGTATTATGATTTCAGTCAGAAGTTTGCAACGCAGTGAAGGAGACGTTTCCGACCCCATAAAGTATATATATTCTTGATCAGCATCACAAGACGAGTCGATCTAGCCATGTCCGTCTGTCCGTCTGTCCGTCCGTCTGTCCGTCTGTCCGTCTGTCTGTTTCTACGCAAACTAGTCTCTCAGTTTTTGAGCTATCGGGACAAAACTTTCGCAAAAGTCTTCTTTCTATTGCAGGTAGTATATATGTCGGAGCCGACCGGATCGGACAACTATATCTTATAGCTCCCATAGTAACAATCGGAAAAAAAGCTTTAAAAAATTCTAGCTTCGGTGTTTTTTGAAATATTACCTTCTACTTTTGGGGATGTTATTTTTTAAATATTTCTGAATTTCGAATTAATTATTTAAAAAATCGGACTACTATATCATATAGCTGCCATAGGAACGATCGGAAAATTAATGGAAAAGTAATAGGAAATAAATTCAAGCTTCTTTGGTTTTTATTGTATTATCTTCTACTCTAGGATATGACTCTTTTTAAATATTTCCGAATTTCAATTTTAATTTAATCAAAATCGGACGACTATATCATATAGCTGCCATAGGAACGATCGGAAAATTAATGGAAAAGTAATAGGAAATAAATTCTAGCTTCTCTGGTTTTTATTGTATTATCTTCTACTCTAGGATATGACTCTTTTTAAATATTTCCAAATTTTAAATTTTAATTTGATCAAAATCGGACGACTATATAATATAGCTGCCATAGGAACGATCGGAAAATTAATGAGAAATATTAGAAAATTGAACATTTTTGCGATTTGTTAATTAATAGGAATGATCTGCATGGGTATATAAGCTTCGGCTGGCCGAACTGCGCTGCGGTTCGGCGATCGCGTGACCACCGCTGCCCTACCTCGGTTTTCTTATACGATAAATCTTATACGTTAATGCTCGTGGCTGGGATGAATAGCAGTCGTTATACGATTTCAGGAGTGTGTCTAGAAAAAAGGTTTATGTTGTATAAGACTTCTTGAGAACTCTTTTCATGAATGATTATGGAATTCAGAATTCCAGTAATGTTTATGTATACGATAAAATTATACGGATCTTTCCGTGAAAAATTGCTTGTGAGATGCTATTCAGAATTAGGTTGAATAAGATTTATTGGAATCCCTTTTCAGGATTGGTATCAAGACAAGTTACAATTTTTTCAGTGTGGTATACGAAGTATTGGTTTTCAAACTGCGAAAAATAAGACGGTACGGAGGTTTTCCCCGCTTACCCATATCTCCACTACTACCCTAAAACAGGCAAAAATGACGACATTCTCCGATCACCCAAATATATTTGGACCACCACTAAAAAAAAAAAAAAAAAGTTTGGTGTCATTGGAAAGCATTTTTCAAGACCTTTTCATTGGTATAATTTTCATGATTCTAAAATTAAAATTGTACATTTTGATATAAAATTAAAAAATTTTAATTTCACACCTTTCGCACAAGCAGCCACGCACAAGCAGCCACGCACAAGCAGACACACACACACACACAAGGACTTGAGGGTAGGGGGTGATACTCGAGTTCGTGGGTGCACGTGCAGTTTCTCCGGGTTGTTCTTAGAAGATAACGAGGGGTCACAATATTTTGAAATGCAATAAAACGATAGGATTCCTTCGGATATCAAACACACTGATTATGGGAATTGTATATGTTCGCGTCTGTAAACTAATTTACGATTTTATACAAAACTAATAAAAAAAATCGCCGCTCCCGCTTATTCTAGCTACTTTTAGCTTAAGGCTTGAGAAAATGGTTGCATTGCAACGTCTTGTGCAAATGTATCGTATCTTGCTTACACAGAGATTACCTTTCCTAAACCATCGTAACCTTGTAAACTTGTATTCCTTTTCCCTCTAATAACCATTCGACTGGGGTCTTGGTCTGCTTCGTATATTCGAGAACCAATCGGATTGGTCCTAGGAGTACAACATGCCTGTATGCACTCCCTGTAGATAACAACCTGTTAAGTGAGCATTCTAGACTATAAAAATGACACCACTCAAATTGCTCAGGATCAGTTCTTCAAATGCCTCAGTATTGCATACCAATGGATTTATCTGTGGATTTTATTGATTTCAGTATTGAGGTTGAGCTGGATGGCATTGAAATACCGGAGACGCAGGACTCTGATATCGAGATTATTGAAAACTCGGATCAGGAGGTTGTGGATGATTCTGGTCCAGAAGATACGGTTGATCTTATCCTACGAGGAGTGTTTCAACCTACAGCAACTTCTACCCAAGAGAGGGAGCCAGAATTTTCAGACCTGATGGGGACTGCTACGCAAGCTGCTCTGGAGTCCATGATCCTCAACGATGAAAGCCAGGAGCAATATCAGTGTGGACAGGCATTTGAAATGGATGAACTTAGCCCGTCTGCAGAAGACAACATTTTTCCCGATGACGATCTAATCTTCGAAGAAATTGTAGAGCCCCCACTACAACCCCGGGATCAATTTCTGAGTGAACAGAATATAGGATTGGACGAACATCTCCCCACGGTAGAAGAAGAGCTGTTTCCAGACGATGATCAAATCTTTGATGAAATTGTAGAGCCGCCACCACAATCAACAAACCAGTTTTTGAGTTTGTTGGATGACGGGGATGATAACGCCTTACTGGATGTTTTATTTAGTCTGGAGTCCTAAGTTTTAAATTGTAACCATATATATTTTAATTAATAAAATTATATAAAATAAAAACAATTTTGACATGGAGTTTTTATAAACGCTTTTTATTTATTCGACAATTTTCTTCAGCTTTACGAATACTTTTTATCTCTTCGTTATGCATCAATAGAATGTGCATATTATAGTTGTTTCGCAACCAAATTTTTCGTACTTCAGGACAGAAATAACAACAGTAATAGGAAGATTTTGATTTTTGATAATTGAAGTTGTGTATTTTTAAGGTATGCGCTTTCAGCCCGTTTCGAGTAGTAAAGGATTTTGGTTCTGAACATAACTCACAAAGAAACTTTTCCATTTCGATGAAGGATAAAATAAGACATTCTATAAAAAGAGTGTCTTATATAGCGTCTTAGCTACCTTGTTTTTACATAATTGACCCTTATTTTATATTTCTCTATTGACATATTTATATAAATATGAAAAGAGATAGATGATACTGCTCTCTCTTTATTATCGCAATCTCAAGAATTACATGGATTGAATGACATTTTGTCTATGTACTTATATATATCTATAATTTAGGTATGTTCTTATCTCTTTAGCTCTACATGTATTGTTAGTAATATTTATAAGTTTGGACCAGTATAAAAGACCGTGTAATTTTGAGTAAACGAATTAGTATACGACGGTTAGGTACTAAGGCATAACGAATCCAATTTCAAGCTGTTTAACAATGGTATGTTTATATATATAAATATATATATATATATATATAAAATATCAACTAATTCAAGTGAATTTTGTAGGACTTCTTAGAGACCCTAAATGAATTGAAGCCTGTGATTGGCTATACAAAAATTGAAAATCTATGTACTGGATTTGAGTATAAGATCACTGGATGTAAGCTGAAAAAGACGCCCTATGGATCTAAAATAGCCCTGTATTTAACAGATAAGGACGACAAAGATGTTTGGATATTTCTACCTAAAAGTTATGTAAACAAATTTTCTTAAAAGACACCTTTTAGGAAATTAATTGAAAATGGTATTTCCCATATGGTATATAAAGGAACAGGTCTGAATAGATATAGCGGTGCGCAAATTGAATTTTTATCAGTACATAACTAAAGTAAATGAAATTCCCCAATATAAATGACTGAGTTCTAAGATTCAACAACAGTCTTAAATCTGTCTAAAAAAGGAAACAACAAAAAAATGTACGCTCTACAAATAGAAGTATTTTTAATGCAATTCGAAGGAGTGCTTTTCGAACAACACCAACAAAGAATGGAATATCTACAAGCTACTCTGGAGGACTTAGAGGAAAAAGAGTTGATCCATTCAAAGTTTGGATTTCACTACAAACTTTGCCCCTGGAGCGACGATGAAGCTTCATCTGGACCAGACACATGCCAGTGTCATATGCTGCCGGTACTACAAAAAGAAGCCCTTAATCTTATGATAAAATATTATAGGTTGAACAAACGAATTGCTCCAAAAACCATAAATAAAATAAATTGATTTGACTTAATAAAGAGTTTTTTATTATTTAAAATTCAGCTGACTTGCGACTATCAAAATAAAATGCAATCCAATGAGTTCCATTCTGATCAGAAGTATCGGTGTTAGCAATTATTAAAGCTGGATATTTTAATATAGATTTGGGTAACCGGTCCGAAGGATAAACTCCTTTAAAAATAGATCGTGTTTTTGAATGCTTAGAAAGCAAATGTTGAATTTGTAAAGTTTTCATTTTAAAAAAGCGTCCTAATATTTCTATGCTTATCAATTTCAAGCATGGAATCGTATTCACAGTATACCAAACAAGTAACTGCTTCAGAAAGTGGTTCTGAAAATCTTCCTTCGATTCTTATAGTACCTTGCGAGATTAAATTTGAACAAACAGTTGAATTTGATTGATCAGCAGTTAATTCAAAGGCTAGTATAAAACTGTTAGTATCAAACATTTCCTTTGTAATTTGTAGTCCACGATCATAATGTCTTATTCCACATGATCTAAATAGCATATTATATCCTCTGGAGCTTTGCACCTTTTCAGGGTTAGAGTAATCAAATTCCAGAGCCTGGGAGGGAACTTGAACTCCATTAACCAATAGATTAAATCGTTGAATTTTAAAATGTTCAAAGTTAAATGGGTCTAAGGTCCGGTTTCCTGAGTATGATCGGTTTTTAACCATACAAAAAGCCATAAAATTTGGTAGCTGACCAATAACGACGTTATCTATCGATAGTGTATTGTTTCCCGGATAAATTGTAAAAGATTTGACTTCAACTTTGCTGTATGAGTATAGAGCATTTTTTGTTTGTAAAACATGATGATGTGCCAATAAAATGCTTGGGTTAATTGTTATGTGATTCATGAAAAGTTGTGCTTCTAGTATTTTTAAATTTGATTCTGTGCCGGTTTCCAATAAATAAAATGATGTTTTTTCAATATTGAAATTAATTCTTAAATCAACATTATTGACAAGCAGTTTGGTTTGATTAAATATATCACCATGAATTTTTCCGAATAATTCAACCTTATTACTATTTTGGAATACATTTTTAAGAGTTTCATAAGTGTCCGGATAAACATATTTCCCTGCTGTTATTCTTCCAAAATTTGGGAAGTAACCTTGGGAGGCTAAGTGACTTTCAGAGGCATCAACCCCATAGTTTAAAATTGTTTGTAAATACGCTCTATAATGATAATTATTATCACTCTGCGATACCAGTATATTATTTAAGTAAACTGATGAACTTCTAAAAATTGAATGTAAAATATTGTTTACCACACCTACAGTATTTCCTTCAATGACGTTGTTATCATTTTTTCTAAGTTGCACTACAAGTCGTAAGTAAACACTTGATAAATCTCGGTACGTTTCACCATTTCCTAAGCAGACAAATTCGATTGAGGAGGCGCCGTCCAAGGAAGCAATTGGATTATATGAGACTTCTTCAGTTCTTAGAATAGAACTTTGCGTAGGGTGTGGAGCAAACAAATCTAATTCACTTTTCATACATTTGATGTGGTTACTCATTTTGCTTTAGAAAAAATATCTCTAATATTTAATTTTCTTGTTGACTTCTTTTTTTTATGATGCGTCTGGGTATGTTTACGTTGTCGTTTAGATGTTAAATGAAGTCGTTTTTTTTCTAGTACTCCGCTTTTTATTTCTTTTTCCACTTCCATTTTGAAATCGTGTCATTTTATCAATTGCTTTGTTTGAGAGATTTTGTAAAGCAATTTTACTCTGTTCTTGAATTATATTTCTTAAAGGCTTTCTTCCAAATTCATTAATTACAGCCTTACCAGTCTCAGCGGCCTGATTTTGTATAGCCGTTATGCCCGAAAGAAAAAGTGGTTTAATATAATTAAAAAGACCACTAAAAAAATTTCCTATTCCTCGTCCTTGTTGCACTATTCGGGGTGATACATAAAGACTTCCGATGTTGCTTAGCCCGCCACCACACTGATTTACATAATATTCCTGATAAGATTTCACCATGATGACTATTTGTGTTCTAAGTAAATATTTGTTGTGTATGTTTTATTTATAGAGTTTTTGGATATGCTTTATTTATTTTCTTCTAAAGTGAAGAGTAACGAAAATAGGAACAGTGGAAGTTTCAAATGGACTCTTGTATCCATTTGAATCTGGATTAGTATTGAGATTTCATTTGGGGACCATATATCCAAAGGATAATATTCAATATTTTTAAATTGAATATTTTTCTCCTTTCCGTTATAATGCATTACACGAAGACATCTAGGTTTTTTACTACCTACGGATCTTGGTTTTATTATGTCCGTGTAAATAAATATCAGTCCATTTTCAGGTATGTTTGTCTCAACGGATGCATTTTTATATCTAAATGTTTCAGCATTTACTAGACTAACAAATTCGGTTTCTTCAACGACACTTTTATCTAGATTAGGTGTATATTTAATGTAATTATTCAAATATATATCAGTAATACCGACTTCCCAATCATCGTTCATTTCTTCAGGAATATTTACAATGTTTGTAAATGCACACTTTACGTTATCAGGAAATACATTCATAGAATCATTACTAAGCAATGTGATAAAAATCTCTTTTAAATAACCCATCGTTGATCTCTTAATTTTAGTTATTGATACGAAATCCAATTAATTTTGTTTTTACCAGTTTGTACTGGATTTTTTGTTCGAACCGAACGGGATAACTTTTCACGTCCTGTTATATATTTAAGATCTTGATATGGTGAGGTTTTCTCTTTCAATTTTTCTAGTTTGGCTTTTAATTTACGTTGTCGTTCATTTAGCCTCACTTTTGATACTACTTTTTCCAAACCTATTTTTTTTAAATCTTTTTTACTATCCAAAAAAGAAGTATCTCGTAATTTTCTTTTTTCTGGTAAAACATTTTGTTTTTCATTTAAATTTAAATCCTCGTCATCAGTTTCTGGTGGTAACGGGATGAACTGTAATTTTTCTAAAGGTGAATGTTCACCTTTTGATTTTAATGTGCTGGGGTTCATATCAATCCAATCGGTGGTTTGAGATTCATTTGTTCTGGTTGAAATAAGTGGCGGTTTTTGTTCATTCTGGAAATTCCATGATTTATTACGTTTTTTATTTTGATAGTAATTCAATTCTTGACGAATTTTGACCCACTTATTGAAATCACTTATTTTGTTATTACTTAAAATTGGTAAAAATTTTATATCTATTAACTCATTTCCTCTATCATTGTTTAACAATTTCTGATAGGAGTTAGGTTGCATTAAAATAACTTTGGTTAAATTGTGTTTATTTTTAATCATTTTTTAAAAGTTTTCCAAAAATTCCAGAAAGCAATGAACTTATCAGAATAGGTAAAAATCCTCCTTTTTGAACAAGAACTTTTCTCTTAGAGTTTAATGTACGCTTTGGACTGGAAAGATATCGCAAAGCAGTTTTATACTTTTTAAGAGCATTTAGATGTGGCTTAGTAACTTTATGGTTTCCTTGTAATGTGTTCAATACAATCTCCACTATTGTTTTTAGGAGCTCACTATCACTATTGCTTATAATAGCCTTACGTAGTCTATTATCGGCTTTTTTGAGCACATACAATAAATGTTTGTTCGCTTTCAAGCGACTTAGACTCTTTTTGTAAACCATTTTCATCTGAATAACACACTGTATATTCCGAATTAAAAATGTCTGATCTAAATCTTAAGAGATCGTTAATTCCCTGAGTGAGATCAATAAGTAAATATCCGTGTGGTTGCTCCGTTACTTCCTTATATATTCTAAATAACTCAGTAGGGTTTTCAGGAAAAATTTGTCTTGCTAAACATTGAAATTGAAGCTTATCACGAGGATTTTTAAAAGCAACAATATATTTCGTATTGAGTGAAATATCTCTAGTGTGCGAAGATTTATGAAATATGTTCTGAGTTACCACCACTACTGATAAATTC
Source organism: Drosophila takahashii (assembly GCF_030179915.1). Classification (NCBI taxonomy): domain Eukaryota; kingdom Metazoa; phylum Arthropoda; class Insecta; order Diptera; family Drosophilidae; genus Drosophila; species Drosophila takahashii. The sequence continues at coordinate 4,827,424 of NC_091679.1, read as the reverse complement.
CTATGGTGGGAACCTTTAGTAAATAGTTCACACACATTTTTGTTAAACGCTCCCATCATCAGGTCGTCCAATATTAAAAGAATAGGTTCATTTGTTTCATTTTCAATTGTTTCAGGAACTCCTTTAAAGTATTCAACATTATTAAAATTAGGCTTGGCGCTCTCCTCTCCATAACACCAAATAATTCGATCTATTGAAATATTAAAAAGATCGCTTTTCTTAGTAATTAGATTTTCCAAAAAGGTTGTTTTTCCCGATCCTGATGGTCCACAAATTAGCATTGTGAAAGGATGTATAAATTGCGTAAACATTTTTTATATATTATTTAAAGCTTTTATTTTATTCAACATAAATTTTAAAAGATTTGATTTATTTTCTTATATAATGTTTTATAAATTACACTAGTCTTTTTTATGTTTCTCCTGATCGCGTTTCTTGGCACAGTTCTTATCGAAATGCGTATCAGATCCGCAATAATTACAATAAATAAGTTGCTTATATCCCTTTTTACTAGGATCATTTCCAAAAAATTTCTTAAAGGATTCCATACTGTAGAAGAACCGGATTGGTTCACTAAATATGTTTTACTGAATTTTAAACATATGTTTCACCGTTACTGTATATTTCATAATTTGTGTTTTCTAAGAATACAAATAGCTTAAACAAATTATTTAGTGAACACCGTAGTGGACGTTTTTTCTTATGTATTCTACAATTAGTGAAAAAATTGGGTAGTTGGGTTAAACTTTTTCCAATATCAATATCGATAATGTTTGTCGATAAATACTTAGTTAAAAAATGTTTTTTAATTTCACCGCGAACAATTACTGTATGATACTTATTAAGTGGTGTTAGTATTTCTTCAAGACATGTATACGGAATATCTCCAGCTGACCAATCCAATCCGTTTATATTCTGCTGATTTAGGTGTTGCTGCTTAAGGGCTCCATCATCCAATTCTTTTATGTTAAATGGAGGTTGAAAATGAAAAAAATTTGGTATTACAGTTCCCGCAGCCATGAATGCCAGCTCCTTAACAAAAACTTGTTTATTGTTTCCAAGTACATATTGAAAATCTACTATAATGCTCGAATTACGATCAACAATGTTCATGATTGGTTGAGATTTTTTAATCAACTGAGGGTGTGCTTGTGAGGGCTTTTTCCTTTATATACCGGTAAGAGTTGGACATACTTGCAGTTTAAATAAAGTACTCTTACCTAATGGACATGTGTGTGACAGTACGTTTTTGTAATTAATCAGTATGGTAACAAAATTGAGTTTGATTCTGAGTCCTGGAGATCATTACTACGATTAGCTATATTTTTTACTACATTTTTATGTTGGAATTCTATATTACGACAGCAAGTAATATTCCTCTACAATAATCATATTATTCCTAAGTGTGCATCTTTACAAAGATTTGATATTCAATTATCTGATCTAGAGGGATCCTATGACAAAGATGTACAAATAGATTTAACGCGATTATGTTTTGAAATTTCAAAAAAGATGCGTACAGAAATAAAAAGAGACGTACTTGTATATAAGCAAACACTATTAGCTAAGCAATCATCGTCATCTAATAAAAAATAAAACACTATTAAATCATCATCCTAAAATGAGCAAACAACAAGTTGTTGATGAAATTCACAAACCAGCGCGAAAAACTTTATTCGCCGAAAGTTCGTTCAGAAAGGGTTAAATGACACATGGCAAATTGATTTAGTTGAAATGATTCCGTTTAGGCAAGAAAATAAGGGTTTCAGATATTTACTGACCGTTATTGACACGTTCTCAAAGTATGCCTACGCTGAAGCAGTTAAGACAAAGTCTGCTCAGGATGTAGCAGAGGCAATGAAAACTGTTTTTAAAAAGAGTAAAATTAAACCCAAGAATATTCAGTCAGATCAAGGAAAAGAATTTTTTAATTCCACTTTTAAGGAATTAATTACCAAATTTCAGATTAATCATTATCATACCTATACGCATCTTAAGGCTTCTATATGTGAGCGCTTCAATCGAACATTAAAAAATCGTATGTGGAAAATGTTTAGTATGCAGGGGAAATATAGGTGGATTATTAATATCAATTACCTCGTAGAACAATACAACAATTCATATCACCGAACAATTAAAATGAAACCTATAGAGGTCAACTCTAAAAATGAAGAGTTTATTTTAAAATCAGTGTATAGTATTCCAAAAACATTTCCAAAACATAAATTTTCCGTAGGTGATTTCGTAAGAATAAGTAAATACAAGGGAATATTCATGAAGGGGTATGAACCAAATTGGACCACAGAAGTTTTTAAAATTTTGAAAGTTAAGTGTACCAACCCTGTTACATATGAAATAGAAGATTATATGAGTACCCCTATTAAAGGGTCATTTTATCAAGAGTAACTTCAAAAAGTAAAAGATAAAAATGCTTTCCTAGTAGAGAAAATACTTAAGAGAAAAAATAACCAGGTGCTAGTAAAGTGGAGCGGTTTTGATTCCAGTCACAACTCATGGATTTCTGTAAATGACCTGTTAAAGTAATAAAACGCAACACAAGTAAATTAAATTTTGCTTTTTTTATTATTGTTATTTTTTTTATTTTTTTTATTTACATTTATTTATATATTTATGTAATGTTATTATACAAATATTTCTTATTACTATGTTGGGTTACTGCTAAGATTTTCAATATTATAATGACCATGAGCTAATGTGTTACAATTATCTGATAAAATATATCTCTTATCATCCTTATAATTTAGACTAATTTTATTCATAATTTCTGTATAGAGGATGTGGGATCTACTACGAATTACTCGCTGATCTCCATAAAATGTTTTTTTATATTTTATACATTCGATATAATCTTCATGATTTAGTTTCTTAATAACTGATTTCTTAGCACCTTTAATTTTTTTTATACAATCGCTTTCATTTCCTTCCTTATCAACTAAACAGGAATACGCCTTAGCTTTCAGTCCTGCAAAGGAAGTCATTACCCTACCGGCATGTTCATCCTTCATTTTTCCTGGCTCTCTATTATTAGCCTGAACTATATTAAATTGGTTTTCTATCTTATAATTCGAGGTATCGAAGCGTTCAGGATTATTTTTAATAGTTTCATAAAAATCTTCTTCTGAAGATAAAATTAATGAATCTGTATCCATATATATAATTTTAGAAGAAGGACTTTTAAGCAATAGAAAGTTATAATAAAATTCATACATTAGCCATTTTGATAATTCCAAAACAGCAACTCCTATGTACAACCCTAGTCAAAAGTATTTTCTCAAATTTGAATGTTAACTGTACTCATATTTTGAACTTATAATATAAACATTTTGGCACCTATGGAAAGAGCACTTCAATTCCGTTTAAATGACACAAAAATTTTCTTAACCCATTAAGCACCCTTTGAAAAGTGAGCAAATTAGACAATTTTTTTTGAAAATAAAATTTTCAACTTTTTCCCTGGGGCTTAAAACAAAAATGTTTTGATGCAAAGTTGTTCCCCAATCAAAATTAATAATAACTGCAAAAAAAAAAATTTCAAAATATTTTTCCTTGTATTTTTTATGATTTTTTGAAAATAGCTATTTTTGCCGCTTTTTCTTCCTTTTCATACAAAATTTTACTGAGAGGTCTCCATTCAAAAAATCATAAAAAATACAAGGAAAAATATTTTGAAATTTTTTTTTTTGCAGTTATTATTAATTTTGATTGGGGAACAACTTTGCATCAAAACATTTTTGTTTTAAGCCCCAGGAAAAAAGTCGAAAATTTGACTTTCGCAAAATTTGCTCACTTTTCAAAGGGGTCTTAATGGGTTAAGAACATTTTTGTGTCATTTAAACGGAATTGAAGTGCTCTTTCTATAGGTGCCAAAAGTTTATATTATTAGTTCAAAATATAAGTACAGTTAACATTTACATTTGTGAAAATACTTTTGACCACCCCTGTATATTGGTTTATCATACAAAATTTGTGTTGGAGTTGACTCAATCGCTGCTAGATCAGACCCGAATAGCTCAACGCTATGGAAGTCATGTCTAGCTATGCGTTGTCTAAAACCTGGAGAATTTTGTTTTGACTTATAGTGTTTTATTAAAACTATGCTCCTACGCTTAGCGACATTTTCCATTGTTTTTCCATATATCGCATTATTCATTAACTTAAAAAAGTTTTTTTCGAAATAATTTTTAGCTAGTTTTCTTTGATTAGTATTCAAGTCAATATATGGCTTTAACCAACATGATTGATTAAAGGATAAAATCCTGTGTATATTTTTTACAACTAATCCATGATCAATACATAGCTGAAGCTGCTTTAAATGAATAATGTATTCGCTTTTATTTGTCAAATCCGCTATCAATTTTTCCTGCTTCCCTCCGGGAGGAATTTTCTTTTCTGGACAGAATGGCAAGTAGTTATGTGAATCATGCCGGTCAGTAAGATATTCTAAGTCCACTTCTAATATTTATCCCACATTTCCATCATTAGAAATATTTTTATAATCGAACGTGTCTATTTGTTTCCTATTCAGAAATTTAAACCCTGAAAGTGGTAAGGGTTGACTCATTGCCCATCCATATAAATTATTTGCATCAATATAACTAAGAAAGTTATTTGGTTTACTGTTGTCGAAGTTATTTAAATATTTGTTATTAGCAATAGAAATTCTTTGGGTGCATTGAGTTAACCCTCCTCGTGTTGCTCTTTTCAAAAAATTGAACATGTCTCCATCGCTAATCAGTTCTAAATTTACATTAATATACTTGAGCATAGCATCCCAAGATATTGACGGTGCGGTTACATAGTTAATAGGGTCTAACTTATAAATTCTTCTACAAATTTCCCTAAAGTTTTCAAACACATCGGTTAAAATTAAAACGTCACTTTCTAAATAAAGTTTTAAATAATCTCTTATAGATTTACAATTAAAAGTTCTCCAAACCTTTGGGCAAAATTGTAATCATCAGTACTACAGTTTTCTTCAATTAGAGAATTATAAAAACTATCAATGCCAGGAAGTTGGGTCTCATCAAATTTTTCAAAACTATCTAAATAATCGTATGGGATGACACCCTTCCTACGCATTTGCTTAAATTTTTCACCCTGAAACTTAGTACTAAGAACTTTAAAGTGTTTATCCTCTAAATAACTAGATAGTTTTTCTAAGCTTGAACTTAAAAACCTGATTGAATCTATATATCTTATTTTATATCTACTTTTTGAATTTATTTTAATTGTCTGCGTTAGTGCTATGTAAAGTTCTTTATTACAAGGTATGGGACTTAAGTCTCCTTCTAATTCAGTGATAAATAAATGTATATCATATTTAGATAAGTTATGAAAAACTACAGGAAAGAAGGTGTTCGTAGAATTACTTTTTATTGTTTTATAATTTTAGGTTGCCCCTAGAACATAATCTAGTGACAGTAGGCCGCTAAACCAACACTTGAATTGGTTTAACTCGGAGATGTTGAATACACAAGTATTGCTTGAGTACTGATTTTATTTGGGAATATCTGGGGCTTATATACATGATTTCAGAGTCAAGGGGGCCACCCTGGCGAAGGTATCGCATGGGGGTTTGTTAGTTATAAATACATTGCATCACTTAGGTTCTAAGATATACAGAAATACAAAGTCATACAATTTGTCTCCCATGCAAGGGATTAATAGGCTAGGGTTAGTAAAAATAGAATGCTGGAACGGCAGGTAGCGGGGTTTGAGCTGGCGCTGGCTGTGGCTGCTGTTGACATCTTAGGGACTCAAGTGCAGGCGCTAACATACTCCCGGCCGTTGAACAGGTGTTCAACATCATCCAATGTTGATCTCAAAGGCGTCGGACGAAGGCATCAGATGGTGCATCCTTGATGAGCTGAGAAACCGAGGTTGTTCTGCTAGTTCGATGTCCTTTGAAGATGATGACGTTTGTGGAGGTGTCTTCTTTTGGAATCGTTTCCACAAGTAAACGACTATGACTCCGAGTGACAAAAACAAGGCAACATAGGCACTTATGTGGTGGTGTGGTAGATCAATGATCTCTGTTGGCATTTTTATTTTGAGCCTGGGAAGTAATTCCTTACTAAGATCATTTAGCTCATTATAACTCAACTTCAATGAATTATTTAAATTTGAAATCTTAGTATCCGCTGCAGACGATTGATTTAAATTGCCAAATCGAGCATATGACAATTTCATCGCTCCTGTTGACGTCACTTGATGGCCAATCACACTAAGAATTGAGTTTCGTAGAGTGCACTTTGGGTCCAAAACTAGAAGTCCAGTATTATCAATATTAATGGTTGATAATTGATCGCCACATACTGCAGAGAGCTCCATTGGTGCTTGCATTGAGAAAATCCATTGATTTTTGGCCTTTAGTCTTTGCCATGAAAGGGATTTCGTAGATGTCACAGTTTGGCATAGTGACGACGATTTGTTATTAAACAATTGAAATTCGCAGTGATTGTCAATTGAAAATATCATTTGCTTATCTGAGCAAATATATACGTCCTCGTTAATGGACTTGCATAGATCAAATTCTTTAGCTGTCATAGCAATGAATTGATCTCTGTGTTGATTCACAGCTATAATTGGATGTTCAATATCCAGTGATATCATTTTGTTGTCGACTATCACAGGTATTGGTACCAAATTATAAAGCTCAAAAAGCTGCGTTGAGATCAAAGGCAGTGTAATTTTGAAGATGACATAATCCTTTACCACCTTTGCTTCTGCTTTCATCAACTTGTACAATTGTAACACATCGTCCTTAATCATGGGAAGCATTTTTCCTTGAGGCATATGAGTTTTAAGTTTATGTATATGCTCTTGAAGTTGCTTTGGCAATACGAGCAGCGGACTTATTTCATTGTGATGAACATTTGTCAACACATGCGAAATTTCTGACTGGACTCTTTGAATACTGGCCGCCAATACACTCAATTGATTGGTTAGTGCTATATACCATTGAAAGGTTTTTAATGAATCAAGTCGCGCGTTGGTTAAATCCACTCTTTGCTGGTTCATGATTCTGATTCTTCTGTCAATAGCGGCCTCATCTCTTTTCATTATATTTATGGTGGAATCAATTATTGATGTTTGATTCTTCACCAATTCCAAGAGGTAATCTTCATTCGTTTTGACCTTTTCAATGGTCAACGACATCTTTTTGGCATACTCCGTGTCCAATACTCCAAAGAGACTGCTGGCATTATTTCCAACAATGTTCAGCGGCGAGCGTCTATTCCTGGACATATGGAGTAACTCATTCTCAGTTCGAATTTCCTCGTCGACGTGTTGAAAATGCATGTATAACGCAGCACATGCTTGTACTGGTTGTATGTGAGAACACATTTGGCCGACCTTTATCGTTCCAAGGTAAAATGTTTTTACGTCCTCCAAATAAGGTTTTAAATCGTAATATGCGATAATTGTCCAATCAGCAGTTTCCAGTTGAATTGTCCCAAGTTTTTCATAGTAAATTCCAGGTTTTGATCCCAACCTGGTTATATTTATTGGACTTGCCACAGCTAGTGGTAGCAGCAGTAGAAGGATTAGCAAGGGCATTGACAGGAGGGGAAGGGTTGTGCCTTTGCGCCTTTTTGGTTCCTGATCATCCTTCTCATCCTTCTCATCTTCGTCATTTATATCCTTACGTTTTTCTCCTAGATCCTCTTGACGAAAAAGTGGAGCAAGATTATGAATCGCTCTATTTAATACACCTTTTGGAGTGTCAACCTCTACAACTCGTACATATCCATCTGGGCCTGGAAGGAGCCTTAAAATCCGTCCAATGGGCCAATGAAGCATAGGCACATTGTCTTCTTTTAGAATTACCATCATGCCCTCTTTTACGTTTTGATATGCTTTTTTCCATTTAGGATGTTGTTGAAGACTTGTTAAGTATTCACTGGACCATTGCATCCAAAATTCGTGCTTCAGTGACTGCACCTGATCCCACTGTGCAGATAGGGATTTTATTTTTAATGGCTCGGGATCTGGTTGTGCTACAAGTGGCTCTCCAATCAGGAAATGACCAGGTGTAATGAACGTCCGATCCTTTGGATCATCAGAAATTGGAGTTAGTGGTCGGGAATTTAACACAGCTTCGACATTTGTTATAACTGTGCTTAACTGCTCAAACGTGAGCTCAGCAGTGGTCACCTTTTTCAACAATAATGTTTTTGCTGACTTTACTGCTGCTTCCCATAACCCACCAAAGTGAGGTGCTCTTGGCGGAATGAATTTAAATTGAATTCCTTTTGTGTTACATAGCTGCACTATGGAGTTCTTAGCTTCCTGGGAGTGTATAGTTTCCTTCAATTCCATTAGCTGGTTGTTGGCTCCTACAAAGTTTGTTGCATTGTCGCAGTATAAAGTTTTGCACCTTCCACGACGGCTTATGAACCTTTGTAGCGCTCCAAGAAATGCTGCAGTTGTTAAATCTCCAACGACTTCCAGATGTACCGCCTTCGTCGCAAAACATACAAATACGGCGATGTATGCTTTATCAGGTCGCTTGCCTCGGACCTTGTAATGAATCTTCAAGGGTCCACAAAAATCCACTCCAGAGTTTAGGAATGGTCTATTTTGAGAAACCCTATGCTCTGGTAGTTTTCCCATAACTTGCGACATCAATTTTGGACGATATCTTGTACATGGAATGCATTTCATGATTACATTCCTAACCATGGAAGTGGCTTTGACAATATGATATTGTTGTCGAGCAATACCCTTCAAGGTATTTTGGCCACAATGCATATTTTCGGTATGTAGTTTTACTAACAACATTTTCACAATTTCGTCGTTGTAAGGCAATAAATATGGATTCCTTGCATCACGAGAAATTGGTGCGTTTTCGATTCTTGTTCCTACTCTAATAATAGAGTTTTCGTCCAAAAACAAGTCAAGAGAGGACACCTTACTGCTGCTGGGTATCGGTCGTTCAGGATGTCGATGTAGATGTTTCAGCTCATCTGCGAAGTCAGCTTGTTGTACACATCGTACTATTATCCTCCTGGCTTGTTCCAATTCGTCCAACTCTAGCAGCACTGTATCCTTCCTGTTTTTACGATAACAGAATCGTAACATATAGGCAATTATACGTTGTAGACGATTAAATAAGTTTCCGTGGTTAATACGGTATATTTCGTCTCCTTCCGAACTTGTTGCAAGAGTGACTATTTTTAGCTTTCTCTCCAAAGAGATGCTGTTGTTTTTAGGGGCCTTAAAGAGGGATGGCCATTTCTCTTCAGGTCCGTGAAGAAATAGTGGTCCGTATAACCATAAAGTGTGTGCGCCTAATTGAGCTGCGCGGATTCCTCTTGATAACACATCTGCGGCGTTGAGATTTGATGACACATGTCTCCATTGGTTTGGACTGGATGTGTCTTGTATTTTGGACAATCTATTTGCAACGAATGTATGGAAATTCGATGCCTTTGCATTGATCCAACAAAGTACTATTGTTGAATCTGTCCAGTAAAATGTTTTAATGGATTCTGTGTTAAGTCTTAGATCCTTTTTGACTTTGTCGGCCAGTTCGGCTCCTAGAACAGCCGCGCACAACTCCAACCGTGGTAGGGTTTGTTTTTCTAGAGGCGCTACTCTTGACTTAGCGCACAACAAACGTACAGTTGTTTGTTTGTTTTTATAAATGGCTCTTACGTAAACAGCTGCACCAAACGCCCTCTCAGAAGCATCCACGAATATGTGTAGCTCCTGTTTTTGTGGGACTTTCCCATCATAAATGTGACGTGGAATTTTCATTTTGTTTAAATGTTGCAGATCCTGTCTGATGGCCTCCCACCTTTCCTTTAGGGAATCTGATATTTCCGTATCCCAATCCAGTTGTTGAAGTGACAGGGTTTGCAGAAATATTTTGGCCCTTATTATCACTGGTGAAAACAGGCCAAGAGGATCGAATATTTGACCGACCTCAGAAGCTACCACTCTTTTAGTAATGCTCTGAGTTTTTTGCTCTTGTGCTCTGCCACACAAATGATCGTCCTTTGGAGTCCATATAATTCCCAGTGTTTTTACACTGGTATGTTCTAAAGCTGCACCCAAATTTATGGTGCTGACGACGTCTTCAGGTAGGAATCCTTTTAATAATTGGTGTGTATTAGAGCACCATTTTCTTAGTTTAAATCCGCACGGCAGCAGGATTTTATTTAGTTCTTGTTGAATCCTTTCTGCGTCCTGTATCGTGTCTGCTCCGGTCAAGCAATCATCCACATAAAAATCGTTTTTTAATGCGGCTGCTCCTAGTGGCCATTTTTCAGAGTTAATTTTGGCTAAATGTTCCAAGCATTTAGTGGCCAGGAACGGAGCTGATGTTGTGCCATATGTCACCGTCTTTAACCTATAATACTTTATTGGTTCATTTGAATCATATCGCCAAACAATCATTTGGTTAAATTGATCATTTGGATTCAACCATACTTGGCGATACATTTTTTCAATGTCTGCAGTGAAGACATATTTGTGAGTTCTGAATCTCAATAATATAGAGAACAGATCACTCTGAACAACTGGTCCTGGATGCAGCACGTCATTCAAAGATTTTCCTGACGACGTTTTACAGGAGGCATCAAAGACTACTCTTAATTTCGTAGTAGTGCTCTCTGGTTTCAGAGCACAATGATGTGGGATGAAGTAGTGAGCCTTCGGTATTTGTTCCGGCATCACTTGCTTCATATGGCCAAGTTTTTCATATTCTGCCATAAATTCGTTGTACATCCTCTTAATTTCTGGACAGGTCCTTTTTTCCAACGAATAGAAGCGCCTTGTAGCGATATCGCAAGACTTGCCCAGGGCTGAAGGATCTTCAGAAAACGGTAATCTGACTATTAATCTGCCATCTTGTGCGTGCTGAAGATTATTAATAAAGTGCTTTTCGCAGTGCCTTTCTTCTGGAGTCCTGTATTTTCTAATTGGCTCTAATTGGTCCAACTTCCAAAACCTTTCCAACGATGATTTCGCTTCCTCAGCTGAGGAAACTACCATGCAGTTCTGTGGCATTTTTGCACTCATGTTAACCTTTCCAGCAACGATCCAAAATTCAAAAAATTCATAAAATAATTCATTCAATTCATTCAATTCGAAATGAATTAGAACAACATTCAATTTATTTTACATAGAATTGAATTAAACAAATCAGAAATTTCATGGCATACTATGATAAAACAAAAATTGAATGATTCATGCAGGGCTCTAATAAAGAGTCGCCAGTTGACTATTTTAAATTTGAGATTTAAATCGACGATTATCCTGGGAATCGCCAAGTTGACTCCAGTAAATCGGATTTATTTTTTGAAGATATGTATAAAGAGTTGCCAGTTGACTACTTTAAATTTGAGATTTAAATCGACGATTATCCTGGGAATCGCCAAGTTGACTCCAGTAAATCGGATTTATTTTTTGTTGTTAATAAAGTAAGAAGAATCGCCAAGTTGACTACTTCTACTTATAAATTGTTTAAATATTGGAGTCGCCAAATTGACTTCCAATAATTTCGTAACAGATCGCCAAGTTGATAAGTTACTCCTTGAAACAATGTTCAAGTTGTTCGGGAAAACGGTCGGAGTTTTATTCGAGCCAGATTTCCCTAGTTATCTTTTCTGTTAATCAAATGATAAAAACAGATTTAAGACAACATAAAAAATCTAGATGATTCGATCGCCAAGTTGATCGAGAATCTGTCTAGTTCGTATGTGTAGAAATTAGTCGCCAAGTTGACTAGAATTTCATACACTGGTCGGGGTCACCAAAATGTTCGTAGAATTACTTTTTATTGTTTTATAATTTTAGGTTGCCCCTAGAACATAATCTAGTGACAGTAGGCCGCTAAACCAACACTTGAATTGGTTTAACTCGGAGATGTTGAATACACAAGTATTGCTTGAGTACTGATTTTATTTGGGAATATCTGGGGTTTATATACATGATTTCAGAGTCAAGGGGGCCACCCTGGCGAAGGTATCGCATGGGGGTTTGTTAGTTATAAATACATTGCATCACTTAGGTTCTAAGATATACAGAAATACAAAGTCATACAATTTGTCTCCCATGCAAGGGATTAATAGGCTAGGGTTAGTAAAAATAGAATGCTGGAACGGCAGGTAGCGGGGTTTGAGCTGGCGCTGGCTGTGGCTGCTGTTGACATCTTAGGGACTCAAGTGCAGGCGCTAACAGAAGGGATCAATTAATTTATATTTAGGCTTACAATTTTTATGAATGGGACCAATGTACTTTCCAGTAAATTGATCGTAGTGATTATCCAGGTCCTCAGCATTTATTCCTTTTTCACAGGCGCAGCAACAACCTTCCTGTTCATCTTCATTGATTGAGTCGGTACTCGGATTTTTCGGGGTTGACCAATATTTGTAATACAAACTCTCAGTTTTTTCTTTGAGTGATTCACAAAATTTTTTAATGCAGCCAGGGCCTATAATATTTAGAAAAAAAATTTTATTAGTATTAAATATTTATATCTTTTTTATTTTTTATACATACCTTCATAGGTACATAATTCGTTAAGAGCCGGATAATATTTATGTGCTATGTAAAATGACACTGCACATGCAGTATGCCTCTGCACTTTTGTTGTCGACGAAGTAGTTGATAAGTTTAGGCATGTACTGTAATTTTCAAGCACAGCCTCAATGTCGGCATATATCACCACCGGAGGTGATAATTTTTTGTGAATGGTGTTAAAGGATGTTGTGGTATTCGGTTCTGGATAGAAGGAGGCCACTTTTCCGCACTCGAGCTTGTTATGCGTGGTATTCCTTACAGTGAAAAATTGTAAGCAGTTGTCACAAAAGTATCCTCCCGCCTTCGATTTTGAATGTTGCGAGTAGCATAAAGTCTTCACACTTGTTATGTAATATTAACATGTTTAGAACAAATAGATTTTGTTCTAAAGGTTGGTCCGATAACTTTTTCACCATTATCATCAATTTCGTAAATGTTAATGCTGAAGTCTGCATTATTTTTTTGAAACTGATTTATTCCTTTATTTGTGATTGGAAACTCGATTCCCGAAAAATCCAATCTAATTCCGTCATATACAATTATATCATCATTGATATTTATTTGATAATTCTTGGGGTCGGTCAATTTTTTTCTCTCATACTTTCTTTGTTCTTTTGTTGCAAAGGTAGTACTCTCATGGCGTTTATTAGCTACATATGCTAGTATACACCACTTAAAACAAAATACATCTGTATTTTGTATATTTATAAGTGCATTTCGGTGTCTTATCGAATTCGGAGCCATAATGTAGCCGCTAGCAGGGATGTCTTCTAGCTTTATTATCATGATTTCGAAAAATGTTAAATTTTTAATTGCCCAACCAGAGTCTTTTTCTTCGAACTCACTGCTCAATGTTAATAGACTATCTATTGCCGTGTTTAACTCAAGAATAATGTTTTCAATTTGGTATATCGATCTATATGCAGTTGCGAAATTTTTTGTTGTTTCCACTGTGCCTCCTTCTTCTGTTTGCTTTATATAGGTACCATAAACTTTTAGGTTGAATTTAATGGCTGTATATTCTAACATGCAATGCTTTATAATATAAATTAAATTTTTCTGACAATTTTGGTAAAATTCTTTTAAATCAATAGTATTTTCCGCAGAACTATTAATTTGATAAGATTTGACTGGAAACGTAGTTTCTGATCTAAGTCGAATAATATTTTTATTATTGTGGACCTCTCGGCGCGATGCATTTTTATGGTTATCGGTTAATATATGCCGACGTTCTCTTGAGGCCAGATATTTTTCACCGCAAGTAGAACATAAAAGTTCATCTTCTAATTCATTTTCGGTCACAGTTTTTTTAATTTTTTTGGGACTATCAAGTATTTCCTCACCCTCCTCCACTCTCATTCGTTTGCGAGCATTAGCGGATGTCGTAGGAAGATCATCTAAATTTGGGATACTTAGATTCAATGCATTTTTATGCACATCGCTTAATATATGTTGATCTTCTCTGGAGGACAAATATTGTTCACCGCAAGTAAAACATAAAAGTTCATCTTGCAAATCATTTTCGGTAATATTGTGGTGATGTTCACTTGTGGCCAAATATTTTTCACCGCAAGTAAAACATAAAAGTTAATCTTGCAAATCATTTTCGGTAATTTTGTGGTGATGTTCTTTTGAAGCCAAATATTTTTCACCGCAAGAAAAACATAAAAGTTCATCTTGCAAATCATTTTCGGTAATTTTGTGGTGATGTTCTCTTGAGGCAAGATATTTTTCTCCACAAGTATAACATAAAAGTTCATCTTCTAATTCATTTATGATTTCGGTAATTTCAACTTCTTTATGTTGATCAACTGTCTCCTTACCCTTCTCCACTCTCATTCGTTTGAGAGCATTAGCGGATGTTGTAGGACGATCGTCTAAATTTGATATACTTTGATTCAATTGGTCCTGGTGCTGTGGTTCTTGAGGTTGTTGCTCCTGGTGTTTGTGTTGCTGTTGTTGTTCCTGTTGTTGTTGTTGTTCCTGTTGTTGTAGTTGTTCGTGTTGTTGTTTTGATTGTCGTTTCCCACCATTCATTAATATTTCGAACGCATTTTTGCGTCCTTCACAGTTTTGATAGTGCTTATCAAAAACATAATTGTTGATCAGGGTAGAGCATAAGTCACATCTTATTTTAGATTTTGCCATTAAAACCTGGAAAGCATTCCTACGCTTTAAGCACTTGGCATGATGAGCTTCAAACTCACTTATCTCAATATTTTTACTGCACAAATCACAAACAATTGAGAACACCATTTTTGGTTTTAGTTTTAGTTTCAGTTTTATTTATTTTGTTGATATAGGTATATTTATATATATATATATATATATATATATATATATATATATATATATATATTATGCGTAAATAAGTGTAAATTTTTAATAAATTTAACCGAAATCAACGTAAACGATTAAACACAACTTGAATTGTTACGCGCAATAACAGATACCGAAACGGATCGAATATTCAATTAGAATTCAGTACTGAGGCATTTAAAGAACTGATCCTGAGCAATTTGAGTGGTGTCATTTTTATACCCGTTACTCGTAGAGTAAAAGGGTATATTAGATTCGTGCAAAAGTATGTAACAGGTAGAAGGAAGCGTTTCCGACCCCATAAAGTATATATATTCTTGATCAGGGGCACTAGCCGAGTCGATCTAGCCATGTCCGTCTGTCCGTCTGTCTGTCCGTCTGTCTGTCTGTCTGTCTGTCTGTCCGTATGAACGCTGAGATCTCAGAAACTACAAAAGCTAGAAGGTTGAGATTTTCCACACATATTCTTGGTCTTCCTACGCAGCGCAAGTTTATTTCAGACGAGCGCCACGCCCTCTCTAACGCCCACAATCGCCCACTAACGATTTTAAAATGTGTCTGGCGGCCACACCTTTAAAAATTTCCGAGAAGTATAAATGGAATTTTGTTGTGTATATTTATACCTATCAAAATGTAGAAGACATTTTTCAAATCGGACCATTCATTAAAAAGTTATACGCAATCCAAAAATATATATCCATCTCCCTCGCACTCCTTTTAGCCGAGTGACGGGTATTAGATAGTCGGGACACGAACCCGACTATAGCGTTCTCTCTTGTTATAGCCTAGAATGCTCACTTAACAGGTTGTTATCTACAGGGAGTGCATACAGGCATGTTGTACTCCTAGGACCAATCCGATTGGTTCTCGAATATACGAAGCAGACCAAGACCCCAGTCGAATGGTTATTAGAGGGAAAAGGAATACAAGTTTACAAGGTTACGATGGTTAAGGAAAGGTAATCTCTGTGTAAGCAAGATACGATACATTTGCACAAGACGTTGCAATGCAACCATTTTCTCAAGCCTTAAGCTAAAAGTAGCTAGAATAAGCGGGAGCGGCGATTTTTTTTATTAGTTATGTATAAAATCGTAAATTAGTTTACAGACGCAAACATATACAATTCCCATAATCAGTGTGTTTGATATCCGAAGGAATCCTATCGTTTTATTGCATTTCAAAATATTGTGACCCCTCGTTATCTTCTAAGAACAACCCGGAGAAACTGCACGTGCACCCACGAACTCGAGTATCACCCCCTACCCTCAAGTCCTTGTGTGTGTGTGTGTGCCTGCTTGTGCGTGGCTGCTTGTGCGAAAGGTGTGAAATTAAAATTTTTAAATTTTATATCAAAATGTACAATTTTAATTTTAGAATCATGAAAATTATACCAATGAAAAGGTCTTGAAAAATGCTTTCCAATGACACCAAACTTTTTATACCCTTGCAGAGGGTATTATGATTTCAGTCAGAAGTTTGCAACGCAGTGAAGGAGACGTTTCCGACCCCATAAAGTATATATATTCTTGATCAGCATCACAAGACGAGTCGATCTAGCCATGTCCGTCTGTCCGTCCGTCTGTCCGTCTGTCCGTCTGTCTGTTTCTACGCAAACTAGTCTCTCAGTTTTTGAGCTATCGGGACAAAACTTTCGCAAAAGTCTTCTTTCTATTGCAGGTAGTATATATGTCGGAGCCGACCGGATCGGACAACTATATCTTATAGCTCCCATAGTAACAATCGGAAAAAAAAGCTTTAAAAAATTCTAGCTTCGGTGTTTTTTGAAATAATACCTTCTACTTTTGGGGATGTTATTTTTTAAATATTTCTGAATTTCGAATTAATTATTTAAAAAATCGGACTACTATATCATATAGCTGCCATAGGAAAATGAATGGAAAAGTAATAGGAAATAAATTCAAGCTTCTTTGGTTTTTATTGTATTATCTTCTACTCTAGGATATGACTCTTTTTAAATATTTCCGAATTTCAATTTTAATTTAATCAAAATCGGACGACTATATCATATAGCTGCCATAGGAACGATCGGAAAATTAATGGAAAAGTAATAGGAAATTTATTTATTTTTTATTTTGTCATATTAAAGCTAGTATACAATACTAAAATTAATTTTAAAGAAAATGGCACTGGAAACTGAAGTCCTTCGGCCAGGTTATTAGAGTTTAATTATTATGTCTATATTCTGAGATGGGTTTTATTAACAAATTCCTTAATTCTTTTAATATTTGATTTGGAGGAGGATTTGAGTAGGGAAGATGGGAGGGTGACGGATCCAAAAATGGAGGTGCGTATGGGCTTTAAGGCCTGGCAGCTGTCGAGAAGATGGTCGGTTGAAAAAGTCCTGTCTCCGCAGAAGCGGCAGGGAGGGCAAGCAGATCCTTGAAGAAGGTGTTCGTGCGTTTCCTGTGTATGTCCAATGCGAAGGCGGGTGTAAATCCTGCGATCGAGTTTGTTGAGGTCTTTTGGAAATATAGTTTTTTCGCAGGCTGTGTTTAGCGCTTTATATCTGTGGGTAAAACCTTCCCAATCAGCGATTATCTTTTGTTTGTTGGTGGTTTTAATTAGCTTGGAGATGTCTCTGGCGTTGATGGGTGTGAATTGAACGGTTGGGGCTGTGCTCATAAATCGAGCAGCCGCGTCCGCTTGTTCGTTCCCAGGAATACCCTGGTGGCTGGGGGCCCAAACGATGGTTATTTTGGATTTGCTCAGGGTAACGATGTTCCGTATTTGGCTTATTGTTGGATCTGTTTGCCAGGGATTTTCCAACGCTGAGATGGTGGAAAGGCTGTCGGTGCAGATGGCGAATTTCCCTTTACCTTTGTTGGCGTATACGCAGGCCTGAAGTACTGCGAAAGCCTCAATGGTAAATATCGAGTTGATGTTGGGAAGGGATCCTCCCGCGATGATGTCGTTATCCTTGTCGACAACTGCGAAGGTAGATGAAGATTCGGTTTTAGAACCATCCGAGTAAAGCCAATTCCTTGGGCCCAGTTGGTTTTTGAGAAGACTAAATTGGGCTTTGAAAATTGAGCTTGGTGTGTCGTTTTTAGTATAGAAGTGAAGATCCTTTTTGATGTTTTCCGATACGTCTTTCCAGGGTGGAAGAGACGTAGTTACTTTTCTCTGCTTAGGGACTGATAGCCCAATGAAAGCTGCATGCTTGGCGCATCTATGAAGGGTTGAGGGAACCCTGGGAGTCCGAGTTTTCCTGAAGGAAGCTTTGAAATCCTTTACCAATGATTGATTTGGGCTTGTGAAAAGCCTGGGTATTAGATTGCTGGTGGTT
Organism: Drosophila takahashii; assembly: GCF_030179915.1. Classification (NCBI taxonomy): domain Eukaryota; kingdom Metazoa; phylum Arthropoda; class Insecta; order Diptera; family Drosophilidae; genus Drosophila; species Drosophila takahashii. The sequence continues at coordinate 4,809,246 of NC_091679.1, read as the reverse complement.
TCGGTTAGTCTGTCGAAAATGCTTGGTAGCCCAGCTTCGGCCAGAATGCACCGTACTGGCGATGTTGGAAATGCATTAATTGATCTGCGAACTGGGGTGTTGTAGGGTGCTTGAATTTTCTTCAGGTGTGTTGCTGCACACCAACCATATATTGGGAGTCCGTATTCGATTTTGGACAGAATTAGGGAACGGGTTATGTTTGTTAGGATGTTGGGATGGATATGCGAAAATTTTGAACTTAAAAATTTAATTATGTTAGCTCGGACTTCAAGTTGTTTTCTTAAAGTAATACAATGTTCTTTAAAGCTAAACCTAGAGTCAAACGTGATTCCAAGTATTTTTAAATGCATGACTGGTTCGATGGTCTTATTTCTAAGCTCCAAAGTTGGAAAGCAACAGTGGATTTTGCGACAAATGTGAAGTGTGTGGCATTTTTCTATGGCAAGAGAAGCGCCAGAAGACAATCCCCAGGTTTCTAAGTCCTGGAGAATTTTGAGAAAAGTATTTTTTACAGTGGTAAGGTTTTTTTTTTTGGTGTAAATTATAGCGTCATCTGCGTATAAAGATATGTTTATTTCCTTGTGTTTAGTTATTACAAGGTTTACGTGATCAAAGGCTATGATGAAAAGGACTACCGATAGGGGTGAGCCTTGTGGGATTCCGTTTAGCAGGTTCGCTGAACCAGAGGTCTTGTCGTTGACTCTGACTTTAAAGGTCCTCTTCGTCATAAAGGCTTTAACCAGGTTGTAAAGTCTTGGACCAATGCCCCAAAGCTGGAGTCTTGAGAGAACTGCATGTAGTCCCACGCAATCGAAGGCCTTTTCGAAATCCGTCGCCAGGATGGAGACGTGATTTCTGGTCGAAATGGCATTCGACACGAAATGTTGAATTTTGAGTAGAGCGTCCATAGTGCTGTGGTTCCTTTTGAATGCAACTTGGTTTCCGCTGATCAGTTTGTGGCGGTTAATAAACCACATGAGTCGGAGGGCAATCATTTTTTCAATTATTTTACTTAGGCAGGATATTAGGGAAATTGGCCGATAGCCATTAATTTCTGACGATTTTTTATTGGGCTTTGGGATGGGAATAACGATGGAAGATCGCCAGGTATGGGGGTAATTGCCAGTGGATAACATGCAGTTATATATGTTAAGTAGTCTTTGCTTAAGGCATGGAGGAATCTGTTTTAAGATGGGATAGGAAATTCTATCAGCGCCAGGACATTTGCCCTTAGCTGTTTGGAGAGCGGCCTCGATTTCATGCAGTCTAAATGGAGTGTCCAGACTTAGTGCTGTAGGAGATATTTGGGTAGGGTTGTATGTGGAGGACAGATATGATTCTTTGAGACCTATGTAGACGTTGCTAAAGTTTTCATCAGCTCCGTATTTGGCCCAGACTTCCCTGAATTCTTCTGATATGCAACTGGAGTCAGTTAACAAAGCGTTTGTGGTTTTAATGCATTTTATGGGTATTTTAGGAGAGCCGGCCAGACGATTAATGTCTGACCAAATCTTTTTGGTGGTGGAAAGGGGAGAAATACGTGAGGTAAAGTTTTCGAGGGATTTTCGTTTTTCAGAAAGAACAGTCTTTTTGAAAATGGCATTGGCTCTTTTATAATTTATGAGGTTGGTGGAAGACATTTGGGACTTAAATGTGTGGAAAAGCTTTTGCTTTTTATCCCTGAGCTGTTGAAGCTCCGGGCTCCACCATGGAATTTTCTTTTTATGGGGAATACGTTTGGTTTGGGGGATGGAGGAGTTTGCTGCTGTTCTAATGAATTTCGAGAGTAGAGCGACCTGATGGTTTAGGCATCCGGCGGTCCACTTGGTCTCGAGTTCAGTGCAGATTTTGCCGAAAGTGTTCCAGTCAGCGAGATCGGTTTTATATTTTGGTATGGGTAGGGTTATGTCTGGGGAGAATGGAAAAGCTAAGGAAATAAATATGGGGAAATGATCGCTACCATGTAATTGATCACAAATGGACCAACTGCTTCGGTGAGCGAGTCTTGGTGAGATTAGTGAAATATCTATGTTGGTTATGGTGTTGTGTGTTGAGAGGTGGGTTCCAGATCCGTCGTTTAGGACAACTAGGTTAAATGATGATATAACTCGCTCAACTTTTTTTCCGCGGGAATTAGCGTGAGCCGAACCCCACATAGGGCTCCAGGAGTTAAGGTCTCCTATTAATAGTATAGGACCGGATATTTGATTTAGAGCATGAGAAATGTCGTAGCTAGAAAAGCCTTGACATGGGGGGATGTACATATTTACGATAAAAACGGGATTAGTGAGTTCAAGTTGAATAGCAGTGCAGAGAAGGTTACAATTTATCAATATTTGGGAGTGTGGGATTTGCTGTTTTATGAGTATAGCTACGCCTTGTTTTGCAGAAGTATTATGGGGAAAATTCCAAAAATACCCTTTAAAACCCGGCGGGCATCTAAAGTTTTTAAAGTTATGTGGTAAGTGGGTCTCCTGAAGGCATAATACGTCAGGAGAGCGTTCGGCTATAAGTAGTTTTAATTCGTGATAATTATTGAAAATTCCTTTTATGTTCCATTGTAAAATGTTAATGACCATGGTTAAAGAGAATCAGGGGAAGCTGACGCGGGTTCAACTTCCATAGATGTATCTGAGTCAGATGAGTTTTTACTGGAGTTACTGTTTGATTTCATTTCGTTTAGGAGTTTATCTGCTTCTGATCTAAGAGAGCGGCTGTGTTTAAAGCGCTCTTTGAAATCAGAGTACATCAAAGGGACTGATAGCTGTGAGTATTCACTATTTATGCTGTTAGTGGGTGAAAGAGAATTGCTTGTGCGATTGTGATTTACGAGGTCGTCAGTTGTTTTTGTAGTGGGGCTTGTTAGTACGATTTTTTTAGATGTTGAGGGTTTTGGAGAGGTAATCTCCGAACGGGTATTAGATTTACTTGTGGAAGGCGAAATTAAAAGAGATTGGTATTGAGGGTCTGGGTTGGCAGACTCTTTAGAATGATTGTTGTTGCTTTCATTAATAGTAATCTCTTTTTGAGTATTACTGTTTGTAATGGGTGTAGGGTTTGAGTTTGACACAGCATGTGCATAATTAGGTGAGTGATTGGTTGTTATCGGAGATTGTTGTTTGAGAAACAGTCTAGCTTCTCTTATACTGCATTTTCGTGTAGTTTTAATTCTGATGAGTTCTTTTTGTTGTATATATCTTGGGCAAGAGGGGGAGGAGGAAGGGTGGTCGCCTAAGCAATTTGCGCACTGAGTTCGTGTGCAAGGTTCAGGGCTGTGAGGGGGGAGATTACACCTTTCGCACGTGGCGGAATTTTTGCAAAATTTGGTTGGATGACCAATAAATTGGCACCCCTTGCACCTCATAGGATTGGGAATGTACTCCCTTACCTTGACTGTGTGCCAGGAAACATCAAGTTTGCTTGGTAGGTTGTATTGGTCGAAGGTTACGAGTATAACACCAGAAGGTTTTAGTTTGCCGTCTATTTTCCTAGAGAATTTATATATGGAATGCACATTTTGGTCAGCCAGTTCTTTCACAATTTCGTCATCGGGAACGTTTATAAGAAAGGGAGCATATATAGTGCCCTTCACAAAGTTAAGGGACTGATGAAGTTTGCAATCAATTTCGCATATACCTGCGAGACTTTTAGATTTCAGGAATTTTTCTGCAACGTTTTTGGTTTTCACCAGCATTAGGAGGTTTCCATCGCGAAGGGTAGAAATAGACAATATTTCTTTGCTTATAATATTCAACGCACGATAAACTGCGAAGCAGGAATATTCCGAAATGGGTTTCTTGGGGTCTTTTGATGAAATAATGACGAATTTAGGGTTTTCTTTTGTTGTTTCCGGAAGTTCTGGAAACTCTTCTTGAAATTTAGTAAAGGGTCTTTTCTTTTTTTTCTTGGGGCTTTCGCTGAGCGCTGCAAAGCGATTGTCCCCTAATCTGGGTGGGCCTGGGCCCATGGTTACAAGAGCTTGGACCTTTGGTTAATAGTCAGCGGAACTTGCACGTGAAAAAAAATTAATAACTGTTTATAAGCGAAGAACGGGTGTGTATAAAAACCACGAAAAAAAATAGAGATAAGGCACGGGATTAGGCACGGACGTCTGCGCTCGATGAGGGTTAGTCGGTGACTGAAGTAATAGGAAATAAATTCTAGCTTCTTTGGTTTTTATTGTATTATCTTCTACTCTAGGATATGACTCTTTTTAAATATTTCCAAATTTTAAATTTTAATTTGATCAAAATCGGACGACTATATAATATAGCTGCCATAGGAACGATCGGAAAATTAATGAGAAATATTAGAAAATTGAACATTTTTGCGATTTGTTAATTAATAGGAATGATCTGCATGGGTATATAAGCTTCGGCTGGCCGAAGCTAGCTTCCTTTCTTGGTTTTTTTTTTTTAGTGGTGGTTTAAATATATTTGGGTGATCGGAGAATGTCGTCATTTTTGCCTGTTTTAGGGTAGTAGTGGAGATATAGGTATACGGAGAAACCCGCTGCGGTTCTCCGCTCCCGTGTTCGGCGATCGCGTGACCACCGCTGCCCTACCTCGGTTTTCTTATACGATAAATCTTATACGTAGCTCCTGTTTTTGTGGGACTTTCCCATCATAAATGTGACGTGGAATTTTCATTTTGTTTAAATGTTGCAGATCCTGTCTGATGGCCTCCCACCTTTCCTTTAGGGAATCTGATATTTCCGTATCCCAATCCAGTTGTTGAAGTGACAGGGTTTGCAGAAATATTTTGGCCCTTATTATCACTGGTGAAAACAGGCCAAGAGGATCGAATATTTGACCGACCTCAGAAGCTACCACTCTTTTAGTAATGCTCTGAGTTTTTTGCTCTTGTGCTCTGCCACACAAATGATCGTCCTTTGGAGTCCATATAATTCCCAGTGTTTTTACACTGGTATGTTCTAAAGCTGCACCCAAATTTATGGTGCTGACGACGTCTTCAGGTAGGAATCCTTTTAATAATTGGTGTGTATTAGAGCACCATTTTCTTAGTTTAAATCCGCACGGCAGCAGGATTTTATTTAGTTCTTGTTGAATCCTTTCTGCGTCCTGTATCGTGTCTGCTCCGGTCAAGCAATCATCCACATAAAAATCGTTTTTTAATGCGGCTGCTCCTAGTGGCCATTTTTCAGAGTTAATGTTGGCTAAATGTTCCAAGCATTTAGTGGCCAGGAACGGAGCTGATGTTGTGCCATATGTCACCGTCTTTAACCTATAATACTTTATTGGTTCATTTGAATCATATCGCCAAACAATCATTTGGTTAAATTGATCATTTGGATTCAACCATACTTGGCGATACATTTTTTCAATGTCTGCAGTGAAGACATATTTGTGAGTTCTGAATCTCAATAATATAGAGAACAGATCACTCTGAACAACTGGTCCTGGATGCAGCACGTCATTCAAAGATTTTCCTGACGACGTTTTACAGGAGGCATCAAAGACTACTCTTAATTTCGTAGTAGTGCTCTCTGGTTTCAGAGCACAATGATGTGGGATGAAGTAGTGAGCCTTCGGTATTTGTTCCGGCATCACTTGCTTCATATGGCCAAGTTTTTCATATTCTGCCATAAATTCGTTGTACATCCTCTTAATTTCTGGACAGGTCCTTTTTTCCAACGAATAGAAGCGCCTTGTAGCGATATCGCAAGACTTGCCCAGGGCTGAAGGATCTTCAGAAAACGGTAATCTGACTATTAATCTGCCATCTTGTGCGTGCTGAAGATTATTAATAAAGTGCTTTTCGCAGTGCCTTTCTTCTGGAGTCCTGTATTTTCTAATTGGCTCTAATTGGTCCAACTTCCAAAACCTTTCCAACGATGATTTCGCTTCCTCAGCTGAGGAAACTACCATGCAGTTCTGTGGCATTTTTGCACTCATGTTAACCTTTCCAGCAACGATCCAACCCAATTCAGTATTTTGTAGAATTGGAAAACCTGGATATGTTTTTATTTGCTCAGGTTTAATAATAGAAAAATGATGTTCTGCGCCTAGCAACAAATCAATTTTTCCTGGTCGATCAAAATTGGGATCCGCAAGATTAATGTTTTTCGATATTTTTAGATCGGTTATTTTTAATTGTTCAGTGGGTTGATCTGCCACCATGTGCGGGAGAACAAAGGCTTCAACTCTTGTTTCGAAGTCACTATGTTTTGATTTGATTAACACACTGACGCGTCCTTTGCTTATTCGCGGCTGGCCTCCAATTCCCTCAATTCGTAAATTTGTTGGGGAGAGTTTTAACGATAACCGCTTTACCAATCTTTCCGAGATTAAATTGATCTGTGAACCGGAATCAAGGAGCGCTCGAAAGTCTCCTTCTCGACGATTGGTTCCTTGTACTGTCACTCTAGCCGTTGCTAACAGTGTGTACCTTTTCTCAATACTGTTTGTCGCAGCAGAAGCAGCTGTTTTTTGTTCAGTATTAGATTTTCCGTTACTTAAATGTAACAACGTATTGTGTTTTTTGTTACATTTCATGCATGTATATTTAGACATGCATTGTTTGGACATGTGGTCTGCCTTTAAGCAATTGACACACAGTTTCTTTCGCTGGACCCAAGACAGCCTTTCAGCAGGAGAAGTTTCCTTAAATTTATCGCATTTGTATATGCTATGCCCTTTTTGACAAAACAGGCAGGCGTATGAACTTGCTGTTGCAGAGGCACTTGTTCTATGTTTTTCCTTATGCGCCTTTCCACCGATGGCTTCAAGTGCCAGAAATCGTTGTTCTAGAAACGCAAGAAATTCTTTTATTGTTTGAATTTCCCTTGTGTCTAATATTGTTTGCTCATAAAGAGTATGAGTAATTCGGTCTAATTTTCTTGTCATATGAAAAATTAGAACCGGATCCCATGTGTCAGTCATAATTCCAATATTTCTTAAAGCTTGCAACGATTCATTAACATTGTCATGCAGATTTTTTATTGATTGAGAATCATTTGACACGTTAGGGTGATCAAAAAGTTTTTCAAATATTGCGGTAGACAACACACGCTTATTATTAAAACGTTCTTTCAGCATTGTCCAGGCAGTGTCGTAGTTAATTTCTGTTAACTCTAAATGTCTTACTAATCTTTCTGCTTCTCCAGACAGATTAGCCTTAAGATACCACATTTTTTGTATTTTTGGTATCGCTGATTCATGAACCATTTTATTAAAAATGTCATGGAATTGTTGCCATTTTAAATAGTTACCATCAAATTTTGGAATGGAAACCTTTGGCAATTGAATTGATGAAATCGAAGGTACCGCATGATTAGTGGCTATTGAAACTGTATCAGTTGATGGTTGGCAAAATTGTAGCATTGCCTTTTCAGCGGAGATAAATCGTTCCATACTATAACCTGCCTTTTCAGGTTCGATACATACTTTATGGATTTCAAAATGCAGACTTTCAATTTGTTTCCATAAATTGTCGATTACCGTTTTATAGGTAAATTTATTGTCTGGACATATTTGAATCATAGTTCGAGACATCGAATCCAGAACCGCTGTTTGGTGTCTAATCAATTTTTTGATTTGTTCCACCTCATCAGACGTGGCCTCTAACGTCGGAAATTGCAGAATTTTAGCATTGAATTCTTCCATAGCCTTATGAACAATTAATTTCATCTGCTCATAATAATTCTTTTCGAAATATTCATGCAATATTGCAGCACCTTTAGATTCTTCAAGAATAGCTTTATTTCCTTTTTCGAATGATTTCCACAGATCTTCAATTTGTCGTTTCCTATCTTCGAAATACGTAACCTTTTCTTTTCTTGTGTGAGAATCCTTTTTGATGTTTCTAAGCACAACTTGGATCTCTTCACCAATTTGGCTTTGAATAACAATCAATTTTTCAACCTCCATTTTTTCCTTACTAACGTGTCTGACCCGTGGGAAGTTAATTTATTCGCTTTAATTAAGCTGGATACGCTTCTACTCGCAACCGATTTAGTGGTCAAAGACACGTAAGGTTTTTTGGATTAGAAAATATAGCCAATTATTTTATTTTTAAAATTTTTATTTTATTACCACCATTTGTAAAAAAAATATTCTATTTTTCAAATGTTTGATGTATTTCAAGAGTCGCCTTGTTGACTACTTGAAATTTAGATTTTAAATCGATGATTATCCTGGGAATCGCCAAGTTGACTCCAGTAAATCAGATTTATTTTTGAAGATATGTATAAAGAGTAGAGCCCTGCATGAATGGATCCAATGAATTATTTTGAATTTTTTTTGTTATATGAATGAATTAATTAGAATTTTTGAGTTTAATAGAATTGAATGAATGAATGGCATGAATTCCGAAATAATTCAAACGACAATTTATTTTGAAGAAGAAAGGGCCATAATTTTGTGATTAAATCTGCCTGAATTTTATTTACTATGCAGTTAACATTGATTTGTTAAAAATTTTCCACTTTTTGTTCTCAAAAGAAAACAGAAAAAAAATCTGAAAAATTCATAAAATAATTCATTCAATTCATTCAATTCGAAATGAATTAGAACAACATTCAATTTATTTTACATAGAATTGAATTAAACAAATCAGAAATTTCATGGCATACTATGATAAAACAAAAATTGAATGATTCATGCAGGGCTCTAATAAAGAGTCGCCAGTTGACTACTTTAAATTTGAGATTTAAATCGACGATTATCCTGGGAATCGCCAAGTTGACTCCAGTAAATCGGATTTTTTTTTTTTTTTTTTTTTTTAATTTATTTATTTATTATTATTATTATTATTATCCTAGCACAGCAAGTTTACACTTATATTTGTAGCACTAGTCACATTGAATTGGAAAAGCTTATTTGAACAAAAAAGACTTAAAGCTAATACTTATTGCTAACAATTTTTCATTATTATTATTATTATTACGTGGGGATTGATTAATATTTTATGATAATTATTATTATTTTGACTTTAGTTTAATTTTACGATTTGTTTTTGTTTCTATTTTACTTGAAATGTTCCTTAATTTTAGATTGAAACTGAGTTGCGCTCCTAATCGTTTTATATCTATGTGGTAGACTGTTCCACAAACGGATAGCATTTACGTAAAACTGCCTATTCGAGCATAGCGTATTATATCTCGGGCATATGAAGTTATTAGTTCTAGTTGATGTAGCTGATATAAGTTTGTTATACAAATATGAAGGTTCTTGGGTTATCACAATTTTATGGAAATATATTAGAGTCCTATAGTTAATCCATGAGATCAAGTTCAGGTCCAGAATTTTATTAGTCAAGTGTGATACATGGTCAAGACGGTTCAAATTAAAAACATATCTGATGATAGAGTTTAAGGCTACTACCAGCTTTTGCATATCACGGGTATCGCAGTGTCCAAAAACTTCCACACCATAAAATAGTGTTGGAACAAGAATCACTTTAGCTACTAACAGCCTTATTTATTTTTTGAAGATATGTATAAAGAGTCGCCAGTTGACTACTTTAAATTTGAGATTTAAATCGACGATTATCCTGGGAATCGCCAAGTTGACTCCAGTAAATCGGATTTATTTTTTGTTGTTAATAAAGTAAGAAGAATCGCCAAGTTGACTACTTCTACTTATAAATTGTTTAAATATTGGAGTCGCCAAGTTGACTTCCAATAATTTCGTAACAGATCGCCAAGTTGATAAGTTACTCCTTGAAACAATGTTCAAGTTGTTCGGGAAAACGGTCGGAGTTTTATTCGAGCCAGATTTCCCTAGTTATCTTTTCTGTTAATCAAATGATAAAAACAGATTTAAGACAACATAAAAAATCTAGATGATTCGATCGCCAAGTTGATCGAGAATCTGTCTAGTTCGTATGTGTAGAAATTAGTCGCCAAGTTGACTAGAATTTCATACACTGGTCGGGGTCACCAAAATGTTCGTAGAATTACTTTTTATTGTTTTATACTTTTAGGTTGCCCCTAGAACATAATCTAGTGACAGTAGGCCGCTAAACCAACACTTGAATTGGTTTAACTCGGAGATGTTGAATACACAAGTATTGCTTGAGTACTGATTTTATTTGGGAATATCTGGGGTTTATAGATTTACAGAGTCAAGGGGGCCACCCTGGCGAAGGTATCGCATGGGGGTTTGTTAGTTATAAATACATTGCATCACTTAGGTTCTAAGATATACAGAAATACAAAGTCATACAATTTGTCTCCCATGCAAGGGATTAATAGGCTAGGGTTAGTAAAAATAGAATGCTGGAACGGCAGGTAGCGGGGTTTGAGCTGGCGCTGGCTGTGGCTGCTGTTGACATCTTAGGGACTCAAGTGCAGGCGCTAACAGAAGGGATCAATTAATTTATATTTAGGCTTACAATTTTTATGAATGGGACCAATGTACTTTCCAGTAAATTGACCGTAGTGATTATCCAGGTCCTCAGCATTTATTCCTTTTTCACAGGCGCAGCAACAACCTTCCTGTTCATCTTCATTGATTGAGTCGGTACTCGGATTTTTCGGGGTTGACCAATATTTGTAATACAAACTCTCAGTTTTTTCTTTGAGTGATTCACAAAATTTTTTAATGCAGCCAGGGCCTATAATATTTAGAAAAAAATTTTATTAGTATTAAATATTTATATCTTTTTTATTTTTTATACATACCTTCATAGGTACATAATTCGTTAAGAGCCGGATAATATTTATGTGCTATGTAAAATGACACTGCACATGCAGTATGCTTCTGCACTTTTGTTGTCGACGAAGTAGTTGATAAGTTTAGGCATGTACTGTAATTTTCAAGCACAGCCTCAATGTCGGCATATATCACCACCGGAGGTGATAATTTTTTGTGAATGGTGTTAAAGGATGTTGTGGTATTCGGTTCTGGATAGAAGGAGGCCACTTTTCCGCACTCGAGCTTGTTATGCGTGGTATTCCTTACAGTGAAAAATTGTAAGCAGTTGTCACAAAAGTATCCTCCCGCCTTCGATTTTGAATGTTGCGAGTAGCATAAAGTCTTCACACTTGTTATGTAATATTAACATGTTTAGAACAAATAGATTTTGTTCTAAAGGTTGGTCCGATAACTTTTTCACCATTATCATCAATTTCGTAAATGTTAATGCTGAAGTCTGCATTATTTTTTTGAAACTGATTTATTCCTTTATTTGTGATTGGAAACTCGATTCCCGAAAAATCCAATCTAATTCCGTCATATACAATTATATCATCATTGATATTTATTTGATAATTCTTGGGGTCGGTCAATTTTTTTCTCTCATACTTTCTTTGTTCTTTTGTTGCAAAGGTAGTACTCTCATGGCGTTTATTAGCTACATATGCTAGTATACACCACTTAAAACAAAATACATCTGTATTTTGTACATTTATAAGTGCATTTCGGTGTCTTATCGAATTCGGAGCCATAATGTAGCCGCTAGCAGGGATGTCTTCTAGCTTTATTATCATGATTTCGAAAAATGTTAAATTTTTAATTGCCCAACCAGAGTCTTTTTCTTCGAACTCACTGCTCAATGTTAATAGACTATCTATTGCCGTGTTTAACTCAAGAATAATGTTTTCAATTTGGTATATCGATCTATATGCAGTTGCGAAATTTTTTGTTGTTTCCACTGTGCCTCCTTCTTCTGTTTGCTTTATATAGGTACCATAAACTTTTAGGTTGAATTTAATGGCTGTATATTCTAACATGCAATGCTTTATAATATAAATTAAATTTTTCTGACAATTTTGGTAAAATTCTTTTAAATCAATAGTATTTTCCGCAGAACTATTAATTTGATAAGATTTGACTGGAAACGTAGTTTCTGATCTAAGTCGAATAATATTTTTATTATTGTGGACCTCTCGGCGCGATGCATTTTTATGGTTATCGGTTAATATATGCCGACGTTCTCTTGAGGCCAGATATTTTTCACCGCAAGTAGAACATAAAAGTTCATCTTCTAATTCATTTTCGGTCACAGTTTTTTTAATTTTTTTGGGACTATCAAGTATTTCCTCACCCTCCTCCACTCTCATTCGTTTGCGAGCATTAGCGGATGTCGTAGGAAGATCATCTAAATTTGGGATACTTAGATTCAATGCATTTTTATGCACATCGCTTAATATATGTTGATCTTCTCTGGAGGACAAATATTGTTCACCGCAAGTAAAACATAAAAGTTCATCTTGCAAATCATTTTCGGTAATTTTGTGGTGATGTTCTCTTGAGGCAAGATATTTTTCTCCACAAGTATAACATAAAAGTTCATCTTCTAATTCATTTATGATTTCGGTAATTTCAACTTCTTTATGTTGATCAACTGTCTCCTTACCCTTCTCCACTCTCATTCGTTTGAGAGCATTAGCGGATGTTGTAGGACGATCGTCTAAATTTGATATACTTTGATTCAATTGGTCCTGGTGCTGTGGTTCTTAAGGTTGTTGCTCCTGGTGTTTGTGTTGCTGTTGTTGTTCCTGTTGTTGTTGTTGTTCCTGTTGTTGTAGTTGTTCGTGTTGTTGTTTTGATTGTCGTTTCCCACCATTCATTAATATTTCGAACGCATTTTTGCGTCCTTCACAGTTTTGATAGTGCTTATCAAAGACATAATTGTTGATCAGGGTAGAGCATAAGTCACATCTTATTTTAGATTTTGCCATTAAAACCTGGAAAGCATTCCTACGCTTTAAGCACTTGGCATGATGAGCTTCAAACTCACTTATCTCAATATTTTTACTGCACAAATCACAAACAATTGAGAACACCATTTTTGGTTTTAGTTTTAGTTTCAGTTTTATTTATTTTGTTGATATAGGTATTTTTAAATATATATATATATATATATATATTATGTGTAAATAAGTGTAAATTTTTAATAAATTTAACCGAAATCAACGTAAACGATTAAACACAACTTGAATTGTTACGCGCAATAACAGATACCGAAACGGATCGAATATTCAATTAGAATTCAGTACTGAGGCATTTGAAGAACTGATCCTGAGCAATTTGAGTGGTGTCATTTTTATAGCCTAGAATGCTCACTTAACAGGTTGTTATCTACAGGGAGTGCATACAGGCATGTTGTACTCCTAGGACCAATCCGATTAGTTCTCGAATATACGAAGCAGACCAAGACCCCAGTCGAATGGTTATTAGAGGGAAAAGGAATACAAGTTTACAAGGTTACGATGGTTAAGGAAAGGTAATCTCTGTGTAAGCAAGATACGATACATTTGCACAAGACGTTGCAATGCAACCATTTTCTCAAGCCTTAAGCTAAAAGTAGCTAGAATAAGCGGGAGCGGCGATTTTTTTTATTAGTTATGTATAAAATCGTAAATTAGTTTACAGACGCAAACATATACAATTCCCATAATCAGTGTGTTTGATATCCGAAGGAATCCTATCGTTTTATTGCATTTCAAAATATTGTGACCCCTCGTTATCTTCTAAGAACAACCCGGAGAAACTGCACGTGCACCCACGAACTCGAGTATCACCCCCTACCCTCAAGTCCTTGTGTGTGTGTGTGTGCCTGCTTGTGCGTGGCTGCTTGTGCGAAAGGTGTGAAATTAAAATTTTTAAATTTTATATCAAAATGTACAATTTTAATTTTAGAATCATGAAAATTATACCAATGAAAAGGTATTGAAAAATGCTTTCCAATGACACCAAACTTTTTATACCCTTGCAGAGGGTATTATGATTTCAGTCAGAAGTTTGCAACGCAGTGAAGGAGACGTTTCCGACCCCATAAAGTATATATATTCTTGATCAGCATCACAAGACGAGTCGATCTAGCCATGTCCGTCTGTCCGTCTGTCCGTCCGTCTGTCCGTCTGTCCGTCTGTCTGTTTCTACGCAAACTAGTCTCTCAGTTTTTGAGCTATCGGGACAAAACTTTCGCAAAAGTCTTCTTTCTATTGCAGGTAGTATATATGTCGGAGCCGACCGGATCGGACAACTATATCTTATAGCTCCCATAGTAACAATCGGAAAAAAAAGCTTTAAAAAATTCTAGCTTCGGTGTTTTTTGAAATAATACCTTCTACTTTTGGGGATGTTATTTTTTAAATATTTCTGAATTTCGAATTAATTATTTAAAAAATCGGACTACTATATCATATAGCTGCCATAGGAAAATGAATGGAAAAGTAATAGGAAATAAATTCAAGCTTCTTTGGTTTTTATTGTATTATCTTCTACTCTAGGATATGACTCTTTTTAAATATTTCCGAATTTCAATTTTAATTTAATCAAAATCGGACGACTATATCATATAGCTGCCATAGGAACGATCGGAAAATTAATGGAAAAGTAATAGGAAATAAATTCTAGCTTCTTTGGTTTTTATTGTATTATCTTCTACTCTAGGATATGACTCTTTTTAAATATTTCCAAATTTTAAATTTTAATTTGATCAAAATCGGACGACTATATAATATAGCTGCCATAGGAACGATCGGAAAATTAATGAGAAATATTAGAAAATTGAACATTTTTGCGATTTGTTAATTAATAGGAATGATCTGCATGGGTATATAAGCTTCGGCTGGCCGAACTGCGCTGCGGTTCGGCGATCGCGTGACCACCGCTGCCCTACCTCGGTTTTCTTATACGATAAATCTTATACGTTAATGCTCGTGGCTGGGATGAATAGCAGTCGTTATACGATTTCAGGAGTGTGTCTAGAAAAAAGGTTTATGTTGTATAAGACTTCTTGAGAACTCTTTTCATGAATGATTATAGAATTCAGAATTCCAGTAATGTTTATGTATACGATAAAATTATACGGATCTTTCCGTGAAAAATTGCTTGTGAGATGCTATTCAGAATTAGGTTGAATAAGATTTATTGGAATCCCTTTTCAGGATTGGTATCAAGACAAGTTACAATTTTTTCAGTGTGGTATACGAAGTATTGGTTTTCAAACTGCGAAAAATAAGACGGTACGGAGGTTTTCCCCGGTTACCCATATCTCCACTACTACCCTAAAACAGGCAAAAATGACGACATTCTCCGATCACCCAAATATATTTGGACCACCACTAAAAAAAAAAAAAAAAGTTTGGTGTCATTGGAAAGCATTTTTCAAGACCTTTTCATTGGTATAATTTTACATTACATTTTGATATAAAATTTAAAAATTTTAATTTCACACCTTTCGCACAAGCAGCCACGCACAAGCAGACACACACACACACACAAGGACTTGAGGGTAGGGGGTGATACTCGAGTTCGTGGGTGCACGTGCAGTTTCTCCGGGTTGTTCTTAGAAGATAACGAGGGGTCACAATATTTTGAAATGCAATAAAACGATAGGATTCCTTCGGATATCAAACACACTGATTATGGGAATTGTATATGTTTGCGTCTGTAAACTAATTTACGATTTTATACAAAACTAATAAAAAAATCGCCGCTCCCGCTTATTCTAGCTACTGACACTGTTAAGTACATGTGTCTAAGCGATCTCTGATATACAAGTGTATATGAAAAAAAAATATTTTTAAAATTATTATTTAGATACAAAATTATTAATAATAATATTAAATGAGAACGGCGCACTCTCTTACTAGGCTAACATCTCATTTGGGAAACATTTAAACATTTATTTACGACTATTTTTTTTAAAGAAATGTCAACAAATATTTTAACACACTTGGGTTTATCTTAAAATTTTGTTTAGTGATATGGTTTTTTCTTTGTGTTTGTATGTGTTTTTTGTAAAATGGTGCAATTTAGAGCGTCTTTTATTTCAGGTTATTTTCCTTTTGGGGACACTTTTCCTAAAAATACTTTGAAGCCTTTAAAGGCAACGATTTTAGATTATCAAACTTGGGGCTGTCCAATGGACAGTGTCCATATATTAAGTAATCACCAAATGATTAATGTATTGCAAAAAAAAATGTATATTTGAAGAATTTAAAGATATTAAGCTATCCCACAGCTATTATTTTTAAAAAATTTGCCTGGTACATTTCACATGGAATGGTTCAAAAATTACTTACTACGGTTTCGCAATTTAAAAAATCGTTACCAAATTTTCTTTACTTTACGGCAAAAAAATTAAATTAAAATTAAGAAACATTTTTTTGAAAATATAAAAATAAAAGTATTATTGTTTATAGACTATTTATACCCGTTACTCGTAGAGTAAAAGGGTATATTAGATTCGTGCAAAAGTATGTAACAGCTAGAAGGAAGCGTTTCCGACCCCATAAAGTATATATATTCTTGATCAGGGTCACTAGCCGAGTCGATCTAGCCATGTCCGTCTGTCCGTCTGTCCGTCTGTCTGTCTGTATGAACGCTGAGATCTCAGAAACTACAAAAGCTAGAAGGTTGAGATTTCCCACACATATTCTTTGGCTTCCTACGCAGCGCAAGTTTATTTCAGCCGAGCGCCACGCCCCCTCTAACGCCCACAATCGCCCACTAACGATTTTAAAATGGGTCCTGCGCCCACATTTTTAAAGATTTCCGAGAAGTATAAATGCAATTTAGTTGTGTATATTTATACCTATCGAAATGTAGAAGACATTTTTCAAATCGGACCATTCATTAAAAAGTTATACGCAATCAAAATATCCACATATATCTATCTCCCTCGCACTCCCTTTAGCTGAGCTACGATTATAGTCGGGACACCAACCCGAGTACAGCGTTCGCTTTAGCTGAGTGACGGGTATTAAATAGTCGGGACACCAACCCGACTATAGCGTTCTCTCTTGTTTTTTTTAAATATACCCATATATGGGTAAACTCTTTACAAGTACCAAGATCGTAATTTCCCTCCAAATATAAAACATTATTTGTTTTTAGTTTTTTTTTATTTTTTGTTTACAAAAAAGTTTTTCTGTATTGTTTATGGGCATGAGCTATTTTTTAGGTAGTGGACTATATTTCACGCTATTAATTCCTTAAGGGGTTATATACAGTTGTGATAGATGAAAAAATCGATTTTTTTTATCACTATGGACGGCAGTCCATGTAGTGACGAAGCGCACCAGGAGAGTGTGCGAAGGCGACTACTATATATACACGAAGAAATGAAAATCTACTGTGATGGTCCGATCATAATGAATGATACACCTATCGAAAGGTATTGCGAAAACTAACAGGATTGCATACCAAGAATCTAAGAAAATCAATTGGCTTGGGAGAGAGAGACGTGAACGTGAAAAAGTGAATATTTCGAAATTTGGAGCTGTTGGGGCCGGTGGGGATAAATGCCCCTCGCAATGTTTTAGTTGTATTCCTTTTGAAAATACCCGTCGAATGAGGGGTCATTTGTCAAAATCCGACGCTCCGTTCAAAAGTTATAGCCAAAATAAGATTTTCTTCTTCTTCCCAAAATGAAAATTTAATTCTGTTTGTCAGTTTGTCCACTTGTCCACTTGTCCACTTGTCCAAAATATGTTTTTTAAGTTCTGAAAATTTGATATGACGTTCATCACATCGATGTAAAAAACTTTTGTTCTACCACTTTTGGAAAAACTAGCTAGTTTAGCGGGAAAACAGCTATAAATAGCTAAAATTCGGAAAGCCGTAACTTCTATAATACTAAAGCCAAAGACTTGTGCTGCATCTTGTTTGAAAGGTATTTTTAAATGCTATAAACGCCTTCTATATGCAATTTGTGTAAATGTAATAGTTAAAAAGATATGAACAAAAGAAAATTTGTTTAAACTTTTTTTTTTAGCTTTTTTTTAATTTTCTCAAAAACGGCTCTAACGATTTTCCTTACAACTTTAAACTGTATAGCCCTTGAGATTCCTTAAATTTTGGTATATATCATGTTTATGTAAAAAATCGCGTTTAAAAGTTATTCAGAAACGAAAATAGCCACTTTTGCCAGCTCAGAACAACTAACGCTCCCTGAGTATTGAATTTTGTGGGAGGGTATCCGAACTGTATTTTAGGGTCATGGAATCAGTAAATTTGCACTTAAGAGTTCCATATAGGAATCTTTTGTTCTACGACTTTTGGAAAAAGCCGCTACTTTAGCTAGCTAAAGTCACGCTGCAATAGAAAATGCCCGTAAAGGGAAAAAGGCTGGAATAGTTTGCTAGGGCGGGCCGAATGAGAAAAGATTAGAAAGTCTATTTAATGACGAGTGTAATAATTTTTCGTCACAAATGTTGATATCAGAACTTTTGTATGTTGAAGGTGCGGTCGTCACTAGTTTTTTACCTCGTTAAGAGGTGTTTTTATTTGATTGCATATTCTATAAGTATATACTGTTGAGAATACTCTCACAAAAATTCAAAACGATCGGAGCTTTAGAACCGAAGTTGTAGCTATTTATAGCGCACTACCTGCACATCGGCCCTTACAAACTTGAAACTTTAAACGCGATTATCTCAGAATCTCGTTTTTTCGAAATTATCTTTGCGGTGGACACGATTACTAAAAAACTATTAATCCGATCGACACAAAATGTTGACCACTTATTTATTATCACAATAGCTAGCCCTTGAACGAAGGATTTTAAATTTTTTTGAAAACTTCTTTTTTTAGAGCATAAAATCAAAAATTTTATACCTTGAAAAAGTACATTTTTGGTTAAAACCGTCGCCATTTTTTTTTAATCAAAATTTTTAGAAATCCTTTGTTCAGGGACTAGGCAATACAATATACTAACGAAATGTTTTTGAATTGGGAATTTGAGATGAACCGTTCTTGGGATATGATGTCCACCGCAAGTCACCATCGAAAAAAGACGATCTTGGAATTTGGCCATAACATTTTTATTATTTAATATTTTTTATGAAATAATATTAATAAGTACCCAGAAACATGTACTAAACAACGCCGGCAAAACATTTTTAATAAGTATTTTTTTTGGTGTAAAAAAAAAATTGGTAAAATTTAATTTTTTTGTGCGGTACAACTGTATATAACCCCTTAACCCCCTTTTTACTATTTTTAAGTCCACAATGGCCTTAAATCACCATTTTAGCCAATGTAGTCTATGTTTCCTTAAATCTAGGAATTTTTTTTCTGAGTGTACGAGTCCCCTTCGGCTGAAATTTCGACAGTAGCCGTCTAAGAGAATGTACTACACCAGTGGAGCTCAAAGCTGCCTTATGGCAGTGCATTTACAAACACAATTAAAAGGAAAATCACACGCACGCGAGTAACGACTTACACACTGTCACACAGTGGGGCGAAAAAGCCAAAAGTCTGCCTTAAATCAGCGGAGCCCTATATCGAATATCTTTTGATGGGGCATTGTTGAAGGCAATTAAATATGTAAAAAAACATCATAAGGTGAATTTTTTTAGTGCAATTTTTTTGTTGTAGAAAATTTTTAAGAAAAAAAAAATTGTTTTTTTAAGAAAAAAAATATAAATAAATTACTTATAGGGTTCTTAGTTTCCCAATATTTTTTTTTAATTTAACTTGATTTTTTAAAAAAAAAATTATTCAAATCGGTCAACTATATCTTATAGCTGCCATATAATCGCTTATTACAAAGGGGAATGTCTCGGTTCTATTTCAATATTGGTTCATATAAATTGGGATTAAGTCATTATTTATCATTTTAGCTCTATGCTTACCTTTTTTTTAATTGGTCAATGATATCTTATAGATGTCATAGAATCAATCAAGGAAATATGGCATATTTAAAAAAAAAACTTGTAGAAACCGGTATTTACTTCATATATGTATTTTTAGTAAAATAACATAATTTAAAATTTTAAACCCAAATTTGTTTATTAATTTATCATTATCTTCATCAATACCTTCACATAAGTAAAATATCTTCATGATGTTAGGGCGCGCGAATGAACCAGGGCTGACGATATTTCAAATTATGAACATTTCTTGCTAACTTAAACTGCAGTTTTCTCAGAAGAGGCACAAAAGGGCAGGCTAATTTTTTCAGAATATGTAGATAAATATCTAAACTTTTTTTTAAAAAAAGAATTAAACGGGGATCTAGGGTGTAACACTACTTTACGTCCAAGGATATCCAAAAAATCCCTTTTTTTTTGGACCACCTTTAAAAAATTAAAAAAAAATAGTAATTATGTATCTAAAATTTTTTATTTTTTTTTAATATTTTAAGAATTGGTTGCTCTTAAAATTTCAATCGTTACATATAAAACTTAGGCCCTTGGGCGCTTTCAGAAAAATTTCAAAGATGTGTAAAAATACCTTTTTTTCTTATTGGCTAAAATTATATTTCGAAAAATCCACTTTATAAATCTGTAGTGGGATAACCATTCATCACAGATCACTCTTTCCTTTTGATTTGTATAGAGAATTCAATTGTTTTTAAAGTTGCATAGCAACATTTTGGAAAATCTTAAAAAAAAAAAAACCATTTTGGCAGGCTTTTTGTTCTAGGCGCCCCACAGTGTGTCATCAAAAAGACAAGAACAATTTGCATTGTAAGTCGAGACGAAAAAACCAAATTTTAATGGAATTATTGTTGTCTTGGCTACGTTACTTGCGCGTGCCATAGGAGATATGGCCATTGCCGATCCGTATGCTTCGTGCCAAAGAAACAACAAATGTGCCCGCGTGCCATAGGACTGAGCACCCCTGTACTACACAATAGTAAATTTCTCTTGCAATAGTGACGCCATCAAACGGTGAGACTAAGTACTTATGGGACTGCCCTCGTATTGCCATTAGGTTCTTACTGCTGATCATAAACTTTCCAAAATTATCCCATTTGACATGTTTTCTCACCTGTCAATACTATATATATATATATATAACTTACCGGATCTTCGCTTGAAACTATAAGCTTATCGTAATTGCTCGTATTCTTCGTTGTGTTCGATATAAAAAGCGAAGTTGCTGTTTTTGTTTTTGTGGACGTGCCTTTCAAAGTATTTTTTGACACCTCTGCTAAAATAGCAGTCTAAATGATAAATAATATTAATTTAATGATTTCATAACTTTAAGTTAAGAAGAAGAACTGCTTGTTTTAACTTACCGAAAAAAAGGAATAGGAGGTCTTGATTTTACTTGCACTCCGTTTTAAAAGCTCGTTGGACTCACTGTGCTTAATTGTTAATTCACTACTATTGAAAAGCATAGTCGTAAATATTGAAGTTGGCGTTATTTTAGATGATGTAGTATAAGTGGTGGAAGCCGTGGCGGAAACGGCTGGAATTATTCCATTGGAGTTTGCTGTTGAAGTAGACTCCTCCTGGCAAGTTCTAAAAAATGTATAGATCTATGAATAACTTTAAATGAATCTCTATTTTAAACGGGAAGACCATCGACAAATGTAAATTTTTAAAATAAACAAGAGAGAACGCTATAGTCGGGTGCCCCGACTATCAGATACCCGTTACTCAGCTAAAGGGAGTGCGAAGGAGATGGAGATAAAAACTTTGATCCGCCGTAACTTTTTAACGAATGGTCTGATTTAAAAAATTTCTACATTTCGATGTGTCTTGATAAACACAATAAAACTGCATTTTTCATTTTCCGAAATATTGACATTTTTAAAATCGTATATAAGCGATTTTGGGGGGCGTGGCAACCTTTTGAAACAAACTTGCGCTGCGTAGGAACTCCTAGAATCTGCATGCAAAATGTCAATCTTCTAGCTTTTATAGTTTCCGAGATCTCAGCAAGAACATATACTTTATAGGGTCGGAAATGCTTCCTTCTAGCTGTTACATACTTTTGCACGAATACAATATACCTTTTTACTCTACGAGTAACGGGTATAAAAACTAGCGCTGCTGGTTCCGCAACTTTGTGGCAACCTCAACTCCCAGAAAATATCAAACGATATGTCAGTATTTTCCAACACTGCTTGTCGGAATGACAGTTGACAGCAGCTTGCAGCGGCCATTGCAGTTTTTCGTTCTCCTATTCTTCATCTTTCGGCCAAAGCACACGCGTTTTAATTGCAATCGAATTGTGTCAAGTGAGTGCTAAGTTTTTGCGTATCTAAACGCACCACATCGGGCTTTCTTACCGCCCCAACCATCCAACCAGATCCATCAGGAACTAAGAAAACAAAAAAACAACGAGATTTCCGAATTCCCAACGTTTGGCTGGCTGGATTTTCGTTGGCAGTAAACCTAACCTGCAACTGATAGTCAAAAAAACATATTAGGTGAGCATAGGGACTTAAGCCCTCTATAAACGAATACTAATAGGCAATTATTAGGAAGTGCGGATCGGTATTTGAAGAAATCGCCAGGTGCTCGATTTTGGCCCACTCTTGTCGCCCACACGTGGAACCGGCCTACATCTCGAGCCGAGCCACGTTGACATCCCGACCATCAGCAGTTCATTATCCTATCGCCAGTCGCCCCAGGAAACCCTGGCAATTCTGTTTTGTACGGGAGATTTTCCTGATTACTTTTGCGTAGCCTAAGCCCCGAGCGTACCTTGGCCATCTCAACGACCTACCTAAGGATTCACCAACCGATCATGGCAGTGGCTCTGACTGCATCAGCATTTATTTTTGAGGTATTAAATCTAGATTTAAGTTTTGTAGACCATAGGCTTATTAAACGGGTGAAGTATGTATTATTGGCATTAGATTGACTGTTAACTAACAAAATTTTGTAGTTCACCCAGCACACACACATCATAGACCATACACACCCATATTTACATACACCGTCCACAGGCCTGTCGACTGCGGTGCCGCATAGCCGACCGTAAATTAACCTCAATCTGAGTCCATTTACATAATTGAAAGTTCAAATATCCACCCCGTACAATTTTGAGAACAATTTAATTTACCTTTTAGTTGCTAACGTAAAAACCTATCGTCGAATTGTTGAATGAAGAATATTCCTGAAGTGTATACCCATTGGTAAATCTGCCATGGGCAAGTTAACATTAATTGACTCCTAAGCAGTTGCCATGGGCAAGCTAACCTTAAGTGTTTTGTACGTTTTTTATGAATGAAGTAATCTGAAGTAAAACAAGAAAGGAAGCTAGCTTCGGCCAGCCGAAGCTTATATACCCTTGCAGATCATTCCTATTAATTAACAAATCGCAAAAATGTTCAATTTTCTTATATTTCTCCATAATTTTCCAATCGTTCCTATGGCAGCTATATGATATAGTCGTCCGATTTTGATCAAATTAAAATTGAAATTCGGAAATATTTAGAGTCATATCCTAGAGTAGAAGATAATACAATAAAAACCAAAGAAGCTAGAATTTATTTCCTATTACTTTTCCATTAATTTACCGATCGTTCCTATGGCAGCTATATGATATAGTAGTCCGATTTTTTAAATATTTAATTCGAAATTCAGAAATATTTAAAAAATAACATCCCCAAAAGTAGAAGGTAATATTTCAAAAACACCGAAGCTAGAATTTTTTTAACGTTTTCTTTTCCGATCCTTCCTATGGGAGCTATAAGATATAGTTGTCCGATCCGGTTGGTTCCGACATATATACTACCTGCAATAGAAAGAAGACTTTTGGGAAAGTTTCATCCCGATAGCTCAAAAACTGAGAGACTCGTTTGCGTAGAAACAGACAGACGGACAGACGGACGGACAGACGGACAGACGGACAGACGGACATGGCTAGATCGACTCGTCTAGTGATGCTGATCAAGAATATATATACTTTATGGGGTCGGAAACGTCTCCTTCACTGCGTTGCAAACTTCTGACTGAAATCATAATACCCTCTGCAAGGGTATAATGAAGTAATTCTTTGCGAATTGGGACACCTCAAGCAACTGTACATAATTATTAAGGGCATTGTGGTGAACTTTAAAGAGAAATTACTTGACATCTCAAATTCCTCCCACTTAATATAAACAAAGATTTTTTAACTGTTCGTGTCGCTACCAAAGGAAAATTCTAAAGTGAAATTTAAATTTTTGTATAATTTCCTAATTTGAGCCTTAAGGTGATCGACGGAATTCACACATCGCACGTTCTTGCAGGTGCTGAACATTGATTATTTTATTGCTCAATCTTTACTTCCTTATCAACACTAAATGTATGGTTTCGGACTGTGAAATTTGCGAAAAGTTCGAATTCGCACCAATCAATATTATTCCTCCAATTATTAGATTCGGTACACCTAGGAAAAGTCATTAGAGATTAAGTTTGTTGGAAAGGGCATAGCAGACTTACCTATGGAAAACGGCGATGGTAGATAATTAGAATAAGAGTATGGAAACCAATTTTCAAAGCTATTGGACATTTGGCTGAGGAGTAATCGTCTGCAATCCAAAAACGTATTTAAGCTTATATCTGACCAACGGAAACGCTTAACTGAAAAGTTGTGATGACAAATCAAAGGGATAAGAAATAGATCCTCGCTAAAGAAGCTTGGAATTTGTAAGACTTGTTAAAAGTGCAGAAAACCGCGTAAGTTTGAAAAATAGTGGGATCTCCGTTGAGCAATTCGCTATGAATTCTTCTCATTGACCTATTACTTTTTTCCAAAGCATATACAGTTTTGGGTATTACCTATTAGTTATCACTATTTTTGACAGTTAAGTAATACAAAAACGAACTAAAGAATTCACCCAGTATATTAAGTTCTCTTTGCGAAAAATAGAATGGTATTTTTAAAACATACCCATTGGCCGAAATCCTACTTTTGAACTTAAAAAATGATATCGCTGGGTCATCTATGGTCTGAAAGCATCATGTTTTTATCTCGTAATCGGCGGTTGAAAGACAGATATTTCTGCTTCTGAATTATGCAAATCGTGCTTTCTGCTCGCAAGATAAAATTGATTTCGTGTTTTCTTTCTAACGCCAAAATACGGCAAAAGAGTGATGATAGTGCCAAAATAGGTATGAGAATAAATATTGGAAGCAATGTGCTTTGCAATCAAGTTGGTACTGTGCACTTCAAAAACTTAAAAAAAAACTGGGGTGGCCGGGTTGTAGAAAACGTCCCATGTTTGTTCTCAATGTTGCTCAACATGACCAACGACCAACAAATCAAGCAGTACTACAGTTTGGTAACAGTACCAGGCGTCCAGTTGCACCCAAGGCAGATAATAAGTGCTGATCAGCATATTCTACATAGTCAATGTCTCACTGACCCGCCAAGGGGTCAGCACATTCTGCAGTGTCAGCCGATCCAACTACGCTAACCGCTGCCATAGTCAAAACATACTGACCTACTCCAGAATGCAACCCATTCCACTATTCTTTACACTTAACTTCCTCATTTCCAAGTAGTATATAACCATGTACCAAGCTCACAATAAATCAGTTATCAACACATCTTATAACTCCGCGGTCTTCCTTCCTGACCTCCGGGAAGAGGCCTCATATACAAACTTATATTGATCTACAAGCCACGCTTGGGATCAAACATCCCACAAAACTAATTGAAATCTAGTTTTTCCTTTCTTCGACACTGTTGCACCCCCTATAAAATTATGATTTTTTTTATTAATTCAATGGTTAAAAGACACAGGAACTGTAAAAAATTGTGAGGTTGCCAAAAGTTTAAAGTGGTCAAACATTTTTTTGAAAACTTTAATCGCGGTTTTCTGCACTTTTAAAAAATCTTAAAAATTCCAAGCTTCTTTAGCGAGGATCTATTTCTTATCCCTTCGATTTGTCATCACAAATTTAAGCGTTTCCGTTGGTCAGATATAAGCTTAAATACATTTTTGGATTCCAGACGACTAGTCCTCAGCCAAATGTCCAATAGCTTTGAAAATTGGTTTCCATACTCTTATTCTAATTATCTACCATCGCTGATTCAAAATTTTTAAAAATCGCTGGGGGCCGTTTTTCATAGGTAAGCCTGCTGTGCCTTTTCTGGCAAGTACTCATGATAGTATTCTTAGAGAATAAACATTAAGTTCAACACTGCTTTGAGATTTATTTTAGCTGAAAAGTTTTTGGCGAGACACTCAGCAGGCATGACCTTGCTTCCCAAGATCAAAATTATTTTGCCCAAAAGAAACCCTAATTATACCCTTGTAGAGGGTATTATAATTTCAGTCAGATGTTTGGAACGCGGTGAAGGAGACGTTTCCGACCACATAAAGTATATATATTCTTGATCAGCACCAATAGCCGAGTCTATCTAGCCATGTCCGTCTGTCAGTCTGTCCGTTTCTATGCGAACTAGTCTCTCAGTTTTAAAGCCATCGCGATGAAACTCTCCCGAAAGTCTTCTTTCTATTGCAGGTAGTACATATGTCGGAGCGAGCCGGATCGGACCACTATATCTTAAGGCTCCCATAGGAATATTTAAACAAACATCAGAAAATTCATTGTTACTTTGTAGGAAGTAGGCGTTTTGATTCTTGACTACTTATGTATAAACAAAATTAAAATAGAAACGCTGAATCTGGAATCCCTGGAACTGCACCGAGTGAGCATTACTTTATCTACAGGGGTATATAAGCTTCGGCTGGCCGAAGGTAGCTTCCTTTCTTGTTTTATGTTAAACTAGCAGGGTCTGCAGCCCGCAGCTTCGCCTGCGGAAATTAAAACTGAAAACTATGCATACCTTAAAATTTGCTACTTATTTTAAATTTACAAATTCCTTATTATACCCGTTTCTCGTAAAGTAAAAGGGTATATTGTATTCGTGCAAAAGTATGTAACAGCTAGAAGGAAGCATTTCCGACCCTATAAAGTATATCAAATAAGAACACCTCTAAACGAGGTAAAAAACTAGTGACGATCGCACCTTCAACGTACAAAAGTTCTGATATCAACTTTTGTGACGAAAAATGATTTTAGGTGCGTCTAAATAACAGGGACCGTAACTGTTATAAGTTTTATTTTAAAAATCACACTTTAACAGTTATTTTCGGATTTGTAAAGTAAAACTCAAAGAATAACTGTTATTTTTTGAGTTTTTTAATAAAAGTTGACAAATAACAGTTATTCGTCGTGATCAAAAATAAAACTCAAACTTGATTTATGGCGATTTTGTTGGTAAAACAAATTAAAAAAAAATATAGTTATACAATATGCGCGCTTGCCTTTTTTAACAAATTTTTAGTAAATTATATAAAACACTGTTAGCATGTTTTTTTTTAATTATTTCATTTTTTCAAACATGTTAAGGGAATAACTGTTATACATAAAAATCAACAAATAACAGTTATTTTTTGAGTTTTATTATAAAAATCATTACGGATTTGTAAACTACAATGGCTAATAAAAATTGTGGTGTATTTAAAAAATTTTTAGGATCCTTCTAAGTGCGTGATTTTTTTGTATGAAAAATTTACAATAACAGTTATTTTCGTTCCCTGGAAAAAAACATTCAGACTCAGAATCTTCAATGGAACAAGATCTCTAAAAGCGCCCCCCTGTACGCCCTTTTTTTCTTATTTAAATAAATGACTATAAAAATCATCCAATGGAATATAAATGGAATTATAAACAATGACAACCAACTATCTCTACTCATTAATGACAATTCGCCAGATATCATATGCCTACAGGAAACCCATCTGCCCAACGACTCAAATAGCTTTATTTGCCCAAAGGCCTATTTAGCTTATTTCTGTAACCTCCCCCAAAACACGTCAGCTAAACAAGGTATTGGAGTGCTCATTAAACGACACATCCCCCATACCCACAATCGGATTACTTCAGACATATTATGCTCAGCTCTCCAGCTTGATCTGGACCGGCCCATCACCATAATTAATATGTACATCCCACCCTGCCAGAGTTTCCGGAGTACCGACATAACTAAATCTTTAAACCATATTTCCGGCCCCTTTATAGTGTTGGGAGACTTCAACTCTTGGAGCCCGCTATGGGGATCGCCAAAAGCCAACTCCTGGGGTAAAGCCCTGGAGCGCACTATCGCTGATCTTAACTTAATTACTCTAAATGACGGCTCAGCTACTCACCTCTCGACCCACAATACGCTATCTCCCTGATATCCCCACAACTTGCGCACATATGTGACTGGTCTATCGCTTCTAATTTGTACGGCAGCGATCACTTCCCAATCACAACCATGGTATCAATCCGATTCAGTACTGACAGATCCCCCCACTACCAAAATACAAAACCGACTTAGCCAATTGGGACAGCTTTAAAAAAAAAATGCTCAAGTATCTCATCGACTTGGAAAGCTGGCTGCCTTAACAGCCAAATGGCCCAAATCACAAAATGCATAAGGGCAACGGCAAACTGCAGCATCCCACAAACAAAAAGCATTCCACACAAAGCCAAAGTCCCCTGGTGGAACAACTCGCTCCAGGAGCTAAGGGATGAAAAAAAGGATCTATTTCACCAGTACAAAGCGGACATTACAATTCCAAATCTCTTACGCTACAAAAGAGCCAATGCTGGCTTCAGAAAGGCTCTACTAGCTGCCAAACGCACCTGCTTTCAAAACTTCACGTCCCGAATTTCACCTCTCACTACACCCAAAAAGATATGATCCGACGTCAAGCGCCTAGCTGGGGTACCCCCCACCCCCATTAAATATTTAAAAACAGAAACAGGTCTTCTTACCTGTCCGAAGAAAATTGCAGAGGAATTTGGGGTTAGTTGGTCAGAGTACTCGGCTGACCACAACTTCTCCCAGCAGTACTCTCAATCAAAACAAAGCTATTTAAACAACACATACCAGCCCACTTCAATATCTTCCTCCGCGAGGCAGCTCGACTTAAATTTTACACAATTCGAATTAGATATAGCAATCCAAACGGCAAAGGGAAAAAGTCCCGGTTTTGACAGAATATTTTATCCCATGCTTAAAAACCTACCATCAGCTGTTAAAGATAAACTGTTAGAGGTCTTTAACACAATGCTTCAAACAGGATCCTACCCACATAACTGGAAGACAGCCACGGTAATCCCTATACCGAAACCCAATAAAAACAACCAAGAAAAAAATAGCTTCCGTCCCATTTTACTTCTCTCTTGCCTAGTGAAAACAGTCGAGAAAATGATCGCACGCAGACTAATGTGGTTTACCACCCAATAAAACCGTATCTCGCATTACCAGATTGCATTCAAAAAGAGCCACAGTACCATGGACGCTCTGTTGAGATTTCAACACTTCGCGTCGAAAGCCCTTTCCACAAAAAATCATGTATCCGTTCTGGCTACGGATTTTGAAAAGGCTTTCGATCGCGTGGGGTTACATTCAATGTTATGCCAACTTGAACTCTGGGGCGTTGGTCCAAGGCTTTATAACATTATCAAAGCCTTTATGATCAATAGAACTTTCAGGGTCCGAGTAAATAACTCTACCTGTAATCTACACAAGCTCCACAATGGCATTTCTCAGGGTTCCCCTCTATCGGTGGTACTCTTCATGATTGCTTTTGAGCAAATATCTTCAATTTTTAGCAGACACAAAGACATTTCCATTTCTCTATATACTGATGACGCATTTATTTTCATCAAGAAGAAAGATCTAAATTCCGTAAAAGATACCTTCTCAAACGTTCTAAACGAGCTGGATCAGTGGGGCGCTTGATCTGGGGCATCTCTTTCCATTGAAAAATGTCAGGTCTTACATATCAAATAAAAACACCTCTTAACGAGGTAAAAAACTAGTGACGATCGCACCTTCAACATACAAAAGTTCTGATATCAACATTTGTGACGAAAAATTATTACACTCGTCATTAAATAGACTTTCTAATATTTTCTCATTCGGCCCGCCCTAGCAAACTATTCCAGCCTTTTTCCCTTCACAGGCATTTTCTATTGCAGCGTGCCGAATGAGAAAATATTAGAAAGTCTATTTAATGACGAGTGTAATAATTTTTCGTCACAAATGTTGATATCAGAACTTTTGTATGTTGAAGGTGCGATCGTCACTAGTTTTTTACCTCGTTAAGAGGTGTTTTTATTTGATTTACCTTATACCTTTACCTAGGTACTGGGAAATTGAAGTACCTTTACCTTACCTAGGTATTTATTTTTGCCCAATACCTTTTACCTTACCTAGGTAAAAAAACACAGTACCTTTCCCAACACTGGTTAGTAGTTCGAGCTTGCAAAAGTGGCTATTTTCGTATAAAAATAACTTTTAAACGCGACTTTTTACAGTAATGTATTATATATCAAAATTTAAGGAATCTCAAGGGCTATACAGTTTAAAGTTTTAAAGAAAACCGTTTTTGAGAAAAATAAAAAAAAGCTAAAAAAAAAGTTTTAAAAAATTGTCTCTTGTTCATATTTTTTAAACTATTACATTTACACAAATATGCATATAGAAAGCGTTTATAGCATTTAAAAATACCTTTCATACGAGATATAACACAAGTCTGTAGCTTTAGTAGTATAGAAGTTACGGCTTTCCGAATTTTAGCTACTTATAGCTGTTTTCCCGCTAAACTAGCGAGTTTTTCCAAAAGTGGTAGAACAAAAGTTTTTTATATCGATGTGATGAACGTCATATTAAATTTTCAAAACTTAGAAAACATGTTTTGGACAAACTGACAAACTGACAAACAGAATTAAATTTTCATTTTGGGAAGACGAAGGAAATCTTATTTTGGCTATAACTTTTGAACGGAGCGTCGGATTTTGACAAATGACCCCTCGTTCGACGGGTATTTTCAAAAGGAATACAACTAAAACATTGAGAGGGGGCAATTATCCCCACCGGCCCCAACAGCTCCAAATTTCGAAATATTCACTTTTTCACGTTCACGTCTCTCTCTCCCAAGCCAATTGATTTTCTTAGATTCTTGGTATGCAATCCTGTTAGTTTTCGCAATACCTTTCGATAGGTGTATCATTCATTATGATCGGACCATCACAGTAGATTTTCATTTCTTCGTGTATATATAGTAGTCGCCTTCGCACACTCTCCTGGTGCGCTTCGTCACTACATGGACTGCCGTCCATAGTGATTTGCCAAAAAAAAATTGCAACTTTCCTGAAATTGTATTTAACAACAAAATCATTCGACATACCGATCATTTAAAAATCCTAGGAATTACCTTCGACTCTAGGCTTACATTAAAAGAACACTGCTTTAGACTACGAAAGCAGTTAGAATCTCGCTAAATATCATTAAATTTCTATGCTCAAAATACTCACATGTATATATTAGTACTTTAATTAACATAACGAGGGCATTAATTCTCTCTAAAATAGATTACGGGCTGCCGATATTCGGATGGACTGCAGCCTCAAATATCAAGAAAATTCAACCACCATACCACGCAGCTGCACGCAGATCCATCTACGCTTTTCCGACCTCTCCGACCAAGTGCATTCTAGTCCGGACTACCCAGCATCATCAATAGAATTAAGGAAACTACAACTCGACTCATACCCAAATTATACACCACTCCAAATCGGCTATTAGCTGACGACTTCAAAAACACGTTCAAAGAAAGAAGGAGATACAAATGTCCTTCTAGTCTCCGGATATGCGCCAACCTTAGCAAGGACTTGGACCTTCCCCCACCGAACCGATTTAGATCGACCGGGCCATCTCCACCCTGGTCTCGGAACCAACCTAGCATCAACACCAACCTACGAATCTGAACAAAAAACGATACTCCCAGTTCAGTACATCGCACCCGATTTCAATATGAAAAAGAACTCCTCGGTGAAAAACATTGGCTGTTTACTGACGGATCCAAAACTTCGGAATCAACCACATTCGCAGCTATCGACGCTAACAACACCATCATAGCGGGAGGGGCACTCCCCCTCTACAATAAGGTAACGTACTTATTTAGTCGCATCTAAAATCATTTTTCGTCACAAAAGTTGATATCAGAACTTTTGTACGTTGAAGGTGCGATCGTCACTAGTTTTTTACCTCGTTTAGAGGTGTTTTTATTTGATATCAGAAGTTTTTGTTTGTTTACTTTTGCTCTCATAGGTGCTAATATAAACATTTAAATTTAAATTGGTCAATCATAATTTGTAAGCCATTGTATTTAAACAAATTAAGTTAAAAAGGCGTTTAAGTATTTCAAAATACCTTTTAAACGAGGTATGGCACATGTCTGTACCTTTAGTAGTGTAGAACTTACAAACTAACGAAATTTAGTCATTTTTAGCTTTTTCCCGCTAAAGTAGCGGCTTTTTCCAAAAGTCGTAGAACAAAAGATTCCTATATGGAACTCTTAAGTGCAAATTTACTGATTCCATGACCCTAAAATACAGTTCGGATACCCTCACAGAAAATTCAATACTCAGGAAGCTTTAGTTGTTCGAGCTGGCAAAAGTGGCTATATTCGTATAAAAATAACTTTTAAACGTGACGTGACGTGAATTTAAGGAATCTCAAGGGCTATACAGTTTAAAGTTTTCAAGAAAATCGTTACAGCCGTTTTTGAGAAAAATAAAAAAAGGTAGGTAGGTAGAAGTGGTGAGGTCCTCTCTGAGAGCCTCCAAGTAGAGCTGAGCTCCGTTTTGATCCACACCCTCGTAAATTGTTGTCTCCGCGTTCTCTTCAGTACCAGCCTGCATCATTTAGAAAACCTAGGATTGCAGTTATCCTCTGCTTTCCTATTTCTCCCAATGATTCCAGCTGATACGCCCCGAAGTATCTCGCCCTGATATGGTTTAGTGCTGGGCAATGACACATCATGTGCTCAGGTGTCTCCTGTGTGTCTGTTTCTTTGCAGCTCCTGCAATTAGCATTGTACGGAAGCCCCATCTTCATGGCTTGCGTGCCAATGGCCCAATGGCCTGTGATGAGTGCCGTGATCCTTCTAATATCCCTTTTGCTTTTGGATATTAGTTCTCGAGTTCTCTTGCTATTGATGGTTGGCCAGCAGAGCTTTGATCTCCTAAGACCCTGCTTTTCTGACCAACTTTTACTAGCTAGTGTTTTGTAGTGTTCGTGAATCCTTGCTTGGACTGTATTAAGGGATTCAGGTAGACTAGTTGTATAGGAGTCGTCTGCCGACCCCTTTCGTGCAAGTTCATCCGCCTTTTCGTTTCCTGGTATATCATTGTGCCCTGGCACCCATGTTATCTGTACATGGTTGTTTGTTGCTAGTATGTTGAGAGCCGACTTGCAATCGGCTACTAGTGTCGAGTTGGTTCTTGCTGCTGCGAGAGATTTGATAGCCGCTTGGCTATCCGAGTATATCCGTACCTTGGTATTCCTGAGGCATTGCTGAATCGAAAGCTTGGCTGCTTCCAAAATAGCGAGTACCTCAGCCTGAAAAACTGTCGCTGATTCTGGGAGGTGGAATTTCGATTCTATCCCCCAGCTTTCAGCGAAAATTCCAGCCCCTACACCACAGTCCATCTTGGAGCCGTCAGTGTAGAGTGATACCTCATCTTGTCCGGTTACTCTGTCATTCTCCCAGTCTTCCCTCGTTGGAAAGGTAGTCGTAAATCCGTTTCCAAATCTTATCTCCGCTGTCATATAATCCGTCTTGTTCTTTGCCAGATAGTTGTTGTCCTCTAAGATACGGCAGTGCCCTGTGTGGTAGCCTTTCCAGCAATTACTTGCCTTCAGTCTGGCCGCACTCTGCGCTGCCGTATCCTTTATGAAAAGTTCTATCGGCATTATATCCAGAATAGTGTTCAACGCGGCAGCCGGGCATGATCTTAATGCCCCTGTAGCTCCTGCGCAAGCTGATCTTTGTATTCTTGTCAGCTTGGCAATATTGTATGCTCTTGTCAGGGCTGGCCACCAGACTAGTGCCCCGTATGTGAGAATTGGCCTTACCACTGCTGTATAAAGCCATAATATTATCTTAGGGTGTATACCCCAGTTTTTGCCAAACATTTTCCTGCACGAGTAGAATGCTATGCTGGCCTTTCTTACTCGTTCCGTGATGTTCAGTTTCCACGAGAGCTTCGGGTCTAGTATCACTCCTAGATACTTAGCCTTATCCGATAGCTCGAGTTCGATTCCATCTATTTTTGGTTTGCTGTATGTTGGGATCTTTGTTCTTCGCGTGAAGAGCATCAGTTCGGTTTTACTCGGGTTTATACCTAGTCCGCAGGTTTTTGCCCATTCATTTAGTCGGTTAAGGGCCCCCGTCATTATATTACTAATGACATCTGGGAATGGTCCTGATACTAGCAACACTACGTCGTCTGCGTAGGCTACTACTTTTACTCCTCCGCTATTGAGTTCTCTCAATATGTCGTTCATGTTGATGAGCCAGAGCAGTGGCGATAGAACCCCGCCCTGAGGTGTGCCTCTCTTCACAAAGCGTGTGAGGTAAGTGCCACTCAGTTCGGCTGTTATCGTCCTGCTCGTGAGCATAACTCCGATCCAAGCTCTGATGTCTCCTTCAACGCCGATCGAGTTGAGGGAGCTCAGTATGGATTCGGCGTTCACATTATTGAACGCACCTTCTATATCTAAGAAGGTGGCCATTGTATATTGGTTGAAATGTAGCGATTTTTCTATGTGGCAAACTACTTCGTGTAGTGCCGTTTCTGTCGATCTGCCCTTTCGGTACGCATGCTGAGCGTCCGATAGATGCTGCTTCTCGGTGTTTTCCCGGATATGAATATCGATCATTCGTTCCAGCGTTTTCATTAGGAATGAGGTAAGGCTGATCGGCCTGTAATCCTTTGCTAGGATATGTCCTCTTCTTCCTGGTTTTGGTATAAATACAACTTTGGCTTCCTTCCATAGAAGCGGTATGTGTGTTAGTCTGATGCAAGCCGTGTAAATGGCTTGCAGCCACCTACTGATGCTGACCTGTGTTGCTTGAAGCATTGCCGGGAAAATGCCGTCTGGCCCCGGACTCTTATATTTGTCGAAGGAGTTTATCGCCCAGTTGATTCTTTCAATGGTTATGATATCCCTTGTGTGTGTTGGTTGATGAGCCCTCTGACCTTCAGTAGGTGCTGGCTTTTCTCGAAGGTTGCCTGGAAAGTGTGTATCCACTAGTGTCTCTAGGGATTCTTCCACCGTTGTAGTCGCTGATCCGTCTTGTTTGTGTAGTAGAGTTGGGCTGTTATACCCTTTAGCAAGGACCTTGCTTAGTCTAGCCGAGTCTTTTATACCTTCTAGCGATTCGCAGTAAGTCCTCCAAGAGTCTTTCTTGGCTGCGTATATCGCTTTTTTGTATGCTTTTTGTGCTTCTTTGTATGGCTCCCATTCCTTGGTAGCATAGCTGGAGTTATAGGCTTTTCTTGCCCTCTTTCTTAGAGTGCCTAGCTCTTTGGTCCACCATAAAGGGTGTTGTTTCTTAGAGTATGAAACCTTGCATGTTTCCTTATATGCATTGTTTAGAATGTTTGTTAGGTCCTCTACTTCCTTGTCCAGGGTCGTCGTAGAGGTTTGTACCCGTATTCTTCTGTTGCTAACTTTCGAGTAGACAATCTTACCGAATTTGTCCCAGTTTGTTCTACGGGGGTTACGTTTCGGTTCCGGTTTGCTAATCGGAATCGAAATTTCGAACAAAATGTACCTGTGATCTGAAAAGGAATTTTGTTTCGACACTATCCACTTTTCAACCTTATATCTACTAAATTCTGTCTGTAAAGTGAGGTCTAACACCTCTTCCCATCCCTAAAATTCCCTTGTGCTTGGGAATATAAAGGTGGGTGTGTTACCTCTGTTACATATGGTGATGTTGCGGCAGATAATATTATCAAAAAGAGACTCACCCCTTTCGTTGGTTTCCGAGCTTCCCCATAGTGCGTGCCTCGCGTTAGCGTCGCATCCGAGCACCAGGGTCGTCTTAGTATCTTCCGCCCATTGCAGCAGCTTGATGACTGGCTCAGGTGGAGCCGGTTCATCATGGGCCATGTAGGATGAGGCTATCACCATCGATGTCCCATCCGCCGCCACGAATCTGGCAACTGCTAGATCCGGTGTGCTAAGATTGGGGCATAGAAGTGCGTTATAGTTATTCTTTATAATAATACCTGCTCTCGGCCTACCTGTCGAGTTAGTATAAAAGAGTTTATATCCTTGTTGTGTTAGACCCGAGATTTGTCTGTCTCGCGTCCATGGTTCTTGAACGATGCCTATGTCAATGTTCCTCTCACTGAGAAGAACTGCAAGATTGGCTGAAGCATGCATGCTGCGCTTCAGGTTAATCTGCACGACTTTAGGCATCGGTGTTGGGTGTTATGTCTGGGGTCTTGTCGTCGATGACCAGGTCATCCAACAGCTTGTTGGTGTCATCGACCTCCTCGAGAACATCATCCGGCTCTGCCAGGAAGACCTTGATCTTGGCCTTCCGTAGGCCGTACCGGATGGTGTAGTCGGCCTTCTCAAGCTGCGGCAGGCAGCGCTGGTTGATGAGGAAGAGGAACGGCTGGCTCGTCTTCATCTCCTTCTCTACTTTGAGTATTGCCCAGTCCTCAGTATGCACTTCTGGGTTCTGAGCCCTCAGCAGCGACAGCACCTTTCCTTGGTCAGTCTGCCCCTTTGGCAACCAAATGCGAGCCCGCGGCCTCCTTGGAATCTCCCTGGCGTGGACGAGCCTAATGCTAAGGCCGTCCCATGCATTTCCAATCTTGGATATGCATTCCGCCAGGAAGGTCCTCGAGAACGAGTCATCGCACTTGATCACCCGGTGCCCTCTGACCATGTCCGACGAGTCGAAGGAGGGGATCGGACCGTCTGGCACGGCTGATAGCCTTTCAGCTACCATGTCGGCCACCTTGATCTCGATCTCCTCCCACTTCTCCGACAGCAGGCGTCCGTCGTCGTGCAGGTCGTCCACCAGTGCCATCGCGAGGCTGTCTCTGGCTACGTCGCTGAATTTCTTGGCCTTCTTCACAAAGGAGGTCGGTCTTGGCCTCCCCTGTGCGTCCTTTGCCCGTTTCGGTGCGCTCACGCTTGCCTCATGCGAGCGGTCCCTTTTTGTGTTTGTTACAGTGGCCTCCGGGCGCGTCCTCATGTATTCTTCGAATTCTGCGATCTCCGCAAGGCATCGAGTCTTGTCCTCCGCATCGCGCTGGTCAGTCTTGCCCTCTGCCTCATTCTTGGCTATCTTGCCGAGAATAAAACGGGCCCGACTGACCTTGGCCTTACGCTGCTGATGCGTAGCGGTGGCTGCCTTGCTGGTACCCGGCTGGGTTCCGCTGCTGTGTGGGTTGTTGTTCTTGTTGTCTAGTGGGGTGCTGGTCTTAGCAGCCCCTTCCGTTCCCATCGGAGCCGGAGCACCCTGACTGGGTGTTCGCGGCCCTACCTCGACGGTAGCGGAATCGGTTTGGGGTTTAACCTCCCCCGTGAGGTCCGAAGCTACGGTGTTGGGTTTCATTGTCAGTACATGATCGCCCGCGTTGCTCGACCAGGCAAGCGCGGCGGGCCTGAGGGTTGTTGGGGCTCTATGAAAAAGTCGACCGTGACTCCGCCCCAAAGCCACGGCAAGGCCACTTCCGACCCAGGGTTGCCCGGCCCTGGGAAGGCTCCGTTAAAACACAGCTGGATTAACCCCTCAGCTGCGAACCTGAAAGTCAGCGGGCACGGGTCGCTTGACACGCCTGATTTGAGGGGAGGCACTTTAAAGACCTGCCCAGGTCCGCCCGACTACGATTCGTCAGCATCCATAGTCATAGCTAGACTATGGACCTGCTTCTAGCCGCCCTCACGGGGAGAGTATAGTCGCACTACCATCGGTGCACACAGTTACGGCAGGGGACGAGTCCCCCGTTGATCCCCCTGCGTACCCGACGGCTGCCGGCCAAAATAAAAAAAAAAAAAAAAAGCTAAAAAAAAAGTTTTAAAAAATTGTCTTTTGTTCATATCTTTTTAATTATTACATTTACACAAATTGCATGTGAAAGGCGTTTTTAGCATTTAAAAATACCTTTTAAACGAGATGCACAAGTCTGTAGCTTTAGTAGTATAGAAGTTACGGTTTCCGAATTTTAGCTATTTATAGCTGTTTTCCAGCTAAACTAGCGAGTTTTTCCAAAAGTGGTAGAGCAAAAGTTTTTTATATCGATGTGATGAACGTCATATTAAATTTTCAAAACTTAGAAAACATGTTTTGGACAAACTGACAAACAGAATTAAATTTTCATTTTGGGAAGACGAAGAAAATCTTATTTTGGCTATAACTTTTGAACGGAGCGTCGGATTTTGACAAATGACCCCTCGTTCGACGGGTATTTTCAAAAGGAATACAACTAAAACATTGAGAGGGGGCAATTATCCCCACCGGCCCCAACAGCTCCAAATTTCGAAATATTCACTTTTTCACGTTCACGTCTCTCTCTCCCAAGCCAATTGATTTTCTTAGATTCTTGGTATGCAATCCTGTTAGTTTTCGCAATACCTTTCGATAGGTGTATCATTCATTATGATCGGACCATCACAGTAGATTTTCATTTCTTCGTGTATATATAGTAGTCGCCTTCGCACACTCTCCTGGTGCGCTTCGTCACTACATGGACTGCCGTCCATAGTGATTTGCCAAAAAAAAATTGCAACTTTCCTAAAATTGTATTTAACAACAAAATCATTCGACATACCGATCATTTAAAAATCCTAGGAATTACCTTCGACTCTAGGCTTACATTAAAAGAACACTGCTTTAGACTACGAAAGCACTTAGAATCTCGCTAAATATCATTAAATTTCTATGCTCAAAATACTCACATGTATATATTAGTACTTTAATTAACATAACGAGGGCATTAATTCTCTCTAAAATAGATTACGGGCTGCCGATATTCGGATGGACTGCAGCCTCAAATATCAAGAAAATTCAACCACCATACCACGCAGCTGCACGCAGATCCATCTACGCTTTTCCGACCTCTCCGACCAAGTGCATTCTAGTCCGGACTACCCAGCATCATCAATAGAATTAAGGAAACTACAACTCGACTCATACCCAAATTATACACCACTCCAAATCGGCTATTAGCTGACGACTTCAAAAACACGTTCAAAGAAAGAAGGAGATACAAATGTCCTTCTAGTCTCCGGATATGCGCCAACCTTAGCAAGGACTTGGACCTTCCCCCACCGAACCGATTTAGATCGACCGGGCCATCTCCACCCTGGTCTCGGAACCAACCTAGCATCAACACCAACCTACGAATCTGAACAAAAAACGATACTCCCAGTTCAGTACATCGCACCCGATTTCAATATGAAAAAGAACTCCTCGGTGAAAAACATTGGCTGTTTACTGACGGATCCAAAACTTCGGAATCAACCACATTCGCAGCTATCGACGCTAACAACACCATCATAGCGGGAGGGGCACTCCCCCTCTACAATAAGGTAACGTACTTATTTAGTCGCATCTAAAATCATTTTTCGTCACAAAAGTTGATATCAGAACTTTTGTACGTTGAAGGTGCGATCGTCACTAGTTTTTTACCTCGTTTAGAGGTGTTTTTATTTGATATCAGAAGTTTTTGTTTGTTTACTTTTGCTCTCATAGGTGCTAATATAAACATTTAAATTTAAATTGGTCAATCATAATTTGTAAGCCATTGTATTTAAACAAATTAAGTTAAAAAGGCGTTTAAGTATTTCAAAATACCTTTTAAACGAGGTATGGCACATGTCTGTACCTTTAGTAGTGTAGAACTTACAAACTAACGAAATTTAGTCATTTTTAGCTTTTTCCCGCTAAAGTAGCGGCTTTTTCCAAAAGTCGTAGAACAAAAGATTCCTATATGGAACTCTTAAGTGCAAATTTACTGATTCCATGACCCTAAAATACAGTTCGGATACCCTCACACAAAATTCAATACTCAGGAAGCTTTAGTTGTTCGAGCTGGCAAAAGTGGCTATATTCGTATAAAAATAACTTTTAAACGTGACGTGACGTGAATTTAAGGAATCTCAAGGGCTATACAGTTTAAAGTTTTCAAGAAAATCGTTACAGCCGTTTTTGAGAAAAATAAAAAAAAGCTAAAAAAAAAGTTTTAAAAAATTGTCTTTTGTTCATATCTTTTTAATTATTACATTTACACAAATTGCATGTGAAAGGCGTTTTTAGCATTTAAAAATACCTTTTAAACGAGATGCACAAGTCTGTAGCTTTAGTAGTATAGAAGTTACGGTTTCCGAATTTTAGCTATTTATAGCTGTTTTCCAGCTAAACTAGCGAGTTTTTCCAAAAGTGGTAGAGCAAAAGTTTTTTATATCGATGTGATGAACGTCATATTAAATTTTCAAAACTTAAGAAACATGTTTTGGACAAACTGACAAACTGACAAGCGGACAAACTGACAAACAGAATTAAATTTTCATTTTGGGAAGAAGAAGAAAATCTTCTTTTGGCTATAACTTTTGAACGGAGCGTCGGATTTTATCATATGACCCCTCATTCAACGGGTATTTTTTTGCGAGGGGCATTTATCCCCACCGGCCCCAACAGATCCAAATTTCGAAATTTGCCCTTTTTCACTTTCACCGTTCTCTCTCCCAAGCCAATTAATTTTC
This sequence comes from Drosophila takahashii, assembly GCF_030179915.1. NCBI lineage: Eukaryota > Metazoa > Arthropoda > Insecta > Diptera > Drosophilidae > Drosophila > Drosophila takahashii. The sequence continues at coordinate 4,769,008 of NC_091679.1, read as the reverse complement.
TTAAAGTCTTGGTATGCAATCCTTTAAGTTTTTGCATACCTTTCGATTGGTGTATTACTCATTACGATCGGACTATCACAGCAGATTTTCAATTTTGCTGCTATATAATAGTAGTCGCCTTCGCACACTCTCCTGGTGCGCTTCGTCACTACATGGACTGCCGTCCATAGTGATAATCATAAAACAAAACATAATGCTACAAATCAAGTTCCAGCCAACATATTTATGTATGCAGGAACTCCTGATTACGACACACAAGAAAAGAAAATAAATAGAACTGAAAAGCTAAATGAAAAACGTCATGATTCCGAAATAGACACAAATTATAGACAAGCTCCTTTGGTAAAGTCCAAAACTACAAATCCATTTAAGAAGACGGGCACCTTAAGAAAAGTTGACGAAAAACATTTTGAGGAAACAAATAAAGGAAGAAAGATTATTCATTATAAATCGAAATTTAAAAAGAAGAAGAAAATTAATAGAAGTAAATACAATGATAATTCCAGGCAAACAGAAGAAAATGAACGGAGCCAACAACAACAACTTAATGAAAACAATGACCTTCTCCATGATACTAACAACTATAATTCAACTAACATTCGGACAGAGCATTGAAATAAATCCGATTAAGGGCCGGTTTCTCGAGTCCCTGTCAAAGTCCCTGATAGCTATCTGTCCGAAAAACTTAAAGACCAGATAAACTGTTCGTAAAAGCAAATCGACTGCTTTAATTTATCTGAACGAGAAACAATTAAAGAGTGCTGTTAACGCACAGAATTGTGGTGTAAAGCGCAAAAAATGGCGTGCTTCGATTATTTCATCAGCTGTTTGGGTATATTTCAAGGGAAAAGTCAGATGTGATTTCTTTTCTTTTTCTTAGTTGGCTTTGGGAAATCAGCTGTCATTCTATCGAGTCGAAAACCCTTAACAGGGACTCCGAGTCCCTGTCAAAGTTAGTTCTCACATTTATGCTCGAGAAAGCCAAAATGCCTTAGCAGGGACTTTATCTGTTCGAGAAATGTTAGCCGGCACTCGAGAAACCGGCCCTAAGGCCCAAAATGGCAGCCGAAGAAAGTCAATGGCTACTTTTCTATATTCTAGGGTCATTTCATTCATATATTCAAAGGTGATTTTGTCCTTAAATACGTACAAAAATGTTTTGGCTGCGACGGCAAAACAAACATATGAGATTTTCATTTTTCCATTTTTAAGAAAAATTCTTTCTTGAATTTTTTCCATCAAGAAAGGTTTTCTGTATTCAAAGGCAAATTTTCTAATAACAAGAAATTTTTTTTCTATTTTCAAAGGTAGGCCGATTCAATGGCGAGATTTCCAAAATTTAGAAATTAATTTTTATGAGTGCACAAACAAGTGCTGGTAGCTCAGTTTTTCACGTCATCAATACAAATATAAACGGCGTTATCTAAAGCAATGAAAAAAATACAATAATCTATTTATGTCAATTAAAAGATATAATTTACCTTCTGCATATGTTTTATGTGAATTATTAAAAGTTGCTTAAAATCTCCAAATGGACAAACTTTAAAAGTGGCATCAATCAGATAATTACGATTTTGCTCTTCAATATTATTTTCAATTAAGCCAATTATTATTATTTATTTATTTATCTTCCTAGCGCTAAAGTTAACAATTTAACTTAATAATAAAGCACTAGTCACAAAACAAAGTTTACAATCTTGTTAGAAGAAAAAATGCAGTACGCAAATGAGCTTGAAAAAGCTTTGAAAAAGCGTTGTGGAGAATTTCCTTTGGTCATACCAAATAGGCTCATTACGTTTTCATCTTCAAACATTAAACGAACGCTCTCTGGAGTTGTTGGAGACTTGGGCAAGAATGGCTGCCTTATTCTTTGTAGAGTTCGTTTGACAGTATCGCAGTTGACCTCAATCTCCTTCTCACCTTTGGTTTTTTTTATCAAACAGAAAAAGGAATAATTAAATTTTAATATCGAATTTTACTAAAAATACAAAAATATAAAAGCATGGAATGGAAAAAACCGAATATTAATGTTGCCCTAATTTTCGGCTTTTTTTTCGTTTGTGCATGTTTCTCAGTTAAATTTAAAAAAAAACAAGAAAGGAAGCTAGCTTCGGCAAGCCGAAGCTTATATACCCTTGCAGATCATTCTATTAATTTACAAATCGCAAAAATGTTAAATTTCTTATTATTTCACATTAATTTTTCGATCGTTTCTATCACAGCTATATGATATAGTAGTTCGATCTTTTAAAAATTAAAATCGAAATTTGGAAATATTTCAAAGTAGTCATATCCCAGAGTAGAAGGAACTGTAATAAAAACCAACAAAGATATAATTTTTGCCCATTAATTTCCATTTAATTTTTCGACCGTTCCTATGGCAGCTATATGATATAGTGATCCGATTTAAAAAACAAAAAAACCGAAATTCAGAAATATATAAAAAAAAATGTTCCCAAGAGTAGAAGGTAAAAGGTAAAAAAAACACCGGAGCTAGAATTTTTTTACGTTTTTTTTTTTGATCCTTCCTATCGGAGCTATAAGATATAGTTGTCCGATCCGTTTGGTTCCGACATATATACTACCTGCAATAGAAATACGACTTTTACGAAAGTTTCATCCCGATAGCTTTAAAACTGAGAGACTAGTTTGCGTAGAAACGGACGGACAGACGGACAGACGGACGGACAGACGGACAGACGGACGGACAGACGGACAGACGGACAGACTGACAGACGGACAGACGGACAGACGGAAAGACGGACAGACGGACATGGCTAGATCGACTCGTCTAGTGATGCTGATCAAGAATATATATACTTTATGGGGTCGGAAACGTCTCCTTCACTGCGTTGCAAACTTCTGACTGAAATCATAATACCCTCTGCAAGGGTATAACAAGAAAGGAAGCTACCTTCGGCCAGCCGAAGCTTATATACCCTTGCAGATAAAGTAATACTCACTCGGTGCAGTTCCAGGAATTCCAGATTCAGCGTTTCTATTTTTGAATTTTATTTTTAAGTAGTCAAGAATTAAAAGACATATGTACTACCTGCAATAGGAAGAAGACTTTCGGGAAAGTTTCATCGCGATAGATTTAAAACTGAGAGACTAGTTCGCATAGAAACGGACAGACGGACAGACGGACATGGCTAGATAGACTCGGCTATTGGTGCTGATCAAGAATATATATACTTTATGTGGTCGGAAACGTCTCCTTCACTGCGTTGCAAACATCTGACTGAAATTATAATACCCTCTACAAGGGTATAACAAATAACATATATATATTCAAGAAAAAGTAATAAAACAAGCTTTAATCCTGCATCATTAAATTTTTTGAAAAAAAAACCCTTTCTTGAAACAAGAAATTTAATTTCTTGAAACAAGAAACAAACCACCTTTGAAACAAGAATCGCCTTTTTTGTTTTAAGAAATATTTGTCCTTGTTTTAATGGTGGCTTTCTAAAAAACCCTTTCTTGTTTTAAGAAATTTAATTTCTTGAAACAAGAAATATTTTTTTTTGTTTTAATGGTGCCTTTCAAAAAAAACATTTCTTGAAACAAAGGTGAGGTCGCCTTTGGCAAAAATTCAAGAAAGAATTTTATAGATTTTAATGAAATTCTTCGATTTTTTTTAAGAGTGTGCATATTGATTCCAACATTTGTTGCTTAAAAGGTGCATCTTTTATTTCGGACTACGAAAAAGCAATGGGGAACGCTCTAAAAAAATTGCATCCCTCATTGGACTTCTTTGCTTGTTGGTTCCAATTTACACAAGCATGCAAAAAAAATGCAAAAAAGACGTCCGCATTCGAAAAAATACTAAAATGCAATAAACATGCATATGTGCTCTTTCTCAAGTTTTTGTATTTACCGCTTCTACCTGCAACAAAAATAGTCGAAGCTTTTAATATGTTGAAATGCCAAGCACAATCTTTAGAAAATAAGCTGTTTTCTTCATTTTTAAAAAGGTTGGTTTTGTGTTATAAGTTATAACTTATAAATTTGTATTGTTCTTAGTTTTTTGGTATATTATTATTCTTAGGAAGGACCTGAGAACTTTTCGGTTTTTAAGCGTTCAACTCGTACCACCAGATTCGAGCAAAAGGACATTTTTTCAAATTTGCCCAATGTTTAATTAATGCAGAATTCGAGAAAAGCCGCGAATTCGCTCTCCTGTTCCAAAACGGCGGTGTTGGAAATCAACCAATAACAAAACAGTTAGTATAAATTATTTTATTAAAAGATAATTATACATAAGAAAAATTATTTTTTCAGAATCGCGCTCAAAAAATCATGGACGCAATGGAGTTGTTTGAGAATGGAGAAATAGATATTCAGGGATTTTTAACTCGCACGGTTTCGCTAAACGATCCTCTTCAGAAGCAGGATATCTTCAACAGTGTGGATGACACGGAAACTAATTCGGCTGACCTTAATTCTTCAATATCATCTATTTCCTCAGAAGGTTCCAATTTGAGTCAGTTGTCGGATACTGCTATGGTTCAAATTAACCCATGCACTGTGGGAAAAAAGTCTATTTTTTTGGCATAAAATCTAGTTTTACAGATACAATTTAGAAATTTTCTATATATACTATTAAGATAAAGCTGTAATTTCGGTTTTTGTTGCTTTTTGAATCGGACCATTGCTTTCATCCACCGCCCACGCCGCATATTCAAATTAATTGGCAGGGATTTTAAAAAATTTGTATTTGTATTGGTAAGACGGTAAAAAAATTTCGGATTACGTTAATTTTTAAAATTTGTCAAAAAAAAAAAAATTGCTGACATGTACAAGAAAAGTTAAATATTATCTAAGAGCAGATGCCAATTTTAGCTTTAACGGGGGTCCAGCTTCTTTATATTTGAGCCCTTTGGAGCCAGGATTTTCACTTGACTTGTCCCTTTCCATAAATTCAATTTTTAAGATTAATGAAAGCCACTTAGATTGTTTTTTTATTTAAAAAAATTTTTTTTTTTATGTTTATAAGTTGCTAGATTTAAGTCATTTGTTTGAAGAAACGTGCAAAAAGTTGCAAAAATTATTAGTTTTGCGATATTAAGGATACATTTGGTAAAACCTTTGCGTTTTTACATTTTTGCAACTTTGTGCCATTTATAAGTTGTACACCACGGAACACAAACAAACTTGTTAGTTTTAAGCTAAAAAGATACACATTTAAAAAAGTTCACAGTTGGACAACAAGCCATAATAATCAAAATATGTAATCTAAGATACATTTATAAATACCTTTGCTACGATTTGACATGATCAGAAATAATAAACCTTTTTGTTGCTCCACAAAATAAGCACTGAAAGTTTGCAAAGATTTTTCACTAATTTACGCAAACAACAAAGTCAATCGAACAGCTGCTTTGTTCGCTTATCAACTCTATAGTGTTGTTAGTAAAAAATCTTAGATAACTGTTCTTGGCTAATTAGGGTATGTAAACTCACAAAATATATATTTAATTTTTAATAATAATTTGTAAAATAAGTTGATTTTATGCCAAAAAAATTTACTTTTTTCCCATAGTGCCATGTAATATGTGCCTATTAAATCCTAAATCTGTTTTGCTGCGACCATGTAATAATGTAAATATATGCGGCTTATGCTGGGATAAAATTGTCGAAAATAATTCGTTGAAAAATGATGACACTGAAGATGATGAAAGTGGAAATTCGAAACCGAAATGTCCCAGCTGTAATCAGCCTGTTGATGAGCCAATTCGAAATGTTTTTATTTACAATTAAGTAAGATGTTAACTAAAATGCTGTTAATATATTCAAAAACAAACAGTTTGAAGTAATAATACATATAAATTACAAGGATTTTCTTTGAATCGGGACGTTATGATCAGCGGCGGGGTCTACACTAGTCGGCATAATTATTTTGACAACTTTCAAAGTTAAATCTTCTCATATTTTGAACTTATAATATAAACATTTTGGCACCTATAGAAAGAGCACTTCAATTTCGTTTAAATGACACAACAATGTTCTTAACCCAATAAGCACCCTTTGAAAAGTTCGAAAATTAGAAAATTTATTGTGAAGGTCAAATTTTCAACTTTTTTCCTGGGGTTTAAAACCAAAATGTTTTGATGCAAAGTTTTTTCCCAATCAAAATTAATAATACTTGCAAAAAAAATTTTCCTTGTATTTTTTATAATTTTTTTGAGAATAGCTAAAATTAACAATTTTAGTCGCTTTCTCCACCTTTTCGTACAAAATTTTACTAAGATCGTTCCATTCAAAAAATCATAAAAAATACAAGGAAAAATTTATATTAAAAGTTCAAAATATGACTACAGTTAACATTCAAATCTGTCAAAATAATTATTCCGGCTAGTGTACATGGAGGTGAAATATTTATTTTTCAAACGTCATACCTCCGCGCGGAGATATGTCGCTTGCAGAAGAGCGGAGATATGACGTTTAAAAACGACATATCTCCCCCGTTAACACTAGTTTACAGCCGAAATGCTCCCCAGAAATTGATGGCAAATTCTGTTAGATTTGGACCCCTAGATCACGAAAATAGCACTACATTTTTTTTCGATGGCACAGTTTTTTTTTAAAGATTTTTTAAAGTTTGAAATGTTAAATTTCAGACTTTTTTCAAATTTCTTCTTATATCTCGGCAGATATTTACTCGGTTGGTCCAGTTTTAGTTTTATTTTAAAGTCAATAGATCAGAGCTTAACTTTGCCATACAGATTAATAATGGACTTCTTTGCTTGTTGGTTCCAATTTACACAAGCATGCAAAAAAAATGCAAAAAAGACGTCCGCATTCGAAAAAATACTAAAATGCAATAAACATGCATATGTGCTCTTTCTCAAGTTTTTGTATTTACCGCTTCTACCTGCAACAAAAATAGTCGAAGCTTTTAATATGTTGAAATGCCAAGCACAATCTTTAGAAAATAAGCTGTTTTCTTCATTTTTAAAAAGGTTGGTTTTGTGTTATAAGTTATAACTTATAAATTTGTATTGTTCTTAGTTTTTTGGTATATTAAGTTTTTTTTTTTTTTTTTTTTTTTTTTTACAATTAATGAAGAATTTTATTTGGATCTGTGGGATCGTTCGCTGGATGCTGCGAAGGCTGCGAAGGAAGAGAGTTGTACATACGAGTATTTAACTAACGTAATCTTTATGAATGAACATGGTATATATCTGATTATATATAATATGTTTAAATTTAGTCCATAAGCTGTAATTTTAAACTATGGAACAAAAGCAAATACACATTAAATAATATGAAGAGAAATAAACCAAGTAGCAGTATCAGTTTTAATTCCAGCGGCTCTTCTTGGCCCGTTTGGCATCCAGGTTGCTGCTGCTGCTGCTGGAGGAAGCTCCCTGGGATGATGATGATGAAGATGATGGGGGCGATGCCATTGGTGCGGCAAAAACCCCGGAGTCTGGCAGAGTTTTCTCCCAAGTGCGATCGCTGGAGGCTCGAAATTGGTTGTTATACTGGGATCGAAAGGCCTCCCGCATGGCAGCGTAGCGATCTCTAGCAGGACCTGCGCTGGCAGAGGACTTATTTGAGGGTCCTTCGGGGGGACTAGCACTGACGGCAGATTCCAAGCCACCAGACGAACCGAAACCACCGCCATTTCCTCGCTCCCGATAGCCCAGTCCTGTGTGGGTATTGGTCGGCCTCTTCCCTTTGCCCTGCTTAAATCGCGAACTGCGGAACCAGGAGCTCTTCATGGCCAGCTCCATTAGATCCTCGGGCACCAGCTGATCGGCGCCCTCCAGGTTGCGCACCAGATGTCCAGCAAACTCCTTGTCCTTGTCGGTGACCAATGTAAAGGCATTACCCTTTTCGCCGGCTCTGCCCGTTAGGAAGGACCTGAGAACTTTTCGGTTTTTAAGCGTTCAACTCGTACCACCAGATTCGAGCAAAAGGACATTTTTTCAAATTTGCCCAATGTTTAATTAATGCAGAATTCGAGAAAAGCCGCGAATTCGCTCTCCTGTTCCAAAACGGCGGTGTTGGAAATCAACCAATAACAAAACAGTTAGTATAAATTATTTTATTAAAAGATAATTATACATAAGAAAAATTATTTTTTCAGAATCGCGCTCAAAAAATCATGGACGCAATGGAGTTGTTTGAGAATGGAGAAATAGATATTCAGGGATTTTTAACTCGCACGGTTTCGCTAAACGATCCTCTTCAGAAGCAGGATATCTTCAACAGTGTGGATGACACGGAAACTAATTCGGCTGACCTTAATTCTTCAATATCATCTATTTCCTCAGAAGGTTCCAATTTGAGTCAGTTGTCGGATACTGCTATGGTTCAAATTAACCCATGCACTGTGGGAAAAAAGTCTATTTTTTTGGCATAAAATCTAGTTTTACAGATACAATTTAGAAATTTTCTATATATACTATTAAGATAAAGCTGTAATTTCGGTTTTTTTTGCTTTTTGAATCGGACCATTGCTTTCATCCACCGCCCACGCCGCGTATTCAAATTAATTGGCAGGGATTTTAAAAAATTTGTATTTGTATTGGTAAGACGGTAAAAAAATTTCGGATTACGTTAATTTTTAAAATTTGTCAAAAAAAAAAAAATTGCTGACATGTACAAGAAAAGTTAAATATTATCTAAGAGCAGATGCCAATTTTAGCTTTAACGGGGGTCCAGCTTCTTTATATTTGAGCCCTTTGGAGCCAGGATTTTCACTTGACTTGTCCCTTTCCATAAATTCAATTTTTAAGATTAATGAAAGCCACTTAGATTGTTTTTTTATTTAAAAAAATTTTTTTTTTTATGTTTATAAGTTGCTAGATTTAAGTCATTTGTTTGAAGAAACGTGCAAAAAGTTGCAAAAATTATTAGTTTTGCGATATTAAGGATACATTTGGTAAAACCTTTGCGTTTTTACATTTTTGCAACTTTGTGCCATTTATAAGTTGTACACCACGGAACACAAACAAACTTGTTAGTTTTAAGCTAAAAAGATACACATTTAAAACAGTTCACAGTTGGACAACAAGCCATAATAATCAAAATATGTAATCTAAGATACATTTATAAATACCTTTGCTACGATTTGACATGATCAGAAATAATAAACCTTTTTGTTGCTCCACAAAATAAGCACTGAAAGTTTGCAAAGATTTTTCACTAATTTACGCAAACAACAAAGTCAATCAAACAGCTGCTTTGTTCGCTTATCAACTCTATAGTGTTGTTAGTAAAAAATCTTAGATAACTGTTCTTGGCTAATTAGGGTATGTAAACTCACAAAATATATATTTAATTTTTAATAATAATTTGTAAAATAAGTTGATTTTATGCCAAAAAAATTGACTTTTTTCCCATAGTGCCATGTAATATGTGCCTATTAAATCCTAAATCTGTTTTGCTGCGACCATGTAATAATGTAAATATATGCGGCTTATGCTGGGATAAAATTGTCGAAAATAATTCGTTGAAAAATGATGACACTGAAGATGATGAAAGTGGAAATTCGAAACCGAAATGTCCCAGCTGTAATCAGCCTGTTGATGAGCCAATTCGAAATGTTTTTATTTACAATTAAGTAAGATGTTAACTAAAATGCTGTTAATATATTCAAAAACAAACAGTTTGAAGTAATAATACATATAAATTACAAGGATTTTCTTTGAATCGGGACGTTATGATCAGCGGCGGGGTCTACACTAGTCGGCATAATTATTTTGACAACTTTCAAAGTTAAATCTTCTCATATTTTGAACTTATAATATAAACATTTTGGCACCTATAGAAAGAGCACTTCAATTTCGTTTAAATGACACAACAATGTTCTTAACCCAATAAGCACCCTTTGAAAAGTTCGAAAATTAGAAAATTTATTGTGAAGGTCAAATTTTCAACTTTTTTCCTGGGGTTTAAAACCAAAATGTTTTGATGCAAAGTTTTTTCCCAATCAAAATTAATAATACTTGCAAAAAAAATTTTCCTTGTATTTTTTATAATTTTTTTGAGAATAGCTAAAATTTACAATTTTAGTCGCTTTCTCCACCTTTTCGTACAAAATTTTACTAAGATCGTTCCATTCAAAAAATCATAAAAAATACAAGGAAAAATTTATATTAAAAGTTCAAAATATGACTACAGTTAACATTCAAATCTGTCAAAATAATTATTCCGGCTAGTGTACATGGAGGTGAAATATTTATTTTTCAAACGTCATACCTCCGCGCGGAGATATGTCGCTTGCAGAAGAGCGGAGATATGACGTTTAAAAACGACATATCTCCCCCGTTAACACTAGTTTACAGCCGAAATGCTCCCCAGAAATTGATGGCAAATTCTGTTAGATTTGGACCCCTAGATCACGAAAATAGCACTACATTTTTTTTCGATGGCACAGTTTTTTTTTTAAAGATTTTTTAAAGTTTGAAATGTTAAATTTCAGACTTTTTTCAAATTTCTTCTTATATCTCGGCAGATATTTACTCGGTTGGTCCAGTTTTAGTTTTATTTTAAAGTCAATAGATCAGAGCTTAACTTTGCCATACAGATTAATACGATTGGATGAGTAATGGCAGCGCAGAAGCTCGACAAAGAGGAAAAATGTGTTTTTTGGTCGTCTGTAAGTCGGCTGTATATATAGTAAAAACTCGAAATAAATCCGTTGAAAAATCATAATGGGTACAAACTTAAAGTTTACATCCTACCGAATAAATCAAGCCGGATATGGCCCAAATCCATGGAAAACTGGATTTATGGTGGATTTTTAAAGTTCGGATTTTTCCACTTTTTTCGGTTGACAAAGTCCAAATTTAAGATTTATCATAGGCGGCGACATGTAAACAAAAATAATTGGTTTTGGCAGCCGGGTCACTAAATAGCTAAATCAGATATTTAAAAGCTAGAAAATTATTAAAGTGAATTTAATTTTTTAATTAAGGTTACTTTTTTCATAACAATGAACTATCCAAATGGATAGTACTTAGTTAAAAATACTCACAGTCATAACGCAAGCAATTTTATATTTTTAAAGGAATTTTCAGAAATTAAATTTATTTTATAATTTTCTAGCTATTAAATTTAGCTATTTTTTGACCCGGCTGCCGTCACCACTCATTTTTGTTTACATGTCGCCGCCTATGATAAATCTTAAATTTGGACTCTGTCAACCGAAAAAAGTGGAAAAATCCGAACTTTAAAAATCCACCATAAATCCAGTTTTCCATGGAATTTGGCCATATCCGGCTTGTTTTATTCGGTAGGGTGTAAACTTTAAGTTTGTTTCCATTATGATTTTTCAACGGATTTATTTCGAGTTTTTACGATATATACAGCCGACTTACAGACGACCAAAAAACACATTTTTCATCTTTGTCGAGCTTCTGCGCTGCCATTACTCATCCAATCGTATTGATCTGTATGGCAAAGTTAAGCTCTGATCTATTGACTTTAAAATAAAACTAAAACTGGCCCAACCGAGTGGATATCTGCCGAGATATAAGAAGAAATTTGAAAAAAGTCCGAAATTTAACATTTCGAACTTTAAAAAATCTTTAAAAAAAAACTGTGCCATCGAAAAAAAATAAGTGCTATTTTTGTGATCTAGGGGTCCAGCACTAACAGAATTTGCCATCAATTGCTGGGGAGCACACCAAGAATATTATTTTGTAAACTAGTGTAATCAACGCGGAGATTTGATCTCCGCCCATCTGCGAACGACATATCTCCGCTCGGAGATATGACGTTTGAAAGCGACATATCTCCGCACGAAAATATTTCGTTTTTAAGCGTCACATCTCCACGCGGAGATATGTCGTTTTTAAAAGGGCGGAGATATGTCGTTCGCAGATGGGCGGAGATATGTCGCGCGGAGATATGACGCTATGCCGTTGATGCACTATGATCAGTACAAACAAGTGGCCCTTACGACACCAAGCAAAGCTTGTTACGCGCGGAGCCCTAAACCGTTTTGGGCAAGTAAGCGGAATCGCGGACATGGAAAAACTACGATTTAACAATAGACAGGTTAAAATACATGTTCACAAAGAATTTACAAATTATTTGAAGACAGAAAATACATAAGTTTAGTATAATTAGTAGCATTAGGGGTATCACACAGTAAGACGTGGCACGGTGAATTATAGTCGTCACACAGAACACGAAAAGGATCATGCAGGGCATAATTAGATCTACATATTGGCAGGGATAACGGACGAAAACGGCGAACTGTTCTACAGGGCACATTCCAGTTAAGTGAACTAAGAAGGAAAGGGGATTAGACATCAGCATTAATAAGTTTGTGTAAGAACATAACTCCATGACACTTTCTACGATGGTAGAGGGTTGGTAAGTCGAGCAGGCGCAACCTCGCAAGATAAGAGGGCAATCGACTACATGTGTCCCAGTTTAAACCCCTCAAAGCAAATAGAAGGAATTGTTTTTTGTATCCTGAAAAACGTCAAATTTTGACCGATTTCATCCTATTGTTCCTATGGGAGCTATAAGATATAGACGTCCAATCAGCACGCGCTTTTACCCTGATCAAGGTATGCGTAAAAGAATAAGATTCATGTCAAAAGCTCTTACACTGAGCGAAATATCTTCATTTTGTGAAAGCTAAATCCGATTGTTCCTATGGAAGCTATAGGATATAGACGGCCGATCGGGTCGGTTTTCAAACTTGATCTGCGTACACATGTTTTAGGACGACTGTGAAAGTTTTAAGTCGCTAGCTTTTAAACTAAGCTCGCAAACGGTATTGATCCTGATCAAGAATATATATACTTTATGGGGTCGGAAACGTCTCCTTCACTGCGTTACAAACTTCTGACCAAAATTATAATACCCTCTGCAAGGGTATACAAAACTTGCGAAAAAATTTCTAAAATTCTTATTGCTTGCGTAAGTTATCAGCTGCACAGAACAGAAACAAATTAATTTTTCGACACAAATCCTTACACTAATTTTCTTCACAACATTAGTTTTTTGTCCAAAACATATTGTTTAAATATACAATGTCATACTGGATTGAGCATGTAATTAAATTTCAAATCGATTAGCGTGTAAATCTAGAAAATAAGCTTGTTTTTCAAAAAAAATACACCAAAACATTGCTTAAACATACCTCTTTCTTTAAAAGATAGCTCTCCAAAAGCCAATATGACTATTTTGGTTAAGATTTATGAAGTTAGAGGAAATATTTTTGTTTAGGTAACCAAATACTCTTTGCGATTTAGCTGATATGGGGGTTTCTAGAAGGTATCCACTGTAGACAACTCTTATAAAGGAAACCAATATTTATGCGAAACAATGTTTTGCTTTATATATTCGACTAATTTAAGAAAAGACATCAAGAAAGGTAATTCCATATTACTGCATTTTACCATTGATATTTTGTTTCAGTATTTTTGTTTTCACATTAATTTTTCACTTTGATTAGAATTATATTAATAACTAGCAATACCCGAAGCGACGTTGTCCGCTACTATTGGCAAAGCATTTATTACTGATTTTTTCATATCAAATAAAAACACCTCTTAACGAGGTAAAAAACTAGTGACGTTCGCACCTTCAACATACAAAAGTTCTGATATCAACATTTGTGACGAAAAATTATTACACTCGTCATTAAATAGACTTTCTAATATTTTCTCATTCGGCCCGCCCTAGCAAACTATTCCAGCCTTTTTCCCTTCACAGGCATTTTCTATTGCAGCGTGCCGAATGAGAAAATATTAGAAAGTCTATTTAATGACGAGTGTAATAATTTTTCGTCACAAATGTTGATATCAGAGCTTTTGTATGTTGAAGGTGCGATCGTCACTAGTTTTTTACCTCGTTAAGAGGTGTTTTTATTTGATATCAGAAGTTTTTGTTTGTTTACTTTTGCTCTCATAGGTGCTAATATAAACATTTAAATTTAAATTGGCCATAAATCATAATTTTTAAACTATTGTATTTTAACGAATTCAGTTAAAAAGGCGTTGAAGTATTTCAAAATACCTTTTAAACGAGGTATAGCACATGTCTGTACCTTTAGTAGTGTAGAACTTACAAACTAACGAAATGTAGCTATTTTTAGCTTTTTCCCGCTAAAGTAGCGGCTTTTTCCAAAAGTCGTAGAACAAAAGATTCCTATATGGAACTCTTAAGTGCAAATTTACTGATTCCATGACCCTAAAATACAGTTCGGATACCCTCACACAAAATTCAATACTCAGGGAGCGTTAGTAGTTCGAGCTGGCAAAAGTGGCTATATTCGTATAAAAATAACTTTTAAACGTGACGTTTTACAGTAATTTGTTATATACCAAAATTTAAGGAATCTCAAGGGCTATACAGTTTAAAGTTTTAAAGAAAATCGTTAGAGCCGTTTTTGAGAAAAATAAAAAAAAGCTAAAAAAAAGTTTTAAAAAATTGTCTTTTGTTCATATTTTTTTAACTATTACATTTACACAAATTGCATATAGAAAGCGTTTATAGCATTTAAAAATACCTTTCATACGAGATATAACAGTCAGTTAGCTTTAGTAGTATAGAAGTTAGGGCTTTCCGAATTTTAGCTACTTATAGCTGTTTTTCCGCTAAACTAGCGAGTTTTTCCAAAAGTGGTAGAACAAAAGTTTTTTATATCGATGTGATGAACGTCATATCAAATTTTCAAAACTTAGAAAACATGTTTTGGACAAACTGACAAACAGAATTAAATTTTCATTTTGGGAAGACGAAGGAAATCTTATTTTGGCTATAACGGAGCGTCGGATTTTGACAAATGACCCCTCATTCGACGGGTATTTTCAAAAGGAATACAACTAAAACATTGAGAGGGGGCAATTATCCCCACCGGCCCCAACAGCTCCAAATTTCGAAATATTCACTTTTTCACTTTCACGTCTCTCTCTCCCAAGCCAATTGATTTTCTTAGAGTCTGTTAGTTAGTTTTCGCAATACCTTTCGATAGGTGTATCATTCATTATGATCGGACCATCACAGTAGATTTTCATTTCGCCTGCAAGCATTTTCTATCGCGGAAGTCACTATTTAGTGACGTGTAGAAGATGAAAACGATCGTCCGCGATATCGCATTCGGATCGCCGAAGTCACCCCCGTCGGGAAGAATTGTTCCACTACGGCGACACTTCCCGAAGTCACTTCTGAGTGACTCCTAGAAGTGTCGCGAAAGTCACTTCCAGAAGTGACTTCGGCGACGCTTCTAGAAGTGCCGCCGTAGTGGAACATTTCTTCCCGACGGGGGTGACTTCGGCGATCCGAATGCGATATCGCGGAAGTCACTTCCAGAAGTGACTTAGGCGACACTTCTAGAAGTGCCGCCGTAGTGGAACAGTTCTTCCCGACGGGGGTGACTTCGGCGATCCGAATGCGATATCGTGCAAGTCACTTGTAGAAGTGTCGCCGAAGTCACTCCTGGAAGTTACTCAGAAGACACTTGTAGACGATACCTAGAAGACCCTTTCCCAATTGGAAAATATGTTTTTTGTGCTTATTCTTCATGTTTATTCTTTCAACACATTTATTGAAATATATAGTTACAAAAGCATTGCGGCATGTAAGCACGGTCCATAAGCTGGTAGGAAATGATGTTGTATTATTTTATTTAATTCCAGTTCCGTGTTCCGTCTATGAAAATGCTTAAAACAACAAAAAAATAATTAATATTGTGCCATATAAAAATCGGAGGAGGTATTTACCTTTTATAATTAAATAAGTGGAGTATAGTTAAGTTTTCGGTTTGCCCAGAGTTTCACGCCAAGTAATTCCTTTTGCTTTCGGAGGACAGCCTTGTACACGCTTAAATCTCGATTTCTCCAATCACTTTAAGTTTTGATGTAAATAAATATTGTATTTTATTTATATTCCACCGGTATGTAATATTTAAAAAATAACGGGTTCACTCCGCATTTCATCACAAACACAGAAATGTAGAATAAATCGCACTGATCACAAAGAAATCTCGAAACGAACTGACGCTCGAATTCAAAATACAAAGTGCGTAGGTCAAAGAGAACAAAAGGGTAGTTTTCAGGTATAAAGAGAGAGCCAAGAGCGGACTGTACCCCAAAGACTTCAAAAAAATAAAACCAAATTCCTTTCTATTTTCAATTTAACTTCCAGAAGTGAATTGGAAGATGTTTTTTTCCCATTGGTTTTGTTTTTGTAAAATGTGTTCTATCTAGAGACCTGCACGAAACGATGCCGATGCCGATTCCACGAGTAAAAGTAATCAAGTTGGCGATGCCACGATTAATTTTTGTAATCATGTAATCGTGTCAAACGATGCCGAGTATACTCGGCATCGTAGAATCGTACGAGTAGCATCGTAGCATCGCCAACAAATTTCAAATTTGACATTTAAAAATAAATTTCAATAAAATTTTCTCTTCTTCTAAAGAATTCGCGGGTACATTTTTTTAGAATTCATGAATAGAAAAACCTAGTTAAAGACAACAAATCCATACGTGTTTTGGACATGGTCCTTTATTGATTCTTCTTCTTCCAAAGAATTCGCGGTCTCATTTTGTTTAAGATTTCGTGTATGTCGAGTTCAAAGACGGTAAAACATAAAAAAAAATTCTCTTGTTTCAAAGAATTCGCAGTCTAATATTGTCAAAGAGTTAATCTATGGTCTTAAGTAGATAGGACTAACAATTGTGAAATCTTGGGTATATTGGTTCCTCTTGTTCTGACAAAAATTTTGGTTGATTTTGTTTAATAAAAAAACACGAGTCAGATATGAGTAAAACGATGCCGATGCCTACGATTCTACGATGCCACGATTCCAGATTTGACAGTTGGAATCGGCATCGCCGAGTAGTAATAGAGTATATTTTTACTTACTCGTGCAGGTCTCTAGTTCTATCGCCTTTTCATCGCCCAAAAGTGTCTCAGAAGTTACTTCTTCGCGATCGCAAGCCTTTTTAGGTAGTCAAATTTGATCTATCGCCATTCTATCGTCCAGAAGTGCCTCAGAAGTTACTTCTTCGCGATTTGAACCTTTTTAGGTAGTCAAATGTGTTTTATCGCCATTCTATCGCCCAGAAGTGCCTCAGAAGTTACTTCCTCGCGATTTGAACCCTTTTTGTTTTTGTAAAATGTGTTCTATCGTCTTTCTATCGCCTAGAAGTGTCTTAGAAGTTACTTCTCCACGATCGTAACCCTTTTTGTTTTTGTAAAATGTGTTCTATCGTCTTTCTATCGCCTAGAAGTGTCTTAGAAGTTACTTCTCCACGATCGTGACCCTTTTTGTTTTTGTAAAATGTGTTCTATCGTATTTTAATCGTCCAGAAGTGACCAAGAAGTGACTTCTTCGCGATAGATGTATATTTTGTTTTTGTAAAATGTGTTCTATCGTATTTTAATCGTCCAGAAGTGACCAAGAAGTGACTTCTTCGCGATAGATGTATATTTTGTTTTTGTAAAATGTGTTCTGTCGTGTTTCTATCTTCCAGAAGTTACTAAGAAGTGACTTCTGGACGATAGGCGATAGAAATATCGCCCGTTTGCTTGCAGGGTCTTCGTGTATATATAGTAGTCGCCTTCGCACACTCTCCTGGTGCGCTTCGTCACTACATGGACTGCCGTCCATAGTGATATTCAACCTTATTCAACCTAACCTTAGCTAAACAGTAAACCCACTTAGAACGCAATAATATTCTATCCATATTTTTGTAACCATAACCATAACATCTTAAATTAACACCGCATTAACCCTAATATTACCTCACCTTAACTCCACCAATTTTATTCTAACCCTTGCACAATGGACAAAAAGTCAGTAATTTACGCATAAAGTCTAGTTTTAAAGCTAGATGCTTCAAATTTGGCATAAGAATGTAAAATGTTAATGTAGAATTTCGGATTTTTTTCTTTTTTTAATTAAGCCACTCCTTCAACTCCTTCTCTCACAACCAATAAAAAACAAAAGATTTTTAAGGTTATGTTGTAAAATATTATTTATAGATATGTCTCTTTTCTTCATCATCTAGTATTATGTTTAAATTTTCATCAGAATCGTCGCCAGAGTCCGAATGCACATTTTCCAGTTGTGAAATTATTTTGCAGTTCGGAACAGAAGGAGTTTTTAGAAGATTTAGTACTTCTGGTGGAAGATTTTTTTTTTTAAATTTCTTTTGCCTTTCGCCTTTCGAGATTTCCGGTCGCTTTTATAAAACTTATTTCTTGCTTCTGAAGAATTTTCTCCTAAACATCCCACCGAAACTAAGGAGGAGTTCATTATTTGCCAGCCATGAACAAGTATTTTATGGACCGTCGGTGACATAGGATACCAAGGATATCTGTTAATGTATAACAGAAATGTATTTTCACAAAAAACCTTAAATTTCTCAACATCAACAGAATGCTCGCATGAAATTGTTACCAAAATTACGTAGAAATTGTATAAAATATTCTTTTCAAAGCTTGTAATTGTTGAAAACATTCCGTAATCCGAAAATGCTCTTCTAGCTGTGTTTCCATTACTATTACTATTACTATTCCCACTTCCATTTTGTTTGGGAATGCTTATATGTAGACCCATTTCTGTCCACATCATTTCACGAATTTCTTTTTTCCGAGACATAAATTCGATTTTGTCAGCCTGTTTAATGTGAAATTTTTGAATTTCAAGCCTATAGGATACGTTCAACACAAATTCTAAAAATCGAATCCAGGCATGCAATGGACTTGCACCATATTTAAGAGTCCCATGTCTTGGCTTAAAACATTCGGAAAGGAAATCAGAGGTTTTGAGGAGCTTTGTGGGATTGGCACCACATATTGGGCAACACTGAGTTGATGACGTACAAGTTAAAGCGTTCAGTACCTTACCATCAATAAGCGTCATTTGAGTTTTATATGTAATGACAACTTCCTTGCCTTCCTTTCTATATATAAAGTCCTTTAGACCGGCGACTTACACATCCAAGCATTCTTTTTCTCGTAGAATTTTTTCATGGCTTTCCTTTGCATACTCAATTTTAATTGTCCTGCAGAATCTTACAGATTGTGGTGCTCTGTTATTCCAAATTATTCTTTGATTTGCATCTATCAGCTGTAGAGGTATCATTGTGGTCACAAATAGCGATAGATCTAGGGAAGCAGGCTCTTCTGATTGAAACTTCTGGTTATATAAACTTTGACCTGTAGATCCATCGAATCCGTAGCTTGCTACTAAAGTGCAATATGATATGTTGTCCATTTGAGATATAACTTTTTTTAGCATAACCAATAATCTTTCTGCTGTATGGTCCAAAATATTTTGCATTGGAACTTGGGCAAGACTTTCCGAAATTTCTATTTGAGATGGTCTACAAACAGTTTTGATTTGTTGAAGTGATGAATATGGGGGGAAAATGTCGCAGCCGCGAACTTTATTTACATGATGAATGTTGATATACTGCTGTTTAGTAAGTCAATTTTCCAACAAAAATGCCAATGCTTCATCAGGGGTAAGTGGAATAATCACCTGAGATTTCAAAGTTCCATTCGCGTTGCCTGTCTGTTGTTCTCTGACACCTTTTAATGCATTAACCAAATCATCCTCTCTGGCCCTCTTCGCTGAAACAAAAGCCGCATGTACTAAGTGATCTGTTGAATCTATTTCTAAAGAAAGATCGTTTGCTAACTTTTGTTTTATTCGTTTTGCAGCCTGTTCATATTTTAGTTTTGGCCTTCCCATTTTAGATGGACGTGGATCCGTAAGCTGTTGCTCAATGGTCATAATGATTGTCTGCGAAAGCCATGCTGAGTGCTGAACCTTAAATCTAGACAACATTCGGATGCATTTAGGCAAATATTTTCTGATGCGTGATATGAATGTGTTAACTTTTTCCTCGATTTCGTTAACCTGTGACATGCTGACTTCATTCACATTTAATTTTTCTAAAATCCACTTCTTTAAGGCAGAGGCGTCGCGTCCATTGCTTTCCCAAATCTCCAGCAATGTTAAGCTGCAAAACTCATATTCGGCTGCAACAATTCATTTTTTTCGAAAAGGGGCAAAAACGGGCAAAGGAAATTATTAAAATACTAATCTATCAAATAAAAACACCTCTTAACGAGGTAAAAAACTAGTGACGACCGCACCTTCAACATACAAAAGTTCTGATATCAACATTTGTGACGAAAAATTATTACACTCGTCATTAAATAGACTTTCTAATCTTTTCTCATTCGGCCCGCCCTAGCAAACTATTCCAGCCTTTTTCCCTTTACGGGCATTTTCTATTGCAGCGTGACGAATGAGAAAAGATTAGAAAGTCTATTTAATGACGAGTGTAATAATTTTTCGTCACAAATGTTGATATCAGAACTTTTGTATGTTGAAGGTGCGGTCGTCACTAGTTTTTTACCTCGTTAAGAGGTGTTTTTATTTGATATCAGAAGTTTTTGTTTGTTTACATTTGCTCTCATAGGAGCTAATATATACATTTAAATTTAAATTGGTCAATCATAATTTTTAAACTTTTGTATTTTAACAAATTAAGTTAAAAAGGCGTTGAAGTATTTCAAAATACCTTTTAAACGAGGTATAGCACATGTCTGTACCTTTAGTAGTGTAGAACTTACAAACTAACGAAATTTAGCTATTTTTAGCTTTTTCCAAAAGTCGTAGAACAAAAGATTACTATATGGAACTCTTAAGTGCAAATTTACTGATTCCATGACCCTAAAATACAGTTCGGATACCCTCCCACAAAATTCAATACTCAGGGAGCGTTAGTTGTTCTGAGCTGGCAAAAGTGGCTATTTTCGTTTCTGAATAACTTTTAAACGCGATTTTTTACATAAACATGATATATACCAAAATTTAAGGAATCTCAAGGGCTATACAGTTTAAAGTTGTAAGGAAAATCGTTAGAGCCGTTTTTGAGAAAATTAAAAAAAAGCTAAAAAAAAAGTTTAAACAAATTTTCTTTTGTTCATATCTTTTTAACTATTACATTTACACAAATTGCATAGAAGGCGTTTATAGCATTTAAAAATACCTTTCAAACAAGATGCACAAGTCTGTAGCTTTAGTAGTATAGAAGTTACGGCTTTCCGAATTTTAGCTATTTATAGCTGTTTTCCCGCTAAACTAGCGGGTTTTTCCAAAAGTGGTAGAACAAAAGTTTTTTATATCGATGTGATGAACGTCATATCAAATTTTCAGAACTTAAAAAACATATTTTGGACAAACTGACAAGCGGACAAACTGACAAACAGAATTAAATTTTCATTTTGGGAAGAAGAAGAAAATCTTATTTTGTCTATAACTTTTGAACGGAGAGTCGGATTTTGACAAATGACCCCTCATTTGACGGGTATTTTCAAAAGGAATACAACTAAAACATTGCGAGGGGGCATTTATCCCCACCGGCCCCAACAGCTCCAAATTTCGAAATTTTCACTTTTTCACTTTCACCGCTCTCTCTCCCAAGCCAATTGATTTTCTTAAAGTCTTGGTATGCAATCCTGTTAGTTTTCGCAATACTTTTCGATAGGTGTATTATTCATTATGATCGGACCATCACAGTAGATTTTCATTTCTTCGTGTATATATAGTAGTCGCCTTCGCACACTCTCCTGGTGCGCTTCGTCACTACATGGACTGCCGTCCATAGTGATACACGAACAACAATTGAACAGACACAACAAAACACATAGAACATCTAGAAACTACCACGCAAAGTTTAATCTACATACCTGTACGATTATTTTCCATATTTACAAATTGCTTTTACTTTTACGAAAAAGCCACATGATAGATGCAATGTTTAGTAATTTTTACGGTTGCATTTTTATAAATCAAGCTAGCAATCAATCAGCCGACTTTGTTATCGCGTAAAATTCAAATCGCAGCTTTTAAAAATTTTTTGAAAACAGTTTTATTTTATCCAGAGTATTCCTAATTGGAAAATACATTCAATTTTGTATATTAAAATGATAACAACTTCAACTTTATGCGTTAATTTCTGACTTTTTGCCCATAGTGCAATGGCCTCTTTAAAAATTATGTAGTGCTCTCTTAAAAGCTGCTCATTAATATGCTGTAAGCTAAGTTGTTGTTCAGCCGTAAGCTCCGATGCAGCGTAACAGCGTGATTTGTTCGTGGTAATTTTCCATTTTTATAATGACCACCGGGTCCACTGAAGATCTTTGGGTTTTTCTGGCCCGGAAAATTTTGGTAAATTTCGGCGTCTGAGTGAGATGCAGCGAAAAGCAGAGTTTGTGGTACAGTGTCTTCAGATTTTCACCCTCTAAAAATGGTATTCCGTGCATGCGTAATTCGCAGGCCTGAGTTGCCATTTGCTGAGATGAGAGTTTGGCTTCTGAATCGCCCACCCTCTTCTTCAATGCGTTCAGTTCGCAGTCTTTATGACTGCTGTTGACACTGTTGACACGCTCGTTCACCTTGTCCCTATCGGATCGTATCTCGGCAACCTCAGCCTCCACGCTCGCGACCCGCTCTTCCACCAGCTTTAGATCAGCTGCGATTCCATCCAGACGAGTCAAAAGGCCACCAAGAATACGCTGCTCCGTGTCTTGCACCAGGCCAGTGACTTTTTGTGTTTGCTCTTGGAGACGCAAGTTGAGCATCTCCAGCAGCTGAGATGACGGCGCATCGAACACACGCTCGTTGGCTATCCCGTTGCAGTTGTTGTTGTTGCTGCGCAGAGGCTTGGTCACAGACATGGTTACTGCGTACGTGTAGGGGTGCGGTGGTAGTTCCCAGCAAGCAATGTTAGCCTATTGTTAGGAGCGCTTTTAATTGTGTGTCTGAGAAGAGCCTCGATTCAGAGTGTTTTCTGAGTCAGCACATAAGTAAGAGCGTTTTCGGAGCACATTTGGTGCTGTCTAGGCATAGGCTCATAAAAAGATCTTATGTCTGAGCATATTCTAAACGATGGTATGGAAAATCAAAGTAAAAATCGCGATTAAAATAACGGAAAGCACTTATATCTGAGTCAGAAAAGGGTCAGATCGGACTCAGAAATCATCCTCTTAAAGTGCAACCGTTTTCAAAGAAAAAAACACTCTTTCCGGACTCTTTTTTGCACACTTTATGACTGTAAATGCTCAGAAAAAGTATCAGAATACAGTCAGAAAACTCTCAAATTGCTTGCTGGGTTAAAGAAGGCGGTAGAACGATGTTCGATTCGCACACACAAGTGTAGATGCCCGGTTTGATGCACAAAGACAACAAAACAAGTGCAGATCGAAGTTTGTGATTATTAATTGTTCTAAATCGATTAAAACTTTGCACGGTCAGTGGCGATCCACAATTCACAATGCTCACAGTGAGAGCAGGAGATTGTTCCAATATTACACCGGCGAATTAGATTTTTTGGCCTAATATACTAAGTAAAAACTTGATTTTATTTGGAGCTATCAAAAACACGTCCGTTCTACAGTTCGGTTCGATAGTGTACTTAGTTCCCCTTAAAGACAGTAAGTATAAAAGTGCACTTTTGCGCACTTTCTCTGAAATAAATGTTTTAAGACCACCATCAAAACATGAATAATTCCCGTATTTTTGTATGGTGAATGCCAGTTACGGTGCAATCTTTGCAAAAGCGGTATGCAACTATATTTGTTATTATATATAAATTATTTAAAAATTATGTTACGTCATTGTTTCACTGAAATAACTTTGTTATAAGGGTTTATAGTATTTTTGTAAGAATTTAAATTGGAATTAATTATAAAACTAAATTTACATGCAAAAATTAAAAAATTGGAACCCTTTTTTATTTTTAAAAAAAAAGGAATCAAGTGTTCCTATTAAAATAATTACAAAAAATATTTTATTTTCTTTGCGTTAATTAAAAAAAAATTTTTTTTTTTTAATGCGGGACCACGCCCATTTTTCCTACAAAATTTCTTGTAAATTTTATATAGGGGAGAGGTCTGTAGGTTGAGACAGTCTGTAAGTTGAGACACTCAATTTTCTCAAAACTTTTCCACTAAAAAAATTTTTTTTATTTTTTTTTTGTAGTCCTTTTTAGTGACAAAACTTTTGGGGAAAACATTATAAGCCAGGCTATAGCCAGATTTAAGCTGTGAGAGTCGTGTACCATTTTGCACCAAAAAAGTTTTTGTCTACTTTTTTCAAAATTCCATTTAAAATTAATAACGTCCTTAAATTAACTTGGTAAGAGATTTAAAACATTAGTATATTAACTGTTAACTAATTAAAAAAAGAATCAGCTTAATGTGACAGTCAGAACAAAAGTTATTAATTTTTTCCCGAAACATCCCATTTTGTGTAAGTTGAGACACTTTGAGCGTGTAAGTTGAGACACCCGTTTTTCATACAAAAAGGCCTTAGGCCAACAGAGGTCGCTTTCTGCCTAGCACATTTCTTTGATATTAGGGGAAAAGTAAATGTTCAAAGAGCCTTTTGATTTTAATTGTTATTTGGTCAAAGTTCTTAGAAAATGGATGGGAAATAATTTAGGACGAACTAAAATTGATTAAATTATCATAAATAAATAGTTCCTTATAGTTTGGAGTACTTTTTGTGTGAGTATTATTGACTTTAAAAAGTGTCTCAACCTACAGACCTCTTTTTCAAATTGTCATTTTTTGGCACTTTTCAAAAAAAATTATTTTTTAGTTTTCCCAAGGGAAAAAAAAATTTTTTTGCTTTATTTTACAGCTAAAAGACTAAGCTTTCGATCGGTACTTAACACGTGAAGTTTCAAAAGCGAATGTCCAAATGGGAGACTAAAAACAAAAGGTGTCTCAACCTACAGACCTCTCCCCTAGTAAAATCAAAAAATTTTATATAGTAAAATCAAAAAATTTTATATAGTAAAATCAAAAACCAAAACTTTTAAACATTGCGTCGTTTTTAAGATATTAATTATTGCCACAAAAAGTGGTCAAATTACCCATAGTGGAGTGGAGTCATAGGGCCCTATGACTCACATTTGGGTAAGAATTTCACAACTGCGCATATGAAATTTTAGATTTTCTTCAAACTCGGGTACCTCGTAGAGTTTGGCTTGGTTATCATCTGTGATTTTTTTTAATTTTTTGGTGTCCATTTAGGGGCGCTATGAATTTTTGAAGCTAAGAACTTAAAAAATGTTTTCAAACTTCAAATTAATATATCTCGAGAAAGGCTTAGAAGAACAACGTGCAACTTTACACGTTTTTAAATGTGTACTGGGGGAGTTAGAAAATAATTTTCTTAAGTTTTTTGTTGTCCAATAAGTATAAAATTTAATTATTTGTGTTAGCGCACGCTAACCCTTGCAATAAATCATGGTACACACTTCAATGTAAATAGCCTATAATCATGTAAATAGCCTATAATCATGTAAATTGCCTATAATTCTACAGTGTTTTTTAAACCAAGTGTTTCTATCTCACCATTCCTAAATAAGTAAAGACCAAAACTGGGGACTCGACCTTGACAAGAGTTTCCGGGCTCTTCTGAATAAAACGTTGCTACGAAAAGAACATTGCTCCGCATATTGTTTGACTTTCTTTTGTACCCCAACTTTTAATCATCATCGGCATCCGCCGCTTCATCCAACATCATCATCGGCATCCACCATCATCGTAGGCATCCGCATCTACTCGGCATCCGCACATCATCAGCATCCGCATCAGCATCCCCTCTTCACCCATCACCGCAGGCAGCAGCTTCTCCGAGCGGAGCCGGCAATTCATCAACTCCAATCATCCACACAAAGCGACAGCAAGCAAGCTCCGCTACTTAGCTACCATCACCAAAAGAGCAATGCTATCCCACGCATCCACTTTGTTTGACCCGGCAGGATGGCTTACGCCTATCGTAATCCACGCGAAACTGCTGCTCCAATCCCTTTGGAAAGAAGGTCAAGACTGGGACGAGTGTGTCAAGCCAACTACATTGACCACTTGGAACAAATTTCTCGAAGTTTTACCAAATATAAAGACCATCAGCATACTAAGATGGGTAGGATACGAGCCAACGCAAGACATCCAATTGCATGGATTTTCGGACGCATCAGAAAAAGCATATTGTGCCGCAATATACATTCGATCTAGTTACGCTGGATCGCCCGCCCAATCTCATTTATTAGTTGCTAAGCGCGGCAAGCTTACTGCTTTGAGTGGCGCAACCTTGGTTTTAGCAACTAATAAATGAGATTGGGCGGGCGATCCAGCGTAACTAGATCGAATGTATATTGCGGCACAATATGCTTTTTCTGATGCGTCCGAAAATCCATGCAATTGGATGTCTTGCGTTGGCTCGTATCCTACCCATCTGGGTATGCTGATGGTCTTTATATTTGGTAAAACTTCGAGAAATTTGTTCCAAGTGGTCAATGTAGTTGGCTTGACACACTCGTCCCAGTCTTGACCTTCTTTCCAAAGGGATTGGAGCAGCAGTTTCGCGTGGATTACGATAGGCGTAAGCCATCCTGCCGGGTCAAACAAAGTGGATGCGTGGGATAGCATTGCTCTTTTGGTGATGGTTTTGCATGGAGTGGGTGCTTTTATATTGTATTGGAACACGTCATTCTGTGCGTCCCATTTTATTCCTAGCGTCTTGGTCGTACTTGCCTCGGATACCTCCAAAAATTCGGTATCTAACCGGTCTGCAACAGCTATATTCTCCAACAGCTTGATGTGATTTGCAGTGTTCTTTTTGAGGAGAAATCCTGCGGATTTTAGCGACGCAATAAGTTGGCTTTGGGCATTTTTTGCGTCCTCGAGCGTGTGAGCACCAGCAAGTATGTCGTCGACATAAGTTTCCTGGAGCAGGATTTGGCTTGCCCTAGGGTATTTTTCTTTGCAGTCCGTAGCTAGCTGTTGTAGCGTACGAATTGCTAGGAATGGAGCGCAGTTTACCCCGAATGTGACCGTATTCAGCTGGAAATCTTTCATGATTGCTGATTGTTTGGGACGGAATATTAGACGCTGGAATGGGCGATCGTCCGGATGGACTAAAATTTGTCTGTACATTTTTTCAATGTCGCCGTTAAACACGAATTTGTACAGTCTCCAATTGAGTAAGATGCCTAAAAGGTCCCCTTGGAGAACGGGGCCTTTATGGAGAACATCGTTTAATGCAAATTTAGAATGGGTTTTACGCGATGCGTTAAATACCACGCGTAATTTGGTGGATTTACTTTCGGGCCGGACGACCGCATGGTGAGGAATGTAAAACGAGAGATATTGATTTTTCTGAATGATTTCCATGGGTGGAACTTCTGTCATGTGACCTAGGTCAATGTACTCTTGAAGGACTCGGGAGTATTCCAAATTTATGGCCTCGTCTTTAAGCAATGTTTTGTAGAGCCGAGCGTATTGCCCCATAGCGATATTTCTGGAAGAACGATTTAGCGTCGCTTGTGAACGGTTGTGTTTACCATTGTGCTCTGAGTTTTTGTTTTATATTGTGTTATTTCCGCAAGTATTTTGTGTTTATTTACTAACAAAGTTTAGCCTAACAATCGTGTTAGTGATTTTCATAGATCTCCCAGATTACGGGTACGTGGTTATAGTTATTTTAACATTTCCATTTGATTTATTTAATATCTTGGCTTTGTTAGTGTAATTTGCACACTATAAATTGGCTCTTATATTCTCTCTCTTACTCTTACTCTCTCTCTCTCTGCCGCTCTATTATAACTGTAATTTCACTCTCTCTGAACCTGCCGAATTTCTTGTAGACCTATTCTCATAGTCTCTCTCTCTCTTGCTTGCTTGACATTTAACTGTTCGTGCGTTGAGTTGTTTTTGGTGCCCCACAAGCCACGCTCAGTCGATAGAAGACTTTTCTCTCGCGCTCTCTTTCGATTTAATTCGCGATCTCGCGCTCTTATACTGTTTGTGTTTTTGTGATTTTGTGGTTTTGGAATTTGATCCCAGTGCCAAATTTACTTGAGGTATTTTTTTTATACTTTTATATACTTTTTATTTTATTCTCTTTATTCTCTAACATATTTTTCTCATAATGACTCCTATCTGTACTAAGAAAAATTGTAGGACTTCATCTAATGACCCTTTTGTTTACTGTTGGCTCTGCGAAGCAATGATGCATTCTAAATGTGCAGGATTTACTGGCAGAGTTAAAGACTTTATTGAAATGCGGATTGGTCTCATGTGGGTATGTGAGCACTGCAGGGATTTGGCAGTTGAGATGAGCAGCTTTATGAGGCAGACTCGAGACGGCCTATGTAATCTTTCACGAGTTTTTAAACAGCTCAATGATGGATTTAATTCCGTATGTGAACAATTTAATAATAAAAAATTATTAACCGAGTCGCCCAAACGCAAAAAAGCTAGCTCAGCGACAGTAAAGGCGAGTGTTGAATCCACTTTAAATCCAAACTTGGTAGCTGCTGCAGTTTCTGGTGACACAGGGGTAAGTGAACCACCTGTGCCAATGGATACTGCTAGTTCAGGTGTAGTCCCTGTCCCTGTAGCCCCTGTATCTGAATGTCAGGCTCCAGATCCGGCGGAATCAACCAATCTGGTGCCGACCATACCCATAGGTACAGTGGGCGCCGTTTCTGTCGCTCAGCCGAATGAGGTTCAGGCTGCTGCTGGGGGGCGTAAAAATCTCTCAGTTGTACCCAGACGTACAGCAGGTGCCGCTTCTGGCTCTCAGCTGAGTGAGGTTCAGACTGCTGCTGGGGGCGTAAGAAACTCTCAGTTGTTCCACATAGGAAGCAACTATTTGTTTCAAGATTTACGCCTGATACCACATCTGAGGATGTTTTGGAATTCATTCGTGAAAAATTCCCATCCGAGGATATTGCGGTTGAACAATTTCGATTTTCATACGCCCGTAGGATATCGTCTTTCAAAATTTTTGCTCCGCCTGATGTGTTTAAAGAACTGCTTTCTGAAAGCTTCTGGCTTAATGATGATCTGGTTATAAAAGAATTTGTTCCTAATAAACCAAGAACAAATAATAGGCCTTCCACGGTGCCAAAAAACTGAAAAGTTTATTATTGGCTTACCAAAATGTTAGAGGACTTAACATGAAGCTACCCAAGCTTTATGCTGACTCCTCGGCATTTACGGACGATATCTTAGCTTTTACAGAAACTTGGCTGAAACCAGAGATAACAGACTCTGAAGTTCTTGCAAATAATTTTAATACCTACAGAACTGATCGCCTTTCCCGTAGGGGGGGCGGCGTTCTAATTGCTGTTACTTCTACCCTAAATTCTGAGAGAATTCACTCTCATGTCCCTAGTGACATTGAATTTGTTGGTGTGAAAGTTACCCTCCAATCCTTGTCTATCTTTATTACATGTTCCTATATTCCACCTGGCTCTGACCTTATAATTTATGAGCAACATCTAGCAGCTATTAAATCTATTCTATCCTTTCTTTCCAATAGAGACCTTTTGATTGTTTTGGGTGATTTTAATCTCCCGGATATTTCTTGGTCCCCTCCTTCTGACTCACTTGTCGCTCTACCCTTATCCGCCCATGACTTTGTGGATGGCCTTTTAGAATTATCGTTACAGCAAGTTAGCTTTATACGTAATTCATTAAATAGACAATTAGATCTTGTGTTTGTTTCAGATCCGTCTGAAGTCACAGTATCTAGAATTGACGCTCTTGTGGTACCAGAAGACCGATACCATCCAACTATGGAATTGACAATTTGCCTCCCCTACCTTGATACCCTCTCTCCTTTAGTCTCTCCAACTAAAATGAGAAGCTTTCGTAAATGTGACTTTAGTAAACTTAACTTAATGATTTCTCAATATAATTGGACAGAATTTTATAACTGTATGGACATCGAAAGTGCCACTGAACTGTTTTATAGCGTTCTAAACACTTTTTTTAATGAATGCGTTCCTGATAGGCTTCCTCCAAAGCCAAACTGTAAATTTGAATTTTCAAATGACCCGAAGCAGTTTTATAACTTTGTCAACGCAAAGCGAAAGTCATCAGCTTTGCCTTCATCGGTTCGATTTAACTCAATGGAGGCATCGACTGACTCTGAAATTGCTGATTTATTCTCTGACTTTTTCCAAACTACTTATAGCTCTTCTTCATGGTCAGAATCAAATTACCGTAATCCCTTAAATAGGGCAAATTGTATTTTTTCCCCTATAATTACCGAAAGTTCTCTCTTAAGAAATTTAACATCAACAACGCCAACTTATTCTCCCGGTCCTGATGGACTTCCTGGGTGTGTGCTTAAGTTTTGTGCATCAACCATCTGCAAACCTATTCTTAAACTTTTTCAATTGTCTATTTCATCATCAGTTTTTCCAACTATCTGGAAGGATTCTTTTATTATTCCACTTCACAAAAAGGGTGCGAAGGCGGATGCCCAGAATTATAGAGGTATTTCTAAATTGTCGGCTATTCCAAAAGCCTTTGAACGTATTATCACTTCTCATTTGCAACATTTATGTTCCTCGCTAATATCACCGTGTCAGCACGGTTTTGTTAAGCGAAGATCGACTACCACCAACCTACTTGAATTGTCATCAATTGTAATAAATGGATTTAACAATAAAATGCAGACTGACGTTGTATACACAGATTTCAGTAAAGCCTTTGACTCTGTTAACCACTCTCTTCTTTTATTCAAATTAGATTTGCTTGGCTTTCCATGTAATCTATTAACTTGGATTTCAAGCTATTTGAATGGGAGGACTCAGAGGGTTATATTTAAGAACGCTGTTTCAAAAACGATCCATGTGACATCTGGAGTACCTCAGGGTAGTCATTTGGGCCCTTTGCTGTTTACTCTGTTTATTAACGATCTTCCCTCTATTGTAACACATTCTCGTGTACTAATGTATGCTGATGATGTTAAGCTTTGTTTGACTTATAATAATATAGAGTCTGGTTTTGGCTTACAATCAGACATTGATCATTTTCAAGTATGGTGTGAGTATAACCTCTTAAATTTGAACTGCCTAAAATGCAACGTAATGACCTTTTATAGGGTTACCCCAACCTTTATAAGTTATTCGCTTCAGAATTTGCCACTTGACCGTATATATTCAGTAAATGACTTAGGCGTTCTTCTGGACCCGAAGCTTAAATTTGACTGCCACATAATGTCGACAGTCAATAAAGCTATGAGTGTTCTTGGGTTTATAAAGCGTTGGTCAAAAGAATTTGATGACCCTTATATAACCAAATTATTATTTACCTCCCTTGTCCGTCCTATATTGGAATATTGTTCTTCGGTTTGGAGCCCACAATACCAAGTCCACATTGACCGTATAGAGTCGGTACAAAAAAAATTTCTCCTTTTTGCCCTTCGTAGTTTGAACTGGGATCAAAACGTAAGGCTACCTTCCTACCAGAGTAGATTATTATTGCTTAATCTGCCCACACTTGCAAATCGTAGAAAAATGCTGGGTACCATTTTTATGCATAATCTTATAAGAGGTGATATTGATTCTGTAGAACTTGTTAGCCGCCTAACTTTTAATGTTCCCGTTAGACTAACACGTAATTATCAACCTCTTAATTTACCTCGATGTACATCAAATTTTGGTCGGCACGAGCCCTTTCGCGTTCTATGTAATAATTATAACGTTCTTTATCATTTAATTTGCACATCAACTTCTATCCCGGTATTAAAAACTAACATTTTAACTCATTTGCTTCACTCCTAACTGCATGTTTTTTTTTTTTTTATTATTTGTCCCGTCTTTATTGGTTTTATGTATTCTTCCTCGCGAACTCGCATTTTTGCCCAAATTTACAAAAGGGCCCCGCGCGTAACAAGCACGTGCTTGGTGTCGTTGGGCCACTTGTTTGTACTTCTCGTAGTGCATCAACGTCCATCATATATACATGGTATTGGGGAATTCACTTTTGAACGGGAGGCGCACCATATATCTACCATCCGGTAACCTTTGAGTAGTGTTGACGTAATGGGTCTCGCAATTTTCGTCCACCTCGGTTACGGTTTTGGCTACGGATATTTCTTCGAGTTCCCAAAATTTTTGTAGCTGTTTTCCTACGTCTGCTATGTCTTCTTCCACTAGAGTTGAAAAAGCATAGGCTGTGGAGGTGTTGGGGAGTGAACCACTAATTAACCACCCGAATACCGTGAGCTGAGCGAGTAGATTGTTGTGTAGGGGCGTTGTTATGCCTTCTAGAAATATCTGGGGAGTGATGTCGCTTCCCAGTACTATGTCAATTTCTGCAGCGGTTGAAAAATTGGGATCTGCCAGATTTAATTGATCTAGACTTGGGGATTTTGGTTTCATAACGGAAACAGACGGGAGAAGATTGGTTAGTCGTTTGAGTACGATAGCCTCAACTGGTATAGAGCACAGATCTTCCCCGTTGGTGAGTTTAAATTTGCATATTTTGGACGATGAGCTGACGTAATGACCTCCGATCCCTGAAATATTTGAGTGGCATTTTATGGTCGGCAAACTGACGCGTTTTTGAGCCTTTTCACTGATAAATGACCTTTGGGAACCTGGGTCGATCAAACCTCGCATGCGAATAAGTTCGCCTTTATAGGGAATGTAGACTATCGCGGTGGGTAATATCACGTTCGGATTTTGACCCGCGTAGTGTGCGTCGACTACCTGGTATTCTTGCTGTCGAGGCGGGAAATGCAGCAGAGTATGATGTTGCTTATTGCATGTGATGCATGTTTTTAAGCTTTTGCATTCGTTTATTGCGTGGTTGGAAGCCAAACAATTGATGCATATTTTTGCTGTTTTTGCAACTTGATAGCGGTCTTTGGGTGACAGATTTTTAAATTCTGCACATTGTCGTATGTGGTGTGAACTTTTGCAGTATTTGCATGAAGTGTCTGTAGTAGCTGCGTGGGCTAAAGTAGGAATTTTGGTGTGAAACTTTGCCTGGGTTGGAACAAAATTTTTTATTGGATTAATTGCGGACAGACGTTCAAGTACTTGGACGTAAGGAAGGATGTTAATTGTGACCATGTAGGCATTTCTTTCCTGGATTCTAGTGACTGTTCCCATAGGGCGAGTGTCTGCTGAGGTAATTTGGATGAGGTGTGGTATACTAGGAAGGGATCCCAGTCGGCGGTGGAGACTTGCTGCGCTGATAAAACTGCCAGGCAGCTCGTAATGGTAGCTTGGAATTTCTGGATATCCTTGCTATCTTCGGAACCAATTCGTTTTAAATCGAAAATGTTTTTGAGTTGGGTATCTACAATGAGTCTTTTGTTTTCGAATCTTGTGCTCAGCGCATCCCATGCTGGATAAAAATTTTCATCGCATAAGGGAAAGCGCTTTACAATTGTGCCTGCTTCCCCATGCGTTTTATGTCGCAGGTGATAAAGCTTTTGGGCTAATGTAAGCTTGGGATGATTGGTATATACTGCTGTAAACATGTCCCTGAACGAGGGCCAGTCTTCATAGTTGCCATGGAATGGCTCTGTGTCACATGCTGGAACCTTAATGTGACTTGAGTTAGGGAGCTCGTTGCCAAATCCGCTTAGGTTGCACTGATTTGGAGATGGATTAACCACTGAACTCTCGACAAGAAACCCTTTGAGAGAAGCTTTGACGCGGAACAGCTCGTCTTCACATACGTTGAAATGCTGTGTTGCGACATCCGCTAGTTCGTCGTTTTCTTCGCCTGAGGTTAAAGCGGTTTTGAAATCTCGATCAACCTGCTCAAACAAAGTGTATACACGAGCTATGCATTCTTTTACGGTTGTCTCTGTTCTGTTAAGTGTTTGGGCTTTTTCGCAAAACTGAAGAAAACGGTTTTTTGAGAAGTTGAATGCCCGATATTCAGTCATTTTTCTGATTGTGTGAGCGAATTGAGAGTGAAAGGACTAGCCGGAGGCTTGTGTTTTGATTGAGATCGAAAGGACTAGCCGGAGACTTGCGTTATGATTGAGATCGAAAGGACTAGCCGGAGACTTGTGTTATGATTGAGATCGAAAGGACTAGCCGGAGACTTGTGTTATGATTGAGATCGAATATTGAATAGTAGAATGGAATATGTCTACTTACAGATTTACTTAACCTTGTTTCCTACACTTTGGTGGTGTTCGAAACTGGCCTTATAACTCTTGATGTGGGCAAGCCTATAATAATTGCTTATACTATAGTCTATGACGTGTGTATTGTCCGAAATGAGTGTGATTAAGTTAAATTGGTGTTTTTTCTGTTCAAGATGGTTATTAATGTTGTGATGTGAACCTGAGAACACTAAACTGAAAGTGCCCGCTGTTGCAACTTTTGCAACTGCGACGGATAAACTTGTGATGTGAACCTGTGAACACTAAACTGAAAGCGTCCGCTGTTGCAACTGTGACGGATAAACTTGTGATGTGAACCTGCGAACACTAAACTGAAAGTGCCCGCTGTTGCAACTGTGACGGATAAACTTGTGATGTGAACCTGCGAACACTAAACTGAAAGTGCCCGCTGTTGCAACTGCGAAGGATAAACTTGTGATGTGAACCTGCGAACACTAAACTGAAAGTGTCCGCTGTTGCACCTTTTGCAACTGCGACGGAGTGTGATTTTAAAGAGAGATTGTTAATTAATAAACCAACTGAGTTTCTTCTGATAAATGCATTTATATGGCAGAAGGACTGTCGTTTTTTATTAAAATTCACAAAATATTTATTGGATTGAGTGTAATAATGTTCAAGTGTGCGAGGGTACTTATGCACGTGGTTATGTTGTAGTGTGTGTGATAATGTTTTAGTGTGATCGTGCAATAATGCACGTGGTTATGTTCTGTAATTACAGGTGTGTGTGTAAATGCGAGACAGATCTTTAAATTAAAAATATACAGTGCAAAGGGACTTGCTTTTTAACTTATTTGAGTTTGTGTACTTTATTATTATTGTGGACTGTATTTTTTTGCGTCAGGGTGATGTTACCCTGATTGTACTTAAGGGAAAAAATTTAAAATTTCTTTTAAACGTGGCTTGTAGGTTAGCCACGATCATTTACCTTTTTTGTAATAGGGCGATGATTCGATGTTTGCGAGATGGACCATGAAAAGCTGGTAGCTAAGTAGCGGAGCTTGCTTGCTGTCGCTTTGTGTGGATGATTGGAGTTGATGAATTGCCGGCTCCGCTCGGAGAAGCTGCTGCCTGCGGTGATGGGTGAAGAGGGGATGCTGATGCGGATGCTGATGATGTGCGGATGCCGAGTAGATGCGGATGCCTACGATGATGGTGGATGCCGATGATGATGTTGGATGAAGCGGCGGATGCCGATGATGATTAAAAGTTGGGGTACAAAAGAAAGTCAAACAATATGCGGAGCAATGTTCTTTTCGTAGCAACGTTTTATTCAGAAGAGCCCGGAAACTCTTGTCAAGGTCGAGTCCCCAGTTTTGGTCTTTACTTATTTAGGAATGGTGAGATAGAAACACTTGGTTTAAAAAACACTGTAGAATTATAGGCAATTTACATGATTATAGGCTATTTACATGATTATAGGCTATTTACATTGAAGTGTGTACCATGATTTATTGCAAGGGTTAGCGTGCGCTAACATGCCGCCCCCCCTGCCGGATGGCGGTTTTGAGCTTGGTTAGGCTTTTGATGGCTTCCTGCAGCTGGCGAAGCGTCTGAGATGGTGAGATACTGCGTCTCGGAGGGCGGCGTTCGGAAGTGTTCCTTGTTTTGGAACGACTCGCTCGGACGGTTCGGTTGATGCTTGGTGGAGAGCTGTCCTTTCGTGGGCTGCGCGGTTGACGTCCTTCCTTCTTTGATGCTTCTGGAGCTTCCGTGGTGGTGTAGCCGTGGTGCAGCAAAGTGTGATGCAGGTCGCCACACTTGTGACACACCTCTTTGGAATCGCATTGATGCACGCGATGTGTGGTGGCCAGGCAATTTGAGCAGTAGCCCATTCTTCGTGCGGCGCGACGGCGTTCCAGGATGCTCAGCTTGATGAATTTAGCGCATACGCGCAAAGGATGACCTTTGTGGCACATGCGGCACTTGTACATCTACGGAATTAATTACGGAATTAGTATGGGTGTATAAATGAGACAACTTGAACAGAGAAATAGAGAGAATGGAGTGGGATTTCGGTTATTGTGTAACCGAGGACGGGTTGTCTTTGATTGGGAGAGACACGAGTTTTACAATGGGTCGCGTGAGCGGTCCAGTTTGGGTTTGGAGGTCCACTGTGCGCGTATTTTGGTCTTTGCTTGGATGTAAGTGTATGACTCTCCCAAGACGCCAATGCGTGGGTGGGCAGGCGTCGTCCTTGATAATGACGATGTCATTAACTGAAAGGTTGGCTTTTGGTTGCTTCCATTTATACCTTCGGTGGAGTTCATGAAGGTATTCATGTCGCCATCGGGTGCTGAATTCTTGATGAAGAAGTTTTAGCTTCTGCCAACGGTTTAGTATGGAGAGAGATTCGTTGGGATTTTCAGGAAGCGCCGTTAAAGGTGCTCCTCGAAGGAAATGGCCCGGAGTTAGTGGCAGTAAGTCGTTAACATTGGATCTGGGTACGCATAGCGGACGAGAATTAAGAACGGCCTCTATTTTCGCAAGTAATGTGGCAAACTCCTCGAATGTGAATATTCTGGTACCTGCGGTTCGAGTGAAATGCTTTTTGAAGCTCTTAACGGCAGCTTCCCAGAGTCCACCCATATGGGGAGCGTGGGGGGGTATGAATTGCCACTCTAGTTCACGACTGCTGTAAAGGCTGGAAACATGATCCATTGCAGATTTCATGAACTCTGCAAAGTTTTTTGTCAGTTCTCTACTGGCGCCAAGGAAATTTCGGCCATTGTCTGACACAACCTTTTTTGGGATGCCTCTACGGCTGACAAAACGTTCGAATGCTTGCAAGAATGCCTTTGAACTAAGTTCTGAGACGGCTTCCAAGTGGACCGCTTTGGTGGAGAAACATACGAACACGGAAACGTAGCCTTTGAGAACTACCTTGGTTCGTATATTGGAGGCTTTTAAATTAAGTGGACCTGCGAAGTCAACTCCGGTTATAGCGAACGCTGGAGAAAATTGTGTTCTTTCGGGGGGAAGCGCGGCCATAATTTGATTTTTTGTGACTTGTTTAAAACGCGTACATGTTATACATTTGCGAATAGATGCCTTAACGAGATTGGCTAGTTTGGGGACAAAGAATTCTTGCCGAATCGCTCTTAGCATCAGCTGGTTTTGAGCATGAAGAAGAGTGTTGTGGATGAAGTCGATAAACAGGGTGGTAAGTTTCGATTTGGGTGGTAATAGTATGGGAAATCGTTCCTTGTAGGGTATGTTTGCGTTGGCTAATCTACTATTGATTCTAATTTGCCCAACGGAATCAATGATTGGGCATAAAGTCCTTAACTTGCTTTTGTTGGAGATAGGATGTTGGTTGAGTAACTGATCATATTCTTTGGGATAGAAAAGGCGTTGTGCGGCTATAATAAGCCTAGTTTTGGCGTCTTTGATTTGGAGAGCACTGTCCTTGGGAGTTGCGGGATTTGCTTGATACCAACGCATAATTCGTGCTGTTGCTCGTAGTGCTCGCGAGTAAGTCGTGAATTGTTCACATATATCAAAGTTTTCAGATTCCGTGAAAAACTGCTGAACATTCTTCTGTTCTGGAGGAGTGATAGAAGGAGCTTGGCTGCAAGGCCAATTTTCCTCTGGGATTGATAGCCATTTTGGCCCGTGCCACCATAATAGCGAGTCTTTGAGTTCGGTGGGGGTACAGCCGCGGGTGCCTAGATCGGCCGGGTTATCGTGGGATTTTACGTGGCTCCATTTGGCATTGTGAGTTTTTTCTTGTATGGCGGCCGTACGATTTGCGACAAACGTTTTCCATGTACCTGGTGGTTTTTCCAGCCATGCTAGGACTATGGTGGAATCCGACCACAAGAAGGTTTTTAGCTCGGGAAGTTGCGTTGTCTTGAATGTATGTTGCACTAGCCGTGCCAAGAGATGTGCGCCGCATAATTCTAAGCATCAGCATCCCCTCTTCACCCATCACCGCAGGCAGCAGCTTCTCCGAGCGGAGCCGGCAATTCATCAACTCCAATCATCCACACAAAGCGACAGCAAGCAAGCTCCGCTACTTAGCTACCAGCTTTTCATGGTCCATCTCGCAAACATCGAATCATCGCCCTATTACAAAAAAGATGTACAAGTGCCGCATGTGCCACAAAGGTCATCCTTTGCGCGTATGCGCTAAATTCATCAAGCTGAGCATCCTGGAACGCCGTCGCGCCGCACGAAGAATGGGCTACTGCTCAAATTGCCTGGCCACCACACATCGCGTGCATCAATGCGATTCCAAAGA
This sequence comes from Drosophila takahashii, assembly GCF_030179915.1. Lineage (NCBI taxonomy): Eukaryota > Metazoa > Arthropoda > Insecta > Diptera > Drosophilidae > Drosophila > Drosophila takahashii. The sequence continues at coordinate 4,730,801 of NC_091679.1, read as the reverse complement.
GGTGTGTCACAAGTGTGGCGACCTGCATCACACTTTGCTGCACCACGGCTACACCACCACGGAAGCTCCAGAAGCATCAAAGAAGGAAGGACGTCAACCGCGCAGCCCACGAAAGGACAGCTCTCCACCAAGCATCAACCGAACCGTCCGAGCGAGTCGTTCCAAAACAAGGAACACTTCCGAACGCCGCCCTCCGAGACGCAGTATCTCACCATCTCAGACGCTTCGCCAGCTGCAGGAAGCCATCAAAAGCCTAACCAAGCTCAAAACCGCCATCCGGCAGGGGGGGCGGCATGTTAGCGCACGCTAACCCTTGCAATAAATCATGGTACACACTTCAATGTAAATAGCCTATAATCATGTAAATAGCCTATAATCATGTAAATTGCCTATAATTCTACAGTGTTTTTTAAACCAAGTGTTTCTATCTCACCATTCCTAAATAAGTAAAGACCAAAACTGGGGACTCGACCTTGACAAGAGTTTCCGGGCTCTTCTGAATAAAACGTTGCTACGAAAAGAACATTGCTCCGCATATTGTTTGACTTTCTTTTGTACCCCAACTTTTAATCATCATCGGCATCCGCCGCTTCATCCAACATCATCATCGGCATCCACCATCATCGTAGGCATCCGCATCTACTCGGCATCCGCACATCATCAGCATCCGCATCAGCATCCCCTCTTCACCCATCACCGCAGGCAGCAGCTTCTCCGAGCGGAGCCGGCAATTCATCAACTCCAATCATCCACACAAAGCGACAGCAAGCAAGCTCCGCTACTTAGCTACCAGCTTTTCATGGTCCATCTCGCAAACATCGAATCATCGCCCTATTACAAAAAAGGTAAATGATCGTGGCTAACCTACAAGCCACGTTTAAAAGAAATTTTAAATTTTTTCCCTTAAGTACAATCAGGGTAACATCACCCTGACGCAAAAAAATACAGTCCACAATAATAATAAAGTACACAAACTCAAATAAGTTAAAAAGCAAGTCCCTTTGCACTGTATATTTTTAATTTAAAGATCTGTCTCGCATTTACACACACACCTGTAATTACAGAACATAACCACGTGCATTATTGCACGATCACACTAAAACATTATCACACACACTACAACATAACCACGTGCATAAGTACCCTCGCACACTTGAACATTATTACACTCAATCCAATAAATATTTTGTGAATTTTAATAAAAAACGACAGTCCTTCTGCCATATAAATGCATTTATCAGAAGAAACTCAGTTGGTTTATTAATTAACAATCTCTCTTTAAAATCACACTCCGTCGCAGTTGCAAAAGGTGCAACAGCGGACACTTTCAGTTTAGTGTTCGCAGGTTCACATCACAAGTTTATCCTTCGCAGTTGCAACAGCGGGCACTTTCAGTTTAGTGTTCGCAGGTTCACATCACAAGTTTATCCGTCACAGTTGCAACAGCGGGCACTTTCAGTTTAGTGTTCGCAGGTTCACATCACAAGTTTATCCGTCACAGTTGCAACAGCGGACGCTTTCAGTTTAGTGTTCACAGGTTCACATCACAAGTTTATCCGTCGCAGTTGCAAAAGTTGCAACAGCGGGCACTTTCAGTTTAGTGTTCTCAGGTTCACATCACAACATTAATAACCATCTTGAACAGAAAAAACACCAATTTAACTTAATCACACTCATTTCGGACAATACACACGTCATAGACTATAGTATAAGCAATTATTATAGGCTTGCCCACATCAAGAGTTATAAGGCCAGTTTCGAACACCACCAAAGTGTAGGAAACAAGGTTAAGTAAATCTGTAAGTAGACATATTCCATTCTACTATTCAATATTCGATCTCAATCATAACACAAGTCTCCGGCTAGTCCTTTCGATCTCAATCATAACACAAGTCTCCGGCTAGTCCTTTCGATCTCAATCATAACGCAAGTCTCCGGCTAGTCCTTTCGATCTCAATCAAAACACAAGCCTCCGGCTAGTCCTTTCACTCTCAATTCGCTCACACAATCAGAAAAATGACTGAATATCGGGCATTCAACTTCTCAAAAAACCGTTTTCTTCAGTTTTGCGAAAAAGCCCAAACACTTAACAGAACAGAGACAACCGTAAAAGAATGCATAGCTCGTGTATACACTTTGTTTGAGCAGGTTGATCGAGATTTCAAAACCGCTTTAACCTCAGGCGAAGAAAACGACGAACTAGCGGATGTCGCAACACAGCATTTCAACGTATGTGAAGACGAGCTGTTCCGCGTCAAAGCTTCTCTCAAAGGGTTTCTTGTCGAGAGTTCAGTGGTTAATCCATCTCCAAATCAGTGCAACCTAAGCGGATTTGGCAACGAGCTCCCTAACTCAAGTCACATTAAGGTTCCAGCATGTGACACAGAGCCATTCCATGGCAACTATGAAGACTGGCCCTCGTTCAGGGACATGTTTACAGCAGTATATACCAATCATCCCAAGCTTACATTAGCCCAAAAGCTTTATCACCTGCGACATAAAACGCATGGGGAAGCAGGCACAATTGTAAAGCGCTTTCCCTTATGCGATGAAAATTTTTATCCAGCATGGGATGCGCTGAGCACAAGATTCGAAAACAAAAGACTCATTGTAGATACCCAACTCAAAAACATTTTCGATTTAAAACGAATTGGTTCCGAAGATAGCAAGGATATCCAGAAATTCCAAGCTACCATTACGAGCTGCCTGGCAGTTTTATCAGCGCAGCAAGTCTCCACCGCCGACTGGGATCCCTTCCTAGTATACCACACCTCATCCAAATTACCTCAGCAGACACTCGCCCTATGGGAACAGTCACTAGAATCCAGGAAAGAAATGCCTACATGGTCACAATTAACATCCTTCCTTACGTCCAAGTACTTGAACGTCTGTCCGCAATTAATCCAATAAAAAATTTTGTTCCAACCCAGGCAAAGTTTCACACCAAAATTCCTACTTTAGCCCACGCAGCTACTACAGACACTTCATGCAAATACTGCAAAAGTTCACACCACATACGACAATGTGCAGAATTTAAAAATCTGTCACCCAAAGACCGCTATCAAGTTGCAAAAACAGCAAAAATATGCATCAATTGTTTGGCTTCCAACCACGCAATAAACGAATGCAAAAGCTTAAAAACATGCATCACATGCAATAAGCAACATCATACTCTGCTGCATTTCCCGCCTCGACAGCAAGAATCCCAGGTAGTCGACGCACACTACGCGGGTCAAAATCCGAACGTGATATTACCCACCGCGATAGTCTACATTCCCTATAAAGGCGAACTTATTCGCATGCGAGGTTTGATCGACCCAGGTTCCCAAAGGTCATTTATCAGTGAAAAGGCTCAAAAACGCGTCAGTTTGCCGACCATAAAATGCCACTCAAATATTTCAGGGATCGGAGGTCATTACGTCAGCTCATCGTCCAAAATATGCAAATTTAAACTCACCAACGGGGAAGATCTGTGCTCTATACCAGTTGAGGCTATCGTACTCAAACGACTAACCAATCTTCTCCCGTCTGTTTCCGTTATGAAACCAAAATCCCCAAGTCTAGATCAATTAAATCTGGCAGATCCCAATTTTTCAACCGCTGCAGAAATTGACATAGTACTGGGAAGCGACATCACTCCCCAGATATTTCTAGAAGGCATAACAACGCCCCTACACAACAATCTACTCGCTCAGCTCACGGTATTCGGGTGGTTAATTAGTGGTTCACTCCCCAACACCTCCACAGCCTATGCTTTTTCAACTCTAGTGGAAGAAGACATAGCAGACGTAGGAAAACAGCTACAAAAATTTTGGGAACTCGAAGAAATATCCGTAGCCAAAACCGTAACCGAGGTGGACGAAAATTGCGAGACCCATTACGTCAACACTACTCAAAGGTTACCGGATGGTAGATATATGGTGCGCCTCCCGTTCAAAAGTGAATTCCCCAATACCATGTATATATGATGGACGTTGATGCACTACGAGAAGTACAAACAAGTGGCCCAACGACACCAAGCACGTGCTTGTTACGCGCGGGGCCCTTTTGTAAATTTGGGCAAAAATGCGAGTTCGCGAGGAAGAATACATAAAACCAATAAAGACGGGACAAATAATAAAAAAAAAAAAAAACATGCAGTTAGGAGTGAAGCAAATGAGTTAAAATGTTAGTTTTTAATACCGGGATAGAAGTTGATGTGCAAATTAAATGATAAAGAACGTTATAATTATTACATAGAACGCGAAAGGGCTCGTGCCGACCAAAATTTGATGTACATCGAGGTAAATTAAGAGGTTGATAATTACGTGTTAGTCTAACGGGAACATTAAAAGTTAGGCGGCTAACAAGTTCTACAGAATCAATATCACCTCTTATAAGATTATGCATAAAAATGGTACCCAGCATTTTTCTACGATTTGCAAGTGTGGGCAGATTAAGCAATAATAATCTACTCTGGTAGGAAGGTAGCCTTACGTTTTGATCCCAGTTCAAACTACGAAGGGCAAAAAGGAGAAATTTTTTTTGTACCGACTCTATACGGTCAATGTGGACTTGGTATTGTGGGCTCCAAACCGAAGAACAATATTCCAATATAGGACGGACAAGGGAGGTAAATAATAATTTGGTTATATAAGGGTCATCAAATTCTTTTGACCAACGCTTTATAAACCCAAGAACACTCATAGCTTTATTGACTGTCGACATTATGTGGCAGTCAAATTTAAGCTTCGGGTCCAGAAGAACGCCTAAGTCATTTACTGAATATATACGGTCAAGTGGCAAATTCTGAAGCGAATAACTTATAAAGGTTGGGGTAACCCTATAAAAGGTCATTACGTTGCATTTTAGGCAGTTCAAATTTAAGAGGTTATACTCACACCATACTTGAAAATGATCAATGTCTGATTGTAAGCCAAAACCAGACTCTATATTATTATAAGTCAAACAAAGCTTAACATCATCAGCATACATTAGTACACGAGAATGTGTTACAATAGAGGGAAGATCGTTAATAAACAGAGTAAACAGCAAAGGGCCCAAATGACTACCCTGAGGTACTCCAGATGTCACATGGATCGTTTTTGAAACAGCGTTCTTAAATATAACCCTCTGAGTCCTCCCATTCAAATAGCTTGAAATCCAAGTTAATAGATTACATGGAAAGCCAAGCAAATCTAATTTGAATAAAAGAAGAGAGTGGTTAACAGAGTCAAAGGCTTTACTGAAATCTGTGTATACAACGTCAGTCTGCATTTTATTGTTAAATCCATTTATTACAATTGATGACAATTCAAGTAGGTTGGTGGTAGTCGATCTTCGCTTAACAAAACCGTGCTGACACGGTGATATTAGCGAGGAACATAAATGTTGCAAATGAGAAGTGATAATACGTTCAAAGGCTTTTGGAATAGCCGACAATTTAGAAATACCTCTATAATTCTGGGCATCCGCCTTCGCACCCTTTTTGTGAAGTGGAATAATAAAAGAATCCTTCCAGATAGTTGGAAAAACTGATGATGAAATAGACAATTGAAAAAGTTTAAGAATAGGTTTGCAGATGGTTGATGCACAAAACTTAAGCACACACCCAGGAAGTCCATCAGGACCGGGAGAATAAGTTGGCGTTGTTGATGTTAAATTTCTTAAGAGAGAACTTTCGGTAATTATAGGGGAAAAAATACAATTTGCCCTATTTAAGGGATTACGGTAATTTGATTCTGACCATGAAGAAGAGCTATAAGTAGTTTGGAAAAAGTCAGAGAATAAATCAGCAATTTCAGAGTCAGTCGATGCCTCCATTGAGTTAAATCGAACCGATGAAGGCAAAGCTGATGACTTTCGCTTTGCGTTGACAAAGTTATAAAACTGCTTCGGGTCATTTGAAAATTCAAATTTACAGTTTGGCTTTGGAGGAAGCCTATCAGGAACGCATTCATTAAAAAAAGTGTTTAGAACGCTATAAAACAGTTCAGTGGCACTTTCGATGTCCATACAGTTATAAAATTCTGTCCAATTATATTGAGAAATCATTAAGTTAAGTTTACTAAAGTCACATTTACGAAAGCTTCTCATTTTAGTTGGAGAGACTAAAGGAGAGAGGGTATCAAGGTAGGGGAGGCAAATTGTCAATTCCATAGTTGGATGGTATCGGTCTTCTGGTACCACAAGAGCGTCAATTCTAGATACTGTGACTTCAGACGGATCTGAAACAAACACAAGATCTAATTGTCTATTTAATGAATTACGTATAAAGCTAACTTGCTGTAACGATAATTCTAAAAGGCCATCCACAAAGTCATGGGCGGATAAGGGTAGAGCGACAAGTGAGTCAGAAGGAGGGGACCAAGAAATATCCGGGAGATTAAAATCACCCAAAACAATCAAAAGGTCTCTATTGGAAAGAAAGGATAGAATAGATTTAATAGCTGCTAGATGTTGCTCATAAATTATAAGGTCAGAGCCAGGTGGAATATAGGAACATGTAATAAAGATAGACAAGGATTGGAGGGTAACTTTCACACCAACAAATTCAATGTCACTAGGGACATGAGAGTGAATTCTCTCAGAATTTAGGGTAGAAGTAACAGCAATTAGAACGCCGCCCCCCCTACGGGAAAGGCGATCAGTTCTGTAGGTATTAAAATTATTTGCAAGAACTTCAGAGTCTGTTATCTCTGGTTTCAGCCAAGTTTCTGTAAAAGCTAAGATATCGTCCGTAAATGCCGAGGAGTCAGCATAAAGCTTGGGTAGCTTCATGTTAAGTCCTCTAACATTTTGGTAAGCCAATAATAAACTTTTCAGTTTTTTGGCACCGTGGAAGGCCTATTATTTGTTCTTGGTTTATTAGGAACAAATTCTTTTATAACCAGATCATCATTAAGCCAGAAGCTTTCAGAAAGCAGTTCTTTAAACACATCAGGCGGAGCAAAAATTTTGAAAGACGATATCCTACGGGCGTATGAAAATCGAAATTGTTCAACCGCAATATCCTCGGATGGGAATTTTTCACGAATGAATTCCAAAACATCCTCAGATGTGGTATCAGGCGTAAATCTTGAAACAAATAGTTGCTTCCTATGTGGAACAACTGAGAGTTTCTTACGCCCCCAGCAGCAGTCTGAACCTCACTCAGCTGAGAGCCAGAAGCGGCACCTGCTGTACGTCTGGGTACAACTGAGAGATTTTTACGCCCCCCAGCAGCAGCCTGAACCTCATTCGGCTGAGCGACAGAAACGGCGCCCACTGTACCTATGGGTATGGTCGGCACCAGATTGGTTGATTCCGCCGGATCTGGAGCCTGACATTCAGATACAGGGGCTACAGGGACAGGGACTACACCTGAACTAGCAGTATCCATTGGCACAGGTGGTTCACTTACCCCTGTGTCACCAGAAACTGCAGCAGCTACCAAGTTTGGATTTAAAGTGGATTCAACACTCGCCTTTACTGTCGCTGAGCTAGCTTTTTTGCGTTTGGGCGACTCGGTTAATAATTTTTATTATTAAATTGTTCACATACGGAATTAAATCCATCATTGAGCTGTTTAAAAACTCGTGAAAGATTACATAGGCCGTCTCGAGTCTGCCTCATAAAGCTGCTCATCTCAACTGCCAAATCCCTGCAGTGCTCACATACCCACATGAGACCAATCCGCATTTCAATAAAGTCTTTAACTCTGCCAGTAAATCCTGCACATTTAGAATGCATCATTGCTTCGCAGAGCCAACAGTAAACAAAAGGGTCATTAGATGAAGTCCTACAATTTTTCTTAGTACAGATAGGAGTCATTATAAGAAAAATATGTTAGAGAATAAAGAGAATAAAATAAAAAGTATATAAAAGTATAAAAAAAATACCTCAAGTAAATTTGGCACTGGGATCAAATTCCAAAACCACAAAATCACAAAAACACAAACAGTATAAGAGCGCGAGATCGCGAATTAAATCGAAAGAGAGCGCGAGAGAAAAGTCTTCTATCGACTGAGCGTGGCTTGTGGGGCACCAAAAACAACTCAACGCACGAACAGTTAAATGTCAAGCAAGCAAGAGAGAGAGAGACTATGAGAATAGGTCTACAAGAAATTCGGCAGGTTCAGAGAGAGTGAAATTACAGTTATAATAGAGCGGCAGAGAGAGAGAGAGTAAGAGTAAGAGAGAGAATATAAGAGCCAATTTATAGTGTGCAAATTACACTAACAAAGCCAAGATATTAAATAAATCAAATGGAAATGTTAAAATAACTATAACCACGTACCCGTAATCTGGGAGATCTATGAAAATCACTAACACGATTGTTAGGCTAAACTTTGTTAGTAAATAAACACAAAATACTTGCGGAAATAACACAATATAAAACAAAAACTCAGAGCACAATGGTAAACACAACCGTTCACAAGCGACGCTAAATCGTTCTTCCAGAAATATCGCTATGGGGCAATACGCTCGGCTCTACAAAACATTGCTTAAAGACGAGGCCATAAATTTGGAATACTCCCGAGTCCTTCAAGAGTACATTGACCTAGGTCACATGACAGAAGTTCCACCCATGGAAATCATTCAGAAAAATCAATATCTCTCGTTTTACATTCCTCACCATGCGGTCGTCCGGCCCGAAAGTAAATCCACCAAATTACGCGTGGTATTTAACGCATCGCGTAAAACCCATTCTAAATTTGCATTAAACGATGTTCTCCATAAAGGCCCCGTTCTCCAAGGGGACCTTTTAGGCATCTTACTCAATTGGAGACTGTACAAATTCGTGTTTAACGGCGACATTGAAAAAATGTACAGACAAATTTTAGTCCATCCGGACGATCGCCCATTCCAGCGTCTAATATTCCGTCCCAAACAATCAGCAATCATGAAAGATTTCCAGCTGAATACGGTCACATTCGGGGTAAACTGCGCTCCATTCCTAGCAATTCGTACGCTACAACAGCTAGCTACGGACTGCAAAGAAAAATACCCTAGGGCAAGCCAAATCCTGCTCCAGGAAACTTATGTCGACGACATACTTGCTGGTGCTCACACGCTCGAGGACGCAAAAAATGCCCAAAGCCAACTTATTGCGTCGCTAAAATCCGCAGGATTTCTCCTCAAAAAGAACACTGCAAATCACATCAAGCTGTTGGAGAATATAGCTGTTGCAGACCGGTTAGATACCGAATTTTTGGAGGTATCCGAGGCAAGTACGACCAAGACGCTAGGAATAAAATGGGACGCACAGAATGACGTGTTCCAATACAATATAAAAGCACCCACTCCATGCAAAACCATCACCAAAAGAGCAATGCTATCCCACGCATCCACTTTGTTTGACCCGGCAGGATGGCTTACGCCTATCGTAATCCACGCGAAACTGCTGCTCCAATCCCTTTGGAAAGAAGGTCAAGACTGGGACGAGTGTGTCAAGCCAACTACATTGACCACTTGGAACAAATTTCTCGAAGTTTTACCAAATATAAAGACCATCAGCATACCCAGATGGGTAGGATACGAGCCAACGCAAGACATCCAATTGCATGGATTTTCGGACGCATCAGAAAAAGCATATTGTGCCGCAATATACATTCGATCTAGTTACGCTGGATCGCCCGCCCAATCTCATTTATTAGTTGCTAAAACCAAGGTTGCGCCACTCAAAGCAGTAAGCTTGCCGCGCTTAGCAACTAATAAATGAGATTGGGCGGGCGATCCAGCGTAACTAGATCGAATGTATATTGCGGCACAATATGCTTTTTCTGATGCGTCCGAAAATCCATGCAATTGGATGTCTTGCGTTGGCTCGTATCCTACCCATCTGGGTATGCTGATGGTCTTTATATTTGGTAAAACTTCGAGAAATTTGTTCCAAGTGGTCAATGTAGTTGGCTTGACACACTCGTCAAGCCAACTACATTGACCACTTGGAACAAATTTCTCGAAGTTTTACCAAATATAAAGACCATCAGCATACCCAGATGGGTAGGATACGAGCCAACGCAAGACATCCAATTGCATGGATTTTCGGACGCATCAGAAAAAGCATATTGTGCCGCAATATACATTCGATCTAGTTACGCTGGATCGCCCGCCCAATCTCAAACAAAGTGGATGCGTGGGATAGCATTGCTCTTTTGGTGATGGTAGCTAAGTAGCGGAGCTTGCTTGCTGTCGCTTTGTGTGGATGATTGGAGTTGATGAATTGCCGGCTCCGCTCGGAGAAGCTGCTGCCTGCGGTGATGGGTGAAGAGGGGATGCTGATGCGGATGCTGATGATGTGCGGATGCCGAGTAGATGCGGATGCCTACGATGATGGTGGATGCCGATGATGATGTTGGATGAAGCGGCGGATGCCGATGATGATTAAAAGTTGGGGTACAAAAGAAAGTCAAACAATATGCGGAGCAATGTTCTTTTCGTAGCAACGTTTTATTCAGAAGAGCCCGGAAACTCTTGTCAAGGTCGAGTCCCCAGTTTTGGTCTTTACTTATTTAGGAATGGTGAGATAGAAACACTTGGTTTAAAAAACACTGTAGAATTATAGGCAATTTACATGATTATAGGCTATTTACATGATTATAGGCTATTTACATTGAAGTGTGTACCATGATTTATTGCAAGGGTTAGCGTGCGCTAACATGCCGCCCCCCCTGCCGGATGGCGGTTTTGAGCTTGGTTAGGCTTTTGATGGCTTCCTGCAGCTGGCGAAGCGTCTGAGATGGTGAGATACTGCGTCTCGGAGGGCGGCGTTCGGAAGTGTTCCTTGTTTTGGAACGACTCGCTCGGACGGTTCGGTTGATGCTTGGTGGAGAGCTGTCCTTTCGTGGGCTGCGCGGTTGACGTCCTTCCTTCTTTGATGCTTCTGGAGCTTCCGTGGTGGTGTAGCCGTGGTGCAGCAAAGTGTGATGCAGGTCGCCACACTTGTGACACACCTCTTTGGAATCGCATTGATGCACGCGATGTGTGGTGGCCAGGCAATTTGAGCAGTAGCCCATTCTTCGTGCGGCGCGACGGCGTTCCAGGATGCTCAGCTTGATGAATTTAGCGCATACGCGCAAAGGATGACCTTTGTGGCACATGCGGCACTTGTACATCTACGGAATTAATTACGGAATTAGTATGGGTGTATAAATGAGACAACTTGAACAGAGAAATAGAGAGAATGGAGTGGGATTTCGGTTATTGTGTAACCGAGGACGGGTTGTCTTTGATTGGGAGAGACACGAGTTTTACAATGGGTCGCGTGAGCGGTCCAGTTTGGGTTTGGAGGTCCACTGTGCGCGTATTTTGGTCTTTGCTTGGATGTAAGTGTATGACTCTCCCAAGACGCCAATGCGTGGGTGGGCAGGCGTCGTCCTTGATAATGACGATGTCATTAACTGAAAGGTTGGCTTTTGGTTGCTTCCATTTATACCTTCGGTGGAGTTCATGAAGGTATTCATGTCGCCATCGGGTGCTGAATTCTTGATGAAGAAGTTTTAGCTTCTGCCAACGGTTTAGTATGGAGAGAGATTCGTTGGGATTTTCAGGAAGCGCCGTTAAAGGTGCTCCTCGAAGGAAATGGCCCGGAGTTAGTGGCAGTAAGTCGTTAACATTGGATCTGGGTACGCATAGCGGACGAGAATTAAGAACGGCCTCTATTTTCGCAAGTAATGTGGCAAACTCCTCGAATGTGAATATTCTGGTACCTGCGGTTCGAGTGAAATGCTTTTTGAAGCTCTTAACGGCAGCTTCCCAGAGTCCACCCATATGGGGAGCGTGGGGGGGTATGAATTGCCACTCTAGTTCACGACTGCTGAAAAGGCTGGAAACATGATCCATTGCAGATTTCATGAACTCTGCAAAGTTTTTTGTCAGTTCTCTACTGGCGCCAAGGAAATTTCGGCCATTGTCTGACACAACCTTTTTTGGGATGCCTCTACGGCTGACAAAACGTTCGAATGCTTGCAAGAATGCCTTTGAACTAAGTTCTGAGACGGCTTCCAAGTGGACCGCTTTGGTGGAGAAACATACGAACACGGAAACGTAGCCTTTGAGAACTACCTTGGTTCGTATATTGGAGGCTTTTAAATTAAGTGGACCTGCGAAGTCAACTCCGGTTATAGCGAACGCTGGAGAAAATTGTGTTCTTTCGGGGGGAAGCGCGGCCATAATTTGATTTTTTGTGACTTGTTTAAAACGCGTACATGTTATACATTTGCGAATAGATGCCTTAACGAGATTGGCTAGTTTGGGGACAAAGAATTCTTGCCGAATCGCTCTTAGCATCAGCTGGTTTTGAGCATGAAGAAGAGTGTTGTGGATGAAGTCGATAAACAGGGTGGTAAGTTTCGATTTGGGTGGTAATAGTATGGGAAATCGTTCCTTGTAGGGTATGTTTGCGTTGGCTAATCTACTATTGATTCTAATTTGCCCAACGGAATCAATGATTGGGCATAAAGTCCTTAACTTGCTTTTGTTGGAGATAGGATGTTGGTTGAGTAACTGATCATATTCTTTGGGATAGAAAAGGCGTTGTGCGGCTATAATAAGCCTAGTTTTGGCGTCTTTGATTTGGAGAGCACTGTCCTTGGGAGTTGCGGGATTTGCTTGATACCAACGCATAATTCGTGCTGTTGCTCGTAGTGCTCGCGAGTAAGTCGTGAATTGTTCACATATATCAAAGTTTTCAGATTCCGTGAAAAACTGCTGAACATTCTTCTGTTCTGGAGGAGTGATAGAAGGAGCTTGGCTGCAAGGCCAATTTTCCTCTGGGATTGATAGCCATTTTGGCCCGTGCCACCATAATAGCGAGTCTTTGAGTTCGGTGGGGGTACAGCCGCGGGTGCCTAGATCGGCCGGGTTATCGTGGGATTTTACGTGGCTCCATTTGGCATTGTGAGTTTTTTCTTGTATGGCGGCCGTACGATTTGCGACAAACGTTTTCCATGTACCTGGTGGTTTTTCCAGCCATGCTAGGACTATGGTGGAATCCGACCACAAGAAGGTTTTTAGCTCGGGAAGTTGCGTTGTCTTGAATGTATGTTGCACTAGCCGTGCCAAGAGATGTGCGCCGCATAATTCTAAGCATCAGCATCCCCTCTTCACCCATCACCGCAGGCAGCAGCTTCTCCGAGCGGAGCCGGCAATTCATCAACTCCAATCATCCACACAAAGCGACAGCAAGCAAGCTCCGCTACTTAGCTACCAGCTTTTCATGGTCCATCTCGCAAACATCGAATCATCGCCCTATTACAAAAAAGATGTACAAGTGCCGCATGTGCCACAAAGGTCATCCTTTGCGCGTATGCGCTAAATTCATCAAGCTGAGCATCCTGGAACGCCGTCGCGCCGCACGAAGAATGGGCTACTGCTCAAATTGCCTGGCCACCACACATCGCGTGCATCAATGCGATTCCAAAGAGGTGTGTCACAAGTGTGGCGACCTGCATCACACTTTGCTGCACCACGGCTACACCACCACGGAAGCTCCAGAAGCATCAAAGAAGGAAGGACGTCAACCGCGCAGCCCACGAAAGGACAGCTCTCCACCAAGCATCAACCGAACCGTCCGAGCGAGTCGTTCCAAAACAAGGAACACTTCCGAACGCCGCCCTCCGAGACGCAGTATCTCACCATCTCAGACGCTTCGCCAGCTGCAGGAAGCCATCAAAAGCCTAACCAAGCTCAAAACCGCCATCCGGCAGGGGGGGCGGCATGTTAGCGCACGCTAACCCTTGCAATAAATCATGGTACACACTTCAATGTAAATAGCCTATAATCATGTAAATAGCCTATAATCATGTAAATTGCCTATAATTCTACAGTGTTTTTTAAACCAAGTGTTTCTATCTCACCATTCCTAAATAAGTAAAGACCAAAACTGGGGACTCGACCTTGACAAGAGTTTCCGGGCTCTTCTGAATAAAACGTTGCTACGAAAAGAACATTGCTCCGCATATTGTTTGACTTTCTTTTGTACCCCAACTTTTAATCATCATCGGCATCCGCCGCTTCATCCAACATCATCATCGGCATCCACCATCATCGTAGGCATCCGCATCTACTCGGCATCCGCACATCATCAGCATCCGCATCAGCATCCCCTCTTCACCCATCACCGCAGGCAGCAGCTTCTCCGAGCGGAGCCGGCAATTCATCAACTCCAATCATCCACACAAAGCGACAGCAAGCAAGCTCCGCTACTTAGCTACCAGCTTTTCAATTTGAAATTTTTTATCGCGGTTTTTACTGTCTTCTTCATCCTATAAAAAAAATGTCCAAGATTGTCCATCTCATAACCAACTTAATTTACCCGAAGAAACATTTTTGATCCTTTTCATCATTTCCAAGATATATAATTTGTTATGCGAATTTAGAAAAACCCTATTTATATTTCCAATGAGTACAATTCTTACATGTTTAAGCTGAAAGTTTGCACAACTCAATTACTCACTGATATTATGCACATATATTATTATTATAATTTTACCACCGTCCCTTCATATAGCTGCCATACAAATCGATGGATTTTCTTAATGTTAAGAAGGTAGGCTTTGAAAAAACTTTTCGTTTCAGATTGTAATTTTAATTTAATTTAATTTTAATTATTATGCTCAAGGTCTATTTTTAATAACTTAAATTGACGCCTATTAAAAATGAACTTAAAGTACTTAAAGAAATTCAAGGTTACTTAAATATTGAAATAAAGTAATGGAACTACTTCAACAATTTCCTCAAGCCAATGTAATAAGGACCGATAACACCAGTTACAAAATAAAATCGCCCTCTTCCTCATCGAAGACAAGCTTATGTTTTATGGTGCCAATTTTTATACCCGTTACTCGTAGAGTAAAAGGGTATATTAGATTCGTGCAAAAGTATGTAACAGGAAAAAGGAATCGTTTCCGACCCTATAAACTATATATATTCTTGATCAGGATCACTAGCCGAGTCGATCTAGCCATGTCCGTCTGTCCGACTGTCCGTCTCTCCGTCTGTCCGTCTGTCTGTCTGTATGAACGCTGAGATCTCGGAAACTACAAAAGCTAGAAGGTTGAGATTTCCCACACATATTTTTCGGCCTTCTACGCAGCGCAAGTTTATTTCAGCCGACTGCCACGCCCCCTCTAACGCCCACAATCGCCCACTAACGATTTTAAAATGTGTCTGGCGCCCACACCTTTAAAGATTTCGGAGAAGTATAAATGTAACTTTGTTGTGCATATTTATACCTATCGAAATGTAGAAGACATTTTTCAAATCGGACCATTCATTAAAAAGTTATACGCAATCAAACAAATGGTATATATCCATCTCCCTCGCACTCCGCTTAGCCGAGTGGCGGGTATTAGATAGTCGGGACACAAACCCGACTATAGCGTTCTCTCTTGTTTTTAAAGTGTAAAAAACGTTTTTTAACCTTAAGATCATTTTATCTCAATACATCAAGGCAATTCGAAGAAATAATCTCCATTGACAACCATTGCCCATGTCTGTGGAATTTGACGTTAAAGTTGCTTTCTCTGCTGAAAACTTATTTTAAAAATTAAATCTTGAATAAAACTATTTTTTGTAATTATAGAATCTGCTGTCCTTTGTGTGCTTTAATTTCGGTTAAAGCGTTTTTATGATGATATTTTATTGGATTTATTATACCAACAAACCGTTTTTTATACCCTGGCAGAGGGTATTTCAGTTAGAAGTTTGCAACGCAATGAAGGTGACGTTTTTGACCACATAAAGTATATATATTCTTGATCAGCATCAATGGCCAAGTTCATCTAGCCATGTCCGTCTATCCGTTTCTATGCGAACTAGTCTCTCAGTTCTAAAGCTATCGCGATTAAACTTTCCCAAAAGTCTTCTTTCTATTGCAGGTAGTGCATATGTCGGAGCGCGCCGGATCGGATCACTATATCTTAGGAATAATCAAATATGTATAATAAAGTTCATTGTAACTTTGTAGGAAGTAGGCGTTTTGATTTTTGACAACTTAAAACCAACATTTTTAATAGGCCATAATATATATGGAATCTCTGGAACTGCACCGATTGAGTTAGCATTAATATACAGGTATTTATTTTATCTGCAGGGGAATATAAGCTTTTTTTGTACATAATATTGAGACCATTGTAAAATTTTGGTTTTTGCTCTTTTTTTTATTTTGACCACAATCAGTCAGCCGAAGCCCAGTTGCCAAAGAGATGGGTTGTCAAAAAGTATTTTAAAAATAGATTTATGACAGTATAACATTTTTTAAAGGATTTAAAAAAAAAAAAGTGTGTCCAGCCTACGTACGACAGAAGTGAAATATCTAGTATTCCTCTCACGTTAATCATGTCATTATCTCATTTTATACCCTTGCAGGGGGTATTATGATTTCAGTCAGAAGTTTGCAACGCAGTGAGGAGACGTTTCCGACCCTATAAAGTATATATATTCTTGATCAGCATCGTCTAGTGATGCTGAGTCGATCTAGCCATGTCCGTCTGTCCATCTGTCCATCTATCCGTCTGTCCATCTGTCCATCTGTCCGTCCGTCTCTCAGTTTTAAAGCTATCGGGCTAAAACTTTCCCAAAAATCTTCTTTCTTTTGCAGGTAGTAGCCTTGGCCTAGCGTCTTGACTCTGGTATCTTGATCTGGGCGTTGAGCACTCGGTTTCCACGGTACTCTCACGGCCACGCACTCGATTGAATCCTCGCACTTGTATTCTTGATATCTGGTTCACTTGTTGCACTTGTACTTCCGCTCGCGTATCTTGGTTGTCTGTCCTGTACTCCGGCTGCCAGCGTCGCGTCTTCCGACCGACACTTCCCGTATCTCCTGGCTGCATGAACTGCGGCGCGAACTCCAACTAACTGCCTTGAGCTACGCCTTCGCCGTCCTTTTATAGGCTGCGGCGGGGTTCCGTTATTTCCCTTTCTGCACACGGCTCGCTAGGGTCCAATGTCCGAGTGAGTCCCGATACTTCCCTTTGCACACGGCACGCATCGGTTCCAAGGTCCAAGATGTCCCGTTAGTTCACGGTGCATCCTCTTTGTGCTGTTCCGAAGTCCACGGATTCACCGTTCGACCTCATTGCCCTCTGGCGGCGAGGGTGCAAGGTCCAGCGCGGTACCGTTATTTCGCAGTCTCTCCGCTTTTGCTGGGTCCAAGGTCCAGTATTTACCGGTGGACCTGGATGCCCCTTGGATTCTGCCGCATTCTCGCTGCCTTCGCTGTTGCTAGGGGCTCTCCTGCCTCGAGATTTGTGGGGAGTTTTACGACTCCTTACAATGCACAATGGGCAAATAGTCAGAAATTTACGCATAAAGTCTAATTTTAAAGCTAGATGTTTCAAATTTGGCATAACAATGTAAAATGTTAATGTAGAATTTCGGATTTTTTTCTTTTTTTACGCCACGCCCTTACCCCTTCTCCCACATCCAATAAAAAAACAAATGAATTTTAAGGTTATTTTGTAATATTTTATCCATAGATATGTCTCTTTTTCTTCATCATCAAGTATTATATTTAGGTTTTGATCAGAATCATCGCCAGAGTCCAAATCCACATTTTGTAAGTCCTTTTTCCAACAAAAATGCCAATGCTTCATCAGGGGTAAGTTAAATAATCACAAGAGATTTCAAAGTTCCATTCGCGTTGCCCGTCTGTTGTTCTCTGACACCTTTTAATGCATTAAGCAAATTATCGTCTCTAGCCCTCTTCGCTAAAACAAAAGACGCATGTAAGAAGTGATCTGTTGAATCTATTTCTGATAAAGATCGTTTGCTAACTTTTGTTTTAAACGTATTCCAGCCTGTTCATAACTTAGTTTTGGCCTTCCCGTAAATCTAGCCTTAAATCTAGACAACATTCGGTTGCATTTAGGCAATTATTTCTTGATGTGTGATATGAACGTGTTAACTTTTCCTCGATTTCGTTAACCTGTGACATGCTGACTTCATTCACATTTAATTTTTCTAAAATCCACTTCTTTAAGGCAGAGGCGTCGCGTCCATTGCTCTCCCAAATCTCCAGCAATGTTAAGCGGCGAAACTCATTTTCAGCTGCAACATGTAATTTTTTTTTCGGAAAGGGGCAAAAACGGGCAAAGGAAAAATTTTAACGCACTAATCTATATATTTTTACGAAGAACATACCAATTTTAGCAGATCAACCTACACCACAGTAAAGAAGGCCAATGGGCAGGTGGAAAGAATTAATCGTATAGTAGGGCCAATGATAGCTAAATTAGCAGATCCGGAAAAAGGACTGCATTGGGATACAGTTGTTGAGGACGTTGAATTTTCATTGAACAATACAAAGCAAAGAAGCATTGCACAAATGCCGAGTAAAATGTTGTTTGGGATGGAACAGAAAGGAAAAGTTATTGATGAATTGAGGCAAAAGTTAGAAAAATAATGCAGTAGGAGTCGCAAGAAAGCTAATACCCAAACACAAAGGTATTTTTGTGATAGATAAAGTTTTGAGAAATGATAGGTATGTAATATAAGATGTGGAAGGTTTTCAATTGTCGCGTTGCCCTTATCAAGGAGTCTGGAGTAGTCAAAATACACTGGTCGACAAAAAAAAAGCCCAAGAATAAAAGCTACCAAACCTGAAAGGATTTTAGCTGTAGAGAACTACCTCATACTTGGAAACTTTCCATCACGTCGAAGTTTTGAGAAATCCGTGGTCAAAGTTCCAAATTTTCGATTTTTAGGTACTTTTTGCAGCTTAATAGTAAGAAAACCTTTCGTAGCCCAGAGCCACAATTGTTGTTATCAATCCCTGGCCAATGTGTAAACGAACGAGCAATGCTCTTCATTTTGACGATACCCAAGTGAGCACCATGAAGTTCTTCTAGTACCAACTTCCTCAGTTTGGTCGGAATTACCACTCTGTGCTCGTAAATTAGGCAGCCAGATGAGACTTGGTAGTGATGTTCTGGAGCTTTATATCCTGCTCGCTTGAGGCATTGGCCCCCTTCAATCGCTTGTATTATTTTCCCAACTGGTCATCTTTCCTTGTCTCCAGTGCTATTCGAGTAGATGTTAATGGTAGCTGTCTAATTTGGCGAATTACAAAGTTGTCAAATGCATCGGATTCTTCGTCGCAGTTCTGTTTTTCCATGATAGGCAAACGGGATAGGTAGTCGGCATTGCAATTTTCCTTGGATCTTTTTGCTATCACCTCAAAGTCAAAGTTAGACAAAAAGTCGGCGTAGTTTGCCATACGCGAGATGCATAACGTTGGTAACGATTTCACTGGGTGAAGTATCTGGGAAAGCGGCTTATTGTCTGTTATAAGGGTCCAATGCCTTGCGTACAGATACTTAAAGAATCTGTTCACCGCCCATACGATAGCGAGCGCCTCTTAATCAATCTGGGGATATCGCTGTTCTGTTCCAGTCATCGTTCGACTTGCATAGGCTATTGGTCTCTCTTTTCCATCCATCAGGCGGTGTGACAAAACAGCACCCAGACCAGTTGGGCTGGCGTCTGTTGCTAGTAGCAGTGGGAGCGAGGGGTCATATGGCATTAAGACTTGTGGTGATACTAGCAAGTCCTTAATGCTATTGTACGCCGAATTGTGATTTGCAGTCCAATAAAACTTGCCTTCCTTAAGGAGATTCCTAAGCGGTCTTTCTAAACTGGCCAGGTTTGGAATGAAGTTGGTGTAGTACGCTGCTTTTCCCAGAAATAGTTGTACGTCCTTAATTGATTTCGGCATTGGTTCATAAAGGACGGCTTCAACGTGTTTGTTCGATTTTTGAATGCCCTGATCATTGATCTTATGACCTAGAAACTCGATCGATCGGGCGGCGAATACACACTTGTTCTTATTCAGCTTGAACCCCAGGGTCTTCAGTGTACGTAATGTTTTGTCTAAGGTTTTTAGAAGCTCCTCCACATTATTAGCGTAGATCAAGATATCATCGAAAAAATTTAAAATGTTCGGAATGCCTTGAAGCACAGATTCCATTGTGCGCTGCCAAATTGCAGGTATATTTGCAGCGCCATAGACTGCACGTGTTGGGCGAATTAGTCCATGCGTAGGAGTGTTTAATGTCAACACGTGACCAAATTCCTCGTCGATAGGCAAGTGTGAATAGGCATCCGTTACATCTAAGTGAGCGAATACTGTGGCTCCTTTCATTTTGTTAAAGATATCTTCTGCTCTCGGGATGGATTGTTTATCGATAATCATTTGCGGGTTTACTGTAGGTTTGTAATTGCCTGTAATGCGAATGCCTCCATTCTTCTTTGTTACTACATGTGTAGTTGATGCCCACTCTGAAAACTCGACACGTTTGTAAAATCTTGCCGCAATTTTTGATTCGATCTCCTTGGCGTAAGCATCCTTCAGTGCAAAGGGTACCTCTCTTGGTCGTGCGAATATCGGCTTGGCATCCGCTTTGAGGTGAACTTTTGCAGGTGGTCCCTTAAACATGCCCGCTGTTGCACTGAAAACATCTGTGAATTGTTGAAGTAATTGTTGAAGGCGCAAAATCTCAGCTGTGCTCAAGTCTGTCGCTCGTATTTCTATTGCGTTGACCAACGCTCTACTCGCATTTGAGCTTCCCTGAGCGGACGACTGCGGTGTCTGATCGTGCGAAAATAGGCTTGAAAAGTTTATTTCTCGCACGAATTGTGAAATCCATTCTCGTCCACATAATGTGTCAAAGTTTCCCTCCACTACATACAGATTTAGTTTCTGGGTGGTGTTCTTATATTTCACTCTGACCACTGCACGACCTATACAGTTGACGATGTGACCTGTGTAGCTCGCAAATCTTCGGTTCGTATTTGTTAGGGGTGTTGTAGGTAAATTCTTCCGAAATTCGACATGATTTATGATGCTACATGGAGCCCCTGTATCTTGTTCCATTACTATTTCCTTCCCATTGATCTGCATCTGAATCATTTTCTTACTGTGTTTCCCTGACGTGCTCAGTTTATTACATTGGCGCAATACTTGGACCTGCTCATTTTCCTCTGCTTCGGAGTCAGTGATTTGGTTTGTAGTAGATTTGCACATCTTTCTTATGTGTCCCAGTTTGCCACATGAAAAACATTTCTCATTTTTGAATTTGCAATTCTTTCGAAGATGTTGGCCCCCACAGCCGTAGCAAGAATTCATCTGCGTGTATCCCGATGTATTTCCTTGTTTCTTTCTTACTGGTGAATACCCCAATTTGAACGTAGGTTTCTGGCTTGATTGTTGTCTCGTGGAATACCGATTCTGATGCATTTACTATCCCCGTGGATCGATGCGTAAGTTCTCTGGAATAAGCAATTTCGTAAGCATCTGTAAAAGTTCTCGGTTGTTTAGAAATAATCTCGTCACATATACTGCGAGACTCCATTCCAAAGAGCATTTGCTCCGTTAGCATTCTATCTAGAAAAGATCCGAACTCACAATATGTTGCTGCTTGTCGCAGACGCAGCGCATATGTCGCAATTGATTCCCCTGCTTCCTGACGAATCTGCCTAAATTTAAAGCTCTCAGCGAACGTGTTTCGCTTTCCATCGAAGTGGTTAATTAGCACCTCTTTAATTTTGGTAAACTGAAGATCTTCCGGATTTCGTGGACTTATCAAAATTCGCAACGCTGAATTAAGCTCTGGACCCATATGGACTCGGATGTAGTTTTCATATTCAGCAATTGGGATTTTGCTCAGTTGTAATGCCCATTCGAATCGTGTGAAGTATTCTCGTACCGATGCGTCCTCGCCCGCCTTGTAGTTTTCCATTAAAAACGGCGGCGACATTGAAGAGCTGCTTGCCTGGCCAGCATTTGTGGCTGCTTGGGTTATTGCAGCACTTATGGAAGCAATTAGGCTGTTCAGATCTAGGTTTCCGTCTGCCATGTTGACTCACTTCTGAAACCAAATGATATGTCCTTTATTATTAGGTTTAATACATATTTAATTGGTTCGCATTATGCACGAGCTTAAGAGTACAGAAAAAGTAGAGATGGGATATCAATAAGGTAGTGAACATTCACCACGACACGTCACGATTAATCCACAGGGTGATCTTGTCGGAATGAAAAGGGCTGCCATTCTTTTAAACATAATAGTAGATTTAAACATAATAGTATTCTTGGGCCAAGAAAAAGTCTTGATTTTGTCGACCTGTGATATTAAGCATTGGATTGGTAAACGAAAATAGATGTAAATAAATCCAAAGAATTGTAAGTGTAAGGACTGATAGTATGTAAGATAATATTAGACGAAAACAATTGTAAATTAAACCAAAATTAGGGGATCTTGAAATGTCAAGACGGCCGAATTGTAGCAGTAAGTTACTGTATTCCTTCTAGAACATTCTTGAATATTCTTAGAGTACATTGTTGTTGTTGTAGAGCTTGCTCTCTGTCTTGCGATCTCACCACACTCACTCTGTCAGAGAGTCGGGGGTTGGGGCGTGTCGTAAGCTGAGAGCGAGTTCAGTTGAATGCCAGCAGTGATCCTGACCAGATAAAACTTGTGAAATAAAACTATAATAAAACTATAAACTATTTGGTGTAAAAATATATTCTACTGTGTGGTATTTCATTAATAGGGACATATATCATACCCCTACAATAGGGGGCTGGTACCAGGGCAGCCTAAAAGTGATGGCCTGCGAAAATCTGCGATCAGCTGACCTATACAAACAGGCGACGGCAAAGTTCGGAACGGTATACGAAGGGGCGAACATAGTCGTACTAGATTGGTGTGACGTCCCCAGTAGACCCCGATCTAAAATTTGGCTCCCAAATCACCGGATGACTTCCTATACATGCTGCAAGAATGCAACCCACATCTCCCCACAAAAGACTGGAAAGTCGTTAAGGTGGAGGATGTAAACCAAGGGATCGTGGAGTCGGTCGCTCCCATAGAGGATGCTCGGGGAGTGCTCAACTACGGCTTCAGCGCAGTCCATATAAAAATGTACAAAGGGGACTCTTATTCCACGGAAAGCCCTGCCGGCAACCCAGCTGAGCTTACGGAGGAAGTGGAAGCGTCTGGTGTGCCGGTGGACGGCTACTAGTGTTGGGCAAAAACTTCTCATTTGGGTGAACATGTTCACTTGTTCTTTTTTTCCCAATGAGTCAACTCACTCAGTCTGCTCACGTGTTCACTTGCTCACTTGCTCACTTGATCAATTGCTCACTTGCTCACTTGCTCACTTGCTCACTTGTTCATTTGCTTACTTGTTCACTTGTTCTGTCCTTAACTTTTTCACTGGCAAAATGCATCCTAAAAGTAAAAAAAAAAAATACTTTTTGTGCCAAAAACAGCAAGAGAGCAACTAGCAAGTGAACTAAAAAGATCAAATATGGCTCTCTTATGAAATGAACAAGTGAACAAAAACAAGATAGCACGCTATAGTCGGGTGCCAGAACTATCAGATAACCGTTACTCATCTAAAGCAAGTGCGAGATGGGGATAAAAACTTTGATCCACCGTAACTTTTTAACGGATGGTCCGATTTAAAAAATTTCTTCTACATTTCAATTGGTATTGATAAACACAATAAAACTGCATTTTTACTTTTCCGAAATATTGAAATTTTTAAAATCGTATATAAGCGATTGTGGGCGTTAGAGGGGGCGTGGCAACCTTTTGAAACAAACTTGCGCTGCGTAGGAACTCCTAGAATCTGCATCCAAAATGTCAATCTACTAGCTTTTATAGTTTCCGAGATCTCAGCGTTCATACGGACAGACAGACAGACAGACGGACAGACGGACATGGCTATATGGACTCGGCTAGTATATATACTTATACTATACCTATACTTTATAGGGTCGGAAATGCTTCCTTTTAGCTGTTACATACTTTTGCACAAATACAATATACCCTTTTACTCTACGAGTAACGGGTATAAAAATGCCTAACTGATTGTATGGCATAGCTCCACACTTTAAACCAAATATGGATCCGATCGCATAATCGGTGCGGAAAAATTAATTAAGTGCCCCAACCGGAAGTAGGTTGGGGCTCATCTTCTGGGCTTTCAAAGATTTCCACAAACAAAGCTTAAAAAGAAAAATATCTACTTGTTTGGTAGAAAACTGTGAGAATGGTTAATCAACCAATTTTGCATTTTTCGAGAGTCCTGGGAGTCCTTAGGAGTCGAATTTTAAAAAATCCTTTCTTAGTGCACACCTCTTCTAACACACGATTCAGAGTGCCACAGGTCCAGCAGACGGCCAGCGCACAACAACGCAGACCAGCTTCTAGCGTCGGCACGGGGCCAGGGAACGGATGGAGCACCGTGACCAGGAGAGCGGGAGGCAAGACTAAAAAAGGCAAGCGTGAGCGCCCGGAAGCCGTCATTGTCCAAGCGGAAGGGAAAACATACAGTGAAATTTTGGCGATGGTCACCAGAAGGGATGACAACCAGCTCTCAGACTTGGGCAGCTGTGTGAACAAGGTCCGGCGCACGGCAAATGGCAAACTCCTCCTAGAAGTGGCCAAATCAAGCGAGAAGAGCGCAGACAAAATGAAGGAGAACATAGCGCAAGTCCTTGGCAGCAACGCCGAGGTCCGCGCTATAACTGAGGACTCCAAGGTGACGGTCTTCGAGGTCAGAGGTCTCGACGCGCTGGTGAGGGAGACGGAGCTTTCAGCTGCAATCGCTAAGCAGTACGGAATAGATGCGAGAAAGGTGAAGATTCGCAGTATCCGCCCCAGCTTTTCTGGTACACAGACGGCCGTGTTCAGCCTGCCAGTTCCTCAAGGAAAAATGGTCACGAGCCACAGGCAGATCAGGATCGGCTGGTCCTTATGCCGGATTCGGGAGTTGGGCGGTCCACCGCGGTGCTTCAAGTGTCTGGAGCTAGGCCACATTGCGATCAGATGCAAGAGCCCTATCGACAGGAGCGGGAACTGCTTCAAGTGCGGTGAGCCGGGCCACATGGCCGCAGGCTGCTCCAAGGAACCGCGGTGCCTCACCTGCGCCACAGCGGGCATAAAGGACACGACGCACCAGACAGGCAACAAAAAATGCCCCTCCGGTTGCAGTGGTGGTAGCACAACATCGACTTCATGCAACTGATTCAGCTAAACATGAATCACTGCAGGGCGGCTCAGGATCTGCTCGTGCAGACCGTTCGAGAGCTGGGCGTGGAGGTGGCAATTTTGAGCGAACCCTACAAGGTCGGAAACGATCGACGATGGGCCGCTGATTTAAATGGCACGGCAGCCCTATGGCTTTGCGGCGGAGACGGGCTCGAGATGACCAACATCAGGGCGGGCAATGGGTTCGTCCGAGCAAAAATTGGAGACTTCTGGGTGTACAGCTGCTACCTAGCCCCAAGCGTATCCGCGAAGGATTTCGAACGGATTATGGACGACCTCTGCAGCGACCTCCGAGAGAAAACCAAAGTGGTGGTTGGGGGGGACTTTAATGCCTGGGCCGAGGAGTGGGGTTGCCCATCTACAAACGCCAGAGGACGCGCTGTCACAGACACCGTGGCCTCGCTTGATGTTGTCCTGCTCAACGAGGGCTCCCAGCAAACCTTTAGCAGAGCCAGTGGTGGATCCATAATTGATCTCACGTTCGTGAGCAGCTCCTTAGCCAGCCGAACATCCTGGAGGATAGGAGATGTGTACTCAGCCAGTGATCACGAAGCCATACTTCTGACCATTGGCGTCACAGCGAGCAGCAGACTGCCGCCGGCTGTACTCAGGAAGGCCTACCGACAGGACACGTTCAGGACACAAGCCTTTGCCAGAGCGCTGGAAGGCTTGTCGGTCTCCGATGGGGACACGGCTGACGATGCAGCAAACAAGCTGGCAGCTCGTCTAGAAGAAGCCTGCGATCAAAGCATGGACCAGCGAAGGACATTCCGCAAGGATCATTCGCCTGTGTACTGGTGGACGGAGGAAATCGCGAGTCTGCGGAGGACCTGCCATCGGGCAAGAAGGTTGGTCCAGCGTGCCAGGGGCACACCGAACCTGGAAACCCTCAACAAAACGTACAAGGCTGCGAAGAAGGCACTTAAGCTATCGATCAGGGACAGCAAGAGGGAATGCTACTGGAAGCTATGCGACGAACTCGAGAACGACCCTTGGGGAAGAGC
Source organism: Drosophila takahashii (assembly GCF_030179915.1). Lineage (NCBI taxonomy): Eukaryota > Metazoa > Arthropoda > Insecta > Diptera > Drosophilidae > Drosophila > Drosophila takahashii. The sequence goes on along the minus strand of NC_091679.1, from coordinate 4,704,772 downwards.
GTACAAGATGGTTGTGAAGCGTATGAGTGCTGGCAATAGATCGCCATCAGACCCGTCGGCCCTAGAAGCCATCGTACAAGCGCTTTTTCCAGCGGGACGTAGGCACTCCATTCCCCGCTGCACTAGTGGAATCAGTGACTCCATATGTCCTGTCACGGAGGCTGAACTCCTGGCGACTGCTAGGGTCCTACCCAATAAAAAGGCACCTGGACCGGATTCAGTCCCGAATGTAGCAGTCAAGGCCCTGCTCTCTCTTCAGACGAAGGCGGTAGCAGATTTGTTCAACAAGTGCCTAGTGGAAGGGACCTTTCCCGACCGGTGGAAGCGCCAAAAACTTCTGCTACTCTCGAAGCCGGGCAAGCCAGCGGGAGAACCCTCGTCGTACAGGCCCATCTGTCTGTTGGACACCATCGGGAAGGTCTTCGAGAGGGTCATAGCAGCAAGGCTGAACGCCGCCCTTGAGAGCGTAGGAGGACTTTCTCCCAACCAATATGGGTTCCGAAAGGGAAGATCAACCCTGGATGCGATCGGTAAAGTAACCAAGATTGCCGCTGAAGCCATCGCAGGCGCAAGATGGAAGGGAGGGACGAAGGAGTATTGCCTTTTAGTGACCCTCGACATCCGGAATGCGTTTAACACGGCGGATTGGGGAAGGACGCTGGAGTCACTGAGGTCCTTCAATATACCCGGGTACTTGCTGAACGTAGTCCACAGCTACCTCAGCAAAAGGCAGCTGTCCGTCGACACCTCATCCGGACCAAGGATCTACGAGGTCACTGCCGGAGTTCCTCAGGGTTCGGTGCTCGGGCCTTTGCTGTGGAACACTATGTACGACGGTGTCCTGAAGCTCCCAATGCCAAGCAACACCAGCATAGTCGGCTTCGCCGATGACGTGGTGCTGGTAGTGGTTTCCAAGCATGTGCCAACTGTAGTCGCGACTGCCAACAGGGCGATCAAAGCGGTGGAGGCGTGGCTCTCTGTGGCGGGCTTGGAACTGGCAGCACAGAAAACGGAGGCTGTCCTGATCACGAGCAGGAGAGTGGTGGAGACGGCGGAGATCCTGGTCGGTGGGACCACAATTCAGTCGCAGCGTGCCCTGAAGTATCTGGGAGTAATGCTAGACACACGCCTGTCGTTCCGCGAGCACCTCGAGTATGCGAACAAGAAAGCGAGGGAGACGACAAGATCGCTCTGCAGGATCCTGCTGAACACGAGAGGGCCGAAACAGGACAAGAGGATACTCCTCGCGAGCGTGGTCAGGTCGCAATTGCTGTACGCGGCACCGGTGTGGGCGGAGGCCACGGCTAAGGATAGCTACATGCGAGAGGTCAACTCGACATATCGTCTGTGTGCTATCAGAATATCGTGCGCCTTTAGAACCATCTCTGACGATGCGGTTCTAGTCATCGCTGGCCAAGTCCCGCTGGGAGAACTGGTACGGGAATCCAAGGATATCCGCACCACCCTGAGTCTCATCCAGGATGATCCGAGGGCCAAAGCCGAGGCCAGGGCCCGCTCCAGAATGCAGAGCGTCAGCAACTGGCAGAAAGCATGGGATATCTCGAGCAATGGACGGTGGACCCACAGGCTCATCCCCTGCATCGAGGCGTGGGTAAATCGCAAGCATGGCCAGGTGGACTACTACCTAACGCAGGCGCTAAGCGGGCACGGCTGCTTCCGGAGCTACCTAAAGCAGTACGGACACGAGACGGAGGATGGGTGCCCGGAGTGCGGTAGCGGGATTGCGGAGGACGCTCAGCACGTCCTGTTTGAGTGCCACCGGTTCAACCACGAGCGCCAAGTGCTGGAGGAGATAGCCGGGGCAAGAGTCCAACCTGAAACCCTCGTTCCCCTGATGATAGGGAACCAAAGGACGTGGGAGGCAGCAGCAGCATTCGCAGCAAGCGTTCTGCGGACGCTGCGATCGCTGGAGAGGGAAAGGAGAGGAGCAGCGGGTTAGGTGGCCATTTTTCGCGCGAAGCAATGCCTTGCGGCGGTACCGTGCGAAGTCGCCCCTAATCACGCATAGTCAATATTGTTAGTTTATATAATCATTGTTGTTGTTAATAAAGGAATACAAAAAAAAAAAAAAAAAAACACGATTCACCCCCAATTTTTTCCAAAATTTTAGGTCTTATGGTTTGGGCTGGGGGAACATGACGCAAATCGACATCTACTCTTTTATAGTAATACTCGATAAGGAAGGCAGGTGGGCGGGGGAAGCCTTGAATCAAATTGTTTAAACATTTGAATTTGTTTAAACAATATGAGGCACGTGTAATAAAGAGCAAGAGAATCAATTGGTTTGAATATTTAATGTTCTTTTAATATTATCAATGCGATTTGAATTTTAGTTCACAAAAAACCGGTTACAAAATATCTTATGTAAGTATGTTGTGGAAATGTAAATGAAATATTCTTTTAGCAAAAGGATATCAGTATTATCTTGAATTTGAATTTGATCGAATCTCAATAATAATATAACTTAAGGCCTAAAGAGTCTCTACAATGATTTAATTTCCAAATTTTTGCATATTGGCAGATTCAGAGATCACGTCAAATCAGAAACGGTGTGTGAATTTGTTGCGACCAAGCTAGGCGTGGATTCAGCCCGCATAATCTGCAAGCCGTTAGTAAAAAACGGTGTAGACGTCTCTTCACTTCAATTCGTGAATTTTACGCTGGGCATACCAAAGCAACACTTTCAGGACGTGTATAGTGATGCATTCTGGCCCAATTCAATCAAAGTTAGCCGATTCATACACAGGGATAGGTTAATTGTTGATGATAAAATTGTGGACTTGGATAATTATCCAATTATAATAAACAATCATAAGTCTCAAAAAACCCCCAATAATCGGCGCCACTGGCGTCGATGTTTTTGCGGGACATTTTTCCGATACACCTCATCCTGCTTCGTTCTCACAATATCTGCGGTCGTTGGTTTCACCAGCTGCTGTTGACGTGCGCCCTTCAACGATAAAACAACAACAACGTCAGCTGGAGCTTTCGTTGTCCGCTTTGTGCGAACTTCGCCTAACACCTGCGACTCTTTCGACAACTTACGCTGCTCTCGAAGTGGCGCTCTCTTCTTCTGCTACGGTCTCAACCTTTCTACAACAACTGCAGCTTGGAGCTTTCGTCATTTGCTTTGTGCGACATTCGCTCAAGGCAATTGCTCTTTATTATCACACGTTCATCATTTATCGCCATGCTTCCAATGCACAGTGCTTAGCAGCAGTCTATGTTTTCGCCAGCTGCTTTAAGAGTTGCTGCGCTCTCTCTTGGGGCCATATTTGGAAACTCTCTTCAACACCGTCATCTGGAAGTCTTAGGAGACTCTGGCTCGCTATCATCATCTGGTCTGGAGTTACTTCTCTTCAATGTGGCGCTCTCCCAGGACTTAAGAGTTCGGCCATCGCTCCCTATTACTTGGTTCTCTTCAACTTCATCGCAGTCTTGTGGATTAAGATTAAGAAGGAAGTTGTGGGACTTTGCTGGATAGGTCTTCGGCGGATGTGTGCCCTATAGCGGAGAACATCATTGATAGATCGAAAAGGCAAGCCCTAACAATACATCTTTTAGTATCAATTTCCAAAATATTGCTGGCATGCGCACCAAATCGCAGTCCCTCTTCTTGGCAACTTCAAATTGTGATTTTGATGTAATTGTCCTTGTTGAAACTTGGCTCAACATGGATTTTTATAACAATGAATTTTTCGATCCTAAGCTATATCATGTTTTCCGCAAACATCGGGATTCTATAAAAACACAATGGGCTAAAGGTGGAGGATCCTAGTTGCTGTGCGGAGCAACTTGCGGTGTACATCTGTACGGCTAGCAAATGAAGATTCTCTTCTGGATCAAATTTGCGTATCGCTCTCGGGACCCTTGGACACAATCTTTTTGGTGGTATCGTATATACCGACATGTAACAGTTTCGAGCTATACAAGGCTCATGTGGACAACATCGCTCGTATCCATCATGATTTGGAAGATCACCAGTTTATGTGCGTTATGGGTGATTTCAATCTGTCATCGCTGGAGTGGGTGCAGTACAAACAAGTGGCCCAGCAATACCAAACACGAGCTTGTTACCCGCGGGACCCTTTTATAAATTTGGACAAGAATGCGAGTTAACGAGGAAGAATACATAAAACCAATAAAGACGGGACGCATAATGAAAAAGAAGCAATTAGGAGTGAAGCAAATGAGCTAAAATATTTGTTTTTAATACCGGGATAGAAGTGAAATGCAAATTGAATGATAAAGGTTGTTATAATTATTACATAGAGCGCGAAAGGGCTCGTGCATACTAAAATTTGATGTACATCGTGGCAAATTAAGAGGATAATAATTACGTGATAGTCTAACGGGAACATTATATGTTGGGCGGCTTACAAGTTCAACAGAATCAATATCACCTCTTATAAGATTATGCATAAAAATAGTATCAAGGATTATTCTACGATTAAGCAATAATAATCTACTCTGGTTAGAAGGTAGCCTTACGTTTTGATCCCAGTTCAATGTACACTTGGTATTGTGGGCTTCAAACCGAAGAACGATATTCCAATATAGGACGGACAAGGGGAGAGGTAAATAGTAATTTGGTTATATAATGCTCTTTTTTTATTCGTAGTCTTATTTTCGTTTTTTGACACTGCAGTACTTATTAAAAAAAGCATGGATTTTTTGAAAGTATGATTATTTTATAAGAATGATTTATTCAAATGGATATTACTTATTAAAAATACTTACAGTCATAACGCAAGCAATTTTATATTTTTTAAGGAATTTTTAAAAATTAAATTCATTTTTATAATTTTCTAGCTTTTAAATATCTGATTAAGCTATTTTTTGACCCGGCTGCCATCACCACTCATTTTTGTTTACATGTCGCCGCCTAGAATAAAACTAAAATTTGAACTTTGTCAACCGAAAAAAGTTGAAAAATCCGAACTTTAAAAATCCACCATAAATCTAATTTTTTATAACTTTGGGCCATACTCGGCTTGTTTTGTCCGGTGGGATGTAAACTTTAAGTTTGTTTATAATTTTTTATAATTTTTCAACGGATTTATTTCGAGTTTTTACGATACATACAGCCGACCTACAGAGGACCAAAAAACACATTTTTCATCTTTGTCGAGCTGCTGCGCTGCCATTACTTATCCAATCATATTCATCTGTATGGCAAAGTTAAGCTCCGATCTATTGACTTTATAATGAAACAAAAACTGGCCCAATTGGGTGGACATTTGCCGAGATATAGGAAGAAATTCGAAAAAAGTCCGATATTTAACATTTTGAACTTTAAAAAATCTTAAAAAAAAAACTGTGCCATCGAAAAAAAAATTAGTGGTATTTTCGTGACACTAACAGAATTTGCCATCAATTGCTTTGGAGCTCTCCAAGAATATTATTTTGTAAACTAGTGTAATTAACTACATATTCTGAAAAAAATTAGCCTGCCTTTTTGTGCCTCTTCTGAGACAGCCGCGGTTTAAGTTAGCAAGAAATTTACGTAATTTGAATAGTTGCCAGCCCTGGGTTCTCCGCGCGCACTTACAGGGATTCATGCTGTACTACTAGTCAGCTGTTTCCAATTACTTTTGTTTTTCTTTCGCAGCAAGCTGTCCAATTATCAAATTTAAATCTTATTATAATGGAAAGTGAAGCCGGAGGTATTTATATTGAGTTCGTGGCGTCAAATATATTCCTATTAATGTGCTGTATTCGTGTTTTAGAGCTATTGTGATGTTTTAGAAGTGTGAAAAATAGTGATTTATCTTGTGGGTAAAATAGAATGTAATACATGTGTGATATAATAATCAAAAACGTGATTTATACCCATTTTTTTTAAATTATGCAATATTTTCTTGACAGAAATTACAAGAATAAAATCTAAGAAATTACAAACCATTTAAAAAAAATCTAAACATTGACGTAAATTGATAAAAAATGACTTAATCACTATGGACGGCAGTCCATGTAGTGACGAAGCGCACCAGGAGAGTGTGCGAAGGCGACTACTATATATACACGAAGAAATGAAAATCTACTGTGATGGTCCGATCATAATGAATAATACACCTATCGAAAGGTATTGCGAAAACTAACAGGATTGCATACCAAGACTTTAAGAAAATCAATTGGCTTGGGAGAGAGAGCGGTGAAAGTGAAAAAGTGAAAATTTCGAAATTTGGAGCTGTTGGGGCCGGTGGGGATAAATGCCCCCTCGCAATGTTTTAGTTGTATTCCTTTTGAAAATACCCGTCGAATGAGGGGTCATTTGTCAAAATCAGACTCTCCGTTCAAAAGACTTTCTAATCTTTTCTCATTCGTCACGCTGCAATAGAAAATGCCCGTAAAGGGAAAAAGGCTGGAATAGTTTGCTAGGGCGGGCCGAATGAGAAAAGATTAGAAAGTCTATTTAATGACGAGTGTAATAATTTTTCGTCACAAATGTTGATATCAGAACTTTTGTATGTTGAAGGTGCGGTCGTCACTAGTTTTTTACCTCGTTAAGAGGTGTTTTTATTTGATCCAAATTTACATAAAAACAAGAGAGAACGGTTTAGTCGGGTGCCCCGACTATCAGATACCCGTAACTCAGCTAAGGGGAGTGCGAAGGTATTGGGGATAAAAACTTTGATCCGCCGTTACTTTTTAACGGATGGTCCGATAGTATTGATAGACACAATAAAACTGCCTTTTTACTTTTCCGAAATATTGAAATTTTTAAAATCGTATATAAGCGATTGTGGGCGTTAGAGGGGGCGTGGCAACCTTTTAAAACAAACTTGCGCTGCGTAGGAACTCCTAGAATCTGCATGCAAAATGTCAATCTTCTAGCTTTTATAGTTTCCGAGATCTCAGCGTTCATACGAACAGACAGACGGACATGGCTATATCGACTCGGCTAGTGACCCTGATCAAGAATGTATATGCTTTATAGGGTCGGAAATGCTTCCTTCTAGCTGTTACATACTTTGGCACGAATACAATATACCCTTTTACTCTACGAGTAACGGGTATAAATATGAAATAGAACCGATATATTCCCTTTTGTGCTAAGCGTTTATATGGAAGCTATAAGATGTAGTTGACTGATTTGAGTAATTTTTTTTTTCAAAAATCAAGTTAAATTAAAACAAATATTGAAAAACTTAGAACCACATAAATAATTTATTTATATTTTTTTTTCTTAAAAAAACAATTTAATTTTTCTTAAAAATTTTCTACAATAAAAAAATTTCACTAAAAAATTCATCTTGTGATGTTTTTTTTACGTATTTAATTGCCTTTAACAATACCCCATCAAAATATATTCGCTATGGGCTAACTTATAAATGTAGGAGTACCCCTATGAAAGGTCTTTACGTTAGATTTCAGGCAGTTCAAATTTAAGAGGGTCTACTCACACCATTGTCACGATCCAGTTCTGATGGAGAACCATTAGACAGCAACGGTGTGGCAACTCTGAATTAAGTTGGCGAATGATTGGAGAACATCACAACGCGACACATCACAACGCACCAATTTAAAGAACGCATAAAAATAATAATCCATTCATATTTTGTACTCCAGTTGTTTATCATTAAAATACAATTAATACTACGAGTTAGTGTCTTTATTCACCGTAAGCCGCGCTATCTATTCGCCTTATTCCTGACATATCAACCGCGACTCACACATTTCCCTACACAACGACAAGGTATTGGAATATGGGTGACATTCTCAGAAGTGGGATAGTGCGCAATAAGTGGAATCGAGCAAATACAAATGGACACAACGTTAAACGAAAGTAATACACAATGCCGGGGAAGAACTATTTAACTAAGAAAGCCCTACAACATAAGTGCAGAGAAGCGGGACTCTCGACATCGGGAAATCGTGAGGACATGCTTAAAAGATTGAACACCCAAAACAGCGACGATGAGTACATAAGTGCAGAAAACTAGCCACTTCAAAAGAAGGTTGTCGAGCTGGAGAAAACGGTACGAGAGCTTCAGGAGCGATCTTTTCACCCTTCAGTAATTTCATCACCAATCGAAAAAGCTGCAACAGTAAACGAAGTTCAGCCAGCCAACGGTAGCGAGACAACGAGTTATAGGCATGACGAAAAACGGCAACAACAACCAATCGACCTACGAATTTGCCAAACGTACATGTGGCAACGCCTCAGTCACAGCTAAACGAAATCTACCCATCGCAACCACGCAACATGCACCTTGGTACGTCACAGCAAAACGAAATTTACCCATCTCAACCACACAACATGCACTTTGCTACGTCACAGCAAAACGATATATACCCAACTCAACTACACAACATGAACCTTGCTACGTCACAGCGAAATGTTATCTACTCGACTCAGACTCACAACGTGCACTTCTCTACGTCACAGAAATTCGCAGACTGTGCCACCTCACAGCCAAACGTAAACAACCCTGTCACTTACTCAAACTTTGGAAATTTTGTAAATTCGGGAAACGATTTTAATCAATACAATACATTTCCTCGACATCAACCGATGTATAACGAGTATCCGTATGCTCGTGCTAGCCACTTGGATAACAGGATCCCCACTGGCAACGAAGATTTCAATCACTCCTATGGAAACGTCAGTGATATTGTCGCGCTGCTTCCAGAATTCAATCCATCGTCTGGTAAATCCCTGGACTCACATCATTTTGTAAAGCGTGTCAACTCCCTTCGTAACGCTTATCGTTGGGATGATCGTAAGCTAATATTTGCAGCTCAACAAAAGATGCTGGGTGCTGCTCGTTATTGGGTTGACTCTACGGATCAAATATTTCAAACATGGCCTCTGTTAAATGCTACAATTGTCAGAAAGTTGGACATTATTCTTCGAAATGTCCTGAGCCCCAGCTCAAGCCTCGTTGCACGCACTGCACAACACACGATTCTGCTAGCTGCCCCGATAACCAAAAGCCAGGTCCAAAAATTATTAAATTGACTCTGATTCTGATTCAGAAATCTCCAAATCGATTTCGGTAAACGGCAATGAAACCATCGTATTCGTAGATCCAGGCAGTCCACGAACCCTAATTCAAAAGTCATTCACCGAAAGCGTAGTTGTTCTACAACGATGTGCTGTTAGCCTGAACGGATTTGGTGGTGTGAAATTCCTTTGTACACAGAAACTTTTCGTCAAAATTGTAATTGACGATTCGGATTACGAAGTTGAAGTTTTGGTTGTAGAAGATAAACTAATAACCGAAAATGTACTTTTGGGTAAGGATATCCTTTGTCGCGATGGAAACAAATTGATTATCCTCGGTAATGAGTGTTATGTAGAGAATATACGGAAAATTCAAACAAGCCAAGAGCATTCCTCAGTTGAGAACGAACTCATAAACGAATTGGTATTGGAAAACGCTTCTTGCTTTGCGGAGAAAGCTATCGAACTCGGTAAATGTTCTCTACCCAAAATGAAAATAGTTTTAACATCAAACGTTCAAGACCAGCCGTACTGTCAACGACATCAGACGTATTTTTGTATCGCTCCGCCGAATGATTACAAAATATAGTGAAAATAACCGAATTTAATTCGCGAAAAGACGCTCTGGGTAGGCATGGGTACAAGTGCTCGTGTTGCCCATGAAAATTTTAGATTAGTGTTATAAATTACTAATATAATCTATAAAGTATAAATTAAAAGCCAACGTGTCAGAGTGTAAGCTCTGAAACTTAAGTAAAATGAGCACAGCTCGGCAACAACAACAAGACGAACGTCGACTTTCGTCAATCAGAAACAAAGCTTACTTTTGTATACGAGCTGATGAGTCAATAGTACCAAAGAAAACTGCAACATTGCAAGTGAACACAGCGAGAGCGCGCTCGCTCTCCCCTGCATTATTATGTGCAAGCGGCACAGCACCCAATGAGCCGTGGAGTGACCAATGCCCGTCCCCCGACCCCTACGACCTTACAAGCAATATTACCACAACTACCAGCACAATGCCCGTATTTACCACTGTGACTTCGACACTAACAACAACAACCAACACAACAACAACTACATCTACTGCAGTCACTCAGCGCCCGGCATCGTCAGTTCTGACCGGCAAGCTCCCCTTCCCCCAACAAAAACCTACGAAAAATGCTAACGGAACGTTAATACAAACTGGAATCGATCGCTATGTGCAAATAAAAAGAAAATTAAGCCCGCAATCTTCTAAAAAAAACCAATGCATCAAAAGTATTAAAATCAAATACTATCACTGTCCCGAAAAATACGCTGACCAATAATAGATTTTCGATTCTTAGTGACACAGACGAAGATAATGCTGCCACTCAAACAACCACTGTTAAGAAACCAAGGCCACCACCCATATATGTTCGTCAAGGAAATTGTGCTGAGCTAGTCAAAAAAATAACTGACCTAATTGGAGCTAACAAGTTCTATGTCACTTCTATAAAAAGAGGTAACATAAATGAAACCAAAATTCAGGCAAACGATGAACAAGATTATCGATCAGTGGCCAAATACCTAGATGAGGGAAAAACCAATTACTATACCTATCAACTCAAAAGTAGCAAAGGCCTACAAGTAGTTATCAAAGGAATTGAATCAACAGTTCCAACCATTGAAATAATAGATGGGCTTAAAGAAAAGGGTTTTAATGCCAAAACGGCTATAAACATAATAAACAGAAACAAAATTCCCCAGCCAATGTTCAAGATAGAACTGACACCGGAAAATATGCCTTTAAATAAAAATGAAGTTCACCCAATCTACAAGCTTCAATATCTATTGCACCGCAGAATCACGGTTGAGGAACCCCATAAACGGAATGGACCCATCCAATGTACGAACTGTCAAGAATATGATCATACGAGAACATACTGCAAACTTCGCGCAGTCTGCGTCGTCTGCGGGGATGCACATTTAACTATGGACTGCCCTCTAAATAAGGAGAACCAATCTTTTAGTCAAACAAAAATCTTATATGATTACTTTTAAAATATCTTTCTGGAATGCGAATGGCATTTCGCAGCACAAATACGAGCTTATGCAGTTCCTTGATCAATATGACATTGACGCCATGCTCATATCAGAGACTCACTTAACAAATAAAAACTATTTTCATCTTACTGGCTATACATTTTATTCGACAAATCATCCTGATGGGAAGGCTCATGGAGGTACTGGAATTCTGATAAAGAATCGCATTAGGCATTACGAGATGCCATCATTCGCTACGACTTATATTCAAGCAACAGCAGTACACCTCGAACCCAAAGCGGCTACCTAAACCTAGCCTCTATATACTGCCCACCGCGCTTCGCTATTACCGAAGCAGAATTCCTAAACTTCTTCGATGTATTGGGTGACCGCTTTATAGCAGCTGGTGACTACAATGCAAAGCACACCCACTGGGGATCTCGACTCATCAACCCCAAGGGAAAACAACTCTACAACGCGATTATAACTCCGCGAAACAAGCTTGACTTTATTTCTCCGGGTAAGCCTACATATTGGCCAACAGATCCAAATAAGAAACCTGACCTGATTGATTTAGCTATCACAAGAAGAGTGCCGCAGGCTCATGTGCGTGTGGAGCACTTATCCGATCTATCATCAGATCATTCGCCCATCTTGCTTCACCTCTACGACCACCCTCAGGTTACAGAACGGTTACATTCTCTAACTACTGGTAAAACAGACTGGCTCAAATACAGAAAGTATGTAAGTACTCATATTAATGACCGCCCAAACATTTCCTGTGAAGAAGACCTCGACAATTCAGTTGAAGAGTTAGTGAGTGTTATTACACTGGCTGCACAACATTCCACGCAACCTATAACATCTAATAAACCATTTAACAGCAGACGTGCTTCTAGGCACATCGAAGAACTACTATACAATAAGAGAAGGCTTCGTCGAGAGTGGCAATCCCATAAATCCCCAGCCTCCAAGGAGCGCCTAAAAATAGCCAACTGCATGCTCCGCAAAGCACTAGAAGCAACTCTCACCAAATAGCAAAATATATCCACTGTGGAAAGCTAAGTCAGGCATATGTCCACCAATAGAAAGTGAATCACCCCTACATACGCAAACAGGAACTTGGGCCCGCAGCAACGAAGAGAGGGCGAATACATTTGCCCACCACTTAGAAAATGTCTTCAAACCACTTCCAGCAACGAATAGCTTTGTGCTGCCATTAATCTCCAATCCTGAAGCTAGCCCGCAAATTATATACCATCCAGAAGAAGTTACAAGAATCATACAGTCCCAAGACAAAAAGAAAGCGCCGGGTCACGATCTCATCACCCCAAAAATGATTGTAGAACTGCCAAACTGTGCAATACATCTTCTAACCATAATATTTAACAGCATGATGAATTTGGGATATTATCCTCAACAATGGAGGAAGTCTGTCATCATAATGATCCATAAAGCCGGAAAGGACAAGTCCCAGCCATCGTCATATAGGCCAATCAGCCTTCTGCCGTGCCTATCAAAGATATTTGAAAAGCTCCTCCTCAGTCGTATCAAGCAATACTTACAAGCCCACAATGCAATACCAATGCACCAATTCGGATTTCGTGAAAAACACGGAACTATTGAACAAGTGAACCGGATAACCTCCGAGATACGAAATGCATTTGAAAGGCGAGAATATTGCTCCGCTGTCTTTCTGGATGTCGCACAGGCCTTCGACCGCGTGTGGCTGGACGGCTTAATTCATAAAATCAGATTAATACTTCCACAAAGCACGCATACAATTTTGGAGTCCTACCTACAAAAAAGAAGCTTCGCAGTGCGATGCAAAGATTTCATCTCTGATTATCATCCAATAAAAGCTGGAGTACCCCAAGGAAGTGTGCTTGGGCCGACATTGTATATTATTTATACTGCAGACCTCCCGACATCCACTCTTACAACAACCTCAACCTTCGCTGATGATACTGCCATCCTAAGTCGGTCTAAATGTCCTCTTAGAGCAACGCAACACCTAGCAGATCACCTCGTGCTTCTAGAACAATGGCTAGCAGACTGGCGCATAAACGTTAACGAACAAAAATGTAAACATGTTACTTTTACCCTAAACAGGCAAACCTGCCCTTCACTATCCCTGAACAACATTATTATGCCACAAACAACTGAAGCAACATATCTAGGAGTCCACCTGGATAGAGGACTCACTTGGCGTAAACATATCGAAGCTAAGAGAAATCAGTTAAAATTTAAAGCCAGCAATCTACATTGGCTTATTAACGCCCGCTCGCCATTAAAATTAGAATACAAAATACTCTTGTATAATGCAGTCCTAAAACCAATTTGGACATATGGGTCCGAGCTATGGGGAAACGCATGTGCCAGCAACTTAGAAATAATCCAGAGAGCTCAATCAAAGATACTGAGAACTATAACAGGAGCGCCGTGGTATATACGGAATGAAAATATTCATAAAGATCTAAACATAGGCTTAGTTAAAGACGAACTCGACAAAGCGAAAACAAAGTATAATCTCAAGCTCCAGGCCCATCCTAATGACCTTGCGCGGTCTCTAATCTGGACCACAAGCTATACACGACTCCGGCGAAGAGACCTCCCCACCCAGCAGCAATAGTTAGGGCCGTTATTCCAAAAAAAACAAAAAAAATTATTAATTAACTAGATTAAGATTTGCAAACTTGTCGTTAGTCTATAAGAGAGAAGATTCGATAAATAACATACCGTTTAAAAAAAAAAAAAAAAAAACGTTCCCTGCTTCACTAAGCCAAACCGTACTCCTTTTGCACACAGACCTGTCGTCGGTAATATTATCTCCGAGTTACTCGATAGTGCTATCACTCGTCCTTCAGACTCCCCTTATGCATCTGGAATTGTCGTCGTTGAAAATCCGAATGGTGAACATCGTCTTTGCGTCGACTACCGTCGTCTCAACAGTATAACCGTCAAAATACCATTTCCAATGCCAAATCTGGAGGAGCAATTTGCCCAATTAGCCGGGAATGCATATTTTTCTCAGCTGGACTCAAGTCGAGGTTTGCGAATCATCCAAACAATTAACCGCATTTGTAATTTCAGACGGCCACTAGGAATATAACAGGATGCCGTTCGGTCTCGTCAATGCTCCAGCAGTATTTCAAGCGGTCATGAACAAAATAGTCAAATGCATGGATCCAGGTGAGGTACTCGCATATCTAGATGACGTCATTATTCCCAGCAAATCATTTGATGAGGGTATCCATCGACTCGGAAAATTCTTCCGAATCCTCAAAGAGAGCGCTTTAACACTTCGCTACGACAAATGCAAATTTCTTCAATCAGAAATAACTTTCTTGGGCCATATTGTCAACAAAAATGGAATCACTCCTGGTGAAAACAAGGTGAGCGCTATTAAAAACTTCAAAGTCCCCACTAACGTAAAGGACGTCAGACGATTTTTGGGTCTAACGGGATTCTTTCAAAAGTTTGTTGAAAGCTACTCCTTAATTACAAGACCACTTATACGACTGTGGCGTAAGGTAGAGCAAAACAGCTTTGATTGGGGAAATGACCAGCAGCGGGCTTTTAACGAGCTAATCGACAAATTATACTGCGTTCCAGTTTTGGTTCTGTACGACTTTGCTGCACATAATGAGGTACATACAGATGCTTGTGCGATCGGACTAGCAGGAGTCTTATTGCAATCTCAAGACAAATCGAATTGGCGACCCGTGTGTTACTTCAGTAGGCACTGTACTGACGCTGAAAGTAGATACCATAGCTACGAACTCGAAACGATGGCCTTCGTAGAAACGCTACAAGGGTTCAGGGTGAATATTCTAGGAAAACCCTTCCGACTCGTCACTAATTGTTCCGCCATCGCAAAGGTAAAACTCAATAAAGAATTGATCCCTCAAGTCGCACGTTGGTGGATTAAAATACAGGACTACGACTGCGAATTCATTCATCGTGATGGTAGTAAAATGGCCCATGTGGATGCCATGAGCCGCGCTCCCGATTCGCCTCCTGAAAAATCCTTACAGGAAGTAGTGCGCACCATAATTACGGACGTCGATGACTGGTTGCTAACTATGCAGCTTCAGAATGAGGCCCTTGTCCAAATATTTGCAGTATTGAAGGAACATCGTACTGGAAATCAACTAAAACAACTTCAAGCTGACTACGTCATCAAAAATCACCGTCTATATCGCAAGGTCGAAAAAGGAATAGCCTTCGTTGTACCAAAGTCCGTAAGGTGGCGCATTGTTCTGGACAAAACAATCGGACGAATTCAAGAAAAGTTTTGGTTCCCAAGAATGCGGAAATACGTGAAAAAATATATTTCAACATGCATTCAATGCTTCTTCTACAAATCTAAAGGAGGCAAGCACGAAGGTTGCATGCATTATGATGACACCGATCCAGTACCATTTCGCAGGCTTCACATCGATCTTTTGGGACCGTTTATTCGAAGCACACGCGGCAATACCCATTTACTACCCATATCCGATCCCTTCAGTAAATATCTGATTGTAAAGGCAGTTAAAAGTACAAAAAAGCCGAAGATAATAATATCCGATCGTGGAACTGCGTTTACCCCGAAAAAATTTGAAGAATACTGTAAGCACAACCAGATTCAACACATCAAAAACGCTGTGCGAACACCTCGTGCAAATGGACAAGTCGAGCGCGCAAACCAAACTATTCTCAACTACGTACGCACAGTGAACGACCACCCGAAGGATTGGGATCTTACTTTACACAATCTTTAATGAAGCGTAAACTATCAAATGAACGATACATCAGGATTCAGCCCAATTGATTTGGTGTTTAACTTTAATCCTATTGACGTAGTCCAGAACTATCTCACTGCAGCTATACATACCGATCTGGAAATAGACGAGAAAAAATCTGTCATTGACAACAGAAACCAAGCGCTCGTCACAACGAAACAACGTGTTGATACCAAACCCGCTAACCCTACCACAGGTAATCTTGTAGTCGTTGAAAACGAACCAGCTGCTACAGGCGAGTCGCGAAAGCTCGAACCACGCTATCGAGGACCATATATCGTCGTCAAGGTCCTTGGAAATGATCGTTATGTAATCGAAGACATCCCAGGTATGGGATGCTCCAACGCCCCTGAGCTGGATGTTCCCGACGATGACGAAGATCGAATCGAGGACGATCCGAATGCAGGATTTGCCGAGCTGTCACGATCCAGTTCTGTCGGAGAACCATTAGACAGCAACGGTGTGGCAACTCTGAATTAAGTTGGCGAATGATTGGAGAACGAGAACGACACGAGCAACGTCAGCTCCGCGAGAACGACACATCACAACGCAACAATTTAAAGAACGCATAAATGTATCCATTCATATTTTGTACTGCAGTTGTTTATCATTAAAATACAATTAATACTACGAGTTAGTGTCTTTATTCCCCGTAAGCCGCGCATCTATTCGCCTTATTCCTGACATATCAACCGCGACTCACACATTTCCCTACACAACGACAAGGTATAAGATGGGTGACACCATACTTGAAAATTATCAATGTCTGATTGTAAGCCGAAACCAGACTCTATATTATTGTATGTCAAACAAAGCTTAACATCATCAGCATACATTAGTACACGAGAATTTGTTATGATAGAGGGAAGATCGTTAATAAACAAAGTAAACAGCAAAGGGCCTAGATGACTACCCTGGGGCACTCCAGATGTCACGCGGATCATTTTAGAAACAGCATTCTTAAATATAACCCTCTAAGTCCTCCCATTCAAATAACTTGAAATCCAAGTTAATAGATTGCATGGAAACCAAATCAAGTCTAGTTTGAATAAAAGAAGAGAGTGGTTAACGGAGTCAAAGCCTTTACTGAAATCTGTATATATAACGTCGGTCTGCATTTTATTGTTAAATCCATTAATTACAATAGATGACAATTCAAGTAGGTTGGTGGTAGTCGAACTTCGCTTAACGAAACCATGCTGACACGGTGATATAAGCGAGGAACATAAATGTTGCAAATGGGATGAGATGATACGTTCAAAGGCTTTTGGAATTGCCGACAATTTAGAAAAACCTCTATAATTTTGGGCATCCGCCTTCGGACCCTTTTTGTGAAGTGGAATAATAAAATAGTCCTTCCAGATAGTTGGAAAAACTGATGATGAAATAGACAAATGAAAGAGGTTAAGAATATTTTGCAAATGGTTGATGCACAGAACTTAGGCACACAACCAGGAAGTCCATCAGGACCGGGAGAGTAAGTTGGCGTTGTTGTTGTTAAATCTCTTAAAGAGAACTTTCGGTAATTATAGGTGAAAAAATACAATTTGTCCCTTTTAAGGGATTAGGGTAGTTTGAATTTGACCATGACGAGGAGCTATAAGTAGTTTGGAAAAAGTCGGCAAATAAATCAACAATTTAAGAATCTGTCGATGCCTCCATTGAGTTAAAACGAACCAATGAAGGCAAAGCTGATGACTTACGCTTGGCGTTAACAAAGTTATAAAACTGCTTCGGATCATTTGTTAATTCAAATTTACAACGATTTAAATACATAGAATAGCAATGACTGTTAAGGACATTAAAATCAGATCGAGCCACCGCATATTTCGAAAAATCGGATGGCTTACCCCATTTTTTTATACTTTTTATGAGTGTTTGTTTTAAGATTTTTAAGTCTTTGAAGCGCATTTGTAAACCAGGGGGGCCTGTTCGGCTTTGGAGGAAGCCTATCAGGAACGCATTCATTAAAAAAAGTGTTTAGAACGCTATAGAAAAGTTCAGTTGCACTTTCGATGTCCACACAGTCCACTTATATTGCGAAATCATTAAGTTAAGTTTATTATAGTCACATTTCCGAAAGCATATAATTTTAGTTGGAGAAACTAAAGGAGAGGTGGCATCAAGGTAGGGGAGGCAAAGTGTCAATTCCATAGTTGGGTGGTATCGGTCTTCTGGTACCACAAGAGCGTCAATTCTATATACTGTGACTTCAGACGGATCTGAATCAAACACAAGATCTAATCTAACAAAGTCATGGGCGGATAAGGGTAGAGCGACAAGTGAGTCAGTAGGAGGGGAAAGCCGATCGGTTCTGTAGGTATTAAAATTATTGGACAGAACTTCAGAGTCGTTTATCTCTGGTTTCAGCCAAGTTTCTGTAAAAGCTATTAGCCGCCCGTAGTCGAGTCACACCTGTTAAACCGCTAACGATTCCGAGAGTGGAGTTATCCGGAGCTGTGCTGTGTACACAATTAGCCGAGTGGATTATCAACCAACTTCAAGTAACACACCACAGCATATCTGTTCACTACTGGTCAGATGCAATAATAGTGCTGTATTGGATCAGTGGTGACTTCAAACGTTGGAAGACATTTGTGTCGAATAAAATTGGAACAATCCTGGACGCAAGTTCGCCCTCGCAGTGGAGACACGTACTTACGCAAGAAAACCCATCAGTTTGTGCTACGCGCGGCCTCACCCCTTCCCAGCTGAAGCATCACACGCTTTGGTGGAACGCACCACATTGGTTGCATCTTTCCGAGGAGCAATCCGTAAAGCAGAATAGGGAATAGCGACAAGTGAGTCAGTAGGAGGAGACCAAAAAATATCGGGGAGATTAAAGTCACCGAAAACAATCAAAAGGTCTCTGTTGGAAAGAGAGGATAGAATAGTTTTGATAGCAGATAGATGTTGCTCATAAATTATTAAGTCAGAGCCAGGTGGAATGTAAGAACACGTAACAAAAAGTGACAAGAATTGGAGGGAAACTTTTACGCTAACAAATTCTATGTCATTAGGGACATGAGAGTGAATTCTCTCATAATTTAGGGTAGAGGTAACGGCGATCAGAACACCCCCTCCCCTACGTGAAAGCCGATCGGTTTTGTAGGTATTAAAATTGTTTGACAGAACTTCAGAGTCGGTTATCTCTGGTTTCAGCCAAGTTTCTGTAAAAGCCAAAATATCGTCTGTAAATGCCGAGGAGTCAGCATAAAGCTTGGGTAGCTTCATGTTAAGTCCTCTAACATTTTGGTAAGCCAATAATAAACTTTTCAGTTTTTTGGCACCATGGAACCTGTTATTTGTTCTCGGTTTATTTGGAACGAATTCTTTTATAGCCAAATCATCATTAAGCCAAAAGCTTTCATAAAGCAGTACTTTAAACACATCAGGCGGAGCAAATATTTTAAAAGACGATATCCTACGAGCGTAAGAAATTGTTCAACAGCGATACTCTTCGAGTATGATTCCCACTAATGTGCATCTGCCTCATGAAATTCTACTAATTAATGATCTTTTTAGTATGGGCTTAGTTCAGATTAACAGTATATTCAATAAGTTGTAACGAACTGTTTTCAACTGTTGATCGCTACGTAAACGCCGCGACTAGCTCAGAGATATTGTGTGTTCGTCCCACCAAATTTGTATTGCGTGACTGCCCGTGACCCAAGAAAATGCATAGATATCCGATTGGGACAAACTCTTGATCCGCGCTTACCCTGCCGGTAGCTCGTCCTTCTCTTGACTCTGCTCCTGTCCTGCACTCGTCTCCACTCCAATCTCTGTGTCCTGCAGATCTCACCGTTGCAGTCTCAGTCTTGGCCTAGCGTCTTGACTCTGGTATCTTGATCTGGGCGTTGAGCACTCGATTAAATCCTCGCACTTGTATCTTGATCTTGATCTCTGGTTCGTTGGTTGCACATGTACTTTCGCTCGCGTATCTTGGTTGTCTGTCCTGTACTCCGGCTGCCAGCGTCGCGTCTTCCGACCGACACGTCTCGTGCCTCCTGGCTGCATAAACTGCGGCGCTTACTGCACTGACTGTCCCGCGAACTCTTTAAACTTTCTTGTGGGCCGCTCTATTACCCCTAACCAGCATGGTTTTGGTGCCAGGACGATCGACTACCACTAATTTAGCAAAATTAGCAAAAATAGATTGCCCTATTTTGCTAAATATTATTAGCCTATCCGTGCCTAGTAGGGCTCTAAGAACTACTGAACCTTTTTTTATCCCTATACATAGAACAAACTACGCTCTAAATGAGCCTATGTACAGAGCTTTACATCTCTTCAACAGTCTGCCACTTAGCATGCGATTGGACCTGAGTTCGTCCACGAATAGCAATAAGAAAGTCTGTTATTACATTTTTTTAGATTTAGTAATTAGTTAAGAGTAGTACTAGTTAAGAAGCCAGTAAAGAACATGAAGTCTGTTGGCGAAATAAATAAATACATAATACAACAACATGTCATTTCAGCTTAATCGAGATGGGACTGAAGCCGCCGCTAGTGGAGATGAACCTTCGCTTTGTATTATTTGCAATGATACTACGGTGATAGATAATGAACTTGCAGAAACCCCATGTAGACATACATTTCACAGAACATGGGTAGTACTTTGGTTAGGAACTAATGAACGTGTCCGCTTTGCCGAAGTGCTTGTACCCTAGTACAACTGATAACTTATCCCTCTGCTCAACCGAGTAGATCTACTAATGATGATAATAGGGAAACTCAAGGTGCTTCTGCCAATCAATATTCTGGTGCGGTCAACCGACGTAGACCTAACACAAGAGCAAATTCCAATCAGAATTCAACCAATCAAAGTGCAAACCAGAGCTTGCAAGGTTCGGTCAACCTTTTCAAAGTGTTTGAAAAAAACCTGTCACTAACAACCCTATGACAACTGGGTGTAAGCTAACCCCTTAAAAGGGTTTTTGCTTAACAGATTTTACGCTCAGAGCAAAACCCTTTTTTTAAGAGTTACTTCGGTTTCGGTTTCTACTGACTACTTTGCTCGGTCTGTTATGGAAAATGGTCTTTTGTGAATGTATGAGTGTGTATGTGTGACCTGTTCAGTAATGCTTCAGTCGTAACATTGCTTTTTAATTATTAAAATTCAAAAGGGTAAGGGAAAATACGTAATGTGTATTCTCTAAAGCTGAATCTGTAAGATTAGCCCATTTACCATTAAATTCCAATATTCTACATATTTTAAATAATTTACGATTCCAAAACTTCACTTTTGGCATATCTTTCTTATGTAGTAATTAATAACCAAATCCACGTAATAAGAAGCGAATCTTTTTAGCTGCAGGAAATATTAGAGCTTTTTTAAAATTTTGTTTATGTAGCTTTAAATCAATTCCTAACTATTTGAGAATATCTTAACAACATTATTTGGTTTTATTCAAAATATTTCGAAAGATTTGAAAAAACGCGCGATCCATTTTGTAGGAATAGGCTTTTTTGGAATACTTTGAGCCATTTTTTATCTTAAGACTTTATGGCATTTCTTATTAAAGATAGTTCCTTATATAGTTAATTAATTAATATTGAAGCAAACAAAAAATAGCAGCTAACCTAAATTCAGAATACAATTTTATATACATTTATATGTACAAAGCAATTTTAGAATTATCTTGATTTCCTATGTAAAATTTATGCACATATCACAGCAGGACTTTACTTTTCCCTTTCTAGAGAAAACCCATTTTTTTGTCTTTTATTTAACAGTAGTCTTATAGAAACCCTTTTAGGTGACTGTTAACTTTAAAGGGTCTCACCGAGTGGTTATTGAAAGACCGATTGCTTTGTTCGGTTAAACCGAACGGTCGGGCCGAAACCGACAAGCAAAACTAAAAAAGGGTTCCGCTCAGAGAGAGAGTTTGTGAGCAACATTTTTTTCGGTTTTGTCGAGATTAAACTGCCTCAGGAAAATCGGTTGACAGTTATTTGCAAGCTCTGGTGCAAACTCTGGTTTGAGAGGCCAAAACATAACACAAAGATCAACGGAACGTCAAAGTATTTCCAAAACGCGAGTACAGCAGCTAATTACAGATTCGTTAGAAACCTTTCGCGTCCGCACGCAGAGTAGACAGTAATCAAGCCTGTAGTATAAGTTTGCCTTCAGGAAATCCTATGGCCCAAGCCGTAGCTCGTCCTGACAAAGTTTCAAGCGATATATTTGGCGTGTGATATACCTGTTGAAGACTTTATCTATAGGATAGTTTAATAGTTTAGGCATTGAATCTAAACGCAAATACCAATTTTCCAACGTATTATTTTCCGGACCAGCTTTACAATTTTACTGGCGTTTTCTGAGATCTTCAAGTGAACCGAATTGGTTTCACCTGTGCAGAAGTCTCTGTGAACGGTATAGTAAACAGCGCACTGACGAAGAAATTAAAGACTCTTTTCGACATAGAAAGCAGAAAAGCGGAGAAAATTCGCATGATTTTCTAGATGCTATCCTAACGATTGCAGATGCTTTGCGTGACCCTATGACCGATAGTGAACTAGTTACCAATGTTAAAAAGAACCTTAAACCTGAATTACGACTAGAATTAGTAAATTTGTAAATGAGCTAGCACAGGATGAAGACTTTAGGAAAGAAGAGAATTATCAAAACCTAAATGACATAGAAATAAATGCGATGCGTAATGCTAAGCGCTTTAAATGTTGGAATTGTGATGAAACCGGAACATCATATTGATACCGGTGCAGCTAAGGCAATAAATCAAAGATATCTCCAGCCAAAGACTTTTTTATTCCTAAAACCAAACGTCAACCTAAGATATTCCTTGGGATGACCGGTTGATATCAACGGTTTATTAACAGATATTCTGAACGAACCTTCCACCTAACCGAGTTGTTGCGAGGTAATAAATTTCACTGCATTGTGATGCCTCGATCAATGGTGATGGACCGCTTTTAGCTCAATGTGATGAAAACGGAATAGAACGCCCTATTGCATATTTGTCTTAATAGAGCTTAAAAGAATATTTCTACCACGGAACTCAAATGCTTAGTCGTAGTTTTAGATATTAAAAGATTACGCATGTATATTAAGGGACATCCATTTACTGTTGTGACCGATTATACAAGCCTCCGATGGCTCATGACACAGCAAGACCTTCAAGGAAGACTTACTCCACCGAGTAGAACTTCAAGGATTTCATTTTAGCATAGAACATCGTAGTTGAGGTAGCGAAAATGTGGTGCCGATGCTATTTCAAGGTCCTTTGAATCGGAAGATGTCTTTGCTACGATTGATAGCGATATTCTCCCAGAAATTGATGTGGAATCCGAATACTTTCAGTCTTCTAGCAATTTACAACTTAAAGAAAAGTTAACACAGTCTCAACTACCGGATTCACACTTCAAGTAATAGAGAACAAAACATTATAGAAGAACTAAAAAAAATGTTACCATTCAATTCAAACAACAATTAACCGATGTATTCGGTCTTGAAACCGAAGCAATAACAACAAATAATTTTTACAAACAAAAATTGAGATTGAAGGACGATGAACCAATTTATATTAAAAACAAGAGAGAACGCTATAGTCGGGTTGGTGTCCCGACTATCTAATACCCGTCACTCAGCACTCAGCGAGGGAGATGGATATATAACATTTTTTTGATTGCGCATAACTTTTTAATGAATGATCCGTTTTGAAAAAATCTTCTACATTTCGATAGGTATAAATATACACAACAAAATTTCATTTATACTTTTCGGAAATCTTTAAAGGTGTGGGCGCCAGACAATTTTAAAATCGTTAGTGGGCGATTGTGGGCGTTAGAGGGGGCATGGCGCTCGGCTGAAATAAACATGCGTTGCGTAGGAAGCCCAAGAATATGTGTGGGAAATCTCAATCTTCTAGCTTTTGTAGTTTCCGAGATCTCAGCCTTCATACGGACAGACAGACGGACTGGCGGAGAGACGGACAGACGGACATGGCTATATCGACTAGGCTAGTGACCCTGATCAAGAATATATATACTTTATGGGGTCGGAAACGCTTCCTTCTCGCTGTTACATACTTTTTCACGAATACAATATACCGCTTTACTCTACGAGTAACGGGTATAATTATCGAAGCCCGCACAGCCAAGTTGAGGAAATTCAAAAACAAGTAGGAAAATTAATTAAAGACCATATAGTCGAACCTTCTGTATCAGAATACAACAGCCCACTTTTACTTGTCCCAAAGAAAACACTTCAGGAGAATGGAGACTAGTAGTCGACTATCGCCAAATCAACGAAAAACTTCTATCTGATAAATTCCCACTTCTAAGAATTGATGACATTTTGGACCAACTAGGTAGAGCAAAGTATTTCTCATGCCTTGATTTGATGTCAGGGTTCCATCAAATCGAATCGAATAGAATCGTTTTCAACGAGCAATGGCTCATATCGTTTCACGCGATTACTTTTCGTTTTAAAAATAGCACCAAATTCATTTCAAAATATGATGACTCTTGCAGTTTCTGGACTGGAAACTTCTCAAGCATTCCTTTATATGGATGATTTAATAGTCATTGGATGTTCTGAAATCATATGCTTAAAAGACATCTTTGAAATATTTAGAAAACACAATTTAAAACTACATCCACAAAAATGTTAATTCTTTATGCATGAAGTAACCTTTCTTGGTCATAAATGTACAGACAAAAAAAAATATTACCAGATGATAAGAAATATGAGGTCATAAAAAACTATCCAGTCCCATATGATGCAGATAGTGCTAGACGATTTATAGCATTTTGCAATTATTATGGACGTTTCATTAAAAACTTCGCCAACTATTCACGGCACATAACTAGATTATGTAAAAAGAATGTTCCATTTAAATGGTCTTCCGAATGCCAAAATTCATTCCAATATTTAAAAAATAAACTTATAAAACCAACTTTATTACAACATCCTGATTTCCTTAAGAAATTTTGTATAATAACGGATGCATAAACAAGCATGTGGAGCGGTATTGACTCAAAACCATGACTCCAATTCCCGATAACATACGCATCACGTTCATTTACAAAAGCCGAAAGCAATAAAAGCACTACCGAACAGGAACTAGCAGCAATTCGTTGGGCAAATTCATTCGACCATATATTTATGGCAAACATTTTACAGTTAAAACTGATCACAGACCACTAACATACTTATTTTCAATGGTCAATCCTAGTTCAAAACTCACACGCATGCAGCTCGAATTAGAGGAATATTATTTCACAGTCGAGTATCTAAAGGGTAAAGATAACTTCGTGGCAGACGCCCTCTGTAGAATAACAATTAAGGATCTTCAAAATATTAAGGCAAATATTTAACAAATCACTACAAGACAGAAAAGTAGACAAAATTCCTTCGCAGAAAAAGATAAAGTAGAATTGCCAAGGCAATCGAGTATTACTATAAAAGAGTAAATGTCGATTTGCGTCATGTTCCCCCAGACCAAACCATAAGACCTAAAATTCTGGAAAAAATTGGGTCTGAATCGTGTGTTAGAGGAGGTGTGCACTAAGAAAGGATTTTTTAAAATTCGGCTCCTAAGGACTCCCAGGACTCTCGAAAAATGCAAAATTGGTTGATTAAAACATCAAACATTCCCAAAGTTTTCAACCAAAAGTTGATTTTTATACCCTTGTAGAGGGTATTATAATTTCACTCAGATGTTTGCAACGCAGTGAAGGAGACGTTTCCGACCACATAAAGTATATATATTCTTGATCAGCACCAATAGCCGAGTCTATCTAGCCATGTTCGTCTGTCCGTCTGTCTGTCTGTTCGTCTGTCCGTTTCTATGCGAACTAGTCTCTCAGTTTTAAAGCTATCGCGATGAAACTTTCCCGAAAGTCTTCTTTCTATTACAGGTAATACATATGTCGGAAAGAGCCGGATCGGACCACTATATCTTAAGGCTTTGTAGGAAGTAGGCGTTTTGATTCTTGACTACTTAAAAACAAAATTTAAATAAATAGATTATAATCTATATAATTATTATAATCATATAATTATATGATTTTTTTGTTTGCGGGGGTTGCGGGGGCCTCTTTGGCAGCCCGTTGTTTTTGTTTTTCGCAGCACTTACGAACGTCAGCAAAAGCAGATCGAGAGAGTAGTGAGCAGAGAGAAGCGAAAGAGAGGCAGCCAATGTTTTTTTTCTGGCTTTGAAACACCTGATAAAATTTGTACTATTTGGATACAAGAACGGATTATCTAATGGATGCAATTCTAAGTCAAAGTGTGTAGCCAACACATTAAATGCATAGGGAATTTTTGTTTTGATTTTAAACAAAATTTTGGCAGGGAAAAACTTTCAGTCGTCACATTTGCATGTGAGAAACGCAATGACACACACACACATCGAAAAATTGGCATGTACATAAGTATGTAATGATTAAATTAGGATAAAATAACGGATGACCCAATGCATGCCATTCTAAATCAAATATTTTGCAAAAATTTAAATTATGTTAAAGACGAGGGGCGCACGAAGAAAATTGTTGGCAAATTTCGTCTCCAAAATTATACCTACTGTTTTCACCCAAAAGAGTTGGAGCTTTAGGTACTTTTTTTAATTTTCCTTATTTCCGGAAATATTTAACTCCAGCTGTTGATCTCCAGCCGACTTCTTTTTTTGTTTACCTACCGATCCTGCGAGCGGAACCGTTTTTCGCTTAAACCATTTTGGCCGTAGCCTTTCATAGGTATTTGTGTGTTATTTTTAATTTATTATTTTTTATGTTTTTAAGGTTTTTGGGGGTTAGATATGTTCGAAATAAAAAGAGTAAGAGGTTTTCTCTGCATTCGCTTAGCTAACCAAAATGATATAAATAGGCTACCAGAACGGTGGAGTTAAGGTGGGAATAAGGTGAGGTTAGGGGTTAAGTTGCGATTAAGGAGGTATTACATAGGTTAGGGTATAAGTAATGTAAGGGAATGGTGAAGGTGAGAAAGGTAAGGTTCTTTGGACTTTAGTGAGGATAAGGTCAAGGTGACAAACAAGTTTTACTACAAAAAATTAATTTAAAGTAAGTAAGTATAGTAAGGAACATTTTTTTTCAGGTGAGACTAAAGTTAGGTTAGCTAAGAAGAGGAAAAACTGGTGGTAAGGTGGGTTAAGACTAGGAAATAGTGAAAACAGCATTACGGTGCTAAATAAGTGGGCAAAGGGTTAGAATAAAATAGGTGGGGTTAGGGTGGGGTAATATTAAGGTAATGCGGTGCTAAGGTAAGGTATGTTATGGTTTGAAGGATTAGAATATTAGTGCGTTTTAAGTGGGTTTACTGTTTAGCTAAGGTTACGCCGGATTTTACTCTGATATTAATTTGAATTTGAATATGCATATGTAAAAATCAGCAACAAATGCTTTGCTAATGCGGACAACGTCGCTTCGGGTATTGCTAGTTTCTATACAAAATAGTTTTCAAAAGTAGGCCTTGAAAACTATTTTGTATAGAAATTGTTGTTGGAATTGATTTACACTTTTACACTTTACAAAGTTTGCAACGCAATTGAACACCCTAAATGTAATTTTTTTTCTGGGTGAAGGTCTTGTAAATTAGAGCCCTGCACGAGTATACTCGAAATGCCCTTTGACTCAAATTTCAGAAAAACATTTCGAGTAAATCAGCTCATAGAAATTTTCGGATCGAGTAGCTCAGCTCACACATTTTTACGTTGAGCTGTTTGTTTGATCGAAAAAAAGCAAGTATGGTAGATCATAGATCATGTTTAGTAGATCAAGTATCCGAACATACCTAAAAAATTTTATGTAGGAACAGAGCTCAAAAGTGTTATGTAGGTACAGAGCTCAACAATGTTATGTAGGAACAGATCTTATGTAGGAAAAGCAATCTGATTGAAGAAATTCGGGGAATATTATATTGCTTAATATTTTAATTAATTTACTTATAGCAGTTCAACGTTTCTTATTTTGGCTAATAAGTTGTTTTGATGTTATACATTTTTATTTGTTTGTATTACAGTTTAAGAACATTATTTCCTTTATCATTTCTGGATTTGTTGCAATGGCATTGCGCTTCTCTGAAATAAGATTTCCGGCCAAAGAAAAGGATCTTTCAGATAAAGCACTGCTTGCGGGGGTTCCCAGAACTTGGCAGCTTGCCTTAAATAATAATGGGAATTGGTTTTTATTGGTTTCCCACCACTTAAGGGATCAAAGTCCTCGGTGTATAATGTTATAGTTGTTAAGTATGCTGTCATTTCCCGGTCGACTTTATCATCAGCGGTATCGTTCGCGAAATTGCGTACAAGGTCTGCAAACCTATCATTGGTTTTTGAGACAGTCTGTTGATTTCCATTTTCGTCATGTGCATCCAAAAAATTTTTCATTAATTGTTTACAGTCTTCAATTGTTTTGAATTTTTCGGTGTCTGTGAACTGTAGAAGTTCGTTTCCTGGTGGGAATAAGAATAAAGCTATTTTGTGGTACTCAGTGATGTTAGGTATAACAATGGAGTCTATGTAGTTAAACAATAAAATTTTGAGGCTGCACGCTAGATCCGAATCATTTGAGTCTATATTACACTTTTTTTTTAGGGAGTGAATTTCTGGAATGACCATATGTAAAGTGGGATAGTTTTCGCTTTCAAGAAATTTAGACGTCTTTTCAAAATGTTCGAGAATTTCAGTTACTTCTTTTAGGTTTTTTAAGTTAAGATCTCCAAGACGGCTCTCCTCCTTCTTCCTTATTAGAATTCCTGAAATTGCAGCCCATTCATCCTGTATAGAACGCAGCATATAAAACGCAGTATTCCATCGCGTAGGACACAGACTTTTTAGGGACGATTTAAGATTAGAGTTCTCCCCGGACTTTTTAAAATATTTTACAAGCTTGGAAGCTTGTCCTAGCATTTTGTTCATATCTGGGTCGTCAAATGATTTTTCTACGACATTATTGAGCATGTGATTAATGCAGTAAGTATGCTTGTTGTTCTTGTACGCGGAAATCATATTTTCTCCTCGGTCCGTCACCATAATAACATTGTCCTGATCAAGATGACATTCAAATTCAAGAAGAAAGTGTGCAACAGTTTTCTTTAAATTTGCACCTGCAAAATAAGTCACTAAATTAAATATAGAGAAGATAAGCTGATGTAAAATATATGTAAACAAACAAAAACTTCTGATATCAAATAAAAACACCTCTTAACGAGGTAAAAAACTAGTGACGATTGCACCTTCAACATACAAAAGTTCTGAAATCAACATTTGTGACGAAAAATTATTACACTCGTCATTAAATAGACTTTCTAATATTTTCTCATTCGGCACGCTGCAATAGAAAATGCCTGTGAAGGGAAAAAGGCTGGAATAATTTGATAGGGCGGGCCGAATAAGAAAATATTAGAAAGTCTATTTAATGACGAGTGTAATAATTTTTCGTCACAAATGTTGATATCAGAACTTTTGTATGTTGAAGGTGCGATCGTCACTAGTTTTTTACCTCGTTAAGAGGTATTTTTATTTGATCCATAGTTCCACAAAATCCTACCCTGCTGTTCCCAAATTCAGCACGAGCGCTAAAATAGCAGTAAGTCGACTGCGACGCTTGCAGAGCCTCGGCAGAATCGACTCTCTCACCAACCCCCTCTCTCTCTTTACGAAATTAAGGTGCTGAAATAGCAGTGAAAGAGCGTCTAAAAATGGTGAGGAACAGGTGATGAATTTTGGTCAAAAATCATCACTAGGCCGACAGTGTCGCCGGCGGAGCAACCGAAACGGCGCCAGAGACAACGCTCTCCCAAATTTCTCTCTCGTGTTTTTTCATTCAATTTTTTGATCTAAGTAACATAGAGTTTATTTACTATAGGAAAGAACAAGAGAGAACGCTATAGTCGGGTTGGTGTCCCGACTATCTAATACCCGTCACTCAGCTAAAGGGAGTGCGAACGCTGTACTCGGGTTGGTATCCCGACTAATAATCGTAACTCAGCTAAAGGGAGTGCGAGGGAGATAGATATATACATTTTGATTGCGTATAACTTTTTAATGAATGGTCCGATTTGAAAAATGTCTTCTACATTTCGATAGGAATAAATATACACAACAAAATTGCATTTTTACTTTTCGGAAATCTTTAAAGATGTGGGCGCAGGACCCATTTTAAAATCGTTAGTGGGCGATTGTGGGCGTTAGAGGGGGCGTGGCGCTCGGCTAAAATAAACTTGCGCTGCGTAGGAAGCCAAAGAATATGTGTGGGAAATCTCAACCTTCTAGCTTTTGTAGTTTCTGAGATCTCAGCGTTCATACAGACAGACAGACGGACAGACAGACGGACAGACAGACGGACATGGCTAGATCGACTCGGCTGGTGATCCTGATCAAGAATATATATAGTTTATAGGGTCGGAAACGCTTCCTTCTACCTGTTACATACTTTTGCACGAATCTAATATACCCTTTTACTCTACGAGTAACGGGTATAAAAATACGCAAATATTTTGTGCAATTCATACATCTAATTCAATCAATCTAATAATTAGGGATGTCGAAAATATATCAAAATATAAATATATCGATATTTTTTACGAAAAAATAAATATTTTTATCGTGATATTTTTTTTGAATAATTATCATATATCATCGATTTTTTTTCACATTTTTTTTTGATAATTTTAAGTGGTCTCACTTTTCATCGGGACAAGAAAAAATACATATGTGAAAGATGAGCGCCGCTAAAATTTATTTTTCGGCAAGTGAAAATGCATAGCATAGCATTCAGAATTCAAGAAAACGCGCTAAAAAAAATGCGCGGGAAATACCTGACTTGAATATTATAAATAAAAACAAAAGAAAGCAAAAATAAATATTGTTTTCTTTCATTTATTAATAAATATAAACTAAAAATTATAAAAATATAATTTAAGATCGTATGTGGGTTAATGTTTAGTGGTTAATGCTTACGCAGCTTAAAATTAAAAAAACAATAATAAAACAAAAATAAAATAAAAATAAAATAAAAAAATATCAAAAATATCTGATATATAGATATTTTTTTTCTGATATATCAAATATCATTTTGATTTTTTGTTTAAATAAAAAATATCATCGATACGATATTTTTAAATATTTCGACATCCCTACTAATAATATTTAACTTTTATCTTCCAAAACTTTTCGCAGTATGCCCACTAGGGTGGACTTTTTTAAGGTCAGCTGAGCTCAGCATCTTAAATGGTAGGTGTCTGTGTCCAATAAATTTATGCGAAAACAGAAAAATTTTATTACATCGTTAAGGCGGTGCGCATGGGCCTTAAAGTTTCGCTAAAAATTAAGTGTAAAACAAGAGAGAACGCTATAGTCGGTTTGGTGTTCCGACTATCTAATACCCGTCACTCAGCTAAAGGGAGTGCTAGTGCTGTACTCGGGATGCTGTCCCGACTAATAATCGTAACTCAGCTAAAGGGAGTGCGAGGGAGGTAGATATATAAATTTTGATTGCGTATAACTTTTTAATGAATGGTCCGATTTGAAAAATGTCTTCTACATTTTGATAGGTATAAATATACACAACAAAATTGCATTTATACTTTTCGGAAATCTTTAAAGATGTGGGCGCAGGACCCATTTTAAAATCGTTAGTGGGCGATTGTGGGCGTTAGAGGGGGCGTGGAGCTCGGCTAAACTAAACTTGCGCTGCGTAGGAAGCCAAAGAATATGTGTGGAAAATCTCAACCTTCTAGCTTTTGTAGTTTCTGAGATCTCAGCGTTCATACAGACAGACAGACGGACAGACGGACATGGCTAGATCGACTCGGCTAGTGCCCCTTATCAAGAATATATATACTTTATGGGGTCGGAAACGCTTCCTTCTAGCTGTTACATACTTTTGCACGAATCTAATATACCCTTTTACTCTACGAGTAACGGTATAACTAGGACTTTACCCCATCCCATTCCTTGTCAGATTTTAACATGTCAACTTTTTGATTTAGAAATGCAGAGTAGTATAAGTGGACTTTATTAGAATATTTATGTTTAAATATATACACGCAGCTGGAACACAGTAAAAAATGCAGAGTGCCTTTTTAAAAATCGTAAACTTCTACTGTGGCTGGGTAATATTTTACAAACACTTCGTGTTTTTAGGCATATATATTTATTTGTAACTTTAATAAATTATCACTGCGGATTTGAAAACTTTTGGATAGCAACGAAATTATTTGGAGTGTACGGAAGTTGGGCACAAAGGAATTGCGATATATTGGAATATATATATTAAATGCCGTTGCGTCGGATTAAATCTCTTTTGGATTTAGACAAGAAATCATACAACAAGTTGAACGAAATGGGGTTCGAACAACTGGCTGTATGACCGGCAAATAATAGGAATTGGAAAGCACTTATCTGGAGCGGGTCAAGCCACCGTAGCTGCTGGAGATAATCTTCGGAAAAATCCAGGAGTGGAAGTCCAAAGATCCGGTAGAAGGATCAAATGTTAGGGCGGCGGCTTGCTCGCAGAACTTATGTAGTCCCAGGGAAAACGACGGGTGCGATCCGCGTAGAGATTGGGTATTGAAAAACACAGGAAAAACTTTTCGGGGTATTGCGCGACGTGCGGCTGTTTATTATTACACTTGTAAATTAGAACTAATTACAATTATCTAAGCTTAGTGGCTCCAGAGTGGAGCGGAGACTTGGGGGAGAGTTGGAGAGGGAGAGCGAAGGGCAGTGCGAGCGAGCGAGATGTGGAGATCTGGAGAAAACTGCCGCTCGACACTGCCTGCCGAAACTAAACGCCCTTTTGGCGTGAACAGAATTTAAAAAAAAAAAAAAACAAAGGAAGAAGTTTTGGGGATAAGTCGCCATGTTAAGATATGATAATACAGCATATAGCATACTAGAGCTGCTATTTTTTAGGTGTGAAAGAAGATTTGTCTTAAATAGAGGTGCGCTCCTAGTTTCTTTTATGTAATTGGAAAGTTCATTCCACGTTCTAATCGCATTAACAAAAAATTGTCTATTTGAGAGCAGAAACCTGTGTCGGATGCATATAATATTCTTTGTTCTTGTAGATCTGGAAAATTGTAGTTTATCAAATAGGTATGATGGCTCTCTGGTGTATATAACTTTGTGTAAAAAGATTATTGTTCGGCTTTAATATAATCTGCCAAGCTAAGGTTAAATATTTTGTAAGCAAATAGAGTTACATGGTTGGATCTATGCAAATTATATATAAAACGCGCAATACTATTGTATGCTACTTTTAGTTTATGTTGGCTTGCAAAATCACAATTTGCATAGATCTCTAGACCATAGAAGAGTGTGGGTATTAGACAAGACTTCGCAATAAGTAGACGCGCAGTAAGGTAAGGAAGAATTAACTAGTGACAAGGATGTTATTAGCCCATATGTTTTGCCTATCGCTTTATTTACGTGGTCATCCCAATTTAATGTTCTATTGAATGTGATACCCAGATTATTGGCGGTTTCCACGTACTCAATTGGTGTGTTATTTATCATCAAGGGGCTTAGTGTATTATTGCATAACTTCTTTTTAAAAATGATCAAGCACTTTGATTTTGATGGATTGATGGCGAGACCGTTGTAATTTGCCCATTCATTTTCTTTACCAAGCTCCATTCTACAAATATCTAAACACTCACTAATTCTATTTAAGGGACGACTAACATACATCTGGACATCATCAGCATATAAATGGACACTACATGTCGACAATACAGACGGAAGATCATTTATATAGAGGGTGAATAATAGTGGTCCGAGAACCGAACCCTGGGGTAAACCACGCTTCAGATACGCAAACGAAGAACAAATATTTGACGATACAACATATTGGCGACGGATTTTAAGATACGAACACATAAGTTTGACGGCAGTATTAGAAAAGAAATAAAAGTTTTTGAGTTTTGAGCACAGGATTTCATGATTCACTTTGTCGAATGCTTTGCTATAGTCCAGCAACAGTAAGAAGGTGACATTACAGTTGTCCGTCTGTTGACGAATATCTTCTGTTATTTTTAAGATGGCTGATGTGCAGCTACGATTTTTTCCAAATCCAGATTGATGATCATTAAGGAGACTGTTGGCAGATATAAAATTATTTATTTATGATGCGACAATATTTTCAAACACCTTCGAGAGGTATGGAAGAATAGATATAGGGCGGTATTCTTTGCTTGCTTTGGGTATTGGGATAATTTTGGCGGTTTTCCAGCAATCCGGGAACGTAGACGTGGTAAGGGCCGTGTTAAATGTGTGCGTAAGGTACGGGATAAGTTTAGGAAGTAGAATTTTTATAAATTTAGGATAAATATCGTCAGGCCCAACTGCGTTAGACTTAACTTTAAGAATATTATCTAAGACATCACATTGGTCAACACACATAAATCTAAACCTAGTATCACAGATGTTTTCAGGTACTGAATTCAGGTACGTGTTGGTTGTGACCTCAGGAACTGTGCAGTCTGCTAATTTTAGGTTGAGTTCATCTATGTCAACATCTAGATCCTGTGATGTGGTTTGTTTACCTATCCCTAGAGTTTTAATTTGTTTCCATGTTTGACTCGAAGAGGTTGCATTTTTAAATCTTCGTGCCGTTACAAATGTGCTGTGGTGTTGCGGTGTCTTGTATCTTTTCCACTTCTGGTATGCTTCATTTCGTTTTCTAATTGCCAATTTTATATTATTACTAAACCATGGTTTTTCTGACGGTCGAATTGTTTTACTTTTGACTGGAACAAAACTATCGTATAATTGGCTAATATTATGTTGAAGAAGGTTGAGTTGAAGATCAACTGTTGGAAGACTGTAAATATTGTCCCATATACACTGGTCAAATGCTTCGCTCAGCAGTATATAGTTAATATTCTTAAAATCACGGTAAACTATTGTATGGTCAGTGTAGTTAAGGTCAAAATTATAGGTCAGGTATATAAGGTCATGTTTTGAAAATGACGGAACGATTAGCTGATCATACAAACATATATTATTAACATCACTCACAAAAAACAATCTAATAATGTGTTACGTGTTCTGCTGAAGTGGGTTGGAAATGAGAGATTCACTGGTTTCAGAACTAGCGATTCCATGTTGCTGTTAAGATGAGATTCCCTCAGAATATCACTATTAAGATCGCCCGCAAGGATTACATCAGTAAAGTTTACTGTAATATCTGACAGAAGATTGATAAGATCATTATAATTTGTGTTACAATGCGGACGATAAATGCAGCCAATTAATAGATTGTTCTGCATTATCGGGTTATGTAATTCAAGAAAAATATATTCTATTGCACTGTTAATTGTGTGTTGACAAATAATTTGGGCTTTTAATTTTTTGTTTACATATATTGCAACTCCTCCCCCATTACTGACACGATCAGAACGGTACACACTATATCCATCACACGATATTAGCACATCACACAGACTCTGGACAAACCATGTTTCAGAAACACATATAACATCAATTTCCGAATTTACAAACATATACCTAAACTCTTCCATTTTCTTTGGCAGGCTTTGGGCATTTATATGACAAATCTTGAGACCAGGTTTCTGCTTTGCCAGGATGCGCAGAAGGGCATGACTAATATCATAATAATATAATTTTAAATATCAAAATAGAAAAACAAGGACTACACACCAGACAAGAAATTTGGCTAACTACTAAATTAACAATGCGACTGATCCTAGACAATAGATTTACAAGAATAAAAGATATTAAACTAATTTCAAATCCTAATATAGAAATAAAAAATATTTTAATTACAAAATGGATTATTCTTTAAAGCGGCATCTCTGCTTGAGTCAATTTCGCCCGCATCTCTACTCAGATCAGAAAGCTCATTAGAGCTTTGCACATAGTAAGCCTCTCCTCCGTCTATAGGCTTGACAAATACGTCTCCACGGCGAGTAAAGACGGCCGCAACCCGCCTTTGTTTTTTGAGTCGCATGGCATGTTTAAAGATTTCGTAATTTGTTTTTGTTAATTGCTCGTTTAAATATATAAATGCCGGCGATTTTATTATGATTATTGGATCAACAAGTGAGATTCTTTGGCGCGGGCGGACTCGAAAAATAGACCTAACTCGCGGAGGAGGGGTCAGGTGTAGTGAAAAACAAAGGCGATTGAAAAGAGTGTTGAGGTTTTCCCCCTCGACTTCAGTTCCGGGCAAAATGGAACACGCCCCAACCCAACATTCAAGTCGGGCAATTCGTGCTGATTCACGAGGACAATTCGCCGCCGAGGCAATGGAGCCTTGCTCGAGTAACAGCAGTCATTCCTGGTCAGGATGGAAGAGTTCGAGTCGTAGAGCTGAAGACCAGAACGCGCGAATTCCGCAGGCCAATCCATAAAATAGCACCGCTTCCTGTTGAAATTGAAAGTCCATCATTTCAAGGGGGAGGATGTTTGAGGAGAAGACTAACTAAAGTTCGATTATATTATTTCTTCAATTGCAGGGACCGAAAATAACTGTTATTGTAAATTTTTCTTACCAAAAAAATCATGCACTTAGAAGAGTCCAAAAATTTTTTGAAATACACCATTATTTTTGTAAGCCATTGTAGTTTACAAATCCGTAATGATTTTTATTTATTTGATTTTTAGAATAAAAGTCAAAAATAACTGTTATTTGTTGATTTTTATGTATAACAGTTATTCTCTTGACATTTTTGAAAAAATGAAATTATTAAAAAAAAACATGCTAACCGAGTTTTATATAACTTACAAAAAATCTTTAAAAAAAGCCAACCGTGCATATTGTATAACTATATTTTTTTAAAATTTGTTTTACCCACAAAATCGCCATAAATCAAGTTTGAGTTTTATTTTTGATCACGACGAATAACGGTTATTTGACAACTTTTATTATAAAACTCAAAAAATAACAGTTATTCTTTGACTTTTACTTTACAAATCAGAAAATAACTGTTAAAATGTGATTTTTAACATAAAACTCATAACAGTTAGGGTCCCTGTTCAATTGTTATGTTAGGTTTCTCTTATAATATGTTAAATTCTAATACACATCAGGCAATCGGCTATGCGAGAACATAGAACAGACAAGATATTGTAACGTCAGGGGAGTCGATAATCTGTATTCAACGAGGAATCAACGAAAATATACAATTGTAATTGCGGGCTATAACTTCCACAAACAATTCTTGAGAATTGTTCCTTGAGATTGAGCTCAAACATCCTTTATTCCATTTTTGATGAATTAGTCCCTTAAACAGTTGTTAGGAACTCTAACAGCCCTCCATGGTCTTCCAAACACTTGGCTCACTTAAAAACTATAAAAAATAATAAGAAGTACACCAAAACAGGACTTCAGTCTGATTTTCCTAATACTGCGTTGCTAAATCCAATTACTTCCTGCATAATTCTGAATGTTATAACAGCTGCCTCCTACGCTGTAAAAACGAATTTCGCAGCAATCCTAAATCAGTTTACTCTTTCGTCAACTCAAAGCGCAAAGCCAACAAATTTCCTCCATCACTACAGCTAAGTAATGTATCTGCATCGAATGATCAAGATATTGGCAACCTGTTTGCGGACTTTTTCCAATCCACCAATTGCAAAAATAATACCAGGATCAATTGTAGCTACCCCTACGCCATTTTCAACCCTCTAATTGATGAAGGAGAAGTTCTACGTAGCCTATCCACGATTAAATTATCAAGTTGGTAAAAATTTGTTGTGAGTAAACATTGAAATTTAATATAAAAAACCTAAATATAGCGATCGCTTAATTATTCAATGCTGATGTAGATAAGGTTGCGATTTTACAGGGAGTTATGTAGAGAGCGGGTTACATGTGTAAACTTATGCCATTGTTTTTGTGGCTTTCATTTTTAAATTTTAAGAACAGGGAGTTGTGGGTTGGGTTTTATGGGAGAAAATTTATGGAATTGGATTTATTTTTTTTTACTCAGCACGGGATTTAGAATGGTTTAAATCTTAATTTTTCTTTTCTTTAAATTACTTTAGTTTCCCGATTAGACTGCTTGAGTCGATTTTTTTTTAAAAAAGGGTAGTTGAAATTCTTGTAATACATTGCAATAGACTCACTTTGGGATCCCACGATGAAGCGCTTCTCGATGGGCCTGTGAAAGAGAACCTCAACTACATTACGAAAGAGAGAGCTAAATATGCCGCTCTCATTTTGACTTGCTCACTCAATCTAAAGCGGTACTCAGCTATTTGCTCTAAGTCCCGCTTATGCCGCGATTTGGCAGCTAAGATGTGGGAGAGGGAAGTGAAACGAAAATGGGAAGAAGGGACTGCTCTGCTCTAATGCATGTTTTCCTGCTAATGACCTTCTCTCTTGATGGCTAAATCTATACTCTTAAAACTTATTAAACTAAATTTCTGCTTCCGATCTGTTTCTAGCGGCGTAAAATGACGCGTAAAATTCGTTACTTTTAAATTTTAAATGTGATTAGAGTTGATTTTGTATTTCAAAGGAATTTAATGAATTTTGTTTGGGTATTGTTTTCCCTACAACTTATTAAATGTATTGCCTGCAACTATCCCTAGCCTATGTTATGCTGGCTATTCTACAATATATAAAAGTGGATGTAGAAATTATCAAAAAATATGTAGATAATATAAATAAAATTCTCGCCGCTATGTTTGCTGCTGCGGGATCTCGGATGCTGCTGCTGCTGCTGGTTTGATTGGAGGTTGCAGGTTTATAAATTTACTCCTGTTGGCCCTTTGTTCTTCAAACGCTTCTTAAGCCCAAGCCTGGCTTTTGGCGGACCGGGGTTATGTAACCGGGTACCACCTGAAATATTAAGGCGTTCAGCCGCCGTTTCTTCACTTTCTCAACAAAAAAACTTACCCTCTAGGGGCTGGCACTTTAGCACTTTTACAAATTGAGACGGCAATTGCCGGTAGTTTTGCTAATTCTGGTAATTTTTGAATTTTCCTTTGGCTCAGTTAAATGATGATATATGCACTGCTCACTGCACTTGCAACTGGTAATTCTGGTGTGATACTACATGAAATTGACTTCGGGTCGGGACCCTGAGTACGACCTCGCTCACCACTTTGGTGAAATTCCGGAAATTTGGCTCAAGAGACTTATCCCCGTCCAAAATCGTTCTGGCCAATTTCCGTTGCCTACTTTTGGGCCGAAAGCAATCTTAGCCAACAGACAAGCAATCCTACAGTTCCCCCCCACCAAAATCTCACTTGGGGTGAGCTATCGGCACAAGAGAGATACCAGCTTGTCTTATTATCTTGTCACGCGTGGTATTTGCCAATTAACCTTCCTTGGAGGTCCTCAATTTCATAATAGGCTGAGCCCAGTTTTTTTCGGATTCTAGACTATATAAAAACCGGTGCTAGCTTTGAGCTAAAACCCTTAGCGAAGATAGTTTGCTGGAAGTTCCGGCGAAAGACCTTTTGACCTGGTTGATACGACACAATTCGGCTTCGCAAGTTATAAGCCCTTTCATTCCTTTCCCTTTGGGCTTCCATCGACTCCTGAGCAGTACGCCTTATTATGACTCGCGAGTCATCCTTACTGAACTGTACATTTCTATCCTCTAGCAATCCTAGCTCCCTAATGATTTTATATGATTTTCCATCTACTAGCATGTGCTGACTAAAAACCATTCTGTACGGTGTCGTTTTTATGGCCGAATGAAAACTTGACCTCCACGCGCAACATATGCTACTGAGTTTACTATCCCAATTCTTTTGGCTTGGCTCTATGTACGCTTTGATGGCAGCTAACACTGATCTATTCACCCTTTCTGAGGCGTTGGCTTGTGGAGCGTAAATCGCCGTATAGGAGTGTGCGATCCCATATTTCTCGAGTAAAGCGTTGAACGCCACTGATTTGAACTGCACTCCATTATCGGAAATAATAGTTTCCGGTACGCCGAAACAATGGAATATTTATTTTTCAAGGAATGAGAGAATAGGCTCGGTGGTAAATTTCTTCATGGCTTTCAGAAAGGGAAACTTTGAAGCATGATCGACCACAATAAAAGGTCCTACATGCCCTTCCGAGCAACGCCGATACGGCCCTGAAAAGTCGACGTAGAGCCTTTGACCAGTATCTCCCAAGGCTGGTCTTAAAGTCTGACTGGGATGCTTTGTTGTCTTGCCCACTTCACACCTATTAACAAAATCCTTGACGTCCACCGATAAATTTGGCCAATAGAAATATCTTCTCAAGTTTTCGAACATTTTGGCTATGCCACAGTGTGCTGCTAAGGGATCTTCATGCGTTTTTTTTAACAAATCTGAAACGATAAACATATCCGTTGCTGACCTTAACCTCACCTAATTGTTGTACTCCCGTGGAAATAGCTGCTTTTAGATCTTCGTAATTTTTCCCTTTTCATATCCACTAAACTAGATATTTCTAAGACCGAAAGGTCTTCCGTAAAAGTCCTTGACAAGGCGTCTGGCACTACATTTTGGCTTCCTGTTCTATGGCTGATTTTGAACTTAAGTCCCTGCAATTTTAGGGCCCATCGTGCAAGACGAGAACTGAGGTCTCCCTCGGACATAAGCCACTTTAAGGACGCGTGATCGGTTATAATTGAAAACTCTTGTCCCTCCACATATGCCCTGAATTTTTTTACAGCCAAAACGGCTGCCAAACACTCCTTTTCTGTGACTGTGTAATTTGATTGACATTTATTTAGTTTTTTGGACATAAAGGAGATTGGAACTTCGTTTCCCTCGGCGTCGTCCTGCATTAGAACAGCGCCCACTCCAGTGTTGCTTGCATCACAATGGATGGAAAACAGGCGTCAAAATTTGGCTTTGCAACACAGGGGCCGTACACATGTGTTCTTTCAAGATTTCAAATGCTTGTTGAGCTTCCTCAGTCCAAGCAAATTTATTTCTGTTTCTGAGCGTATCGGTAATTGGAGAAGCTAACGCGGCAAAATTTTTTATGAATTTATTGTACCAACCCGTCATTCCTAAGAAACGGCGAACCTGTTTCATTAAGCGAGGGCTAGGGAAATCCAGAATTGCAGATATTTTATCTGGGTCTGTGCCTACGGTTCCATGACCAATCACATGTTCCAAGTA
The DNA here is from genome assembly GCF_030179915.1 of Drosophila takahashii. Lineage (NCBI taxonomy): Eukaryota > Metazoa > Arthropoda > Insecta > Diptera > Drosophilidae > Drosophila > Drosophila takahashii. The sequence continues at coordinate 4,663,937 of NC_091679.1, read as the reverse complement.
TTAAACCTCTTTGATGCAAAAATTGCTTTTTTCTACGTTTATGGTCAATTTGGCATTTTGAAGGTGAGACGCAACCTCTTTCAGAACTTCTATATCTTTCAAAAGTATCTGAGACTATTAGTAAGTCGTCTAAGTACAGAAACACCTCGTTCCTTAGAGACGCTAGGATCACCTTATCCATTATAATCAATAAGGGATTGTAAACTTATTTCATCATAGGATTCTCTTACCTTTATACCAGTAGGATAGCATAACATTTTTGACTCCTTAACGAGATCATAACATGGATATAATTTTGGACAGACAATTTTTGTGGTATTGTACTGGTGCATTGATAATTTACTATCTATCAGAAGGGCAAGTGCTTGATCTGCTGAATGGTGTTTTGCAGTGTTATTAGAAGATAATTTAGCTTCCTTAATTATAGTCCCCGTGGACGGGGGAGCATTTGGTAATTCATTAATTAATTTAGCTGAATCCCGTTTTCCTTCCGCCGCAAAGCCTGTTCTGCAGCCGATAGCAATTGATCCTCATCTATCGTAGGCAACAATTCTTGGCTTTTCCTTTTCCAAAAGACAGTGTAATTTCAATTTGGAGTGATCGATGTCATTGCCAAACACCATCACTGCGTGCTTTACAAGAGCGTCCCGCTGAGTGGTTTTTATATTTTCGACCAAACCTCGAAAAATGCAGCACGGCCTATTTCACTCATTTCTAAATAGAAGGTCTTTGGGCAAAATATGAGCAAGATTTTATTTTAGATTCTGAATCAGAATGAATGTGAAGGATGTATGTTCTGGTTGGATAGAATAGGATAGAATAATATAAGTTTTTTTCCACCAAAAAACAGAAACACGAAAAAATACACTTACTTTTCGGCACTTTTGGCAATAAAAATTGTCTAAAGTTTCTGGGAAAAATAACTTTTGGCTGCTCCCACTGATCACGCGATGCAATTGATAAGACTAAACTTTGTCAACTGTTGCTTGCTTCCCAGTGCAATTTTGCATGCATTTCTAAAGTCCAACTTTAAAAACAGTTATCTTCCAAAAAAATTGTTTGTTTTGTTTTGTGCCTGTTTTCGTAATAGTTGAACCTTTCTAAAACTGCTGCTTAAAGCTCATCGACCTCAAAAATAGTTCAACTTTTGCTAAAAGTCCCGCTAGATTGGCAAAATCTTACACTGTGGGCCGCCGCCGAAGCAGAAATAGGCCGATTCAGGGCATTATACCAAGAATATGAAATGACCTTACTTCGAGAAAACGACGCTCAAATGAGCCTAAATCTATAGCTCCCGCCAATCAAGATTCCTGAATTTGGTGGGGAATATCTAGGTTGGCCCCGATTCCACGACTTGTTTGTAGAATTAGTCCATAGTAAGCCATACTCAGCCAGCCAGAAGCTACATATTCTTCAGAGCTCTCTTCGCGGTGAAGCAAGGAACATTTTGGCGGATACAGCCTTTTCACAAGACACCTGGAAAAACCTAAAACTGAGGTACCAAAACGGCAAAGTGTTGGTGTTTGCTGCAATAGGGAAAATAGTCGATCACATGCCCATCAACGGGACTGCACAAGAGCTTCGAACACTACACGATACAGTGCAGAAGACTTTAAGCACACTCAACACGAAATCATGGGATCCAGTCCTTGGTCTTCTTATCAGGAAAAAACTAGATCATAAGAGCCTAGCCGCACTGGAAAATTCAGCCGATGCACCAATTGAAATTCCAGCCTTAACGAGTGTACTGACGTTTATTGAGCGCCGCGCTTGCCTGTTTGAGACGATAAACGCACAACCTAAAACAACAATCCAAAATCAATCAGTCAACAACGAAGAGAGCTGCAAGATTTGTCACCTAGGGCCACATTCCATAAGGTCATGTATCCGTTTTCAAGAAATGGATCCTTAAACGCGGCGGCAAGTTATTATTCTCATGTCTACAGCTCATAAGGTCGAAGTCTATAAATCATCAACCAACTGTCGAGTCTGCCAGCGACGGCATCATATAATGCTACGTAAGGTGGCCGACATTTTTTTTTTAATTGAGGGTACCCCTCAATGGGGAGGAGAATGTTCGTTCTCAATGTTGCTTAACATGACTAACGAACAACAAATCAAGCAGTAGTACAATTGTTAACAGTACCAGGCGTTCAGTTGCACCCACGGCAGATATTATAATATTTGTTGATCACTGTTGTCTCACTGACCCGCCAAGCGGTCAACACATTCTGCAGTGTCAGCTGACCCAACTACGCTAAACGCAGATATAGTCAAAACATACTGACCTACTCCAGAATACAACCCATTCCACTATTCTTTACACTTAACTTCCTCATCTCCAACTAGTATATAAGCATGTACCAAGCTCACAATAAATCAGTTATCAATCCATCTTATAACTCCGCGGTCTTCTTTTCTGACCTCCGGGAAGAGGCCTCGTATACAAACTTATATTGGTCTACAAGCCACGCTTGGGATCAAACAAAATGAATTAGAAGAGTGAAGAGAAGGTGAAAGTCGTAAAATTTGGAGCTCCGCAAAAAACGCTTTAAAATCATAGAGAAACTCGCATTTCAATTTTTAAGTCGGAATAAATATCTTCATAAAGTTCTCACTAACTCAGATTCTGTGCACTTAATACAGTGGAAATTGTGTAAAGCCAATAAAACTTAATTTTGTTAAATAAAAGCCAACAGTGGAAAAGTGAAAAGAAACCGAAAACTCCACACACACTCACTGGCAATATGCAAAAACAAAACACTAAGCAATTACTGCGAAACCGAATCAAAACAAAATCACTTAACAAAACGCACTCAAAAAAAGAAAAGAACGCACTCAACAGCAACATGTTAGCTGCTAAGCGCCTGCGGGAAAAAACCAACCACGATTTGAAAGCGAGCCGGCGTCCTGATGAATCCTTAACACAGATGCTCCAACTTATCAATGCAAGGTTTGATGAGCAGAAGGAGATTCTTTCCAGCGAGCTACGAGAAAGTGAAGCCCGTTTCCTTAGCAACCACTAGACAGCTTCCCAAAATACCGAGCATCATCCAGCTTCACAGGATTCGCCATCGCGAAAACAAGAGTAGAAACTGCAAACATTATGTCGACCTCATTCATAGAGAAAACAAGTCAAAACAGAGTCGACTTACACAATCGTCTACTTGACGATCAAAATGAGGTACAAGGGCAAATCCAACAGGTCAGAAAGAACTATAGCAAGGATTCGGCCGAACGACGCAAACGGAACGGCTATTATGCCGGTCGGCTAAGCCAGTTGAACGATCTCTGGCAGCAGTTTTCTGTCCTAGACGAAGAGGTCGAGAAAGCGGCACTATCTACCGGAGAGGAGTATGCCTCAAGATTAGCGGCATTGAAGGACCTGGTAGAAAAATATCAGAAAATATTTAAAGACAACATCCCGACAGGAAGTGGCCCTCAGAAAGCTCCGCGGCGAACACAGAACAACACAAAAGACCCGGTAGTCAAACACGTAACCACTGATTCATCGATGGAGGTCGCCATCCGGCAACTACAGAGAATGTTTTTTTTAAACTAAAAACCTTAACAAAAAAAAAAAAAAAAAATTCGAAACTTTTAACTATTTTTGTATTTTTTGCTATAATTTTCGGCAACTTACAAAATTTTGTTTTTAATTTTTGGAGGCAACTTTTTTTTATACCCTTTTTCAAAGCTAGCGCCTTGAAACTTTCACAGTCGTCCTAAAACATGTGTACGCAGATCAAGTTTGAAAACCGACCCGATCGGACGTCTATATCCTATAGCTTCCATAGGAACAATCGGATTTAGCTTTCACAAAATGAAGATATTTCGCTCAGTGTAAGAGCTTTTGACATGAATCTTATTCTTTTACGTATACCTTGATCAGGGTAAAAGCGCGTGCCGATCTATATCTATATCTATATCTATATCTATATCTATATCTATATCTATATCTATATCTATATCTATATCTATATCTATATCTATATCTATATCTATATCTATATCTATATCTATATCTATATCTATATCTATATCTATATCTATATCTATATCTATATCTATATCTATATCTATATCTATATCTATATCTATATCTATATCTATATCTATATCTATATCTATATCTATATCTATATCTATATCTATATCTATATCTATATCTATATCTATATCTATATCTATATCTATATCTATATCTATATCTATATCTATATCTATATCTATATCTATATCTATATCTATATCTATATCTATATCTATATCTATATCTATATCTATATCTATATCTATATCTATATCTATATCTATATCTATATCTATATCTATATCTATATCTATATCTATATCTATATCTATATCTATATCTATATCTATATCTATATCTATATCTATATCTATATCTAATTTTTATTTTTTTTCAATTATAGAATATTTTGTTGTTTATTAATTCATGTTGCTATTTTAGTCAAGTTTTCATTCGTGAAATCTGCAAGGGTATTATAACTTCGGCTTGCCGAAGTTAGCTTCCGTCCTGGTTTTTTTTTTTTTTTTTAAATGTTGAATTTTGGTTATATGCTCATGATTTTAGCTGTAACTTTGAACTTTATATTTTTAAGATTTTATTTTATTAAATGGTAACAATTCAAACTTTATGTGTACATCGTCTAGTGGAGACAGTGACTCAAAAATGTATTCTTGAGCACTTATCAGCCGTTTTACGGTATGATCAATAAGGGATTGTAAACTTATTTCAGCATAGGATTCTCTTACCTTTATACCAGTAGGATAGCATAACATTTTTGACTCCTTAACGAGATCATAACATGGATATAATTTTGGACAGACAATTTTTGTGGTATTGTACTGGTGCATTGATAATTTACTATCTATCAGAAGGGCAAGTGCTTGATCTGCTGGTGTTTTGCAGTGTTATTAGAAGATAATTTAGCTTCCTTAATTATAGTCCCCGTGGACGGGGGAGCATTTGGTAATTCATTAATTAATTTAGCTGAATCCCGTTTTCCTTCCGCCGCAAAGCCTGTTCTGCAGCTGATAGCAATTGATCCTCATCTATCGTAGGCAACAATTCTTGGCTTTTCCTTTTTTGTGTTTTAGGCAGGGACCGTAAATAATCATTATTTGAGATTTTTATTTTAAAAGGCCTACTGAGGTTTTTACAAGTTTTAATCAATTATTTAACTGGTTTTTATGCACTTTATAGACATGAACAAATAACAATTAATTTGCTTTCCAGATTTGTTGAAATACATATACTTTGTGGACAAGAGTAAAAAGAACGTTATTTTTGACGTTTAAAACAAAATATCACAGTAGTCTTTTTAAAATAAAAATCTCAAATAATGATTATTTACGGTCCCTGGTTTTAGGACAACACTCAGAGAAGACTTTTTGTGACCTCCCTCTTGTACTTGAGTTTGAAGCAGTGACATCAATGCGACAGTCTTCGCCATTTAATGTGACCTGAAGGCCACTTGCATTATGAGCAAAAAACCTGACTTTATCTCTCCTAGATTTCTCAAATCGGTTTTGAAACTCAAAAGACAGTGTAATTTCAATTTGGAGTGATCGATGTCATTGCCAAACACCATCACTGCGTGCTTTACAAGAGCGTCCCGCTGAGTGGTTTTTATATTTTCGACCAAACCTCGAAAAATGCAGCACGGCCTATTTCACTCATTTCTAAATAGAAGGTCTTTGGGCAAAATATGAGCAAGATTTTATTTTAGATTCTGAATCAGAATGAATGTGAAGGATGTATGTTCTGGTTGGATAGAATAGGATAGAATAATATAAGTTTTTTTCCACCAAAAAACAGAAACACGAAAAAATACACTTACTTTTTGGCACTTTTGGCAATAAAAATTGTCTAAAGTTTCTGGGAAAAATAACTTTTGGCTGCTCCCACTGATCACGCGATGCAATTGATAAGACTAAACTTTGTCAACTGTTGCTCGCTTCCCAGTGCAATTTTGCTTGCATTTCTAAAGTCTGTAACGTGCACGATTGTGATGCATCAGCAGTCCCTCTGTCTACTTTACGGTTCCGGCCGTGCTCAGGGAAAATGGTGTGGGTCGTTTGGGGCTGCTTCCACATAGGCGCTACATGAACAAATGTTGTAGACAGTTAGGAATACGAGGAACTCTAAACCAGGTTAGTATTTCTCAAGGCGCGTTTATATAATTGGACAGAAGAACTAAGATGTGGTTGTTCTCCTTTTCCTGGCCCACCCAACCTGTAGAATCTGAGAAAATGGCGTGATCCTACCCAATTCAGAGTCGACGTGTGATACTTAGGTACCCCTACAAAAGAAAATTACTCCATATTGATTTCAAATGCGTGGTAAATTACAAAATATATTTAGCTTCCTTTCAGGGGAAGTTTTCTGAGATTCGGCTCCAAAATTCATTACAAAAACGATTCCATTAATTTTTCATACAAAATTCAGTTCGTGACACGCGTTTATTACATTTGGATTTCGGCGGTATGTCCGTCAATTAAAGTTACAGTCTAGTTCATTACTTCAGGATTTGATCGCGCTTATTTCATTATATGTAGGATCGCCGGTGAACAGTTCAATTGCCACACGAAAACAAGTTTAATGACTTTTATTCATACGGAAAAACAATAGGATTTTGGTGTTTTACATCTTCTTTAATTCAATTCACAGAAAGCAATTAACTTTAAGCCGGTGCCGTTCTGTGTGCGCTTTATGGCCACGAGCTCGTTGATTTTGTAGGTGAACTCCTTCTTGCGACCTTTGTTAAAGGATCTACGATTTTCCTGTTGAATTTTGGCAATGTTATCCTGCGCTTCCATACGAACGGTCTCTCTTTCTTGGTCCAATCCTTCTATACCGGCGTCTTCAAGGAATGTGTTCAGCTCCGTTACTTTGTTTGTTCTCATTTCAACGCCTGTCAATATCCTAAAAGGTGAGAATCTCGTGCTTCTTGGGCGTGTGCTGTTCATCACTTGCTGTACGACCTCTAGTTGTTTATACCAGCTACACGGTTTTTCTTGACAAAGCTTGGCTAACATTGGGATCACGATCTTGTGGATCCGCTCCACTTGACCATTTCCCCGGGGAACTCCGGTAGCTATCATCAGATGCTGTATGCCGTTCTCGTCACAATATTGTTTAAATGTATTTGCAATAAACGCTGCTCCTCTGTCCGATATTATACGCCTAGGGTTTCCAAACACTGCCGCTTGACGAGTTAGTCGATCAATAACTCCTTCAGCCGTTGTATTTTTTGTCGGGTGAAGCAAGACAAACTTAGAAAACGCATCGATCACAACGAGAATGTAATTGTAGTTCTTGCTGGTCTGCTCTATTGGTCCTACATGGTCAACATGATATGTTTCCAACGGCCTTTCGTCCTTGTTAATGGGTGTTAAGAAACCTTCCTTTTTGCCTGCCTTGACCTCAGAAATTATACATTCGACGCAACTCTTGACCACTCTTATTACTTTCTTCGACAAATCCGGTATGTAAAATGTCTTCACAACTGCCTCTTGAGTTCTTTTTGCAGAGAAATGTCCTTGCTTATGGGCCATGCGCATGATTTCTTCCTCCATCAGAGTCGGCACCACGATCAACTCTTTGATGGGATCCTTGTACAGTATGCCATGCTTAACGAAGAAGTCATCATACGTGCTGTTCTCAAGGGCTGCCATTACTGCCCGAACCCATTCATCCTGCGACTGTGCTTCCTGCAGTGTGTGATGCAAAGTGTCTTCCAGCATTAGACATGAAACTCGACTCAAGGCGTCCACGTGCCTCATTTTGCTGCCACTTTGATGTTCGATGACATAGTCGTAATCCTGGAGAAACAATGCCCAACGTGAAACTCTTAAAGGAATTTCGCCGCGCTTTTTCATCGTTAAAGCGAATGCATTGCAGTCGGTAATGATCTTGAATTTTATCCCCAGTAAATAGACCCGCCATTTCTTCAAAGCTTCGACTATAGCCAACACTTCGAGTTCGTAAGAGTGGTATTTCTCTTCAGCTGGCTTTGTCTTTCGGCTTAAGTATTGTATGGGGTGCAACTGTTGATCGTCCGGATCTTTTTGCAGGAGAACTTCTCCATAGCCGTGCATAGAAGCGTCTGTGTGTATCTCCGTCTGAGCTTTTTGATTATATAAACGTAACACCGGAGCAGATATCAAAGCTATTTTTAGCTGTTCGAATGCTGCGAGTTGTTCGTCGGCGAATCGGAATGGAATGTCCTTACGAAGCAAGTCAGAAAGTGGTTTGGCCTTCAACGCGAAGTCTGCAATGAATCGCCTAAAGTAGGATGTTAATCCGAGGAAACGCTGAAGACTCTTACGGTCATGTGGAAGCGAAAAGTTCTTGACTGCTTGCGTTTTGGCTTCAGATGGTCTTATAGTTCCTCCTTCGACAATATAACCCAAAAAGTCAACCTTTCCCTTGAGAAACTGACATTTGCTCCACTTAATTTTCAAATTAAACTCTGAAGCTCGGTTGAGGACACGCTCTAGCTTGTGGATTCCTTCGTTTACATCCTTAGAGGGAATAATGAGATCATCCATGTATGTTACGACTGTACCGTCTTGAACCATATCCAGTAGAATTGCATAAATGAATCTTGAAAATACAGCTGGTGAGTTAGATATTCCAAACGGGACATATAAGAACTCAAATTGCCCTGCATGTGTCACGAAAGATGTATACTTTCTCGAGTTTTGCTCAACTGGTACATGGAAAAATCCATTCGCTAAGTCAAGTGTTGTGAAAAGGCTGTTTCCTTGCAGTCTGTCAATGACATCATCTATAAGTGGCATCGGAAAATGATCCTTGGCAATCTTCGCGTTTAGCCGTCTATAGTCGCAACAAGGCCGCTTACTGCCATCTTTTTTCGGTACCAGGACAACAGGTGAGGCATACTCAGATGAACTTGGCTGGATAATCTTCTCTGATAGCCATTTCTCAACCTGGTTGTCTACGATCGACTTGTCTGCATGTGAAATGCGTCGAGGGCGTTCATAGATTGGATATTCGTCATTTAGCAAAATTTCCATTTGTATGGGACTGTCCTTTCTCTTCTCTGGCTTGTAGTTGTTTGTCAAATCTCTGACAGTTTTAGCAATTGATCTCTCCAGGTGAGCGACGTCGATCTCAGGCTCCTCACTTTCAGCAAACAGACACACCTGAGGGTATTCTTGAAATATATTTAGCTCTGGCTCAACTGATTTCTCTGTTGTAACGGACTCCTGGCTGTTATGGTTCTCTTTTGCTCGAAATTTTACGGACTTCTCTGAGAATATCAAGTCCACTTGCTTCAAAATGCTATTCCCGATGACTGCTGAATACTTAATATCATTTCTGCTAGCAACATGAATGTTTACGTCCAAACAAGCGTTGTCTACCGCCACTTGGGTTACAAAACTGCCTAGCGTATTTAACTCGCTGTTACAAATGCCGACCAGACTGTGCTTTTCATTAACGAGCTCGATATTTCCTAGCAACTCAACCACGTCATCACGGATAAGGCAGAGATCACAGCCTGTATCGATCAAAGCGGAAAATCGAACGCCATTACAGGAAATGTCCTTAAAAATGCATTTGCCACTGCTGCTAGCATGCTTCGTCATTGTGTTGGCGCTTTTCCCATCCTTCGTTTCAGCTACCCTAGAACCTGGACAATTCGATGCCTTGTGCCCCGGCTGTTCGCACCTGTAGCATTTAATGGGCTTGTTACACTCCTTTGCAAAATGTGAAGGATCTCCACACTTGAAACATTTTTTGAAATGCTGCTTGGTCACATCTGGCTTTTTGTCTTCGTTGGTATTATAAGATTTAGCCGTATTAAGCACTTGAGGGCGACTGCTACGAATTTTCTCATACACCTTTATTTTCTCCTTAAGTTCCTGCAGAGTCCTGGCCTGATACAAGTTGCTTTTGTTACCTCTCGAGTCGGGTATACCTTCGATGAAGTACTCTATAAGACTGGCATCATCCAAATTAACAGGCTTTCCTATTTCCATGAGCGAATACAGATACTCCTTGTAATCCTCATTTGGGCCTTTTCGTCGATTTTTCAGCATGCGGTTTACTTCAATTGCCGATACTTCAGATCCGAACTCAGCTTCTAGTGCTCGCTTTAGTGAAGACCACTTGGAAATGCCTGGCTGACTTCGAATGAATATTTTAGCTGCGCCTTTTAACAATTGCTTCGAATAAATAAACATTTGAAGATTATTCCATTGGACTGCTGCAGCATTATCTTCAAACTCCTGGATCCAGCAGTGTACAGACGGCTGGCTCGAACCATTGAACTGAGAAAGGGAGTCTTCTATATCGCGCAATGTAAATGAACTGCGACCTTCGCCTGGTGCAGATCTTGAGTCATGCATTGAAGTTGCATCCCCATAATCAGATTCCTCATCCTCAACTACCTCAGCTGACAAGTTGTAGTCTGTCTGCTTTCTACCGCTTGTAGCTAAATTAAGCAATGATAATTGCTCCTTCAACGCGTTCACGATTAACGCTAAAATTTCTTCCCTCTGCATTCTGTACTCGTTATTACTCTCTGCTTACAATGGTAACAATTTAACAAACTATAATGAATATTGGAACTTAATTTAGTGATTAGGTAATACAATGAATTTTTGTATAATATTATAGCTTTGAAAATACAAAATAAGTGATTCGGTTCGCTCACTCTCCGTTTCTGCAAAACAATGCACACCCTGTGCCGACGATGACGTTGGCGTTGACTCTCAGGCTATTTCACCAGAATTCGCTGTTTTTTCAGGCTTTTTCATCAGACTTGCGCTTTCCCAAAGCCAAGTTTTCGATGTCTCCTTCCTCCTTGCAGGACCTTTGCGCTGGATGCGCACCTTGCTACACCTCTCCGGTGTACACGATCTGCCAGTTAAAAGCTTTTCCTCCGCGTAAAACGCCTCTTCGTTGCTGATGCGCACACTCTGATTTTAACGAATCTTTGTGCCACGGTCGCTTCTCTGTTTTTTTCCCAAGTAAATCCCACTTCTGACACCAACTTTGTAGGATTGCCGGTGAACAGTTCAATTACCACACGAAAACAAGTTTAATGACTTTTATTCATACGGAAAAACAATAGGATTTTGGTGTTTTACATCTTCTTTAATTTAATTCAAAAAAGCGAGTACTTTTTACGATGATTCTTTTCGTGCAGTATCGATAGTAACATATTTGCAGAGTTGCAAGGGATATGTTTATGTTAATAGATTTGAATGTAATGTTAACGAAAATATACTAAAGTAAATGTCTAATGGCTAGGCAGAGCTATTATAGACTTGACCACTCCTTGTTTTCCTTTCTTTTCCCACATATATAAACGAGTATGTAATTCAAACTGAGAGAGCTCTAGTATAGGTTTTGCGGTTCAAATCTCTTGGGTTAGCTTTTATAATCAAGGTAAATCAATCGGTAGGGGTCATATCATCGCTTACTCATAAAAACTCGGCTAGGCCGTACTCACGAATCAGCTGCTTTCCTCCGTTGTCGACAGGCCTGAAGATGACGGTGTGCTGTTTTGGAATTTCCAGAAGTTAGGTAAATTAGATGATATGTACGACTATGATTGGGCGGCTTCATACAAGAGATTATGAACGTAGAGCTCGCCTGATCGTACTAATAATAGGGAATTTATACCTACAGTAATCTAGTCCTTGAAACGGAGTTCATCTGGCTGCTCGAAAGGTTATCCGCTGGGTCGCAACACACGAGGTGGCGCTCGAGGTAAGAAGCTAGAGGCGCTTCGGATCACGTGGCGCTCGAGGTTAGAAGCTAGAGGCGCTTCGGATCACGTGGCACGACCAATCTACGCCCAGCGAACTATGTCCAAGTGACCAGCGTGCAGCAGGCCGATGCGAACCGCGTGGGCAGACCAGCGGTCGGAAGCAAGAAAGTTTCAATCGGGATTACATTCTAGGGTTGTATGTTGTTGTTGTTCCGATAAGCTGGTTTATTTGGTTGGTTTTACGAGTATTATGTGAGTTTTAATAATCCTCCAACAGCAGAGTGTTGGTCGTGGGACGCGCAGCTGCTGGCGGATGCGAAAGCGTGGCGTCAACTTGACCGATGCTGGCAGCCTTCAGATATTTGCCGCAGGTGGCTCCTACGGCTTCGGCAGCAACTACTGTTGGGGTTTTCTGTTGTACAGCAGCAAATGCGGTTGGGTTTTCTGTTGTACAGCAGCAAAAGCCACAGGCGTGGACGCCGCGTGGGCTGCCTGTCGTTGGCTAGGCGATCTGCAGATGATTAGGTTAGGGACGATCGTATTCGGTAACTTTTAGGAATAAATACCTATTAATATCACCACACTAAACCGGGATTGGATGCAAACGACGAGGTCGACTTGCAGAAGATGGTCGCTATCCAGCGCGAGAGTTCTTTTCACTTATATCACCACTTTTTATAAGCAATTTAATTTTTACGTCTGGCTTCGCCGAATGGTTGTGAAAAGAGAACGCTGGAAGCACGGGAAGTTGGCTGCGATGGTTGGAAGTTTGACGTTCACATGGTTGCCGTATAGGCTGTTCGGGGCGAATACCAAATATGGGTCCTACCAACTTAGCTAACTTAGGGTTACCAGAGGGGTTGTATAGCGCTCGATAACGTCTTCTAAAAATCGCACCCTCACAAGTCCAACTTTAAAAACCGTTATCTTCCAAAAAAAATTGTTTGTTTTGTTTTGTGCCTGTTTTCGTAATAGTTGAACATTTCTAAAACTGCTGCTTAAAGCTCATCGACCTCAAAAATAGTTCAACTTTTGCTAAAAGTCCCGCTAGATTGGCAAAATCTTACACTGTGGGCCGCCGCCGAAGCAGAAATAGGCCGATTCAGGGCATTATACGAAGAATATGAAATGACCTTACTTCGAGAAAACGACGCTCAAATGAGCCTAAATCTATCGCTCCCACCAATCAAGATTCCTTAATTTGGTGGGGAATATCAGATACAGCCTGTAACGAACTGATTTTGTAGGTCTGCTCGCTACGAGATTCGTGCGGCTAGCTCAGAGAAGTTATGTGTTCGTCCCACCAAATTTATATAAACGTGACCGCCCAATAGATCAGTGAGAAAGCACAGAATTCACGGGTTCGAATTGGGTTTATTGCGGGTATGATTACAGCGGGCTTGGTGGCTCGGTTGGCCTTGGTGTCGCCACTCGTGGTCCTCGGTGCCTCCTAGTGATGCTTGTCTCTCCACGACGGTGCGTCGCCTCGGTGATCCCCTTCCTCGTTGACTCCGTGCTCCGGTCTTGTAGCTCCCTGTAGCTCCCCGTGGACGCTCGGCGATGTTCTGCTCCGATGCGTTGACTCGCCGACCAGACGTAGCGCCTCGGACTCGCAAGAAGATCAGCCGTGTGGGCTTAGGGAAGCGTCACCGTTCTCAGACTAGGGTCAACAGGAGCTGCGCTCTACAGGACAACGCCTATAGACACACAACCGCCTGTCCCTGGCTCTGTCCCGGATGGTCCCACTAGGCTCTTGCTTGGATCGCGCTGACAGTCTAGGTGGACACCTGGAGGCTGCCTAGTGCTTCACCTTGCTTTACGCCTGGTGTAAACGAACGTTCCACCCTGGCCTCACCCGCTAGCTCGTTCGTGACGTTTCCGAGCAGCTCGAACGTCTCGACGTAGCGATCTTGCTCCTTGTAGGCTCCCACCGCGCTGCTTCCGACGACTTGACTTGTGTTTTCACTTGTAGATTACTTGGCACTGATTGACTGACTTATTCACTTTGATATCTTGACTGATCTTGACGGACTGATTCCTTGTGATCGACTGATCCAGTTGCCAGCGCCCGGCGGCTTTATATAGGGCCTCCGGGAACCGTTATTTCCCTTTTGCGTGGTCCCTGTTTGACACACTTGTCCTTCACGCACGGCCTTAAATTGTTCTTCTGCATGCTGCTGCCGTCCCGCTGATTCTGTCGTTGCATGTGGCACGCCTGTGTGCCGCTCCGCTGCTGCGATGTGGCACTCATCCTCCTGATCCAAAGTTCACGGCAGAGTCCAAAGTCCGGTGCAGTTCCGTTATTTCCTTTTGCACCCACGGCACTTTGGCTCTGCCTGCGAAGTCTCCACTTTCTCACTCTCCGCCATGACTCTCCAAACTCTCTTTGTGAGAGTTCTCTCTCTTGACCTCGAAGTCTCCGAACTCTCACTCTACACTTCTCGGTCTCCAAACTCTCTTCTACACTTCTCGGTCTCCAAACTCTCTTCTACACTTCTCGGTCTCCAAACTCTCTTCGCCGCGCCGCTACTACGCTAATTTGCCGCGTAACTGCTAAGCGGACGGCCATCCGTTATTCTAGCTGCTGCTATTTGTGATGAGTTATTCAACTCCTCACCTTCCCCCCTTACTTCGGGAAATTTTTAAAGAAGACTTGTGTATCCTAGCTATTGAGTCCTTGCGCTGCTTCTGCCGCTTCCCTCGGCGCTCCCCCGCTGCTCCATCGTTGCTCCCTCGACGCTTCCTCGACGCTTTCAACTCAAAGAGTTTCTACGGCGCAAGTCGGCATCTCTGCAGCAATTTTGAAACTCCCGCGCCGATCCTCCATCTGGTGCCACTGGGCATCGATAACCATCGGCTATCGATATGCCAGCGGGCACGTAGTTTGAATTTCCCGCGACGATCTCTGATCTGGTTCCGCTCGGAACCGATATTCATAATCTATTGATATCATCCGCTATCGATATCGCAGGTGTAGCGTTTCCACCTGATCGCAGCGATATTCACCATGATATTTCCATTTAGCTTGTGCCCATCGATCGCACTATCGTCCAGTGCCAATCGACCGCCTTATCGAGGCGCCCCGTCCCTAGTACATGGTGAATTTGCACAATTTTCTGTAAGTGCCGATTTTACTGGATTTATTTTTGTGTTTTCTTTCCTTATTCATCCCTCTCTTTTCAGATGCTGCAACTATGCCCTTCTTTGCCCTTGGGTTTTTAGGTCAATGCCCCTAACAGGTTCGGCTGCGGCTGCACCGTAGGTTGTCGCGCTCTGTCAGAATAAGGGTTTGTTTACCCGTGGTGAGTTGCCAATTTAGCTGGACCGGCACTCACTTTTGTTTGCATTTCAGGGTTTTCCGGTGATTTGGTTGTGCTTGTTTTCTGTTCGGAGTGCTCAGCTGGCTACGATATACCCCCAAAGCTGTACCGTCTCCCCCCTTTCTTCGGGATAAGAAGAGTAGGTCTTCCGCGCATATTTTTTTTTTCCTTTGGTGTTGTCCCTCTGCCTGTACTGTGTGTCCTTGTGTATTCTGGTATCCTTGGCGTTGCCTCGGCGTATCCCTGGAGTTTCCTCGGCAATTCACTGGCGTTTCCTCGGCCGTTTCCAGGAGTTTCCTCGGCGGTTCCTTGGCGTGTCCTCTGCTGTTTCCTGGCGTTTCCTCGGATGGTCCATGGAGTTTCCTCGGCGGTTCCCTGGCGTGTCCTCGGCTGTTTCCTGGCGTTTTCTCGGATGGTCCATGGAGTTTCCTCGGCAGTTCCCTGGCTTGTCCTCGGCTGTTTCCTGGCGTTTCCTCGGATGGTCCATTGGGTCTTCAATGTTGTTGTTTCTCGGTTGCGTCTGCCTGATGCTGTTGATCGTTTGTGTCTTGTGTTTGTTGCTGTTTGAGCTCGCCTACATGTATGGTCCGTTCTTTCTTTGTGTTTACGTTCCGTATTTTGCAGATCACCGGTGAGACGAAGTCTACGACCTGGTAGGGCCCGTCGTACCTAGGTACCAATTTTGCGGCAAACCCTTCTGCAGCTTTTGACAGGTGGTGTTCTTTGGCCCAGGCTACGTCGCCCACCGCCGGCGTCCATTGCCTCCTCCTTAGGTTGTAATACCTAGCCTGGTCCTGGGAGGCCTTCTCCAGATTCCGCCTTACGATCTCAAAGATCTCCTTTAGTTTCTGGGCTTTTCATCCGGGGTTTCCGTGGCTCGTCCGGTGCCTAAGGTTTCTTTGTCGTATAGGGCGCTCGGTAGTCGTGGCTCCCTGCCTTGGGAAAGAAACGATGGGGTGTATCCAGTGGATTCCGATATGCTTGAGTTGACGGCCAGCATGATCTCAGGCCACTTTTCGTCCCACGTTCTCTGATCTCGTCCTGCGAACTGAGCAATCATTGTTTTGACCGTCCTATTTTTTGAAAATGCGACTCGCAAACTGCACTCCGTTGTCCGTTATGACCACCTTTGGGGCCCCATACCTTGCGATTATACGCTCCCTAAACGCTTTCTTAAGCGATTCGGCTGTCGCACTGCGTAGCGGCACTAGTTCCGTCCATTTAGAGAACCTGTCTATGAGCACTAGTAACATTGAATTGCCGTGCTTCGATCGTGGTAGGGGTCCAACGAAATCCGCGCATACTGTTGCCCATGGTTCTTCTGGCACTTGGGTTAGCATTTTGCTCGCCGCCTGCATTTGATTCGGCTTGAATCTCATGCAGGTTTCGCATTTCCTTACGTGGGCTCTGGCGTCTCTATGCATACCTGGCCAGTAGTATCGGGCTGCCAGTCGAGCTATTGTACTTCGGCTTCCTACGTGCCCAGCTGCTGGTGAGTCGTGGTTTTCTTTCAGCACCGTTTCCCGTAGAGCTCTTGGGACGCACATCTTCCATGTAACAACATCCTCACTGCCCGCTCTATGTGGTATGCTTCTGTACAGATTCTAGCCTTCCATAACGTAGTCCGGGATCGCCCAGACAATTGCCAAGCATTCCTATTCTGTCGTTGAGTAGTTCTTCTCAGCGCTGTAGAGCGTCCGGCTTGAATAGGATATGACCTTCTCCCCTCTTTCCGTGTCTTGGGTTAATATCGCTCCGATGCCGTAATCGCTGGCGTCCGTTTGCAGGGTGAACGTTTTGTTGAAATCCGGGCATGCTAATACCGGATCTGCAAGTCTAGCCTTAACTTCCTCGAACGCCATCTGGTGCTCTGTGTCCATTCCCATTTACTGCCTTTGCGTAATAAGTCATTCAATGGTTTGACTATTTTGGCAAAATCTGGCACAAATCGGCGGTACCACGACGCTACTCCCAGGTATTGCCTGGGCGATCGGCGATGGCCGCTACTTTCTCCGGATCTGTACCTATTCCTTCGCTAGTCACTCGGTGTCCTAGGTACAGCAGCTCTTTCTTGAAAAATTGGCACTTTACCGGGTTAATCCTGAGGTTTGCTTCCTTTAGGCGTCGGAACACTTCTTTTAGGTTTTCTGTGTGTTTCTCCAGCGTGCGTCCGATCACTATGATGTCATCTTGGTAGGGGAATGCATGCGGTGACATTTCGTGTCCGATTACTTGGTCCAGAACTCGTTGGAACGTTGCGGACGCCGAGTGTAGACCAAACGGCATTACCCTCCACTGGAATAGCCCTTTGCCTGGCACTGTGAAAGCCGTGTATTGCCTGCTGCTTTCTTCCTGTGGGATTTGCCAGTATCCATCCTTCAGGTCCAGGCTGCTTATGTACCGCGCCTTTTTAAGCTGATCTAGGATGTAGTTTATGCGGGGCATAGGGTAGGCGTCCTTTACAGACTTCGCGTTGATCTGCCTGAAGTCTACGCATAGTCTCCACTTGCCTGTCTTCTTTCTCACCATCACGATAGGGGAGCTGTATGGGCTCTTTGAATGCTCTATGAACCCCATTTGAAGGAGCTCGTCTACCTTCGCATTGATTTCCCCTTGAACTTTTGGATTCTTGGGGTAGTATTGCTGCTTGATAGGTTTGTCGTCCTTCATCGTGATCTGGTGCTCTGCCATGTTTGATGTTCCCGTCATGGTATTGAAGTCCGCTAGTTCTTTCTCCAGGAATTCCGTTGTGTCGTTGTCCTCAGTTGTCTCTTGCATGACTGCCACTGATAGCTTTTCCTCGAGCCACCCATTGTGTTGGGTTCTGGCTGGTATTTTTATTTCGTGTCCAGCACACCTTATCTCCGTTCCGACTTGCGTGACGAAATTCCATTCTAACACCAACGAATCCACTACCCCTGGTAGTATCAGCAGGCTCATGGTCAATCGCTTATTTCCGAATGCGATTTCTACCTCCAGCTGTGCATTGATTCCGCCGCATCTCCCGTCTGCCAACCTAACTTGCCGTCTTGTTCTTGTGATCTTTCCAAGGGCAGCCAGGCTGTCCGCCAGTTCCTCGCTTATGAAGCTCGCTGTTGCCCCGGTGTCGATTGTGGCTTTATACGTGCCTCCACCAATCGTTACCGCTGCGGACAACTGCTGCTCCTCCTCGATCAGACTGCCAGTTAGTTTGGAGAGGTAGCATTTTGCGATCCCCGCCCGCCTCTCTGCGGCTGAGATCGCTGACCATTTCCCGCTCCTTGGCAGCACTCGACGCTCCTGATACCCACTTTGCCGCACACCGAGCAGAACAACAAACGCTGGTTTCGGCAGCCGCGTTCCCAGTGTCCGTGGCCGCCGCACTTTCGGCAGGCCTCCTGGGGGTCTGTGATGTGGGTGCTCTCCCGTGGTCTCTGCGTTGTGATTTGTGGCCTCCACAAAGGGTTTGTTGCCTCTGTTGGTGTTGTATCGGCGCCCGCTGGCGTTCATACGGTGGGTTGGTTGCCTGCTGTTGGTGGGATTGTATCCATTGACTGTTCCCACGGGGTTCCTGGTCGCCAGTGTCCTCGCATCGTCTCCACATCGTTTGTGCCTGAGCTGCTGGTTTTTCCGTGGCGAATTTGTTTTCCTGGGCAAATGTCTCCCGTTCCTTCTCCAGTTCCTCAAACTCGTCGGCTAGGTCCATGTGTGTATCCAGGTCTGCCACTGTGTATGCTCTGAGGGCGATCTTTAGGTTCGGTGTGCAGTTCTGCCGGATGATGCTGAGGGCCTCTGTCGGCGAATAATTAAGTGGCCTCATCATTGCCTGTATGTCGATCATGTAGTCCTTAAACGTCTCCCCGTAGCCTTGCTTCCTCTGCTTGACTTTGTCCGAAAGTGTGGAGAAAAAGTCTCTCGACAGGAAGTATGTGTTAAAGCTCTGGATGAATTCCGCCCAGGTTTGCCACTGTTTGTTGTTGGAGATGAACCACTTCAATGCCCTCCCCTTCAGTAGTTCTGGCATGGCGCGGGGAATCATATCCAAATCCAGACCGTATGTATTTGCGGACCACTCCACTTGCTCCAGAAACTCGAACGGTTTCTCAATGCCGTCGAACTTAAACGACCATTCGCGGACTTGTTTCGCAACCTTTGCATAATCTGGCTGGCTGGGTGTCGGAGTCGGAGTCCGTACCGGTGCTGCTGTTTTCTGTACGCACTCTGTCTCTTTCTTTTCCGGGCTCGGCACTCTTTTCTGTGCCTCCTTTTGCATGTTGTCGATGCTCAGGCTTGCCAATAGGTCTTCCCCTTCGGCGGGAGTCAATGTAATGCTTGGGGCTGTTTTCTCGGAGTATGCTGCCTCTAGCTCGACCCAGATCCCGGCATGTTTCGGGTCGTTCTCCGTCTCAGAAAAGTATTCTGACAATGCCTTCCTTTTGTCGTCTGTTCTTCCTTCCGATGTTTAGCCTCTCTGCGACGTAGGCAAAATCCTCTGTCTTGAGGCGGTAAATCCATTTCTTCCCCATTCTGCTTTACGTTGCTTTCACTGCTGGGGCAATCACGTTTTGGGCGCCAGATGTAACGAACTGATTTTGTAGGTCTGCTCGCTACGAGATTCGTGCGGCTAGCTCAGAGAAGTTATGTGTTCGTCCCACCAAATTTATATAAACGTGACCGCCCAATAGATCAGTGAGAAAGTACAGAATTCACGGGTTCGAATTGGGTTTATTGCGGGTATGATTACAGCGGGCTTGGTGGCTCGGTTGGCCTTGGTGTCGCCACTCGTGGTCCTCGGTGCCTCCTAGTGATGCTCGTCTCTCCACGACGGTGCGTCGCCTCGGTGACCGCCTTCCTCGTTGACTCCGTGCTCCGGTCTTGTAGCTCCCTGTAGCTCCCCGTGGACGCTCGGCGATGTTCTGCTACGATGCGTTGACTCGTCGACCACACGTAGCGACTCGGACTCGCAAGGAGATCAGCCGTGTAGGCTTAGGGAAGCGTCACCGTTCTCAGACTAGGGTGAACAGGAGCTGCGCTCTACAGGACAACGCCTATAGACAGACACACAACCGCCTGTCCCTGGCTTTGTCCCGGATGGTCCCACTAGGCTTTTGCTCGGATCGCGCTAACAGTCTAGGTGGTCACCTGGAGGCTCCCTAGTGCTTCGCCTTGCTTTACGCCTGGTGTAAACGAACGTTCCATCCTGGCCTCACCCGCTAGCTCGTTCGTGACGTTTCCGTGCAGCTCGATGTCCCATGCTCTGCTCCGGGATGCGCTGGTTGTGAGGTTGAACGTAGCGTGGCTTTTGGTACTTGGGGTTACGGACACGCCGGTCACGGCTCGTAAAACCGTGGGTCTTTCTAGGCCAGCGCCTTGAACTGACAAACGGTCTGTTCTCTCTAGGACAGCGCCTTGAAATCACGACGGGCCTAGTCGCTCTAGGACAGCGCCTTGAAATGACCAACGGCCTGTTCTCTCTAGGACAGCGCCTTGAGATGACAAACGGTCTGTTCACTCTGAGGGACACGCCAGACGCAATGCGAGGCTTTAGTCGGACAGGAGTAGGAACAGTTTGCCTTGACTTAGCCGTATGATGCCCTCCGGACCTCAGCTACCTGTGTCTCAATTCGGAGATTCCTGATGATATAATCCCGAACGTCTCGACGTAGCGATCTTGCTCCTTGTAGGCTCCCACGGCGCTGCTTCCGACGACTTGACTTGTGTTTTCACTTGTAGATTACTTGGCACTGATTGACTGACTTATTCACCTTGCTATCTTGACTGATCTTGACGGACTGATTCCTTGTGATCGACTGATCCAGTTGCCAGCGCCCGGCGGCTTTATATAGGGCCTCCGGGAACCGTTATTTCCCTTTTGCGCTCTTCCCGCTGAATCTCTTCACTCCAGGTCCAAAGTCCGTGGTCCCTGTTTGACCCACTTGTCCTTCACGCACGGCCTTAAATTGTTCTTCTGCATGCTGCTGCCGTCCCGCTGATTCTGTTCTTGCATGTGGCACGTCTGTGTGCCGCTCCGCTGCTGCGATGTGGCACTCATCCTCCTGGTCCAAGGTTCACGGCAGAGTCCAAAGTCCGGTGCAGTTCCGTTATTTCCTTTTGCACCCACGGCACTTTGGCTCTGCCTGCGAAGTCTCCACTTTCTCACTCTCCGCCATGACTCTCCAAACTCTCTTTGTGAGAGTTCTTTCTCTTGACCTCGAAGTCTCCGAACTCTCACTCTACACTTCTCGGTCTCCAAACTCTCTTCTACACTTCTCGGTCTCCAAACTCTCTTCGCCGCGCCGCTACTACGCTAATTTGCCGCGTAACTGCTATGCTGCCGGCCATCCGTTATTCTAGCTGCTGCTATTTGTGATGAGTTATTCAACTCCTCACAAGCCTTCTCACAAGCTGGATATGAGGACACCTGGAAAAGACTAAAACTGAGGTACCAAAACGGCATAATATTAGTGTTTGCTGCAATAGGAAAAATAATCGATCACATGCCCATCAACGGGACTGCACAACAGCTTCGAGCACTACACGATACAGTGCAGAAGACTTTAAGCACACTCAAAAATCTCGATATCAGCACTAAATCATGGGATCCAATCCTTAGTTTTCTTAACAGAAAAAAACTAGACCATGAGAGCCTAGCCGCACTGGAAAATTCAGCCGATGCACCAACTGAAATTCCAGTCTTAATGAGTGTACTGACGTTTATTGAGCGCCGCGCTTGCCTGTTTGAGACGATAAACGCACAACCTACAACAACACTCCGCAATCCATCAGTCAACAACGAAGAGAGCTGCAAGATTTGTCACCTAGGACCACATTACATAAGGGCTTGTATCCGTTTTCAAGAAATGGATCCTAAAACGCGGCGCCAAGTTATTATTCAAGTAGGAGGATGCACAAATTGCTTGTCTACAGCTCATAAGGTCGAAGTCTGTAAATCATCATTCAACTGTCGAGTCTGCCAGCAACGGCATCATACAATGCTACATAAGGTGACCGACATCACGCCTTAATTGAGGGTACCCCTCAATGGGGGGGGGGGAGATTGTTTGGTCTCAATGTTGCTCAACAAGACCAACTACCAACAAATCAAGCAGTACTACAACTACAGTTTGGTAACAGTACCAGGCGTCCAGTTGCACCCACGGCAGATAATAAGTGCTGATCAGCATATTCTACATAGTCAATGTCAACGGTTGACTCGATGTCTCACTGACCCGCCAAGCGGTCAGCACATTCTGCAGTGTCAGCCGATCCAACTACGCTAACAGCTCCCATAGTCAAAACATACTGACCTACTCCAGAATACAACCCATTCCACTATTCTTTACACTTAACTTCCTCAACTCCAAGTAGTATATAACCGTGTACCAAGCTCACAATAAATCAGTTATCAACACATCTTATAACTCCGCGGTCTTCCTTTCTGACCTCCGGGAAGAGGCCTTGTATACAAACTTATACAATAAAAACACCTCTTAACGAGGTAAAAAACTAGTGACGATCGCACCTTCAACATACAAAAGTTCTGATATCAACATTTGTGACGAAAAATTATTACACTCGGCATTAAATAGACTTTCTAATATTTTCTCATTCGGCCGGCCCTAGCAAACTATTCCAGCCTTTTTCCCTTCACAGGCATTTTCTATTGCAGCGTGCCGAATAAAAAAATATTAGAAAGTCTATTTAATGACGAGTGTAATAATTTTTCGTCACAAATGTTGATATCAGAACTTTTGTATGTTGAAGGTGCGAGCGTCACTAGTTTTTTACCTCGTTAAGAGGTCTTTTTATTTGATATCAGAAGTTTTTGTTTGTTTACATTTGCTCTCATAGGAGCTAATATATACATTTAAATTTAAATTGGTCAATCATAATTTGTAAGCCATTGTATTTAAACAAATTAAGTTAAAAAGTATTTCAAAATACCTTTTAAACGAGGTATGGCACATGTCTGTACCTTTAGTAGTGTAGAACTTACAAACTAACGAAATTTAGCCATTTTTAGCTTTTTTCCCGCTAAAGTAGCGGCTTTTTCCAAAAGTCGTAGAACAAAAGATTCCTATATGGAACTCTTAAGTGCAAATTTACTGATTCCATGACCCTAAAATACAGTTCGGATACCCTCACACAAAATTCAATACTCAGGAAGCTTTAGTTGTTCGAGCTGGCAAAAGTGGCTATTTTCGTATAAAAATTACTTTTAAACGTGACTTTTTACAGTAATGTGTTATATACCAAAATTTAAGGAATCTCAAGGGTTATACAGTTTAAAGTTTTCAAGAAAATCGTTAGAGCCGTTTTTCAGAAAAATAAAAAAAAGCTAAAAAAAAAGTTTTAAAAAATTGTCTTTTGTTTATATCTTTTTAATTATTACATTTACACAAATTGCATATAGAAGGCGTTTATAACATTTAAAAATACCTTTCAAACAAGATGCAGCACAAGTCTGTAGCTTTAGTAGTATAGAAGTTACGGTTTTCCGAATTTTAGCTATTTATAGCTGTTTTCCCGCCAAACTAGCGAGTTTTTCCAAAAGTGGTAGAACAAAAGTTTTTTATATCGATGGGATGAACGTCATATTAAATTTTCAAAACTTAAGAAACATGTTTTGGACAAACTGACAAACTGACAAACTTTTGAATAACTTTTGAACGGAGCGTCGGATTTTGACAAATGACCCCTCATTCGACGGGTATTTTCAAAAGGAATACAACTTGTGACGACCCGACGTCACAAATAATAAAAAAAGAACATTCCAAAAACACATCTATCTTTTTTATTCTCACTACGCCGCACCACATTCAAAATACGCGCCAAAAAGCGCACACGTTCAAACCGCGCGCCCAAACAGATACGTTGGTCACACTAACATATCGATAAACAACTACCAGGTCTGGCCACACTAACCCTTACGATACTTCGATAACCTAGTACCATCGCTATATTGAGGAACCGATAACGAGTTATCGATAGCGGTATTCTCAACATCGACCGCTCTGGGCACACTCAACGGGGCCTATATAAGCAGAGGCAAGACCCCAGATGAGTCACTTGCGTTCCGACGATCTTCGAGGAAACATCAGCAACAAGGAGAAATATCCGGGTAAGTGTTCTGGTAGATAGTCTTGGTATTGGTGGAGGATCCGTAAGAGTGCGGTTTTAAATCGGCTCTACGACCTGGTGAGGATCACTGGCGTCCCGGTGTGGTTTCCCTGAAATCAGCCCAGACCCAGTCGTGATCACTGAGGCGGCCCGGTTTACGTAATACAGGCCCACCTCAGTGAGTTCCCCCAGACGTCACGTTTCCGGCTTCCGACCCAGAAACGAAACGGATGTAGAAACGGCAGGTCGAAAGAAAACTAACGATGCCCGGCAGCCGAAACTAACGATGCCCTACATTCCCGAATCCCACTAGAAATCCAAGTAGATCGTTCCCAACGACCCAGAACACTACAAACCCGACGTACACGACGTACACGACATACGCACGACGAAGCAGTTCTCACTCGGCCGCCCGCAGCGCCAACGCGATAACCCGGCCACCCGCAGCGCCAACACGGTCACTCGGCCGCCCGCAGCGCCAACGCGACAACCCGACCATCCGCCGCGTCAACGCGACCACTCGGCCCATCTACGACGTCAACACGATCACTCGGCCCACCCCGCAGCGCCGACTCGATCTCACACGCTTCTATAGCGTCACGGACACACCGCGAAGCAGTCCCTCTCACACGCTTCTATAGCGTCACGGACACACCGCGAAGCAGTCCCTCTCACACGCTTCTATAGCGTCACGGACACACCGCGAAGCAGTTCGTCTCACACGCTTCTATAGCGTCACGGACACACCGCGAAGCAGTTCATCTCACACGCTTCTATAGCGTCACGGACACACCGCGAAGCAGTTCATCACACTCGCTTCCGGAGCAACAGATCTACGACGGCAAGCAGATCTCCACACACGCTCCCGGATCTACGACGGCAACCAGATCTCCACACACGCTCCCAGATCTACGACAGCAAGCAGTTCATCACACTCGCTTCCGGAGCAACGGATCTACGACGGCAAGCAGATCTCCACACACGCTCCCAGATCTACGACAGCAAGCAGTTCATCACACTCGTTTCCGGAACATCGGACCCACGACGGCAAGCAGTTCCTCACACACGCTCCTGTAGCATCACATCCCGACCGCAAGTAGTTCACCACTCGGCCCTTCCGGAGCGCTGAACCAACGAAGCAAGCAGTCTCAACTCACGTATACGTCATCACCCGACAAAACACTACTTTTGTACAATTACTACGAAATACACGCCTACTTTATAGTTCTATCCCTCTGTGTCATTCTTGGGGCAAGGGAGGTAAACCGATCTATAGAGGAAATAGAAATATCTGTCTCGAACCCTGACCACGGCGAGCTATACCGCCTCCCAAAACAGGGTCGTTACAGTGGCGCCCGAACAGATTGAAGACAAATAGACAGAAACCTCAAACACCACAAAGATCGTTTACCCTCTTCCTCAACAAATCACAGATAAAATGGCAGACAAGCTAACTAGAAGCTGGATCTCCAATTGTAATAAAACACAACTGGAAACCTATCTGATGGAATTTGACATCGAGCCAGAAACACTGTGCGAAGACATGCGAAAACAAATGTCGGAGTTCATAAAGAACGGTGACCACAGCGAAAAAACCATCATACGCCTCCTAGAACTGGCACAAAAACACGCAAGGACCCCATCACCAGCACCCGACGGATCAGGGAATCAACCGAAAGGGGCTAAGGGGACATCCAACACGGAGCAACACATCAGCGAGAAAACCCCAAACTTGCTACAAATACCAGACACACAAGCGACAAGCAGCGGAAAGTCGATACCCGAACCCAGGAAGACTGACAAAGTGGCCACAATGGGAGTAATACGTAGCTGGGGAGAATTTTATGATGGCACGGGCGACCCGACAGAATTCATCTGTAGAACGGAAGAGCTGGCAAGGGCCTATGGGATAGAGCTCGACCAAGCAGCAGGAGCTATGGTGATTTTGCTCAGAGACTGTGCCTTGGACTGGTGGCATACCCACCCAATTCCAATGCCATCATGGAAAAGCTTCAAGACAGAATTCCTGGGATACTACAGACCGGCGGACTCCGAAGAGAAAGCGATGGAAAACATAACACGCAGGCACCAGGGTTCAAACGAGCCAGCAAAGGACTACGCACGGGAACTTCGTAAAATCATGAGATTTACCACGCTCACGGAGGAAAAGAAACTAGAGTGGGTCTACCGAAACAGTCGAGTGGAGTTCAAAAAGTATGCTAAACGAGGGGAATGCCGAACCCTAGCGGAATACTTACAGTTGGCAGAGGAATTCGAGGCCCTCCAACCACAGGAACGCGCACCACAACACACGCCGGAAAGCCACTGGACACAACGGCAGCAACCGGGAAATTCCGGGAGACAAACGAGAAACCAATGGAGACCCCAGGAACCCCCACAAGCACTGAGCAGAGGAATAACTCGATCATTCAATATGAATAATAGATGTTCAAGGTGCAAAGAAGAGGGACACAGAGGACAGCAGTGCAACAATACGCCAAGAATATTCTGCTGGATATGCGGACAGGATGGAATACGAACGATCCATTGCTGTCGCCGGAACGAAACGTCGGGAAACGCCAGAGGCCCATGGGATCAGAGCGGGCACCCAGGGCAAACACCACACCCGCAACAGCAATAAACTTCAACGGCCGACGATTACTGGCTCAAGTGAATATAGGCAACACAAGAGTTCGCGGGGCCATAGACACAGGAGCCACAAGAAGTTTCATCGCCAGGAAACTAGCCAGCAGAATAGCCAGACATGGGACGGAAAAACAAGTAACCGAAGCCATTAGACTAGCAGACGGAACAAACAGAACGGTCACAGAAGCACTAGAAGTTCCAATACAACTCGGAAACAAAACAAGCACAACAACGCTGCTAATCCTCGAAGAGGTAATCGGCGACCTTCTGCTGGGGATAGATTTCTTGGAACAATGCGACGCGACACTACAATGCGGAGGACTCACAGCGGAAATGAACAGGAACAAAAGAAATAAAAGCAGAACGAGGAAAAAGAAGAGTCACGGCATCGGATCACTAGCGACAGGCGATCTAACGGAAGCAGAGGTACAAGAAACCCTTAAAAAAGAGTTGGAAATGATGAGTCAAGTCAAGGGAGTCAGCCATATTGCCACGCATAGGATCTTCGTGAAGCACGATCGCCCAATCAAACAAAGGTACTATCCTCGAAACCCAGCCATGCAAGAAATAATAAACAAACAAGTGGACGAGCTTCTGGCTCAGGATCTCATCGAACCCTCGCATTCCGCTTACAGCTCACCAGTAGTACTAGTAGAGAAGAAAAACAAAGAATGGAGACTTTGCATAGACTACAGGTAGCTGAACGAGCACTCAGAACGTGACGCATACCCAGTACCCCGTATGGACCACATACTCAACCAACTACGAGAGGCCAAATATATAAGTACACTAGACTTAAAAAGTGGCTACTGGCAAATACCGATGGATAAAGGAAGCAAACAGTTCACCGCGTTCACCGTACCTGGGCGCGGGCTGTATCAGTGGAAGGTAATGCCCTTCGGACTACACACAGCACCAGCCACGTTTCAAAGAGCTCTGGACTCAGTCATAGGACCAGAGATGGAACCCTTTGCATTCGCATACCTGGACGATATAGTGGTCATCGGGCGTACCAAAAGGGAACACATGGGAAAACTACAGGAAGTAATGAGCCGACTACGCAAAGCAAATTTGAAGATAAACGCAGAGAAATGTCACTTCTTCAAGGAAGAGCTGAAGTACCTA
This sequence comes from Drosophila takahashii, assembly GCF_030179915.1. Classification (NCBI taxonomy): domain Eukaryota; kingdom Metazoa; phylum Arthropoda; class Insecta; order Diptera; family Drosophilidae; genus Drosophila; species Drosophila takahashii. The sequence goes on along the minus strand of NC_091679.1, from coordinate 4,635,973 downwards.
GGCCATGTGGTTAGCGCAAGGGGGATACACACGGACCCGGGAAAAATAGCCGCGATCCTAGACATGCCAAGCCCACAGACAACGAAGCAAGTACACAGCTTTCTGGGAGTAGCTTCATGGTACAGAAGATTCGTCCCAAACTTCACGGAACTGGCACAACCACTATATAACTTAGTGAAAAAAGACACGAAGTTCAAATGGAGCGAGGAGGCAGAACAGGCAACGCAACACCTAAAAAAGGCACTAACGGAAGCACCAGTTCTGGCCTGCCCAGATTTTGGGAAAACTTTTCTACTCCAGACAGACGCCAGCAACTGCGGACTAGGAGCGGTCCTTACTCAAGAAGACGAAGACGGCGAGCACGTGATATCGTACGCCAGTCGGAAACTCACAAAGACGGAACAGAACTACTCAGCAACCGAAAAGGAATGCCTGGCAATCCACTGGGGCATCCAGAAGATGAGGATGTACTTGGAAGGTTACCACTTCATAGTCATCACGGACCATCAGGCGCTAAAGTGGCTTAACTCGATAGAGAGCCCATCAGGACGGATCGCCAGATGGGCGTTGGCAATGCAGCCATACTCGTTCGAGATTCGCTATCGCAGAGGAAAGCTCAATGTCGTGGCGGACGCATTGTCCAGAATGCCAGAAGAAGAAGCCCACGGAGCCGAAATCGAAGAAGACGTCTGGATTAAACGGAAAGTTATAGACTTAGAAAAAAACCCCGAATCATGGCCAGATTACGCGATAATTAACGGAAGGCTATATAGGCATATACCGTCATGGGCTGCAGACGAGGACACACAGCCATGGAAACTATGCGTGGCTAAAAAACAACGAGAGCGAGTACTTCGAGAAAACCATAGCGAAGCAACAGCAGGCCACCTAGGGGTGAGAAAAACAAAACACCGGATAATGGCACAATACTACTGGCAAGGAATGCACAGAGATATACAGCAGCATGTGAGAAGCTGCGAAACGTGCCAACGCTACAAAACATCTCAGCAACAAGCAGCAGGGAAAATGTTGTCAGAAATAGCAAAAGTACCCTGGGAAACCCTATGCATAGATTTCGTGGGCCCACTACCGAGATCCAGCCACGGTAACAACATGTTGCTAGTGATGTTCGACAAGTTCACAAAATGGGTAGAAATTGCAGCCGTCCGGAAAGCAACGACAGATATCGTACTAAAGGTACTAAGGGAACAGGTCATATCCAGGTTCGGAACACCAAAAAAAATAATCTCGGACAATGGGGTGCAATTCACTAGCAACAAGTTCAAGGCACAGCTACAGAAATGGGGAATTGCTCACCAGCTGACAGCCCCATACACCCCTCAAGAAAACCCGGCAGAAAGGGCAAACCGGACGATTAAAACAATGATCGCACAATTCTCGGGAACAGAGCACACAAGATGGGACGACTGGCTACCTGAAATATCGTTGGCAATCAACAGTAGCAGATCAGAGTCAACTGAATATAGCCCAGCATATCTGCTCTACGGACGGGAAATTAGATTACCAGGAAGCCTGTTTGCCGAAAACACACAAGGATCGGGAATTGTGGAGGAGACAATACATGCACGATGGGAGCGTATCATGGAAACGAGGAAACTTGCACACCTAAACATGGGAAAAGCGGCACAGGATCAAGCTAGATCATACAACCTCCGGAAAAGGGACTGGAGACCCAAAATAGGAGACTTAGTATGGGAAAGACAGCACCCATTGTCAAAAGCAGCAACTGGATTCGCGGCAAAGTTAGCTCCGAAATACGAAGGCCCATTCAAAGTTACAGGTTTCATATCCGCGGTTATTGCAACAATAAAACACACGGTGACCGGAAAGACGCACAGAACCTACGTAAACGAACTGAAACCCCATGTAGAAACCCTCAACTAACAAGCACGCACAACTCCACAAAACCAACTAAGAAAAAAACCATTCGTCGTGTTTCAGAATGAACAAAAAATTTCAAAACTCGCTGGAAAAATACAGGGAGAACCTGCAAAGGATCAACCAGCAGCGGCGACGAGTAGTTATACTCGGAGCCGTGGACGTGGCAGGTCCAGCTGGTTGCCGGAAGCCAACCAGGGCTGCCCCGATGGGCAGACAAGCCCCACATCGGAACCCACACGGAACAACACCCACGGCAACGACACGGAACACGCTGGCAACCCCCACGACCACGAATACAACCACGGCAACGACACGGAACACGCTGGCGACCCCTACAACCACGAATAAGACCATTACATCAACACGGCAAACATTGGCAACATCAACGACAAAGGAAACGACACGGCAAGCAACGGACAACGAAGAACGACCCCCCATGCCCAGGACAACGACCGGCACAAAAAGGCACCAACTGGCAGATCATCAGCGTCCGCAAACAAAATGGGTAACCCCGCGGCGGCTCTCGGCTCTAGACTTTCCCGGAGTGAAGCCGATCAACTTATCGGAGGAAAGCGAGGAGGAATGGGAGCCAAAACCACGGGGCCGCGAGGAGCACCTGAAACGCGTGGAGGAAGCGGTCGTGCGTCTGAAGGCAACCTGGCGGAGCGGAAACCGCAAGACAACACTGGTGGTCTCGGACAACCACACAACCCGCATCCGCATCGGCAGAGACGGACACGTACACACCAACACCAACGAGACGCCAGTGTCTTAAGCGGGGGGGGGGGTTTGACGCCCCGACGTCCCAAATAATAAAAAAAGAACATTCCAAAAACACATCTATCTTTTTTATTCTCACTACGCCGCACCACATTCAAAATACGCGCCAAAAAGCGCACACGTTCAAACCGCGCGCCCAAACAGATACGTTGGTCACACTAACATATCGATAAACAACTACCAGGTCTGGCCACACTAACCCTTACGATACTTCGATAACCTAGTACCATCGCTATATTGAGGAACCGATAACGAGTTATCGATAGCGGTATTCTCAACATCGACCGCTCTGGGCACACTCAACGGGGCCTATATAAGCAGAGGCAAGACCCCAGATGAGTCACTTGCGTTCCGACGATCTTCGAGGAAACATCAGCAACAAGGAGAAATATCCGGGTAAGTGTTCTGGTAGATAGTCTTGGTATTGGTGGAGGATCCGTAAGAGTGCGGTTTTAAATCGGCTCTACGACCTGGTGAGGATCACTGGCGTCCCGGTGTGGTTTCCCTGAAATCAGCCCAGACCCAGTCGTGATCACTGAGGCGGCCCGGTTTACGTAATACAGGCCCACCTCAGTGAGTTCCCCCAGACGTCACGTTTCCGGCTTCCGACCCAGAAACGAAACGGATGTAGAAACGGCAGGTCGAAAGAAAACTAACGATGCCCGGCAGCCGAAACTAACGATGCCCTACATTCCCGAATCCCACTAGAAATCCAAGTAGATCGTTCCCAACGACCCAGAACACTACAAACCCGACGTACACGACGTACACGACATACGCACGACGAAGCAGTTCTCACTCGGCCGCCCGCAGCGCCAACGCGATAACCCGGCCACCCGCAGCGCCAACACGGTCACTCGGCCGCCCGCAGCGCCAACGCGACAACCCGACCATCCGCCGCGTCAACGCGACCACTCGGCCCATCTACGACGTCAACACGATCACTCGGCCCACCCCGCAGCGCCGACTCGATCTCACACGCTTCTATAGCGTCACGGACACACCGCGAAGCAGTCCCTCTCACACGCTTCTATAGCGTCACGGACACACCGCGAAGCAGTCCCTCTCACACGCTTCTATAGCGTCACGGACACACCGCGAAGCAGTTCGTCTCACACGCTTCTATAGCGTCACGGACACACCGCGAAGCAGTTCATCTCACACGCTTCTATAGCGTCACGGACACACCGCGAAGCAGTTCATCACACTCGCTTCCGGAGCAACGGATCTACGACGGCAAGCAGATCTCCACACACGCTCCCGGATCTACGACGGCAACCAGATCTCCACACACGCTCCCAGATCTACGACAGCAAGCAGTTCATCACACTCGCTTCCGGAGCAACGGATCTACGACGGCAAGCAGATCTCCACACACGCTCCCAGATCTACGACAGCAAGCAGTTCATCACACTCGTTTCCGGAACATCGGACCCACGACGGCAAGCAGTTCCTCACACACGCTCCTGTAGCATCACATCCCGACCGCAAGTAGTTCACCACTCGGCCCTTCCGGAGCGCTGAACCAACGAAGCAAGCAGTCTCAACTCACGTATACGTCATCACCCGACAAAACACTACTTTTGTACAATTACTACGAAATACACGCCTACTTTATAGTTCTATCCCTCTGTGTCATTCTTGGGGAAAGGGAGGTAAACCGATCTATAGAGGAAATAGAAATATCTGTCTCGAACCCTGACCACGGCGAGCTATACCGCCTCCCAAAACAGGGTCGTTACAAACTAAAACATTGCGAGGGAGCATTTATCCCTACCGGCCCCAACAGCTCCAAATTTCGAAATTTTCATTTTTTCACTTTCACCGCTCTCTCTCCCAAGCCAATTGATTTTCTTAAAGTCTTGGTATGCAATCCTTTAAGTGATTGCAATACCTTTCGATTGGTGTATTACTCATTACGATCGGACTATCACAGCAGATTTTCAATTTTGCGGCTATATAATAGTAGTCGCCTTCGCACACTCTCCTGGTGCGCTTCGTCACTACATGGACTGCCGTCCATAGTGATCAATATTTGTCTTGATTAAAAAACGGTCAGTAGCAAATTCCACCCAGAACGGATTGACTTAAAAATCTAGAAAAATCACGTTAATTACTAAAATAATTAGGAGCCGCGTAAGGGGTACTTTTTAGAACAAAAAAAGACCCCAAAGTGCCCCAAAATTCGATTTATTTTTTTTTTGTAATTCTTTCTTTTGCCATTTCTCTGTTATAAATGTTGTTAAAATGGTTTAAAAATGTGATGTTCATAATCTTATGGCATACCCGCAAATAACTGCATTTAAATTTCTTGGAGATTCAGCATCCTTAACCAAGTCCCCAATATTTTCAAATTTGGCTAATCTAGCCATGTCTGTCTGTCTGTCTGTCTGTCTGTCTGTCTGTCTGTCTGTCTGTCTGTCTGTCTGTCTGTCTGTCTGTCTGTCTGTCTGTCTGTCTGTCTGTCTGTCTGTCTGTCTGTCTGTCTGTCTGTCTGTCTGTCTGTCTGTCTGTCTGTCTGTCTGTCTGTCTGTCTGTCTGTCTGTCTGTCTGTCTGTCTGTCTGTCTGTCTGTCTGTCTGTCTGTCTGTCTGTCTGTCTGTCTGTCTGTCTGTCTGTCTGTCTGTCTGTCTGTCTGTCTGTCTGTCTGTCTGTCTGTCTGTCTGTCTGTCTGTCTGTCTGTCTGTCTGTCTGTCTGTCTGTCTGTCTGTCTGTCTGTCTGTCTGTCTGTCTGTCTGTCTGTCTGTCTGTCTGTCTGTCTGTCTGTCTGTCTGTCTGTCTGTCTGTCTGTCTGTCTGTCTGTCTGTCTGTCTGTCTGTCTGTCTGTCTGTCTGTCTGTCTGTCTGTCTGTCTGTCTGTCTGTCTGTCTGTCTGTCTGTCTGTCTGTCTGTCTGTCTGTCTGTCTGTCTGTCTGTCTGTCTGTCTGTCTGTCTGTCTGTCTGTCTGTCTGTCTGTCTGTCTGTCTGTCTGTCTGTCTGTCTGTCTGTCTGTCTGTCTGTCTGTCTGTCTGTCTGTCTGTCTGTCTGTCTGTCTGTCTGTCTGTCTGTCTGTCTGTCTGTCTGTCTGTCTGTCTGTCTGTCTGTCTGTCTGTCTGTCTGTCTGTCTGTCTGTCTGTCTGTCTGTCTGTCTGTCTGTCTGTCTGTCTGTCTGTCTGTCTGTCTGTCTGTCTGTCTGTCTGTCTGTCTGTCTGTCTGTCTGTCTGTCTGTCTGTCTGTCTGTCTGTCTGTCTGTCTGTCTGTCTGTCTGTCTGTCTGTCTGTCTGTCTGTCTGTCTGTCTGTCTGTCTGTCTGTCTGTCTGTCTGTCTGTCTGTCTGTCTGTCTGTCTGTCTGTCTGTCTGTCTGTCTGTCTGTCTGTCTGTCTGTCTGTCTGTCTGTCTGTCTGTCTGTCTGTCTGTCTGTCTGTCTGTCTGTCTGTCTGTCTGTCTGTCTGTCTGTCTGTCTGTCTGTCTGTCTGTCTGTCTGTCTGTCTGTCTGTCTGTCTGTCTGTCTGTCTGTCTGTCTGTCTGTCTGTCTGTCTGTCTGTCTGTCTGTCTGTCTGTCTGTCTGTCTGTCTGTCTGTCTGTCTGTCTGTCTGTCTGTCTGTCTGTCCGTATGAACGCTGAGATCTCGGAAACTATAAAAGGTAGAAGATTGGCATTTTGCATGCAGTTCCTAGGAGCTCCTACGCAGCGCAAGTTTGTTTCAAAAAGGTGCCACGCCCCCTCTAAGGCCCACAAGCCCCCTCTAACTTAATTCATCCCTTTCAGCTAGCCTTATGTGACGTCACGCGTCCCCATATGTTTTTATGTATGTTCTGCTGGCGCATGTATGTATGTACATATGTATGTCCTGCTGTCGCAATTTAAGTGTGACCGCGCAAGGGGAAAATAAAAATACCACAGCCAAAAAAATCGATTATTTCGCAAATCTTAAGTAAACGTTAAATTTTAGACCTTACAGAAATCCCATTAAGCTGAATTTTACAGTCGAAATTTTCCTTAAAATTGCTTTTGTTTTTTAAAATGCAAAAGCCCGATAAGCAAACTATTTATTAGTTTTCAAATGTTGAGTTATCGACAAACTTTAAATTTGTATAAAACAAAAACAAACAATGATTTGCTCTGCTATGTACACACACACGCACAAAATAAATATATCCAAAAATGCGTATTTTACACACACAGCCATTAGATACATATGTATATGCGTGTGTACGTTTGTGTGTGTGCATTGCAGCTGACTAAGGAATTGAGATACGCTAAAATTCAAGATAACACTGATATCCTTTTGCTAAAAGAATATTTCATTTACATTTCCACAACATACTTACATAAGACATTTTGTAACCGATTTTTGTAAACTAAAATTCAAATCGCATTGATAATATTAAAAGAACATTAAATATTCAAACCAATTGATTCTCTTGCTCTTTATTACACGTGCTCATATTGTTTAAACAAATTCAAATGTTTAAACAATTTAATTAACGGGTTCCCCGTGAAAAATTAATGTGAAAACAAAAATACTGAAACAAAATATCAATGATAAAATGCAGTAATTTGGAATTGCCTTTCTTGATGGCTTTTCCTAAATTAGTCAAATACATAAAGCAAAACGTTGCTCCGCATATTTGTTTCCCTTATAATAGTTATCTACTGTGGATACCTTCCAAAAACCCCCCGATAGCAAATTCGCCAAGAGTATTTGGTTTGTAATAGTTTAACTGCCTCGCTGTTTCCTCTCTCTCTGGTCTCGAACCTCTCGAGCGACCTGGCATCGCCTAGTACAAACGGATAGCGTCGGCCAGAGAGATACAATTTGTCACCCGCCCCTGTAGTTGTGGTATCCATACAGACTCGAACCTCTCGAGCGACCTGGCATAGCCTAATACAAACGGATAGCGTCGGCTGTATGGATCAGTACGCCCCCTCCCCCCTGGTCATGAGAACGCTGATCAGCCACGTAATCGCAACATCCTGACACCGCCAGTTGTTACGCCGCAGCCTTTGCAGCAACTCAGCTTGATCTGGACTCGAACCTCTCGAAAGACCTGGCATAGCCTAGTCAAGCGGATAGCGTCGGCCAAAGGAAGCCCTTGAATTTAAATCCCTACAAAAAAAAATAAAAAGTCGGTCTTGCACGTAGTGTTATAATAATATTATAAAAAGGAACACTCATATTTCTCTCCGAAAGTCTTAGTAAATTTTGCCATGTTCAAACAAAGGATATCTATGATTTTAAAATGGAACCAAAGTATAAAGTCATACCTCAATTCTGAGACAAAATTCCGATTGAGAGGCCTTCTCAATTCTGACTGTCGCAGAAGTGGCGGACTTTAAATTCTATATATTTTGCAATCTACCATAAAACAAAACAACAACAACAAAAATGAAGCTAGCACTGATTTAAATTACTTATCTCCCTTGCGTTAACAATAGCGAAATTAAATTTTGGTATTTAGAGATGTGGGTTATACCGAAGGTAGAAGGTACACCAACTCAGACACCATAAGTATCTAAATGGTGGATCCTACAAAAATTCCTTAAAGAATATACAAAAGTCCTTCGTTGGGCGCCAATTCTGTTACGTCGGCATATTAGTGCCCCAGTCCTGAGAAGGACTTGGGCCGAGGAAGTTGCGACCTGAGCAGGCACGCTGGCTGCCGGCTAAGCTCGCCGTATTTGGGGTGGGTTCTTTGGAAGCCACTTCCTCTCCAACATAATGAGAATAAATTTATCGTGCCTGAAAAAATGGATAGAATTCGTAAGGTCCGTTGGTCATCTGTCTGCACTGCCCCACAAGCTCAGCTGTAGCTTGATCGTAACACGATCGGGCTGTGTTTCGGCCACATTCCCTCCCCTTCACACTTCGTGTGCCAAATGGATCGTCGCGGGCCGCGCAATACGATCCCCTAATGTCGCGGTCGTCAGTCAAAAGTTGTGTCACTGTTCTTGACCCCTTCTTCCATGTTTACCAGCTCCCCCCCTTTTAATCGGTTTCTACCAACACATTATGAGATTCAATTCACATTATAAATTTATTGTAAAAAGGTTTTGTGTATGTGTGCATGATGATTGACAAAAATATATATAATAGGTGTAAGTGTGTTGATGATTAAAAAAAAAACATAAAAGAGGGTAAATTAAATATAAAAATGTTTATGAAGACTAATACTAAAAGTGTCAATATAAAGATTATATAAAAGATATGTATACAATATAAATGTTGTGTTCCTTTCAAATTATGGTGATTATGTAGTGTTTTCTTTTTGTTTTGTTTTATTGTGTGTTCTTGGAACAGATTAATTATCTTTATTGATCATAAAAATAGTGACATCACCTAGCAAACTGTTGGAATTGATTTCTGAATATACTCGTACATTGGGTACCGCTCCTACTATCATAGCTTTTTCTTGTTTGTTGCAATGAATTAATGGAGAGAAATCTAGACAGAAGGTCTCAAGGTATAAATTCTCTAGTTCTGTTACAGATATCGGTAGATAGACTTTGGATAGCAAATATTTTACTTTAATAGCGAAATGGGGTTCTCTTGTAAGAGTAGTTAACATCGTCTGTGTTGTGATCATGGTGAAGTTGTACATATATATATATATATATAGATTTAGAGGAAAACAAATATAGAAACTTACTTATTGATGTCCTGGCGATGAGATCTCGACGCTCCGGATGCTTTGGGTTTTAAATAATTATTAAATTGGGAGTATATATATATGTATATGTAGGTGTATTAGTGCACTTAAAAATAATATTTTTGGGTAAGATATACATTGAACATTGCGTTTTTCACGTAACTATTAATTTTCATTTCTTATAAAAACACTGAACAGAAAAATAATAAAAAAATTATAAGAATATGGAGGGAATGAAAGAAGCGGCACTCGGTCATCCAGGTGAACTTTACTGCGGGAACTTCTCAATGAGCTTCTTATTACACATGCACGTTTGTGTGGTGGCGGATTTTGTTTTGGGTTTTCTGTTCTGTTACTGATAATTATTTGTTTTAATTTGTTTTATTGTTAGCGTTGCTGCCTTTGTTGTAGTTTTTCATTGCAGTGCCTGTCAATGATTTGATTAAATTCATTTTTTTCCTTTTTTCTTCTGCACTTAATCCCGGCTTCTTTCGGGCCAGTTAGAGGCGGCGGCTACGATCCTCTCTAGTTCGTGTCCATGATCCCGACGGCGTTGTACGGTTTTCTTGTACATTCGGAGTCCTCGGAGGACTATAAGGAGCACTAGTAACCCGGCAATTAGGCACAAGACATTAAAGACTTTCACGATTTCGTCTTTGTGGTCTATCACTTCCACATTGTTTATAACGTTGGCAGTGTTGCCTTCCGCTTTTGAAACTTTGGACCCCATTTTTTTTTTTTATCTTTGGTCCTTAAACTGAAGTTCCGTGAGACGCGAAACAAGGATTCATGTTCACTGTGTTGAACTTTCCGTCGAACGGATTATTTTTGTTCTTTGCGCTCGATTGGTATTATTGCCGGCCGTACCTGCGAATCTGACTGCCTTCTCCGTGAGTCATAGTTCTTTTATACCGTAGTTAGAGCTTTTCTTTTTGCTTCCGGGTTCTTATTTTCGTACCTAAGTGTTCCCATCTAGGTACTCATTTCCCCTTGTTCTAGCTAACTGGCCCGCTTTGGATTTAGCTAGCATCAGTTTTCGGGTTCATTTCAGTCTCTCGTTGCTTTTTACTGACCGATACATTATTCCATTGAATTGCCCAATTGGTGCATTATATTGCATTGTGCAAAGCTGGTCTTTCTTTCTTCTTTCGCAACTTCAGAGACTGTGGCTTCTGCTGTCCCCCTTTTTGCCTCGCTTCCCGCCATAACCGGCGCTCGTAACAGGCTCGATGTCGTCGATGCGGATTCCGTATGGAACGACCTCGCAAAAAGGATCCTACGACAGCGGTTACAGGGTGCTTTTTTTTTCTCTTTGTGCGTGAGTCCAGCCCAACGTGTGGCCTCGACCCATACCCTGGGATACAGAGTCTCGTGGTCTATCGACTGAACTAGCCGGGATATTTTGCTGTGGCTATTGTCAATATCTTCCCCCCCCCCTTTTTTTTTTTTTTTTTTTTTTTTTTGAAACAGAGTTTTTTCTTTAGTATTTTTATCTATATCTATATTTGTATTTATTTATTTATTTATTTATTTATTTTTTTTTTATTACAATCTGATCAGGCTCTTGGGTGCGGGTCGCGTCACCCATCCTTCCAGCCGCCGCAGCTCCATTCGCGTCCGGTAGATGGACAGGATGTTCCAGTCCACATTTCCATAGACCCTCTGTAGGTGGTCCTGATCATCTGATATATCCGTCTTCATTACTCCAATTTCTTCCCGGAGGCGGTTTGCTTCCTTCTCGTCCTCCTCTTGCCGAACTTGTATTAGTTTTTGCCGGATTTGGTCCTCCCTCCATGTTATCATATGTTTGAGCCAATCAATTAACTCGAGGGAATGCTCAAGGAAGGATATTTTTTCTGTTATCTCCTTCTTGATCTCGCGTATATCCCACGCGACTCCATTAAACCGACGCTTTTGGGGCCTCATGGTCATTGCAGTCTGATTCGGATTTGTCGTGTCGTCGGGTTTATATAGCAGGTCTCTCCTGGCCTGATTCCGTAATTCTTACCAACTCTCTTCACCGGCGGGAATTCTTCGGATTTCATTCAGGGGTCAGGCTATATACAGGTCTTTGGCATGGTATACACCAACACTTTTGCCAACTCCATTGCCTAATTCGTACAACGAATTCCCTTGTCGTTTAAGTATGACACACCGAACTCGGTTTGGCCCTAACTTTGCATTATACCCTTCCGCTCGGTTACTTTGCCGATAGTTTTTTCGGTATACTACCTGTCCTACGGCAAACTCGACTTCTCTGCTGCGGGTATTATATGTCCTTTCCGCTTTCTCGTGTGTACGGGTTAAACCTTTATTCACTCGATCTCGGGTTAACTCCATCTTGTCCGCTAAGCACACTACTTGATCGGTTGCTGAGACCCCGCCAAGTCGTCTCATTATCGCATACGCACTGGCGTGCGTGACCATCCGTGTCCCAAACATCGCATAGTATGGTTCCAATCCCAACGCTTCATGATAGCCACTTCTTAGAGTACACGCTATTCGAGTTAAGTGGGAGTCCCAATTCCGCTGGTCTTTCTCAGTCGTTGCGCGGAGCATTTGCAATATGGATCGGTTTACCCTTTCAGCTGCATTAGCTTGTGGAGCATAGAAGCCAGTTCGTATGTGTCGAATTCCATGTTGCTCGAGCAGTTCTGCGAATACCTGAGAGACGAACTGCTTGCCGTTATCGGAGTGTATAAACTCTGGCACTCCAAACTGATGAAAAATTGACTTCTCCAGAAAGCTGACGACTCCTCCAGCGGTGGCTTTCCGCATTGGTTCTAACCAAACGAACTTAGTAAAATGATCTAGACATACAAAGATTACGGTGTTTCCAGATTTTGTTCTGGGGTATGGCCCCATGAAATCAATATATAATCTTTGCCCAGGGCGTTCTGTTATGATTTGTTTGCCCATTGGGGGTCGGTTCGTTTTGTTGGCGGTTTTGCTGACTTTGCATACTTCACAATTCTTTATTACTTCTTGTACGCTGACTGTCATGCCGGGCCAGTAATAAAACTGTCGAATTCTTTCCAGTGTTTTGTGGATCCCTCCATGACCTGCCGTCTTGCCGTGATGAGCTTGAAAGGCGATCTCCTGCCTAAGCTCTAGCGGAACCCACAGTTTCCAAGCTCGGTCTTCGTTAATTACTTCTCCCGACCGGAAGCCTAATCGCTTGTACACATAGCCTTCAGAGACCTGAATGTCTGGTGTCTTTTCTGCGTGCCTCTCCACTGCCAGAACCAGCTCTCGGTACTCTTTTGACTGGAATGCGTCCGCCTTTAGATCCACTTGGATTTCTGCTGGGTCTTCTGTAGCTATCTCGTCCATATGTGTTCTCGAGAGCGCGTCGGGAACTACGTTCAGTGCCCCTTTCCTATGCTCAATCTGGAAATCAAAAGCTTGCAATTTTAAACTCCACCTTGCCAGTCTTCCTGACAAATCTTTTTGTCCCATGAGCCACTTTAAACTAGCATGATCCGTGATTACTTTAAAAAGGCATGCCTTCCACATATGGTCGGAATTTACTAATACTTAAAATCGCAGCATAACACTCCAGTTCCGTAATGGAATAGTTCCGCTGAGCTTTATTCAACTTTGCAGACATGTATGCGATTGGATGCTCTCCGCCGTCCTCGTCGGTTTGAAATAACACGCCTCCTACTCCCGTTGTGGATGCGTCGCATTGAATTGTGAAGGGTTTGGAGAAATTCGGGGTTATTAGTACTGGCGCGGAAACCATGCTGGTTTTCAGAGCCTCAAATGCTTTCACTCCTTCTTGGTCAAGTTCATATTTCTTAATCCGATCTTTTTTTAGACTCTCATGGAGCGGCGCCGCCGTTTGTGAGTAATTCTGAATAAAACGCCGATACCATCCTGTCATACCCAAAAATCTCCGCATTTTCTTGGCGGAAGTGGGCTGCGGAAACTCTTGAATCGCCTGTATTTTTGTCTGGTCTGTTTTTATGCAACCTCCGCCTACGATATACCCTAGATATTTAGCTTGGCTGTAGCAGAATTTACTTTTATCCACGTTAATCGTCAGCTTTGCCCATCTTAAGCAGTCACTGACCTGCCGCAACATATTTAAATGTTCCTCGAACGTAGGTGAGCATACCAGCAGATCGTCGAGATATACAAATACATTCTCCCGAAGTGCAGCTGGAATAACTTTGTCCATTAGTCGGCACATTCTCTGTGCTGCATTGCATAAGCCAAACGGCATAACCGTAAACTGATACAACGGCCGACCTGGCACGGTAAAAGCTGTCCTCTCCCTGCTCTTGGCTTCTAAGGGTATTTGCCAGAATGCGTCTTTCAAATCGATTGCCGAAATATAATATGTTTCTTGCAGCCGACTCAATAAGCCCTCAATGTGTGGTAAGGGATACGCATCTTTTACAGTCCGGGAATGTACTTTGCGGGCATCTAAGCAAAGACGGTTTTTCGTGCCTTTCTGCACCAAGGTGACTGGGGAGCTCCAGCTACTGTTACTTTCCTCAATCACTCCCAAACTTAGCATTCGATCAAGTTCGGCAAACACCAGCTGTTATTTTGCTGGCGAGATGGGATAATGCCTTTGCTTAATCGGCAGATTCTCCTGGGTAACTTCTATTACATGCTCTTCTAAACCAGTCTTCCCTAAGCCCATGTCTGAACATGATGGAAAGGTTGCCACCAGTTGGTTTAAGATGGTTTCTTGTTCTATCGAGAGTTTATGCGGAGTGTATGCGGTCTCCTGCCGTGCCGGCTTGTCTTCTTCTATGGGTGGCACTGGATCTACCTCGGCTACCCGCACATAGCGTTGTCCTGGTAGCGGAAGCCCAAACTCCTCCCAGAACTCAATCCCAAAATAAAACGATTGCTGTAAGGCTGGCACTATCAAGAACTCTAGTTCTTTCGTTTCTTCTTCCCATTCTACTGGTAAGGTTATCATGCCCGTAACCTGGGTTTTTCCCCCGCTAGCGGTTTGGACGTTCTGCTTTGTTAGCTTTTTCACTTTCTGTTCTCGCCCTCGCAAAAACACCTCCGCTCCTTTCCCAATGCAGTTGGCGCTTGCTCCGGTGTCTAGTAACGCGACTATCTCCTCGCCATCTACTCTAGTCTTGGCAAACAAACGGTTGTCGTTTTTAAGGCTGACAATGGAAGCCACTAATTTTTTCCTAAATTCCCGTGTGGTATCCATAGAATGATGTAGGTGTTGAAGCTTCTTGTCTTTCCGGTGCTGTCTCTCGTCCTTTTTTTTATCGTCCGGGTTAAAAATTCGTGCGCGAGCCGCCTCATACTCCGTCTTCCGCTGCTGAAATGATTTATGCGGAGAAATCTGCGCCGGGCTCGCCATCGTGTTTTCTATTGCTTCTGGTTCTCGTTTGTCTGACCGGGCTCCCCTGCGTCTCTGGTCAGACCTTTCGATAAAAAAGGAGCCTGTGTTGAGTGATACGAGTCACTTTTGCCACAGTAATGACACTGTGTGTCATGGAACCGGGCTTGGCATACGGTCCCGTCTGCTTGGTTACGGTGGCGATAGAAATCGGCCGGCTTGTTGCACGTGTAACACAAGTATGTGTGAAACGGGGATGAGCACTCTCCTTCTGCTTCTGGTCCGTTCCCTCCTGCGAAAACTTTTTTGTTTGCGTTTTGCCGGAATGGGTTCATCCTGCTCGGTTTTTCCGCCTTCGCTCCCTGTGATCGTCGGTCTTTTTGGAACGCCTCAAGTTGGTACTCTTCTGATTCGCTGTCTTCTTCCGACTCGTTGACAATCTCGTTGACGTGTCGCGGCCGTGCTCTCTTATCTCTTATCCACTTCTCCAACCGTCTTCCCTTCTTTTTGAACTCTGCTAACGAATCTATTGGAGAAGCCAACATAAATGCTCCGAGTTGGGAGTTCAAATTCTCTTTCAAAATCTCCACCAGATCTGATTCCGGAATTTTCCTTCGCATCTTAAAATGCAGATTGTGCATTGCCGAGATGTAATCGTCCAAACTCTCATTATACCCCTGGTGCCCCTCCACCAGATCTTTGATGGTAACATAATCGTTTTCCGAGGCTGAGAACGCCCTGGTCATTTCTCGTGTCAGCGAAAAGTAGCCGAATTCGTACTCATCAGCTTTGTCTTCTAACAGTTGCCAATACCACTTTAAGGCGGGGCCTGTGAGTAGCACATGAAACTCTCTGAACACCTGTTCCTCCGTGCACCCGTATAAATCCTTCATCCTTTCCACCCGAAACAGAAAACTCTCCACGGACATACCCCTGGCAGTGCCATCAAACTTGAGATTCCACTTGTCGAGTCTGGCGTTTTGATTTCCAGCTGATCGACTAATTAGCTGTGAAACTTCCTGCATACTAGTAGTCTCTCCCCCCTCTCGTTCATTCGGAGTAGGCGGATCCCCTGAAGCCTGTCCAGGATATCTTGGTGGTTCTGATCCTGAACCCATCCCGTCGTGATTCCTATGTCTGGTATCTCGGCCATTTGCTGTTGGTTCTTGTCCCCTTGCTAGTTGTGGAGTGGAACTATTGCCTCCTGATAAGTTTCTGGATCCCTGTGCTTCGCTTACTTCAGCGACTCGCAATTGGAGATTTATCATTTGGGTGTTTAACTCTGAGATCTGCGTTGCAAATGTTGCCTTTAGTTCGTTGCCTTGTATAATAATGGCTGACATCATTCTCTCCAGCCTACTTTCGGAGGTGGAATGACGTGGCCTTGCTCCTGTGTTTGGGAGCATGCTGGACCTTCCTTGCGGTTGGCCTAGCCGGTTTGTAACTCCCCCTACGGCTCCTAATGAGTCGTCCATCCCTGAGTTGTTGTATTCCGCCAGGCTTCCCAAATTATCGAGCTTACTGCTGAAGCTCACCGATTGATTGGGTGCTGAATCCGTTGAGCGGCTGGTGCTCGCTTGCTCCTGATCTCTTCTACTACCGCTTATTCTAGCTTGACCAGCCTGTCTTGCCGCTAATGTGGATGCCCGTGCCGACCTAGTCAGAGGTAATCTTAACGCCACTTGCTTTCGTTTCCCTGCCATTAATGTTCACTTATATACTCCACTCGCTAGCTTAGCTCGTATCTGACCTACCTTACTTTATATTCTCCTACGTTTAGCTTGTGCCGTGGTAATAAGAAACTGACTGGCACACACCCTTCAGACGACCAAAAAAAAACAAATAAATATCCAAGAATAAAAATAATTGAGGTAAATCTTCAAATTACCAAAGTGACGGTCAAAGACGATGACGACTATATATGTGTATGTTGACGTATGGGTGTATTTATGCTGACTACACTTCTTTCTATGCATACACTGTCTTTCAATGGACAAAGACTTGAAACAAATATAAATCAAATTTTTAAGTCGGGTTTGCTGGTATGATTGGGTATATACGGGTCAAGAAACCGTCCGAAATTAAGCCCCCGAAACTACAAAAAAACAAACACAATAGAAATCCATGGGTGAATTCAACTGGCCTCCACCGGAGTTACCAGTTCCGCCCATGCCCTACTGACCTCTTCCCAGGACTACAGCCTCCACCGGAGTGCTGATTCCCCGTAGAAGATACTGTCCGAACCCCCTCCCCCCCGTCATCGGAAAACAGCTAAGCTCACTCATAGACAGACGAAAAGAGCTTTATTCCAAGACACTAGGAACTGCCTCGCTGTTTCCTCTCTCTCTGGTCTCGAACCTCTCGAGCGACCTGGCATCGCCTAGTACAAACGGATAGCGTCGGCCAGAGAGATACAATTCGTCACCCGCCCCTGTAGTTGTGGTATCCATACAGACTCGAACCTCTCGAGCGACCTGGCATAGCCTAATACAAACGGATAGCGTCGGCTGTATGGATCCGGTCAGTACGCCCCCTCCCCCCTGGTCATGAGAACGCTGATCAGCCACGTAATCGCAACATCCTGAAACCGCCAGTTGTTACGCCGCAGCCTTTGCAGCAACTCAGCTTGATCTGGACTCGAACCTCTCGAAAGACCTGGCATAGCCTAGTCAAGCGGATAGCGTCGGCCAAAGGAAGCCCTTGAATTTAAATCCCTACAAAAAAATAAAAAGTCGGTCTTGCACGTAGTGTTATAATAATATTATAAAAAGGAACACTCATATTTCTCTCCGAAAGTCTTAGTAAATTTTGCCATGTTCAAACAAAGGATATCTATGATTTTAAAAAGGAACCAAAGTATAAAGTCATACCTCAATTCTGAGACAAAATTCCGATTGAGAGGCCTTCTCAATTCTGACTGTCGCAGAAGTTGCGGACTTTAAATTCTAAATATTTTGCAATCTACCATAAAACAAAACAACAACAACAAAAATGAAGCTAGCACTGATTTAAATTACTTATCTCCCTTGCGTTAACAATAGCGAAATTAAATTTTGGTATTTAGAGATGTGGGTTATACCGAAGGTAGAAGGTACACCAACTCAGACACCATAAGTATCTAAATGGTGGATCCTACAAAAATTCCTTAAAGAATATACAAAAGTCCTTCGTTGGGCGCCAATTCTGTTACGTCGGCATATTAGTGCCCCAGTCCTGAGAAGGACTTGGGCCGAGGAAGTTGCGACCTGAGCAGGCACGCTGGCTGCCGGCTAAGCTCGCCGTATTTGGGGTGGGTTCTTTGGAAGCCACTTCCTCTCCAACATAATGAGAATAAATTTATCGTGCCTGAAAAATGGATAGAATTCGTAAGGTCCGTTGGTCATCTGTCTGCACTGCCCCACAAGCTCAGCTGTAGCTTGATCGTAACACGATCGGGCTGTGTTTCGGCCACATTCCCTCCCCTTCACACTTCGTGTGCCAAATGGATCGTCGCGGGCCGCGCAATACGATCCCCTAATGTCGCGGTCGTCAGTCAAAAGTTGTGTCACTGTTCTTGACCCCTTCTTCCATGTTTACCAGCTCCCCCCCTTTTAATCGGTTTCTACCAACACATTATGAGATTCAATTCACATTATAAATTTATTGTAAAAAGGTTTTGTGTATGTGTGCATGATGATTGACAAAAATATATATAATAGGTGTAAGTGTGTTGATGATTAAAAAAAAACATAAAAGAGGGTAAATTAAATATAAAAATGTTTATGAAGACTAATACTAAAAGTGTCAATATAAAGATTATATAAAAGATATGTATACAATATAAATGTTGTGTTCCTTTCAAATTATGGTGATTATGTAGTGTTTTCTTTTTGTTTTGTTTTATTGTGTGTTCTTGGAACAGATTAATTATGTTTATTGATCATAAAAATAGTGACATCTCCTAGCAAACTGTTGGAATTGATTTCTGAATATACTCGAACATTGGGTACGGCGGCTACTAGCATAGCTTTTTCTAGCTTGTTGCAATGAATTAATGGAGAGAAATCTAGACAGAAGGTCTCAAGGTATAAATTCTCTAGTTCTGTTACAGATATCGGTAGATAGACTTTGGATAGCAAATATTTTACTTTAATAGCGAAATGGGGTTCTCTTGTAAGAGTAGTTAACATCGTCTGTGTTGTGATCATGGTGAAGTTGTACATATATATATATATATATAGATTTAGAGGAAAACAAATATAGAAACTTACTTATTGATGTCCTGGCGATGAGATCTCGACGCTCCGGATGCTTTGGGTTTTAAATAATTATTAAATTGGGAGTATATTTATATATGTATATGTAGGTGTATTAGTGCACTTAAAAATAATATTTTTGGGTAAGATATACATTGAACATTGCGTTTTTCACGTAACTATTAATTTTCATTTCTTATAAAACACTGAACAGAAAAATAATGAAAAAAAAACTATAAGAATATGGAGGGAATGAAAGAAGCGGCACTCGGTCATCCAGGTGAACTTTACTGCGGGAACTTCTCAATGAGCTTCTTATTACACATGCACGTTTGTGTGGTGGCGGATTTTGTTTTGGGTTTTCTGTTCTGTTACTGATAATTATTTGTTTTAATTTGTTTTATTGTTAGCGTTGCTGCCTTTGTTGTAGTTTTTCATTGCAGTGCCTGTCAATGATTTGATTAAATTCATTTTTTTCCTTTTTTCTTCTGCACTTAATCCCGGCTTCTTTCGGGCCAGTTAGAGGCGGCGGCTACGATCCTCTCTAGTTCGTGTCCCTGATCCCGACGGCGTTGTACTGTTTTCTTGTACATTCGGAGTCCTCGAAGGACTATAAGGAGCACTAGTAACCCGGCAATTAGACACAAGACATTAAAGACTTTTACGATTTCGTCTTTGTGGTCTATCACTTCCACATTGTTTATAACGTTGGCAGTGTTGCCTTCCGCTTTTGAAACTTTGGACCCCATTTTTTTTTTTTCATCTTTGGTCCTTAAACTGAAGTTCCGTGAGACGCGAAACAAGGATTCATGTTCACTGTGTTGAACTTTCCGTCGAACGGATTATTTTTGTTCTTTGCGCTCGATTGGTATTATTGCCGGCCGTACCTGCGAATCTGACTGCCTTCTCCGTAGAGTCATAGTTCTTTTATACCGTAGTTAGAGCTTTTCTTTTTGCTTCCGGGTTCTTATTTTCGTACCTAAGTGTTCCCATCTAGGTACTCATTTCCCCTTGTTCTAGCTAACTGGCCCGCTTTGGATTTAGCTAGCATCAGTTTTCGGGTTCATTTCAGTCTCTCGTTGCTTTTTACTGACCGATACATTATTCCATTGAATTGCCCAATTGGTGCATTATATTGCATTGTGCAAAGCTGGTCTTTCTTTCTTCTTTCGCAACTTCAGAGACTGTGGCTTCTGCTGTCCCCCTTTTTGCCTCGCTTCCCGCCATAACCGGCGCTCGTAACAAAGGCTAGCAATGGTCAAGTTGCTACCTTCAGAGCGCTGCTAGATTCAGGATCACAAATAAATCTGATTTCCGAACGAATGGCTTCAGTACTATCACTGAAACTTCATGGAACTTCTCTACGGATCGAGGGCATTGGAGGCAATCCAAAAACCAGTAGAGCAAGAGCAAACGTTCAAATAAAATCAATGCATAACGCCTTCACACAAGAAGTTGAAGCCTTTGTCCTACCACACATAATAGCTGATCAACCGGCACATCAGTTAAATTCGGCAAGCCTACAAATCCCAAGCAACATAGCTCTAGCCGATCCAAATTTCGATAAGCCAGGAAAGATTGACATGCTTATCGGAGCAGAGCACTACTATTCATTGCTGCTGCCAAACCAGTCTATACTAAAGACAGGAGGACCAGTTCTTCAGAATACAAAACTTGGATGGATCATTGCCGGACGAATCTCCTCGGATCACGATTCAGCGGCGGTTTGTGCCGCCGCAGCTACAGACGAAGAAGTTGACACACTATTGGAACGATTCTGGACTCTAGAAAATCTTGAAACCGAGGAAAGGCATCGATCACCAATAGAGGCTCATTGCGAAATGCACTTCGTAGGAAACTTGGGAGTGGCAAAGGATGGCAAATTTGTTGTGAAACTCCCATTTTCTGAACAGTCTTCAGCCCTGGGGGCATCACAGAAAACAGCCACGAATAGATTTCTGGCTCTAGAAAGAAGAACGTCACCTGAAGTCTGGAAAGGCTACGTGGACTTTATGAATGAATACGAAGCACTCGGACACATGAAACAAGTGCATCAAACAGATATACCCGCTAATCACTACTTCATTCCACACCACTGTGTGCTAAAGCCGGAGAGCAGTACAACAAAGTTGAGGGTAGTATTCGACGCTTCATGCAAAACCACCAGCAACAAGTCTTTGAACGACATACTCTATGCTGGACCCACGGTGCAAAGCGAGCTATTTGCAATTCTATTACGCTTCCGCACTCATAAATACGTGTTTACAGCGGACATAGAGAAAATGTATCGGCAGGTGTGGATACACCCTGACGATCAATTTTCTCTATGTCCGCTGTAAACACGTATTTATTTTTCACGAATAGATTTCTGGCTCTAGAAAGAAGAACGTCACCTGAAGTCTGGAAAGGCTACGTGGACTTTATGAATGAATACGAAGCACTCGGACACATGAAACAAGTGCATCAAACAGATATACCCGCTAATCACTACTTCATTCCACACCACTGTGTGCTAAAGCCGGAGAGCAGTACAACAAAGTTGAGGGTAGTATTCGACGCTTCATGCAAAACCACCAGCAACAAGTCTTTGAACGACATACTCTATGCTGGACCCACGGTGCAAAGCGAGCTATTTGCAATTCTATTACGCTTCCGCACTCATAAATACGTGTTTACAGCGGACATAGAGAAAATGTATCGGCAGGTGTGGATACACCCTGACGATCAATATCATCAACTAATCGTCTGGAGAATGAATCCATCAGATGATCTTAAATATTATCGGCTCAAAACCGTAACATACGGTACAACGTCAGCCCCATTCCTAGCAACAAAATGCTTAGATTACTTGTCCGAGAAGGCAAAGGATCAATTCCCGCTTGGATCGTCTGCTCTAAAGCACGATTTCTACGTAGATGACTGTCTCACTGGAGCAAACAGCGTTGCGGAAGCAGTCCAAATTCAAAAGGAATTAAATAAAATACTGTTACCATCCGGTTTCAAGCTCCGAAAATGGTGCTCCAATAATGGGCAAATTCTAACAGACGTTCCCGAAGCAGACACCATCAAAACCGTCAAGCTAGACGAAACATTGAAACACTACAGTGTCAAGACGTTGGGTTTGGTATGGATGCCACAAAGGGATCAACTGTGTGGGCGATCCCAGAAAAGCGAGGCGTCAATCATCACCAAACGCGTGGTAAGTTCCGAGTCAGCACAAATTTTTGACCCGCTTGGACTATTTGCCCCCGTGGTAGTAAAGGCAAAAATATTTATGCAAACGCTTTGGGCGTTGAACCTGAGTTGGGACGATGAGCTCCCTCAAGAACTTCAAAATGATTGGAAGAACTATCGATCGGATCTCCAAGCATTAAACAGTATGCAAATTCCTAGGCACATCTATAATGGAAGGGTTCCAGTCCATCAAGAAGTACACACATTTGTGGATGCATCAGAGCGTGCGTACGGAGCAGCAGTATATATAAGAGCTACCTACAAAAACAATCAAATTTCGGTACGACTTCTTTGCTCCAAGTCACGAGTGGCTCCATCCGCGAAGGAAACTTTGCCCCGCCTTGAACTAAGTGCTGCGCTGTTAGGCGCGGAACTAACACACAGAGTAAGAAAGGATTTGCGATTACCGATCGAGAAGGCTTCTGGATACTTCTGGACTGACTCAACTGTAGTTTTGTCCTGGATAAACGCATCGTCGGCCGCATACCACACGTTCGTCTCGAATCGGATAGCAAAAATCCAAGCTGTCTCAGATCCATCTCAATGGCGACACGTGTCCTCGGCAAACAATCCAGCAGATGTGCTATCAAGAGGAATTGCAGCCAGCAAATTATCAGAACATACCCTCTGGCTGTATGGACCACTGTTTCTACATGGTTCAAGTGACAAATGGATCAAGATGCCCATAATCGGTCTAAGTGATCTTGAACGGCGAACAAAACAAGTGAGTCTTCCAGCATGTCAGGATCAGACAGGGGAAGAACTCTATAATTGCAAGCATAGCAATAGTTTTCGAAAGCTACAAAGAATTGTGGCATATATGATGCGTTTCTGTTACAAAAGAAACAGATCAAGTACAACCACCCTATGCATTGGTGAACTAACTCACGCTCGTACTATCATACTGCGCACCATTCAGAAAATTGACTTCGCATGTGAGTACAAGCAACTTGTTGCCCACAAGGCCGTGGACAAAAAGAGCGCTCTCGTCTCTCTATTCCCCATGATCGGCAAGGATAGCCTCATCAGAGTCGGAGGGAGATTAGAAGAATCTAAACTCCCGTATAACGCAAAGCATCAAATCTTGCTTCCTTACAATGATCCAATAGTAAGAATGCTGTTGCGAGAAATGCATGAAGAGAACATGCATTGCGGTGCTCAGGCGTTAAGAGCCATTGCCAGACAGCAATATTGGATTATCAATGATAAAACAATGGCGAGGAGCATTATACATTGTTGTGTCAAGTGTACAAAGGCACGGCCCAAACTAATGCAACAAATCATGGGCAATCTGCCAGTCGACCGAGTAACACAAGCTCGACCATTCTTTAATTCTGGTGTTGATTACTGCGGGCCAATTTGGATTCACCATAAACTCCGTGGAAAGAGACCAGAAGGCAGTACATCTAGAGTTGGTAAGCGACCTAACAACAGATGCATTCTTAGGTGCTCTTCGACGGTTCTTGAGTCGACGTGGAAGGTGTCAGACCATCCACTGCGATAATGCAACCAACTTCGTCGGCGCCAACAATAAACTAAAGGCCTTAGAAGAAGCGATCTTCACGGATAAGGCACAAGCCCAGATCATCCACCATTGCAATCAGAGACAGGTGGATTTTAAGTTCATACCGCCCCGAGCTCCATCGTTCGGCGGGCTGTGGGAGGCTGCAGTAAAATCTGCGAAACGGTTACTAGTATCAGTCACAGCCACCGCATCATTGACGTTTGAGGAGCTTAACACTGTAATAGTGGAAGTCGAAGCTATTCTTAATTCTCGACCTATTACACCCATGTCGTCTGATCCTACGGATGCGTCTGCATTAACCCCAGGCCATTTTCTGATTGGTGAGCCACTAACGGCCCCACCCGATGTAAATCTCTCCCCAACCAACAAAACGTTGGTAAAAAGATGGGAATTAGTGTCCAGACTTAAGCACGCATTCTGGAAGCAGTGGTCAATGGAATACCTTCAAGAGCTTCAAACGCGCAACAAATGGAAGACAATGTCGCAGGACGTCAAAGAAGGGCTACTTGTATTAATAAAAGAAGATAACCTGCCGGTGATGAGTTGGCCGATGGGAAAAATAGTAAAGACATATCCTGGCAAAGATAATTACGTACGTGTAGTAGACGTAAAAATTGGTTCTCGCGTAGTTCAGCGACCAATCACACGGCTTGCCCCGCTTCTTAAAGAAGAAGTATCGACAAAGCGGTCTAACATTTCCATCGAAGGAGCAATAGTTTCAGAAGAGATCCCAAAAAGGAAGAAAGTAAAAATTCCAGTTCTACCAACGTTACTAGCAATGCTACTGATTCTTCCGCTCGCAGTGGGACAGTCAACAAGTGTAACTCAGTTCGCCAATCAGCCCGGAATATTCTATGAACGACTCGGCACTGCAAGAACGGCAGTTTCGGAATGGACCATCATTGCGTATTATGATTTGAAACCGTATTGGAGCGATATGAACATATTGTCCACTGGGATTAAGGAACTCAGGCACAAGTGTTCTGAGCTCCATAACGAAAACGCATGCAACTCGATAGTTACGCATTTTCAACATGTATATGAAGAGCTACAAGAAGGAAGTTATCTGATCAACCATTCCCGACAGCGAAGATCACCACTCGATGTAGTAGGTACCGTGGCTAACCCACTATTTGGTGTACTTGACGCCAGGTATGCAGACGACATGGCCAAGGTTATCAATGAGGTGAAATCCAAAGAAGATGTGTTGATGATGCTGCTTAAGAATCAAACATCGATCTTGGATTCTACTATAAACATAGTCAGGAAAAGCAAGTCATCCACTGATAACCGCATCAGAAATTTGGAGCAGCAACTTGCAACCATCAACAAGGAACGAGGCAGATATCAAGGCGACCACTTACAGCAAGCATTTGTGATCTTAACTGCCCAGCTAACGCTGTTGGCTACTGGAATGCAGCGGATGCAAGCGGAAATTGCCAGCGTTCTTACCGACGTTCGTCATCGAACCATCAGTCCTATGCTGGTAACTCCTAAGCAGCTAAGAGACCAATTAGACAAAATTCGGGATCATCTACTTCCGGATCAGATGTTGCCGGTCTCGTCGGAGAATGTAATGGAACTCTATAAAATCATGCGCGCCGAGGGAACTACAACTACAGATCATGTTATATTCAAAATGACAGTGCCTCTGGTATCAACAGCACAGCAGGAAGTCTTCAGCATCATCCCCATCCCAACGTGGCACTCAGGAGGCTGGAATCGTTTTGACATTAAGACACCTATCATCGCTGTAAATTCCCATAGAGATCAATTCATCGGTCTTACTGAGGATGAGTTCGAGCAATGTCTAGTAGTATCCAACAACGAACACATTTGCTTTAACCATCAAGCCGCATTCAACGCTGAAAATCGATGTGAATTTCAGCTATTCAACAACAAATCTGAAACACTCTGTGAGATTATTAAGTCGAAAGCAGACTTGATTTGGTTAAGAACGCATCAACGAAACAGATGGATGTTTGCGACCCACAACCAAATAGAACTTCAAGCTGTATGCAAGGGCGTGCCATCCACCATTCACCTTAATGGATCGGGTTTATTATCTCTGTCCTCAGGCTGCACCGCACGAAACGTGAACATCAGCATTAGCGCATTCAGCACGATGATCACCGAATCACATTTAGCGTTCATACGTTTTGGCAATATAACAACGCCCGATGTGGAAGACACATCAGAATCAGCTCGAGAGACTGCAACCCAACCATCTGACTCAGACGAACTGGATCGTCTACAACAAAGGCTGGCTAAGCTAAAGGATACAGCATGGTCAAATCAATTGACCACTGTGCAGCATCATCAAGTAGCCACGTATGCTGCGTTAGCAATATCAATAATATTGATCATTGCATATTGTCTCAGAAGGCGATTCGTCAACTGGAAGCCACGACAGCCAACCTGCACCAACCAAGAGAATGACGAGCAGCCATCACCTGAACCTACCCCACGAAGTTTTGCGTTCAGCATTAGCGATGGTTGAACACTTGTTCAACGGCCGGGAGAATGTTCAGTCGCAGCAATAGTTATAAGTCAGCGCTCTGAAGTATCATATATCGGGTCAAGCCGTCAGCAACATTATCAATGACCCACTTATTGGCACAAGCTTATTCTGCTGAATTGTAACTATCCGGGCTTGCATAATGCATAATAACCGACACTTTGCTGTATACCTATTCTGTTAACCTATGCACTTTTTACCTATAAATACCGTTAAGTTTATACAATAAAATCAGTAACAATTTTGACTCCTACAATCAAGTTGTACTCATTCTGCATTCAACAGAGGCTGTCGCTCTAGTCTTCAGATCCTCATATGCAATCCTTAGTCCAACTGGTTCAAGTTCTAGTTGCGACGACTTTAGGCAGACAGTTTATGTACTGTATGCCAGGCACCTAAGCCAATCAATAAACAAGGGCAATTCCTAAAATTTTTTGATATTTTATCATATTAGTGTCATATGATTTCATAATTTATAAAAATACTTGTTTAAAATACCGAAGTCAGTATTTTTTTCGAACAAATAATATGAAATAAGATCATAATAATAATATTTATTCATGTTAGAATGATATAAGAAAACCTGATCTTAAAAAAGATCAAATTAACCAACACTTATCAATTTGATATTTTGTCATATTTTTTTCTGTGCAATCTTTACGTCAACTGGCCAAAAAGGTCGACACAATCCAAGGTAAGCTTAAACGTCAAGCAAGAGACCGATCTGTCAGCCAGACACGTGGTTCGTCTCAGTACCGTTCTGGTTCTCAGCCACGCACTCAATCTCCGAATGACACCCGTGCCCAGTCGCAGCAGTCAGCTGACCAGCAAGAGCTTACCATCGTCGCTTAGGAAGTGGTACACGCAAAAGCAAATCTCCTTGCTCTTTTGCACATCCTTTAAACTAATGCAGCTGTCGCCTTCAGGGCTGCAGGGTTGCAGACAAGCTAGCAACGGCGAGCGTCCAGTCCAACCTAACATGTTCTCAGAAATCCGTCTTCACACTTCCGAACGCATCTCACACCGCAGATTCATCATTGACTCGGGCTCTGTGGTCTCAGTCATACCACGCTCACGAGCTACGCAAAACGTCAACCAAAGCGATCTCACATTGTGTGCAGCAAATAGAACTGTCATCCACACCTACGGCAGCGTGGTGGTTGATCTTAACATTGGTCTTCGTCGTTCCTTCATGTGGCCTTTTATCGTAGCTGACACCGAGATAGCTATTATAGGCGCTGATTTCTTGTCCCATTTCTACCTGCTCCAATTTTTCGAGCCCGGCTTTGCTTTCAAACGCGAAACATCACTCTGTGTCCACCATTAACGGTAAATGCAGATTTCAAAGCCTACTGCAGGAATTCGTGGACGTCACCATACCAGCACATAGGACAAGCAACCGACACGATGTAAAACACTACATAGGAACCACAGGAAGTCCAATATCCGATCGCCCACGCCATCTGTCCGGTGAGAAACTAATCACCGCGAAAGCTGAGATAAGCTTCTTGATCAATGAAGGCATTTGTCGCACTTCCAAGAGCCAATGGTCAAGCCCATTACATATGGTCAGCAAAAAAGATGGTGGTTGGCGTTCGTGCAGAGACTATCGCAAGCTGAATGCTATAACGGTATCTGACCGTTATCCAATCCATGACTTCTCGGAGCAGCTACACGGAAAAAAAATATTTTCTTCACTCGATCTTATCAAGGCGTACTATCAGATTCCAATGGCTGAATGTGATATCCCTAAAACCGCTGTTTGCACTCCATTTGGCCTAATCGAGTTCCTCTATATGCCGTTCGGTCTGAAGAATGCTACGCAAACA
Organism: Drosophila takahashii; assembly: GCF_030179915.1. Lineage (NCBI taxonomy): Eukaryota > Metazoa > Arthropoda > Insecta > Diptera > Drosophilidae > Drosophila > Drosophila takahashii. The sequence continues at coordinate 4,608,000 of NC_091679.1, read as the reverse complement.
TTACGATAACATCGTAACATTAGTTACGATGACAATGTTTTGCTTTATTGTGTCGTTTCAACAAACACCGTTCGGCCGTACGTACCCACTACTCTTCTCAACCAAATTTTCTCCTTTACCCACAGCCTCTCGCATCCGAGAGGAAGATGTTTGCAACGCAGTGAAGGAGACGTTTCCGACCACATAAAGTATATATATTCTTGATCAGCACCAATAGCCGAGTCTATCTAGCTATGTCCGTCTCTCCGTTTCTATGCGAACTAGTCTCTCAGTTTCAAAACTTTCCCGAAAGTCTTCTTTCTATTGCAGGTAGTACATATGTCGGAGCGAGTCGGATCGGACCACTATATCTTAAGGCTCCCATAGGAATGTTCAAACAAATATAAGAAAATTCATTGTAACTTTGTAGAAAGTAGGCGTTTTGATTCTTGACTACTTAAAAACAAAATTTAAATAAATAGAAACGCTGAATCTGGAATCTCTGGAACTGCACCGAGTGAGTACTTTATCTGCAAGGGTATATAAGCTTCGGCTGGCGGAAGGTAGCTTCCTTTCTTGTTCGGTATATTTTGTATTAATTTCCTATCGGTGAAGGTCCATCCCTAGTCAAATAAACAACACAAACAACAAACACTAGATGTCATTACTCGATATTTGGAGTTAACCCAGTGAAAACACTTTTTTGGAGTAATCGGGTTATTGGCTCACTCGATAGGTTACCCCACAAAGTGTGACTAGACTATTAGTGTACTGAAATTTAGGCTGCTAGTTTATTTTGTATACTATTTAATATATATATATGATGGACGTTGATGCACTACGAGCAGTACAAACAAGTGGCCCAACGACACCAAGCACGCGCGGGACCCTTTTATCAATTTGGGCAAGAATGCGAGTTTGCGAGGAAGAATACATAAAACAAATAAAGATGGGACACATAATAAGCGTAACGAAGCAATTAGGAGTGAAGCAATAAATGCTTCGCTAATAGTAGCGGACAACGTCGCTTCGGGTATTGCTAGTCTCAAATAAAAGCTTCTAGGCCCAACGTATAAGAAGTCATTAACAATGACGAAGTAAGTAAAGTAGTGACCTTGCATGTGATTTATAATATATGTTTTTTCAAACTTGGAAAAAAAATTACAGCAAGATATAATGTGGGAGATTTGTATACTAATGGAACTCTTGACTTAGATCAGTTCTTTCAAAGGCTTGAACTGCAGGCTGGTAAACAAAAAATTACCCAACTTAAAGTGGCACCCTGGGAAAATATCTTTAAAAATATTTCAATAGGTAAAGTTTTAAAAAACGGGCAACAAAATATTAAAATCATTAAGAGTAGTGCTACTCAACCCGGTGACCCTAATAACAACTAATAATGAAAAAGAAGCAATATTGTCTACACTACATGATGATCCTATACAAGAAAGACACACAGGTATAACAAAAACCTTGGCCAAGGTCAAAAGACATTGTTATTGAAAAGGAATGTGTAAATACATAACCCAGTACGTAAATGTCCAAAATGCCAAATGTCAAAAACAACAAGACATAATAAAATAAAACACTTACAGAAACCCCAGAAATGGTATTTGATAATGTAATTGTGGATGCGATCGGTCCACTGCCGAAATCAAATCAAGGAAATGAATATGTGATCTCTCAAAATATCTGGTTGCTATACCAGTACCAGATAAAAATGCAAAAACAGTAGCAAAGGCTATATTCGAAGAATTTATTCTGAAGTACGGTCCAATAAAGACGTTCATTTTGGACATGGGAACAGAATACGAAAATTATTCAATTGAACATTTATGCAAAAACCTAAATATCAAACATATAACATCGACAGCACATCATCATCAGACTGTCGGAACTGTGAAACACAGCCACAGAACCTTTAATGCATTTATACGTACGTACATTTCAACTGATAAGACGAATTGGGATGTATGGTTAAAATACTTTGTTTACACAACACCCTCTATGGCATCTGATTATTGTCCATATGAGCTAGTGTTTGGTAAAATTCGAATTCACCAAAACATTTTAATAGCGTAGATAAAATAGAACCTATTTATAATATAGATGATTATGCAAAAGAAACAAAGCTTAGATTAGAACAAGCTTTTAAAAGAGCCAGATTAATATTAGAATCAAAAAGACAACAAAAAGCTCCTTACGATAAAAAGTGCCTAGATTTTAAACTAAAGATAGGAGATCAAGTTTTATTAAAGAACACCAGTTCCCAAAAAAAAATCGATGAAATATACCATGAAGGAAACCTTTGTTTTCCGGTAAGGCACGCCTTCCTGATTAAGAAAATGGCACATACAATTTTTTTTTATGAAGCCAATTTTTTTTAATGATAAAAAACGGTTTTAACACTTTTTTAATTTCTAACTCAAGTTGTGGCTAACCGATTTCAACCATAAAACCCTCATTTTACAGGTACTAGAATGCCCTCCAACTCCCTCCCTTCTTATGCATTGCATTGACTTCTATTCATTAGTTTAGAAGCTGCACTTCGTCAAATATGAAAAAGTTAGAAAAAATGCAAAAATGCTGGCATAAATGGCTTCGTTAAAAATACACGCCTAAAAACCGAAATTATTTTTATGACTTAGACTTAAAGATACAACTAACAAGACCATCAACAAAAAAATCAATCAATAGTTCGATTTTATATCGATTTTTTACGTTGGGAAAAACGGGTATTACAGACCTGTTAGAGCCCTGTTGTGTCAGTTAACAGTTAAACGGCCAAAAAAACACCGTTGCCGCAAGCTTCAAAAATGCATATCAAATTAATTTGCAGGTGGATTGTAATTGTTTTTTTGTTTTATTAACTGTAAAATGAGTCTTTTATGGTTGAAATCGGTTAACCACAACTCGAGTTAGAAATTAAAAAAGTGTCAAAAAAGGTTTTTACACTTAAAAAAATTGGCTCCATAAAAAAAAATTGTATGTGTCAAAGGTTTCCTTCATGGTATTTTTCATCGATTTTTTTTTTTTGTAAACTGGTGGAATGAAACAGGTCACAAATTAGAATACGAATATACAGGACCATATACAGAAATTGGTATAGGAGATAATGATAATATAATAATTCAAATAATAAAAATACAATTTTTTTGAATTTCTCAAATATATAAATTCTAGAAGAAAATTTTAATAACTATAAATAATCTTATTTTATTAGGGGAGTGTAGGGTAAGGTGACGAACGATACGTTTTTTGAATGTAACTTTTCTAAAAATCAATATTTTTCAAAAGTTGCTTACATCTACTGAGCATATCCCTGTAAAATTTGAATTCGAAATTCCAATGCAGCCAAATCCCACAGTGTTTGGCGTGAACCCTTCTTTTTTTGCACTTTCAAAAGTTGTAGGGTAATGTGACGAACGATTTGTTCTTTAATGTAACTTCTCCAAAAATCAATATTTTTTTAAAAATAGCCAAATCCCACAGCGCCTGGTGTAAATCATCCTTTTCACAAACAAACAAAATTTTGTTATATATAATTTACGGAAAAGTTATTTTCGATACGGAAAAGAAGGAAGTAATAAGATAATACCCTAACTTACAAAAACAAAAATCAATGTGCAATTTTTTAAAAATTAAATTAAACTGACGTCACTAATAAAAACAACAATAAAACTGCAGCAGTAAATGTTATCTGGTATTATTATATTTTTTTACAAATAATCAACGATAACAATTGAAATTCTTGAATAAAAAAAGTTCGTCACAATACCCTACAAAAAGTTCGTCACGATACCCTACAAGGTAGACTTGGAGCAAAAACGGTGTCACTCTCAAACGGCGCAAAAGAAACAAAACGCGAAGTACCAAAAACTGTTGATAAAGATCTCATGTATACGTGCATATATTTGCCTGATTTTAATTTCCGCTCATCTTTGCTCTGGCACTGCTGAAACACAAGTTAATTGAATAGGTTTGCTAGTTTGCGCACCACATTTTTAGCGAAAATTACCTCACGAATAAATTACGGGACTTCTTATTAATATTACTGTAAATACATTGTCGACACGATAAGGGGAGACCACTACATTTATTTGGATTTTTTGTCGTGACGTCATATATGAGATTCGACGAGTTCGTCACATTACCCTACTCGTCAAATTAACCTACACTCCCCTACATTAAAAAAAATATTCATTGGAAAATAACTTCATTAAATTACGTTATTGTTGATTCCAAAGGCGGATTTGCGTATATAACCACAATACAACAAGAAGGTTCTCGGTTCTCGTCTCCCAGTGGAGTTTGTAGGTTTTATTTCCTGTTTTCGATAACAAATTAACGTCATAAGCTTCATAGTCTTAAGTACCTACACTTCGTCTTTTCCACGCATTTTCTTGGAATGTTGGAAGCTTAACATGTGTGACCGTATCTTAATATGACAATTAGGTCAGAGTTCGAAAATATACTAACAAGTTCCAAAACTAATCAAATATACTAACAAGTTCCGAACATCAAGGTTATTCTCTACAACATCCCCACCACCGTGATTCTAATCCTCCTTAGATTCACCAACGTTTAGTCTGGCCAGCATGCAAGCTGGAAGTATCTTGAGCTGGTGTGTACCGTAGCCGAGCGGACCTGGCCGTTACTTCCTCGTATAATGGCTGTGATTCTTCCCTTCTTCCACTGCGAACGATGAACGGTTCCGTCGCAGACGACGACGACGTCTCCTACCTTGAGTGGTGATACGGGCATATACCATTTCGTCCGCCGGCAGAGGTCTGGGAGATATTCGTTTAGCCAGTTGCGCCAAAACGAGTGTGCGTGTTGCTGGACGATGCGCCAATCCTTCCTTCTGGACTGATAGGCCACCTCCTGCGGATGTGGTGTCTGGGTAGAGTTGGCAGTACCTAAAATGAAGTGATTAGGGGTCTGATGGGTCATAAGAGAAGGGGCGCACAAACGGGGGTTATCACGTCTATCACGTAAAAGTTGCCCCATTTGGGGATTCTTTGCGGAAATTCTTTGTATCTGATATATCTTACAATCTCTTGCGGCCCTACGAACTGCCCGCCGGCAGTGCGGTATGTAATACTTTCGGCGTAACTCGGCCATGATAGTGTTTTCGTTCTGGTGGTTCCATTTCTCGTGATATTGGTCGACAATTAGCTGGGTTACGTAGTTTTTCTTAGGTAACAGGATCGGGCGTCTAGTTCCCTCTTCGACGGCAATGGCATTGTTAATGCGGCCGTTCATGCGTATCACTCCCTCTTGGTCCAGCATTGGCGAAAGCTTCCACAGTTGACTGCTCTTCCCGATTATGTCGCCACGTATCAGGGATTGACGTACATCATGCTAGTCCAGGTCCTGAATTTGGTGGAAAATTATTGTCTTAGCCTTATTGATTTCCGCGACCTCCAGGAAGGGTTTCCTAATGGTTTTTTGACTGCACAGATGGTAAACCCACGCCACGACTCGTACTAATCTTGTGAATGAGGAAAACCTTTCCAACAAATTCTTCATCTCAACATTGACGGTATCGGCTGGAACTTCCTCGCTGACAGAAAAAATAAATTTGGGTCGCAGTTCCAGCTCTGTTGTGCTTATGATCGGGTCCCCATATTGTGATTCCCAGGTGTTCTCTTAGAGAAACCTCGGACCCTTAAGCCAGGACGATTCCCTCGTTGTTTTTCTAATTTTGGTCCCGAAATCTGCGGGATTCTTTGTGGTCGGTATCCAATTCCATTCGTCGATTGAGGTCGTTTCCAGAATCTCGTCGACTCGGTGTGCAACATGTGGTTTGTATCTCCTATGATCAGATCTTATCCATGCTAGTACGGTTTTCGAGTCTGACCACATGCAGACGCGTGTCGGCTGAACGTCGTGGCCTTGCAAAACGGTAATTCTTAATCGAAATCCTAACACGGCCGCCTGCAGCTCGAGCCTGGGCACCGTGGAGAGTTTCATCGGGGCGCACTTCGTCTTTCCCATTATAAACGCACTGGTCCATCCGAATTCTGTGGGTATGCACCAGTAGCCGACCGCTGCAAGGCAAGCTCGCTCGCGTCACAGAATATGTGCAACTCGACCGAGGCGTAGACGAAATCCACTCCGTAACACCGTGGTACGCTGATTTGGCTGACCTCGGTCAGGCGACTTAGCCATCGATTCCATTGCTCTAGATCATCGTCTCCTATAGGTTGGTACCACTCCGTTTTCTTTTGCCAAATCGATTGGAGAAGTAGCTTGGCCATCAGGGAGTATTCGGATAGAAATCCGAACGGATCGAAGATTGACATTGCGACTCGAAGTACTTCTCTCTTCGTGGGTGTTTTGGATTCTGCAAATAGTCTTCTATCAATTTTTTGGAACGATAATGAAAACCCAAACTCATCGCTGTTCGTGCGCCAAGTCAATCTTAATACCTTTTGGTAGTAAGAAAAATCTCTTTTGTCGAGGCGCACAGAATCACACACACCTTCTGCAAATACTTTATTAAAAATGCTGGAGTTGGAGACGAACCTCTTTAGCTCGAAGATTTCGACTATCTCTCTACTGATCCTCACTGCTTCATCCTCAGATGCGAAGCAGTACACTAAGTCGTCTACATAATGGTTCTTAATTATGGCGTTAACAGCTGCTGGAAAGACCCGCTCGTATTCAAGTGCATTTCGGTTCTTAACGTACTGGGCTGTGGCTGGCGAACATCTGGCTCCAAATGTCATTACCTGCATTTCGTATACTTTGATATCGTCGGACAGAGATTTTCTCCAAAGAATTCGTTGGGCAGGCCTGTCTTCTTCGCGTATCATGACTTGGTGAAACATTTCAGCTATATCGGCGCACACACCGATCCTTTTCTGTCTAAACTTCATTAAGACCTCAATCAACGACTGACATTCGTCTGGTCCATTCATAAGCACTGAGTTCAAGGACACCCCTTCCGTTTCTGCTGCCGCATCGTAGAAGATCCTCAATTTGCCTGGTTTGTAGCAGTTTTGGACTCCGAAGTGGGGTAGGTACCATTTATTCTTGGCGGCCACCTTCATCTCGTCCGCATTCATTTCCTTGATGTAGCCCTTAGTCTCGTACGATTTCATTAGGCGGCTATATCTTTCCTAGTACTCTGGATCTGACTTGAATTTTCGTTCAAGGGAAAGCAGTCTCTTAAGGGCCATGTTTTTGCTTTGAGGTAGGACAACATCATCTGCTGCCCACAGCAATCCCGTCTCGAACCTTACGCCTACGCGCCGAGTTATATTATATAGCAGGTGTCTAGATCTTTCAGTTTCTTGACTCGGAATTTGTGATGTAGTCCTGTACCTCCAATTGATCATTCCGGCAGTGACCGGCGAGATGCGTTCCGTTTTTCGGGTCGGGCTCCTTTATTCATTTTCCGAACACGACCCAACCTAGCTTGGTTTTCGTTACGGCCCGTCCGGCTGCTTCCGCCAGTACCGTTTCCTGGGGAACCATCAAGTTTACATTATCCAGGCCAATTAGTACCTCCGGCTCTGCGTTTACATACCCACTTAATGGGATGTTCTTTAGATGATGTAACCGCAGATCCTTCACGGTTCGTACTCCGTTCAGGTTATAAATAACTCGCTCCCTGTCCGCAGATATTCCGATGTTAAAACGGCTCGATACTTGTGTTGCCTTCTGTTCTCCAAACCATTGTAGAGTCAGATTCTCCTTTGGTCCCTGCAACTCCAACGCCTTGGCTTCGGACTCGTTCATAAGCGTTACCGCCGAGCCTTCGTCTAGGAAGCCATGGCAACTTACTTCCCTCCCCTTTGAGTAAAGACGGACGGGAATTATCTTGAACAAAATCTAAGGATTAGCGATGTGGGCTGCCGCACCCGTAAATTGCGGATCATTGATCCTGGCCTCATTGTCTGGAGTTCTGACACCGTCGTGGAGCAATTTGTCCATTCAGGTCGCATTGGTGAGGAGTCCTGCAGGTTGAGCTCCGGTGCCCTGGCCTCAGGCAGTTAAAGCAGAGTCGCCCGTCCTGGCCAGTTGCCATCTTTGAGGAAGCTCCATCTGACTGAATAGGTCACATACGTCTATTTCATGGTTCTCTTTGCAGGCTGGACACTCCATTCCTTTAATCTCGCTGGTGTGGAAGAATCTGTTTTCTCTCCTTGGCTTGGACGTGTCCTGGTCATCGGCCAGCTTGGCGACTTGGACGTCTTCAGCTAGATTCTGTAGCCGGTGGCTCAGGTGTCTGATCGACTTTCTGTCTTCCAACTGCTTTGAGTAGCGTGCCCACTCTTATCTCTGCTGGACCGGCAGCTTCAGGACTAGTTCTTCCATTAGGGTAGGGTTTTTTAATTGTTGCTGAAATCGACTAACTGATTTAATTTCCCCTCACGAATATTTGGAAGCTCTCTAACTCGACAGTTCTGGTTCTTTACAAGTTTCTCGGGCCTTCCGAAATTCTGCTTTAGTGTTCCTAATATGTTTCCAACATTCGAACTGTATATTAGAAGACCCTCGACGGTTTCCCGGGATCTGCCCTTCAGTGCCTTCTGAAGACGCAACAAGTTCTGCCTGTCAGAGTATCCATATTCCTTTGTCGTCATCTGGAAGGCTTCGTTAAATATCGGCCACTGCTCCGGGGAGCCGTCGAATTCCGGCAAGTCGTATAGGTCCCGGTGTGGCTCCTGAGCGCCGATTTCAATTTTAAATTTTTTCCTCGTTCTCCTCGTGGGTGCCGCCGGTTGCGCTTGCCTCGCTCATTGCTGCCTAACTCTAGATAACCTTACCAGTGACAACCCTTGCCCCCCAATCAGCAACCTAACGGCACTTACCTCTCCAGACCAAGTTTATAGATGGCGCGTGCTCGTCTCGACGCTCCGCAATGTTCCACTTGCAAGAGTGAGACGACAATACACGCACTATCCGGTTGCGCAATCCAACCACCAGTCGCGCACTTGCTGGCTCCGTATTAACTCACTCTTCTTGTGGACTCGTTTGCTCCTCCAAATTGCTATTGACACTCTGTCCCGCGCAGTCACAACCCGTGCGTACAGTTCAATAAGTCCCTCGTATTGGACCAGAAGCGAAATAAAAGATGTTGATTCCAAACGCAGATTTGCGTATATAACCACAATCCAACAAGAAGGTTCTCGGTTCTCCCAGCGGAGTTTGTAGGTTTTATTTCCTGTTTTCGATAACAAATTAACTTCATAAACTTCATAGTCTTAAGTACCTACGCTTCGTCTTTTCCACGCATTTTCTTGGAATGTTGGAAGCTTAACATGTGTGACCGTATCTTAATATGACAATTAGGTCAGAGTTCGAAAATATACTAACAAGTTCCAAAAATAATCAAATATACTAACAAGTTCCGGACCATCAATGTTATTCTCTACAACAGTTATTTTTTAAAAGGAGGGAGATGTAGTATGCATGTATCATTATAGGAAGTACTTACTGTACCGATGCCAGAATTGTGCAACCAAAATATCAATGCCACTCAGAACCCAACTTATGGGAATCGCTTGTGTCAGCATATTCCCATGGGCTGAGTGCACACACATACTATGCATAAGACGCTCTCTCTCTCTCTGTGCATTTGATATACATAACCCGGCGTCGCCGTCGTTTTTAGCTGCGCTAATGCGCTCGAACATTTATATTTTTTTTAGATTTAATTATTCAATAAACAGAGCTCAAACAGAAGATATCGTTCAATTTATTTTTGGATTCAATTAAAAGAACCGAACCAAATTCATATCGTTTTATTCATCAATGGGTATAACTAAAATATAAATCAATGGTGCGTACATAACAATAGACTTTATTGGTCCTTTACCAAGAACGAAAAGAGGTCATATGGGAATCTTTATAGTACTCGATCATCTATCGAAATTCACGGTTCACGGTTCTCAAAAGTCATGTCTTTTCTTCTTTTCTCTCTAAGCATGGCATTACCCACACTTGCACCGCAGCCTATTCGCCGCAGTCCAATGCCGCAGAAAGAGTTAAAAGATCTATCAATTGAGAGCATATACCCGATCCGATCAGAGAGAATGGGATAGATATCTTAGTAGTATAAATTGTTCCCTGCGTCGTCATATACACTAGTCAATAGCTGAGTCTCCATTCTTTGTTGTCTTAGGGCAGCATATGATTTGTCATGGAAAATATTATAAAGTACTCAATAATCTAAATTTGCTTAATGGAAGCTCCTTACGACTAAACGACCAAGTCTCTACAATACGTTTAGACCTAAAAAAGCATATAGACAAAGCGTATGAAAGGAATGAGCATTCCTATAACCTCCGATCAAGGCCTCGATCTTTTCAGGTAGAAGACGTAGTGATAAAACAAAACCTCCGCAAACTTTAATGCTAAGATTGCGCCGGTAGGAATAAAGGTCCGGGTTAAACAAAGATAAGGAAACTCACTCCATTTACTTGAGGATTTAAATGGCAAGGAACTAGGAACATATAACGGATGTTAGGTGACAGTGTACACCCTTTTTCAGATTTAATCTTTGTCGTAAAGATTAAAGATTAATCCTGTGCTGTAGGGGTGTGGATTATTAGAAAAGGATTTTTGTATATCTCTAAATATTATAAAATGAAAGACCGATTTTTAAGGGGATACAACCACAGCCCAAACCGTAAGAGCTAGAGCAGACAAATTTTTTCACAGTATTCCATTGGGGGCGTAGCCACCCACTAAGGTCCGACATGTCCCCCCAGTGGCCCCAAACAGCTCCAACATCCATATTTTGAGCAAAAAATCATTAGATGTACTTAAGCTTAACTTCTAAAATGGTTGCAATTTCGAAATTTTGATTTTGCAGAATTTCAGGTCTTGAAAGGTCCTAATTAGAAATCTAAAAGAAATTTCGATATCCCCCATAATTTGGGGGCTACATTTAAAATTAACTTTTCTATTTTAAAAATCTAAATCGCTGCTTCGATCAATATGATTTTTAGGTCAATAGTTATTCTATGGCCCGAATGCTTAAGTTTTATTTTTCAAGTTTTTTACATTATTTTAAGTATTTTTAACGAATTTATTTAGATTTTCTAAGTTATTGCGTTGCATTTTGTGGGATCCCGCCGAGAGAGCGAAACCCAGAGAGCGAATGCCAAGAGAGCGACGGCCGAGAGAGCACCAGCCAAGAAAACTGACGAGGGGGAGGGTAGTGCTGTGTGGGAGGGGGAGGGGAAAAAGGCAATTTAATAGTCTAGTCACACTGTGTGGGGTAACCTATCGAGTGAGCCAATAACCCGATTACTCCAAAAAAGTGTTTCCACTTCGTTAACTCCAAATATCGAGTAATGACATCTAGTGTTTGTTGTTTGTGTTGTTCATTTGACTAGGGATGGACCTTCAACGATAGGAAATAAATACAAAATATACCGAAATATACAAAAAAATACTCCGAAATACCAAAGACCCTAAAAGTACCCCACTTTTGCCCACATCTAGTTGCCTATACACATCCTATGTAAAAAAACAGGGTTATGTCAATAACCCCATAACTCCATAACTCCACCCCAGTGTAAATAGGCCTTTAGTTAAAATTTGTTTTGAATTTTAAAAACTTTAACTGCTGTTCCGATCAATATGATTTTCGATCAATAGTCAGTCCTGTAGATCAAATGCTTAGGTTTTATTTTTCAAAAAAATATTTTTCATTTTGTAGCAGAAGTAAGAGCTTTATTTAATTTCCACCATGGAAGAAGATAAAAAATTACTACAAATTCTGTAAACAAAGCCAAAATGTTTCCAAGTTAAATATCTTAAGATTCGAACTTTAGCCCAAATACGTATATTTGGATATGTTTTGATTTGTACAATACATGTACAATACAATACATTCACTCAATGTGTGTTTATGTTTCTACTTGAAAGTCGATTATGTGCTTAAATACAAATAAAATTATTCATTTCCTTTCAGCCAATGCAAAATTTGACGAGTTTAATTTTAATAATTATCAATCAAATGTGGAATCGGAAAATAATAAGTTACTTCGCTACTTTTGCGTATACAAATGTTTTCGTTTCATTCAAAACCACAAATTTTAAAACAACAAATTACAATTTACAAACAAGTATACATATTTGTGCGCAAATTAAAATTGCATTGATAACATTGTAGCTGATAAAAAATATATAAATATACAAGTTTACCACTTTTACTTGGATGACATTTATCTCTAAAGATTATAAAATGAATGAAAATGACCGATTTTTAAGGGGATACGACCACAGCCCAAACCGTAAGACCTAGAGCAGACAAACTTTTTCAAAGTATTCCATTGGGGGCGTCGGCGCCCACTAAGGTCCGACATGTCCCCCCAGTGGCCCCAAACAGCTCCAATATCCATATTTAGAGCAAAAAATCATTAGATTTATTTAAGCTTAACTTCTAAAATGGTTAGAATTTCGAAATTTGGGTTTTGCAGATTTTTAGGTCTTGAAAAGGCCTAACTAGAAATCTAAAAGAAATTTCGATATCCCCCATAATTTGGGGGCAACATTTAAAATTAACTTTTCGATTTAAAAAATCTAAGCCGCTTCTCCGATCAAGATGATTTTTGGGTCAATAGTTATTCAATGGCCGAAATGCTTCAATTTATTTTTTCAATTTTTTAATATTTTTTAAAGTATTTTTAAAGAATTTTTATAGATTTTCTAAGTTATTGCGTTGCATTTTGTTGCATTTTGCCGAGAGAGCGAAACCCAGAGAGCGGAAGGCAAGAGAGCGGAAGGCAAGAGAGCGGAAGGCAAGAGAGCGACGGCCGAGAGAGCAACTGCCAAGAAAACTGTCGTGGAGAGGGTAGTGCTGTGCGGTAGGGGTCGGTGGAGGGGGATGGGAAAGGGGAAATTTAAGTTAAAATTGGTTTCGGATTTTAAAAACTTAAACTGCTGTTCCGATCAATATGATTTTCGATCAATAGTCAGTCCTGTGGATCAAAGCTTAAGTATTATTTTTCAAAAAAATATTTTTTATTTGTAGCAGAAGTAAGAGCCTTATTTAATTTCCACCATAGAAGAAGATAAAAAATTACTAAAAATTCTGTAAACAAAGCCAAAATGTTGTCAAGTTAACTATTAATCTTAAGATTCGAACTTTTCATCAAATACGTATGTACATATGCATATTAGGAAATGTTTTGATTTGTACAATGCAATACATACACACAATGTGTGTTTATGTTTCTACTTGAAAGTACATAATGTGCTTAAATACAATTCAAATTATTCATTTCCTTTCAGCTAATGCAAAATTCGAAGAGTTTAAAATTAATAATTATCAATCAAATGTGGAATCGGAAAATAATAAGTTACTTCGCTACTTTTGTATGGGATGTCAATCTTTTCGTGTGTGTACAAATGTTTTCGTTTCATTCAAAACAATAAATTTAAAAATATCAAATTCCAATTTACAAACAAGTGTACATTTGTGCGCAAACTAAAATTGCATTAATAACATTGTAACTGATAGAAGGTATAAAAATTCACTACTTTTACTTAGATCGCATTCATTTATTATATAGCTCTACCAGTAGCCTTCGGATTTTCTCTCTGGAAGAATCTTCTAGAAAGGTTATTTACGCAAAGGTTTTCATCAAACGCGCCAATAAGATATAAGAAAGTCTTGACAACCTAATTTCCTAACTCAAATTAATTTTGAGCGAACGAAGTCGCTCCGGGTATAGCTAGTTTATTATAAAGCTCTGCTTTGATCTTGAAAGATCTTCCACAAAGATTGTTTACACAAACGTTTTAAAAAACGCGCAAATAAAAAATAAGAAAGTTCTGATAACCTAATTTCCTAACTCCAACCTAATTTTAAGCGAACGAAGTCGCTCCGTGTATAGCTAGTTTAATATATAAAGCTTTGAACAGCTCATTGGACTTAAAAATATACAAGAAATTTTCAATATGATTGATTATTTGCGGATGGCAGGAACGCAGTGACTCTGGTTGAATTTACATCGTAGGAACACTCATAGGATAATAAGTAATACAATTCATTATAGTTGTCGCATAAAACTCGGAATGGGTAAAAACGGGAGTAGTTGGACCTGGCAATTTCCAGTGCTAATGGCCGAAATCGACTAGTTGGTTTAAAAGGAACGTTCCAATTTATGGACGTTATCAGATGAAGTGAGTCCACACCGCCAGTAAGGAGCTTGTGAAGGAAGATCACGCCAGTACATATTCGACGTTGCTTTAAAGTTGGCAGATTCAAAGTGCAGCCTGTCTCTGTAGGAAGGTAGTCGGCTTCCAGAGTCCCAGTTCAAACCACGTAAGGCAAATAGGAGAAACTGCTTCTGAACGGACTCAATCATGTCTTGATAGTGCTCATACTGTGGAGACCATACGCATGAGCAGTATTCCAGCGTTGGACGAACATACAGGAGCTTTGTGATATACGGATCATCTAATTCCTTGGACCAGCGTTTGATGAAAGCTAATAAGGCCTTAGCTTTATTGGAGATAGTGCTGACATGGCGATTTAAGCATATCTTATGGTCAAATAGGACTCCAAGATCTAGGACGGTTTCAATGCGTTCTAGCGCGGATTGGCCAATGGAGTATGTACGCACAGCTGGATTGGAACGAAAAAATGTCATGAATTTACATTTATCTGGATTAAGCAGTAGCTTATTGACTTGGCACCGGGATTGAAGGTTATTTAAGTCAAGCTGGAGCTGCATGTGGGAACCAGGCGATGTCATGTGCATACACAACTTGACATCATCCGCATACGTAAGAACTTTGGAGGCCACGATAATTTGAGGAAGATCATTAATAAATAGACCAAATAGCAAAGGACCAAGATGGCTACCTTGAGGTACTCCGGAGCTTACAGATACAATTTTTGAAAGTACATTATTAAATTGTATCTTTTGGGAACGGCCTGTAAGGTATGACTGAATCCACATAAGAAGAGTTAGTGGGAAACCAAGAAGGCGCAGCTTGTGGATAAGAAGCTCATGGCACACTGAATCAAACGCTTTGCTAAAATCAGTGAAAATGACATCAGTTTGATTGGAGGATAGGAAGCCTTTATTAATGTAGGTCGTAAATTCCAGCAGGTTAGTTGTAGTTGAACGACATTTTGTGAAACCATGTTGATTCGGAGATAATAAGGAGCGACACTGATGCTGTAATTGATCGCATATGAGTTTTTCGAATAGCTAAGGAATAGCACTTAGTTTGGCTATCCCACGATAGTTCATAATATCAGACTTGCTGCCCTTCTTAGGCTCAGATGACACATTCAATTTTTAACGTCAATTTATTGTAGCAATCTTTCTTTAATGGGACTTTAAACGAGCGCGAGAAAGAATCAAATATTTTTAGCTGCTCTACCACTAACACCAATAATAAAGGCGCGATATCATATTAATCCTTACACGCTTGCACTTTTTTAAAGTCACACAAATGAAAAATTGTCACAATAAATTGACGCTAAAAATTGAATGTGTCATCTGAGCCTTATGAAGTGGAATAATAAAGGACTCCTTCCAAACAGCCGGAAAGGTGCAGAGAAGGATAGATTTTTGGAAAATCATGGTTAATGGAACAGAAAGTGGATCTGCGCAATATTTCAGTACGGAGCTCGGCACCATATCGGGACCTGGAGAATAAGACAGCTTTATCGAGGATAGGCTGCGACTGACATCACGTTCCTCAATTACAGGACAATATATGGAGTCCGTGTGGGCAAGCTGATAGGAATAGCTGAAATCGGAATTTGGGTGATTTGAATAAGGCGAATATGTGGACTGGAAAAAGTCCGCGAACAGGTTACTGATTCCCTGGTCATTTGACGCTGATATGTTGTTCAAATGAAGAGAAGGTGGTAACATTTTGGACTAACGCTTTGAGTTAACAAAAGAGTAAAATAGCTTGGGATTACTGCGGAATTCATATTTGCAGCGTAACAGGTAGCTATTATAGCATTCGGAATTATGCAGGAAATAATTGGATTTGGCTACACTGTATTTGCAAAAATCAGATTGGAGCCCTGTTTTCGCGAACTTTTTATACAGTTTCGTCTTTAAATTTTTTAGGTGAGCCAAGTGTTTCGATGACCACGGTGGGCTGGTAGAGGTTTTTTAAATAATGGAAGGAACAAGTTTATCAAATAAGGAATACATAATATTGAAAAAGCTTGATACCGATTTTTCAAGAGAAAGTTTTGGAGTATAGACCAGTCCACTTGGGTCAAGGAAGCCGACAGTAGCGAGTAATCGACTTTCCGGAAGCATCGAGTCCGAATCGGTTTTTCAGAAGTATTTGGGAACTAAACCACACTATTAATGTTAATTTGTAGTGTCGTATGATCGGGGTCTTCAGGACTGGACAGCGGAGTACAGCGCGTTATAGTGGTATCGCTAAAGTCAGATACAAATATAAGGTCTAGGAATCTCCCATTCTGATTGGGTATAGAATTTACTTGGCCAAGGGATAAGTCGATAAGACCATCTAGGAAATCATTCTGATCGCTGGGAACTAGTGCAGCAAGATCATCATATGGCAGCCAGGATAGTTGAGGAATATTGAAGTCACCCAAAATAATAAGGTGATCTGAAGCATCAGCGGATGAAGAAATGTTCCTAATAGCGGCGAGGTGCTGCAAATATGTAGAAGCTTGGGAACATGGAGGAATATACGACCAAGTTACAAAGAGGTTGGAGCTTTGCAGGCATATTTTTACAGCAATAAACTCAATATCGGCCGTGTCAGCAATGGACAACGCTTGGGACGATAAGTCGGATTTTGCGGCAATTAGGACACCACCACCTCGACGAGAGGGGCGGTCACGCCTATAAATGAAATATTTATTGGACATTATTTCACTATCGGTTACGGTAGAATTAAGCCAAGTTTCTGTGAAGGCAATAATGCTCGAGTCAAAAGCAGCACTGTTTGCATGCAAACTAGTTAGCTTGCTGAGAAGGCCACGAACATTTTGATAGTGCAAAATGAAATCTAGTTTTTTGGAACCGAAGAAATTTTATTAGAGGATAGTTCCTTACGAGCAAACTCATGGACTACGGTGTCAACTGGCCACAATCCAGGACCTAATGCTCGAAGTAAGAAAGATTCCGGAAGAATAATTTTAAAAGAAGCAACTTTTCGCTTACAATTAAAATTGAACTTGGAAATTATGAAATTGTCGGAAGAGACCTGGAACATATCACATAGATCTCCCCTAACTTCATCTTCAGTGGTATCAGGACGAAGCCGAGAGACAAAGATAGCCTTCTTAGTTTCGACTGCCTTTAAGGACACGGCAGCGAGGGGTCTACGAGTACCACGTATGGGACGTGCATCCTGGACGTTCGGATGAGGCTTGGACGGATTTTGAGTACTATTAGAGCTAGTGGAGGGTTGAGTATGGACTTCGGATCTGCCTAGATGAACTGGATCTTTCGGCATAGAATTTGGTGGAATTTGTAAAGCCATAATTGTGGATTTTGCTGGCGTATTTAAAACACTGTTTCTAGGGAGTGTTCCCGGAGACAGGTTTGCTCGCTCAGAGGCTGGAGGCACAAAGTTTAGCACCGGGGCAGGGATGGCTAGTGCAGTAGGAGAAACTAGGTCATGTCCGGTTGGGGTCACCATCGATGGGAACCCATCTGCCGGCACCTCAAGGCTGTTGTTGTTAGCGATTTTCCTTTTTGGAGATTCGTCCGCAATTTTGTACTAAAGCGCTTACCCGTCGCGGGGACCCGTTCTGAGTGTGCAAACAGCACCGCCAACAGACGAAAGCCGTATTTGATTGACAATTCTTGAACAAATCCCCACCTGAGGTAAGAAAACGTTGTTTGAGGTTACTCTGACTTACGCTACACCCCTAGAGCTTGAAAATTATCGATGTCAGTATCGATATTATCGATACTTCTGATATTTTTCAAACATCGATGTTTATCTATAACATCGATGTTTTTCTGACGTTTTATTAGAGAGAAACGAACAGATTTCACTCTTTAATTTTGAGGACCAAAATAACTTTAAATACAAAATCACTTAAAGTAGGGACAAATTACCATACAAGAACCGCGAGTTCTTGGTACTTTATTCTTCTTTGGTCCCATAGATATTATGAAATACTTAAAAGTAGGCGAACAGGGCATAGGTTATGGCAAAAAATGGAAAATAAAAGAACCGCGAGTTCTTGGGAAGAGGAGGAACTTTGGTTTTTTTAGTACCAAAAACAAAATCTTGGTTGCAGCTACCGACCTTCTGTCCGCTATTAAAAAATCTCAAGAAACCGCGAATTCATAGCCTTTTATAAGAATTGGTCGCTTTTCGAAGATCGTTTGAGCGATTTGGACTCAAGGATCCAAAAAAAAAAACAACCGCGAATTCTTCAGAAGAGGAGGAATTTTTACTTCTTTATGGTATAGTATCAATTAAAGTAGGGGAAAATAACCAAAGGTTGTGGCATAAAATCGAAAATGAAAGAACCGCGATTTCTTGGGGAAAGGAGGAACTCTCGTTCTTTTAATACCAACAACAAAGAAAACGAAGACCGTTTGAGCAATTTTGGCAAAGGATCAAAAAAAAAAGCAACCGGGAATTCTTCAGAAGAGGAGGAATTTGTTCTTTTTTAGTACCAAAAAATGGGATGGAACAAAGGTTTGTTCTATTATTTTACATAAGTATTTCCTCATAAGATATTTAAAAAAAAAATTCTTAAGAAGCCGTGAATGTCTTTGACTAAGAATTGGTGTCTTTCTAGACATTTGACGCAACTCAACTCAATGATCAAAAATAAATAAACCACGAGTTCTTAAGAGGAGAATTCTTTAGTCTGAAATCGCATTTTAATAATGAAAACCGGAAATTACCGGAAATAAATTAACCGCGATTTTTTCTAATAATAATATTAAAAAAATGCAAGTGTATTATGCATGTATATAATAATAATACGTGGTATTAACAGAATTATAAAATTGTTTTTAATTTGTCTCTGCTTTCCTCGAAAACATCGATATTATCGATACGATAATGATAAAGTATCGAAAATATCGATTCTGTCACTTATCGATAATTTTCAAGCTCTATACACCTCCCCGCAGCCGTGTGACCGCATGCACGTGAAATTTCGGATCAGTACTCGTTTGCAGTGGCTTGAGGTATCCTGAAAATTTGCTTTGACCGCAGTAGCTGTACGATCAACACGGACAAGAAGGCGTTCAGATCAAAATTCCCAACGCAAATTATAAAACTGGATTCTGGCAGCCACGGAGACATAGCCGTTGGCCATTGGTGGCAGCGTACGGCAACACTAAGCACGGTTCTCTCATCTCACTCAGTACTATCCGAGGCGACCAACAGCGTTGGCCACTATCAACAGTGTAGCCTAGCGACCTCTCCGCTACGTGGACCACTTACACCGCAACACTCGTCGCCCAGACAGCGGTACCAGCCACCTTCCCTGATTATCCTCTACTTGAGCGATACTAGGGTGGCCAGATATCACCACCGCCTGTGAGATTCTTAGACGAGCGCCAACCAAGACCGAGACCGTTCAAGCCCAAGCAACAGGATCCGTATTGCCGCGAGCCATTCTACTATAATTATTTGATAGAATTCATAGCCTAAGTTGGTTCCGTGGGGCCAAACTGCTTGATCAGTTAGCTTGCGTGGGCATCTTCATATTTGGTCTTAATTTCCTTCCAATAGCTTACTCCAGCGTCAACAGGCCTGCTGACACCGTTGGACACAATTGAAGCAGTGAGTACGGCATAGCCGAATGGGTATAGATACCTTTTTTGTACACGCCCACATATGAAACCCACCGCAAAAGCTTACGTGAATAAAGCCATATATTGAGTAATTACGCTTTTGCCCCACGACCCCAAATGCACGGAGAATTAGCATCCGTCTAAAGTAGAGTAAAACGACACTGATTCTTGAATGCTTTCTTTTGTTAGGTTTAAGAACTATATTGTCAATCATGACTTATGTTAATTTGAAATACAGAAATATGTAACATGAATTAACATCAAATTCTAATGGGCACCTAAGGCATATTTTATCAAGCAGAAAGGGATAAGCCGAAACATCATTAGGCTTACATAGGCAGGGCGGGCGAAGCAGAGGAACCTACCATCCAATTTCCTCTTGGCTGAGAGCTCATATACCCACTATTCGATCGTACATTTGACTTATCCTTTCCCCGGTTTCTTTACTCTGTCGATTCGTATTATGTGACGCGTACGCGATAAGGAACTAAAACCCCACCCCAGCCCTGAGCTCAGCCGACAACCCAAGACAGAGTAGGTTCCGTGTTCGCTACTGAACGTGTCCGTTACAAGGTCCGGCACCAGCGCATTTAATATGTGCACAATTGTCGCACAGCCAACATAGTAAATAGGAATCACCAACAATGGTGCCATTGTACTCCCATTTTTTGGCAGTGCACGGTACACTCATATTGGTAGTTAAGAGATTCAAAAAGATTAAGGGAACTTAAAGACCAAGTAGGCGAGCTCGGATTAAAGAGCGATGAAAGAGACTGCAAGAAATATTAGGCAGGAGAGCCGTTGATTATCCGGGCAACCGGTGAGTTTCAGCAGCACGCACAAAGCAGACAGTGAAGGAAGTACCGTTAGAGAGGTAATGACCGCTCAGAGAGTAATACGCGTTCGAAAGATTAGAGAAGCACGATTCGGAGAGCAATGGAGAGTGTAAACAACAGAACACAAGCGGCAGAAACGCGGAGTTATGCAAAGCTTTGTTATTGTTTTGGTTTATGTTGATATTAATTCGTATTTAAATACGTTTTTAAATCACAGTCTATGTTTGAAATGTTATCAAAACGACGACAATATGGAACTATCTTGTTTCTTTATAGATATTTTGATAAGCTGAAAGATTTTATAAGTGAAATCGAAAAGAGTTTAGGAGCGAATGAAAAACACGACCGACTTGGTGTAACGCTTGCGATGATGGCATCAAAAAAGTTTTCTCAAGAACCACCGAAGGGAAGATACATCAAGTGATATGTTCTTAAGTTGCGGCAGATTACTCGTAAACCAGTGGATCAAAATATTTGAAAAGAGGAATTCTTATCCATTAGGTTCCTATCTAACAATCCTTATCTAAAATTTTGCAATATCGCCTGGGGCAGTTTTCCCAGGCTTGTTCACCTATAGGCCTTTTGGGGAGGAGAAAAAACACAAGACTGTTCGATTCGATATTCAAAATTCATTTAGTTCATTGTGCACAGCAGCGTAGTTTTGTGAGATCGTTTGCAGGCCCGCTGAATCTGATCTTAGATTTAACGTAATAGTTCTGGGCCTGTAGGCGGTAAACATAACGCTTTTGGGCTCTCTTAAGCTGTTACTTATTTATATCCTTATTTGTGTCCTCGTGGATGATTACCAAAGCTCCGACCAAGTTTGCCACTTGGTTTTGCGCTGAAGGCTGTGGACGTATTCCTTGAACCACGCCTGCCAAAACCGCTGTCTGAGCGTGGATAGCAGTTGCCACCTCTTTGAGAATCTCAAACCTCTGGTCGGTGCGTCTGACTCTAATCCTTGCGGCAGCGAACGAAGGGCCTGCCCGATTAGCAGGTGCCCTGGATTGAGCGCCTCCCCCTCGTTTGGATCGATGCTGATTAGAGTTAGAGGACGAGAACTGAGCACGTCCTCGATGTCCGCCAGATAAACCCTGACCTCGGCTTCGGTTAACGCACGAGAATTTCCCTCGCTGACTTGACGGCCGCCTCCCACAAACCGCCGAAGTGCGGTGTTCGTGGTGGGATGAACCTCCACTTGATGCCCTTCTCGACGACGAACAGTTAAAACTGCGACTGCTGATCCTCGAAGGCGCTCTGAAGAATTCTCAAATCGTTCCGGGCTCCCACGAAGTTCGTCGCGTTGTCGGAATGTACTAGAGCCCTGCATGAGTCCACTTGAATTGAGAAACAGGTCAGTTTTTTAAAATAGAGTGTTATAAGTTTAAGTCCACTCACTTACAAGTAAGATTCAAGTGAGTGGTGCTGGTCACTTGGTTCACTTGATCACTCGTAAGGAAAAACAAGTGATACAAGTCAGAGTGAGAATAAGTTAGAGTGATAGAATTATTAAGCAAATTAATTGAGTGATTTTTATTTCTTTTAGGGCGAACCCCCAATAGTTCTATTAAAAACTTTGAACCAATTATGTAGAAAGTAAATTTACCTTGAACATGTCAATAAAGAAATCGCGGTTCATACAAGACATTTGGTCTCCACTTTAAAAATCCCTTAAAAACTCGCGGTTCACCGAAGAACTGTTTGTATCTAACCGTAGAAATCCCTGAGGTGAAATTTATCTTTAGCCGCTCCTTAAGAACTCGCGGTCCACCACATTTTTGTTCGCTTGCAGTCACAAAAGTCGGATATATATCAATTAACTTTTTATGCCTCAAGAACTCGCGGTCCACGGAAGACTATCTAGTTCTTACCCATCAAAGTTCTTACAAACATATAAATCCCTTATAAAAGAAAACTCACTTGCGTGTTTATGTCCCTCTCAAGATTTCGCGGTCCACGAAAAAACCCTTTACCCCTAACATCCAACCGAAGTCCACGTTCTGACAATGACAAAAGCTTTGAATAATTAGTTTATTTACTGGGCAAGCATCAGATTGTCTGATAGGTGCAATCTTTTTATACCCGTTACTCGTAGAGTAAAAGGGTATATTGTTAGTCTTTTTCTGTTCATAGGTCTGGATAGTGTAAAATCAAGTCTGTTTCTGTGAGAGTCGAGTCTTATTCTGTAACAGGTGATAGTGTTAGTAATACATAATAAAGGATTCGAAAAAATTATTTTTTTAAATTGGAATTTAGAAACATAATTTGGTTCACTTTTTCGCTTGATTTTGAAATGGTGCTTCTCTTTTCGGATATTAGCAACCGAGCCTGGGAAAATGATCTCTCTGAGGATGCACTACTTGCCGGAATACAAAAAATTTCGCAACTGACTTTGAACAATAAAGGGTAGTGTTCCTTCCCTGGAGGAAAAATGCGAACTAGTCTGAAAAACAACTAGTTATACAACTAATATAAAGCAAGCGGAATTTGTCTGAATGCATTTGGACTACAAGGGGTCTAGAAAATTTGTTCTAGTCGAAAAAATGATTAATACAAAACTAGTAAAAAAGAAACTTGTCTTGGACTAGTACCTTTCTGACAAAAAAAACCTTAAAAATATTTAACTGGTAGAACAAATACAGGTTAGGGTCTAGTTAAAAGGCAACTGGAATTTAACTAGTTGCAAATGAAACACATATGATCCAAAAATATAGCCTTGAGTGTAAATGTAAATTAAAAATAATCTCTAAACCATCAAGTGATTGAATTTCACTAGTACTTGACGATGCCTAACTTGACGCTCTCCTAATTTAGTATCCAATCAATAGGCGCGGTCCTTAGAGAATTTCTGATAATTATTATGTAATCAAATACAGTGAATGATAATTAAATGGAATTAAAACAAACTTACTTTTTTTGAGGCAAGTCGCCCTCTCTAGGACTTGAACCCGGGACCTTTGGATTTGTAGACACACTAACTGATTGAGCCATAGACGCATCACATTTTGTAATGCCCTAACAAGGTTTATGAATTTTAGTGTGACATTTATCAAAAACAGTAATTTTTCACAAATATATTGCCTCGGACAGATTAAACAAAGTTTAAAATAAAACTAAAGCATCACCTACCAAACAAAAAGCAACAAAAAATGTACAGAGACCGGGGATTGAACCGAGGACCTTAAGTGTTTGATTTGTTTAGTGTTAAATTTCCCAAGACATTTACACCCTAGGCTATATTTTTGGATCATATGTGTTTAATTTGCATCTAGTTAAATTCCAGTTGCCTTTTAACTAGACCCTAACATGTATTTGTTCTACCAGTTAAATATTTTTAAGGTTTTTTTTTGTCAGAAAGGTACTAGTCCGATACAAGTTTCTTTTTTACTAGTTTTGTATTAATCATTTTTTCGACTAGCACAAATTTTCTAGACCCTATGTAGTCCAAATGCATTCAGACAAATTCCGGTTGCTTTATATTAGTTATTTAACTAGTTGTTTTTCAGACTAGTTCGCATTTTTCCTGCAGGGAAGTCATAGAGTTCACTTTAACATTTCCAAGTGAACCGAGTGGACCAAGTTCACATGAAAGTGGACTTGTTGTTTCTAATCATAGAGTGATAGATCACTTTAAATTCATAGACTTGGTTTGATTCACTTGAACTTGTTTTTTCAAGTTAAAGTGACTCAAAATTACAAGTTAACTTATAAGTTCTCACTTAAAAGTCAACTTTTGCAGGGCTCTAGAATGTACTCAATGCGGTACGCCACGTCTTGCGATGAAGCTTTTAAAGGCCAAAAGTAAAGATTCAGTAGACGAATCTACGCCACAAATGTCCTTTCGGATTCGAACCTATCCGCAGGCAGATTTCCCCTAATTTGGTTCATCAGAACAGGCCTATATCTAAAACAATGGATGCATTTTCGAACCACCCGAGTGCATTCTCTGCGAGCATTTATTAACCAGATTTCCTGCCGCAGAAGACCGATCATCGTTTTCGCATTTGCGTGACAATTTCTCAAATGCAAGTTTCGAAGATACAAATCAACAATTTGGTTTTTACAAGGGAAAAATATCGGAAATTTATAATTTTCTCTAATAGGTCATGCAAGAGTCTACCTCCCACCCGAATTAGCGAAAATCTTCTACAGCTTCAGAAAACTTTTGTATGAAGGACGTCATAATCTGCAAACTTGGTTGTAAAACATGTCCTTTTTTAATTTTCTTTTACACTTCTGCAAAGACACTTTTTTGAACGATTGCCATCAGCTTAAAAAATGATAGTTGTAACTCTCTAGCCGTCAGACTTACTGATCTTTCTCGTGATTTAGCTAGGTTTAGAAATCTGTAGACGTATCCAAGAATTCTAATGAGTTTGGGAAACGATGAGATACGAGTAATAAATTCGAACGGAGTTGATAGCTCGACGGCTATACACACTTGGGCAGCCTTTCATAACTCTGAGTTTTTTAATTGGAAAGGTATAGAAAAATGCAAGTTTTCTGGCCATAATGACTCATTTCCATACAGAAATTTCGGACCTTCGAACCAGGTGGACCCAGTCAATTCACTGACATCGCAGCATCGGGACGCAATGTCTGCTGGATCAAACTGGACATGGCTGGACATGTCGCCAGGATTTATTTTCTGATAGCTCTTGAATTGTGGCTACCCTGTTTGAAACAAAAACTGCAAGTGACGAAGGTTGAGACTTTATCCAATGTAGTTATACCCGTTACTCGTAGAGTAAAAGGGTATATTGTATTCGTGCAAAAGTATGTAACATGGAGAAGGAAGCGTTTCCGACCCCATAAAGTATATATATTCTTGATCAGGATCACTAGCCGAGTCGATCTAGCCATGTCCGTCTGTCCGTCTGTCCATCTGTCCGTCTGTCTGTCCGTCTGTCCGTCTGTCTGTCTGTATGAACGCTGAGATCTCAGAAACTATAAAAGCTAGAAGATTGGCATTTTGCATGCAGATTTTAGGAGTTCCTACGCAGCGCAAGTTTGTTTCAAAATGGTGCCACGCCCCCTCTAACGCCCACAATCGCTTATATACGATTTTAAAAATTTTAATATTTTGGAAAAGTAAAAATGCAGTTTTATTGTGTTTATCAATACCTATCGAAATGTAGAAGAAATTTTTCAAATCGGACCATTCGTTAAAAAGTTATGCGTGATCAACGTTTTTTATCTCTATCTCCATCTCCCTCGCACTCCCTTTACCTGAGTAACGGGTATCTGATAGTCGGGGTACCCGACTATAACGTTCTCTCTTGTTTTATTTCTGAGTCTGTCCAAAAATGTCCAAGAACTTGTTTGACGCTGAACCAAAATTATGCCAAAAGTGTGGCGGCGCATAATTCAAGCTTTGGTATGGTTTTCGTTTTTAGTGGAGCCACTCTCGATTTCGCTGCTAGCAATCGACAATTAGCTTTACCATTTTAGATTGCTCGAATGTAAATGCAACATCCGTGCTTGGCTGGATGCATCTGCGAAACCGTGAACTTGAACGGCTGAGCATCCACTGGCAAACGTGTACCTAGGAATGGTGACTGTGTGAAGATTAAGTAGATTCTTCTTTAACCTTTCCCAACTCGTATGTAACGACATCGTAATGGATTCATCCCATTCCAGTTGAAGTTGCCAAAGGCTTTGAAGAAGAATTTTAGATGCAAGGACAATGGGGCACAGCAATCTCAAGGGATCAAAAATTCTCGTTTTGTGGTAGTAAATTTTGTAAAGCTCTCATCTAAATGAAATCGAAATTTGTCTGTGTGTGGCATCCACCGCATACCCAAAGCTTTGGTCGAATTGGTATCATTGAAATTTAGGGATTTTTCAGTGTTGTTCCCTTTTTCTAGTTGGGGCGAGAATTTCTGACACTTGATTACACATCACGTTCAAGGTGTAAATATCATCGGCACCAGTAAGCATGTCATTCACATAAAAGTCCTTGCAAATTATTTATGAACCAATTTCATGCTTAGCCCTATTACGAATCCAAGTTCTTATAAGCTACGGATGGCTTAAAATGGAGCTGAAGACGTTCCGTAGGTGACTGTATTAAGACGAAATATCTTTAGCTCATCAGATGGATTCTCGCGCCATACTATCAGTTGATAGTTACGATCTTCTTCTGCGAGACTTACTTGCCTATACATTTTCGATATATCTGCTGTTAGAGCGAATCAATCTAAACGAAATCTAACAAGTGATAATAACAGTTCCCTCTAAATAGTGGGCCCCACCAATAAAATGTCATTTAATGACTGCGCTGAAGTTGTCTTTGCAGACGCATCAATTACGACTCGAAGTTTGGTTGAGGTACTATCAGGCCTCAAACACATTCATGTGGTATGAAGTAGTGCGGTCCTGGTGGAATCCTATTGCATGTTGGAGACATATGACCCAGCCCAAAAAACGACAACAATCTGAATTGGCTACGATTTTCACGAAGTGATCCTCGCAGGCAATTTGTTCTGGTGAAAATTTAACAACTTCTTTGTTTTCTGGACGGTATCTAACTCCCAAAGCCGTTCAACAAGTCCTCCTAAAACCATGTCTTCCTTGGACAAGGCGATACAAGAAGTAGCCTCTTTTTTTTTTGTTGCTAACACCGTCCAGAAACAAACCATCCCAATTTTTGAAGTGAAACGTCTTTCCTGCCGGGGGCTGATGAAGACCTGACCGTTGTTGCGTACAGTGATGACGTAGCGAATGTCTCTCCCTTCGACCGCAATTCGCACGCGACGCACAGTGGCGCCTTAGGCCAAAAAACGTGCAATAAATCACTTTTTCGACTTTGTCCTAGAAAGTTGCGACCCATACTAATCGACAGGTAATTGATCCACTATTACAAAGATGTAACCCTTTTTCAAATCCTTTTCGCAATTCTGGGGGGTATATCTTAAAAACTAGGTATCGAATTGCTTTGCTTATTATTTCCACTGATTGGTGTGTTAGTTAAGAGTTAAAAAAGTAAAACATATTGCAGTTTGCCAGCCGCATCTCTTAGTTATGCGTTATTTGCGAAACGTGCATTTTTTCCACATTTTTCAACCTTGATGGAAAATAAAAAAAACTATTTAATACTATTTTTTTATTTCCCTATAACGTTATTTGGACTTTCTTATTAGGTATTAGGAAAGTTGTAGCTGCGTCCGCGGTTTTGTTGGGGTTTCACTTTTTAAGGCGTTTGATAAATCAGGTAATACCTAGCACAATATAGTTACCGTGGAATTTTAGGGTTTACGTTCCCAACCACTTTGGTCTTTTAGGTGGCGAAAGGTTTAACAATGCTAAGGCCTCAAGTTCGCAATCTCGTGTTGCGGGAATCCGGAAAGGTCTCGTTGCCGGAATCCTTGTTTAATTTGGCAGCCTTCTTCGGTTGCCAAATATACGTAATCGTTAGCGCAAAATACAAGCGTGTCTTTTAAGTAAGTTTTATTCAACTACACTTTGTCGTGTTTCTTATAAGACTGACTTATCAGAGATGGGCTTACTTTAACAAGAGCTTTTTAATAATCAGCTGTCTTAATATCTAGGGATGACAATATGTTAATACACAAACCTAGTCAAAAGTATTTTCACAAATTTGAATGTTAACTGTACTCATATTTTGAACTTTTAATATAAACATTTTGGCACCTATGGAAAGGGCACTTCAATTCCGTTTAAATGACACAAAAATTTTCTTAACCCATTAAGCACCCGTTGAAAAGTGAGCAAATTAGACAATTTTTTTTTTAAATCAAATTTTAAACTTTTTTCCTGGTGCTTAAAACAAAAATGTTTTGATGCAAAGTTCTTCCACAATCAAAATTAATAATAACTGCAAAAAAAAATTTCAAAATATTTTTCCTTGTATTTTTTATGCTATTTTAAAAATAGCTATTTTAGCCGCTTTTTCTTCATTATCATACAAAATTTTACTGAGATGTCTCCATTCAAAAAACCATAAAAAATACAAGGAAAAATATTTTGAAAATTTTTTTTTTGCAGTTATTATTAATTTTGATTGGGGAACAACTTTGCATCAAAACATTTTTGTTTTAGGCCCCAGGAAAAAAGTTGAAAATTTGACTTTCGCAAAATTTGCTCACTTTTCAAAGGGGTCTTAATGGGTTAAGAACATTTTTGTGTCATTTAAACGGAATTGATGTGCTCTTTCCATAGGTGCCAAAAGTTTATATTATAAGTTCAAAATATAAGTACAGTTAACATTAACATTTGAGAAAATACTTTTGACCACCCCTGTATACGTTATGTTAATATATATGACTCCCCCACCGCAAGATTCAACAATAATTGTTGAATATAAATTAGTTTATAAAGGAAATTAAAATGTATTACAGGATGGATATTCAAAAGCTAGCTACTGTTCTGTCATATTTTGTTTGTTTGTATTTTGGTACTTAAATTTTCGTTTTACTTGGTCTTTAAAAATCTTTTTTTGGGGATTGCCATTTAGTAGCAGATAATTTCCATCCTGTACCTGTACCCATCGATTTCACGGTATTTTGTCTTATACTTTTCTATTTGATTATTCTTAATATAGTTATTTTCAAAGTTTTCTTCTTCATTTTTGTTATTTGTATACATTTTAAGTTTATAAATTGCTGTTTTTTCTGAGTTGCAATATCTCTTCTTGGCTAAGTATATTATTAAGTAAGTCTATTGGTCTTTTATTAGTACTAGCATGAATTGTGTTATTGTAGAAAATAATGGCTTTAAAAACCTTGCTTGATACGGAATCTTTGTTGCCTTCATCGGCATTAAAAAGGCGTATGTGTTCATTTAGGGTAGAGTGAAGCCTTTCTACGTCAGAATTTCCGGTTTTCTTATACGGTGTTGTTAGGTGTAGTTCAATTTCATTGTCGATCAGAAATTCTTTAATACATCCCATGTTAGCTAGGTTACAGATTCTACAGTTATTAATAAATGAATGGATTTCTCTTTGTAAATTTGGATAGTAGTATAATAGTTTCATTTCTGCAAACACTTCGCTTATACCCCTGTGATTATTTTTGTAGTGTTCCCTTTTTATGATTTTTACAAGTTGTCCCTTATCAGTTATATCATTTAATAAGATACAAGACTTAAGTACTACACGATTTTTATTATTAGCAAAGTGATGCCTTTAAATCTCTTGACATTTGAGATATATCCTAACGTTTTCACAAAAGACAACAACCAAGCCTTTCCCTGGCAGCGTTTCTTGCAAAAATTTTAATAGATTTTCGTAACTACCGTTGGTTTTAAACAAATGCCTTATTTTATTCTTGATAAGTATTTTTGTAGTTTGAATTTTCTGTCTCTGACTCATATATGATTATTTGTATTTTAAAAACATTGACAGCCTTTTCTGATATTTTTATAAAGTTGTAATCGTCAGAATCAGCGCTGTAAATGGTTTCCAAATCTTCTAGCTCGCTTGAAAAAAGCTTTAATAAATCATCCGAGTAATCTGCATCATCGTTGTTCGATTCTACCACTTGTTCGGAGTTCCCATACTCAAGGAAAAATATGTCTTTATCTTCAATTTTTATAGGTTCGGAACTCGTTTAAAAAATCCCCCACCTTAGGATCGCCCAGCACTATTCTGCTCAAACCGTCTGCTAGCGCATTTTCCTTCCCTTTGATAAACT
Organism: Drosophila takahashii; assembly: GCF_030179915.1. Lineage (NCBI taxonomy): Eukaryota > Metazoa > Arthropoda > Insecta > Diptera > Drosophilidae > Drosophila > Drosophila takahashii. Next base: position 4,577,775 of record NC_091679.1, on the reverse strand, counting down.
CGATATCAAAATCGAACTCGTTAAGCTGAATTTTCCATCTTTGAAGCTTAAGATTAGGTTCTTTAGGGTTATGTAGCCAAACTAGGGGACGATGATCAGTTCTAACTGTAAACCTACGACCATAAAGGTAGTACTTAAAATGTTTGATAGACCAAACTATTGCCAATATCTTTTTTTCAATTGGGCTGTAGTTAAGCTCTGCAGCCTTTAGCTTGCGGCTTACGTAGCAAACTCCCCCCAATGCTACATTACTGGCGTTTGTGACGAGTGTAAATCTCTTGGCAAAATCGGGATAGATTACGACATGGCTTTTTAATAAGGGTTTTAAGTTTTTCAAAGGCTTCCCTATTCTCGATGTCATTAACGTTTACCCTGATATTTTTTTTTAAATATTGGTTAAGATTCTGGTCTATTTTTGAGTAATATCGTATGTATCTTCTCAAGAATCCTGTCATGCCTAGAAAACTCTGGATTTGTTTTTGGTTCGTGGGTAGCGGTATTCTATCTATAGCCTCGACTTTTTTTCCACTAGGTGTCAGCCCATTTTCGTCTATGACGTGACCTAGAAACTGAACTTCGGTTTTGGCAAATTCACATTTGTCGACTTGAAGTTTGAGATTAGCTTTTGCTAGGCAACTAAATATTGTCGTGACGTCTTCAACATGCTTTTCTACACTTTTCGAAAAGATGAGAATGTCGTCCATATAGACCAGACAGATATGACCAATGTATGGGTTGAGTAAGTTATTCATGAGCCGCTGGAAAGTTGACGGGGCGTTGCGCAAACCGAACGGCATGCGAAGAAACTTATAGTGACCGCTAGCTGTAGAAAATGCCGTTTTATGGATATCATCTGGGCTCATCTCTATTTGGTGAAAACCCTTCGCAAGGTCTAGTATAGAAAAAAGGTTGCAGCCCCCTAGCTTATCAAAAATTTCATCCATGTTGGGGATTGGATAACAATCTTCGATTGTTTGGCTATTTAACTTTCTGTAATCTATAATGAGACGCCATTTTTCCTTATTGGAGGCGTCTAGTTTTGCACAACCCACAGCGGACTATTGTAAGGGCTAGTAGAATGCCTTATAATATTCAGATGAGCAAAATTATGAATATGGAATTTTACCCTTACGTGCTCGGATAAGGTGTATGGAGTTCTTGCTGAAACTAGCGTATTACTATGGACGGCAGTCCATGTAGTGACGAAGCGCACATGGAGAGTGTGCGAAGGCGACTACTGTTATGCCGCAAAATTGAAAATCTGCTGTGATCGTCCTATCGTAATGAGTAATACACCAAATTAAAGGTATTGCTAAATTTTAAAGGATTGCATACCAAGACCTCAAGAAAATCAATTGGTTCGGGAGAGCGAGCGGTGAAAGTGTAAAAGTGAAAATTTAGAAATTGGAATCTGTTGGGTCGGGTGGGGATAATTGGCCCCTCGCAATGTTTTAATTGTTTTTGAATTGAAAATACCCGTAGAATAAGGGGTCATATAATAAAATCAGAACCCACAAATATAGACCTCTGGACCAGCAGCACTATTCGTAAATCTAAGGACGAAATCTCAGACAACAAAGGCGCAAAAATTGTTGAACGGCAGGACAATCAGTGACCAAGAAGGAGAATATACCTTTATAAGGGGCGCAGCAAGGTCGACTATTGACTACTGTCTCATACAAGGAAAGTGGCACGATGTTGTGAAAGATTTGGTGGTAGGTGCTCAACTTCTTTCTGATCATATTCCCATCGAATACTTTTAAAACTCAATCTACATGAACAAGTCGATAGTACCCAGCCAAAACTCAACCGAAGGTTAAAGTGGAAGGACAATCACCTCCGAAGTTACACAGATGCATTAGTATCAGGAGTCCAACAAATAGAAGATCAGAGTGGGTCTACACTGCTAGTCAAACTGCTCAACTTAATCGTAGATGCCTCCAGGCCCATGCAGCAGTCACTAAACTTTAGCAGAAAGCAACCGTGTTTCGACGTACAATGCGAAAGGGCCAGGAAACACTCTTTTGATTGCCTTAAACAGCTTCGGCGAAATGAAATAATGGGCACCATCTACAAAACGGCAGTAACAAATTACAAACGTCTATGCAAAGACAAAGAAAAACAGTTCTGGATAAATATGGAGCGCCAACTACAAGAAGTTCGCGACAGCAAACAGTTGTGGTAAATCGTTAATAAATTAAACGGGAACAAACAGAAAAAACCCATAAAAGTAAGGTCAACTGATTTGGCTGACTATTTTAGTAGCCTACTCTCCCATATTCGAAATGAATCAGAAATAATCTATGCTAAGCCTCTGCTTTTCTCAGATCATATGGACTCCCCTTTCAGCCCTGCAGAAAAAAAAAGCCTGTCCTAACACTAAAGCTAAACAAAGCTCCTGGTGAAGACAGAATACGTGCAGAATTTTTCAAAAACGCGCCACTTTGCTTTATACAGCGACTTACCGATGCCTACAACGAATTTTACAGTCATGGAATTTTCCCGGATTGCTTCAAAAAAAGTCTGATCAGCCCAAATTTTAAAAAAGGTATGGAGACCGATCCCAGCAACTACCGAGGCAACTAAGATTTTTGCAGGAGCACTGTTAAAACGTATGACGACATGGGTAAACCGAGAAAACATTCTTAGTGAATTTCAGACGTGCTAACATCAATCGCCCAAACCTTTCTGCAACAAAAAATGAAGCTGTACATTTTCTTTGTAGATTTTAAAGCCGCCTTTGATACAGTGAACCGAAATAGCCTACTGTATAAACTTAGCCAACTCGGTCTCTCAACAAAAGCCATAGTCATAGTCCAGTATCTATGAAGATAACAAAGATAACGATGTTGTGGATTTTTTACCAGGTGGAGTGACTGTGAATGGAACCCATGTTAAGACCCTTATGTATGCCGATGACATGTGCCTTCTGGCTGATAGCCCTGAAACGTTAAGGGACATGATTGCTAGCATATCCGAGTACTGTAAAGTATGGAACCTCACCATAAATACAAGCAAATCAAAGATTATGGTAGTTAAGGGTACAGGTGGCCGTCACGCTAGGAACGAAGAATGGCAACTGAACGGAATCCAGCTGGAACGTGTAAAATCATTCAAAAAGCTCGGTGTAACGCTCACCACTAATATGAGTTTTTATACCCACATAAGAGATAAGCTCAAGGATGCAAAAATAGCTATGAACGCCACCTGGAAAAACTTTTTAGGCAGAAAAAAAGTTAAAATGAGTGCCAAGTACAGCCTTTTTCAGGCGACAGTGAAAACAATTATGTGCTACGCAGCAGAGGTGTGGGGCAATCAAAGATATGAAGATGCGGAACAAGTAATAACTTTTTTCGTAAAAAAGATATTTCGACTGCCACAAAATACTCCCGACTATGCAATCTTTATTGAAACAGGACTGCCTAGTATATTCTCCTACACACTTCAGCAGCACTTTAATTACATCGATAAGGTTATGCATATGCCAAATAGTAGACTACCAAAAATAATTGCTAAATCTCTCTGTGAAAGAAAAGAAATTCCATTCTTTAGATGTACAGATATTGCAACCGAATGCAGCTGCCTCCTTGATCTCGAGGATGCAAGTTCGTGGAGCAGGACTCATGCCGAAATCATTACCAGATACCACGACATAGAAAGAGAAACGTTTATAACTAAGGCCAAAAACAGCGCGTCGAGGAGTTCGTATAAAAATTTTGAGCATAATTTATATGAAAAAAACTACTTCCACGATCAACATAAAGGAGAACTCATAAAACATATCTTCCAAGCTAGAACCGAGACTTTACCTCTAAATGGCAGGCCATACAGCAGCAACACATCACTGGAATGCAGCCTCTGCAACATGCGAGAAATCGAGGATGTTCAACACTTCATTGCAGTCTGCCCTATTCTGAGTTTTACATGTTTTACGAAAACCACCCTTTGCGAATCGGATCTCCACAGTCTTCTAAATGGGGAAAACTGGGAGAATCTGGCATTCTTCATTACAAAAGCCAGTAATTACAGAAAAAAATTATTTTAGAACAATTTTAGAATCTAATTTAACTCAATTAACCGACTGACGGCATAAAAGCCATTGTCGTTGTAACCAATTTTTGTTTGTTTATTTGTTTTGATGTAACCTTAAATGTGTACACCCAGCTATAAATAAGCAACAAAGAAAAACAAAACACAAACAATAAACAACCTACTACTACTACTACTACTGTTTATTGATTGGCTTAGGTGCCTGGCATACAGTACATAAAGTGTCTGCCTAAAGTCGTCGCAACTAGAACTTGAACCAGTTGGACTAAGGATTGCATATGAGGATCTGAAGACTAGAGCGACAGCCTCTGTTGAATGCAAAATGAGTAAAACTTGATTGTAGGAGTCAAAATTGTTACTGATTTTATTGTATAAACTTAACGGTATTTATAGGTAAAAAGTGCATAGATTAACAGAATAGGTATAAAGCAAAGTGTCGGTTATTATGCATTATGCGAGCCCGGATAGTTACAATTCAGCAGAATAAGCTTGTGCCAATAAGTGGGTCATTGACAATGTTGCTGACGGCTTGACTCGATATATGATACTTCAGAGCGCTGACTTATAACTATTGCTGCGACTGAACAACTACTACTACTATAATAAAATCCGAAGCTCCGTTCAAAAGTAATAGCCAAAAGAAGATTTTCTTCTTCTTCTCAAAATGAAAATTTAATTCTGTTTGTCAGTTTGCACAAAACATGGTTGAAAAGCTGGCAGCTAAGTAGCGGAGCTTTCTTGGGTAAAAATCCCACGTTTGGTGCATAAACCTATTTATTTTCATAATTATTTTTTATGAACGGACCATACTTATCGATTCTAGACATCTTCATTTGAAAAAAACCGCTTTCCAAACATTTTTGGTGGCAAATCTGTAGTGTTGCCACTGCAACAAAGTTGACTGATAGAGAGACCTTTCAGTGTCGAAAAAATCAGGAAAAAATTAACCAACTTTGTTTGTCTATTGTGTGGTGTCAAAGAAGACTTTCATAAATCTAAAAATGAAATTCCTTGCAAAGGTATTTGTTAACGTAAATTAGCTTAAAAGATTGCTTTTATGTGTCTTGGTGTCCAACTGTGAACTGTTTTATATATGTATCTTTGTAGATTTGAGCTAGCAATTGTGTTTGTCTTTTGTGGAGTATAACTTCTTAATGGCACAGAGTTGCAAAGAAGTAAAAACGAGGAATTAACCACAAAAGTGTCCTTGTTGCCATACAACTAATCATTTTTGCTCCTTTTTGTTAAATTTGCGTTTATCTAGCCAAATATGTGTATCTTTATAGAGTTGGGATAGCAATTGTGTTTGTGTTTTGTGGAGTATAACTTCTTAATAGCACATAGTGGCAAAAAAGTAAAAGCGAGGAATTAACCACAACTAATCATTTTTGCTCATTTTTGCTCCTTTTTGGTAAACTTGCGTTTATCTAGCCACAAATGTGTTTGGTCACGGGGCTCTTCTTGCAGTTTGGAAAAGCAACAACCGCTCGCGAGAAGCCCTGAAGACTTACATATTTGAGAAATTAAATGGCGATCATCAAAGCGAAGCAATACATCAGACAGTTTCAAATAAAGTAGCTAACTTTATAAATTACATTAATAAACATTTGCCACGATGCTGCCGAAACATAAAGCGATTTTAACAAAAACACGCCATGTGGCTAGCTGGTAATATGACTATACCGCTTTTAGATAAAAATGAATCTCCACAGAATAAAGGTGGTCGTCCGAAATTGACATATGAAGCTGCTGGTAAACGACTCAAAATAAAGTTGGCATCTGAACTGGCGATGGAACAACAAAATTCAACTCCTTTGTTACTACACGCAGCTCATATTTCAGCCAGAAAATCTACTGAAAACGTAACTAGGAAAAAAAGTGATACTACTGCATCGTTGGTTCCAAGTCCAATAACTCCTGAAAAGGCATTAGCTTTTTTTATGGAAAATGGGTTTACTAAGCAGCAATACATAAATGTAAAACAAATTAGTAAACAACATGGGTGCGATATTTACCCCCCTTATTCAAAAATAGCTGAGGAAAAATTAAAGTGTAGACCGGCGGGAATAGCATTGACCGAAAATGAAGCCAAAGTTTCCTTGCAAAACTTATTGAACCATACGGCTTCACGAATATTACTCATGCAAAGGGATGTCTGTGAACTACTTTCAGATGTTACTCAGTGTATACTTATTTATAGCTATGGCTTTGATGGGTCTACTGGTCATAGCTTATACAAACAAAAATTTAGTATCGCAGAGTCTCCATCTTTAGAGATTCTCTATTTGTTACATCAATGATTCCCATTAAAATGATAGATCAGAAACAAAGAGTCATTTGGTTAAATAAATCGCCTCAGTCCGTAAGATTTTGTCGTCCTGTTAAAATAGCATACGTTAAAGAAACCACTTCTCATATATTAGAAGAAAAAGAAAACTTGGACAATCAGATCAAAAACCTGGACTTGTACGTTTATGCCCATCAATCGAACGAAATTGTTGTAAAATTCGATGGGCACCTAACACTTATAGACGGCAAGGTGTTAAATATTCTAACAGGAACGAGATCCTGCCAGTTGTGTCCAATGTGTGGGGCAAAGCCCACCCAGCTTCTTAATGTAAGTGCTTTTTATTCCAAAACTTTTGATATGAAACCACATACGGATCAACATGGATTAAGTTCCCTTCATGCATGGATTCGCTTTTTTGAATTTTTGCTCAAACTATCTTATAGAATTGAGCTTAGAAAGTGGCGTATCACGGGAAATGACAAAATCGAATTGAAGGCACGTAAATCTAAACTTCAAGCAGCGTTTTGGAATGAAATGGGACTGCATGTAGACAAGCCGAGACAAAACGGCAGTGGCAATACAAATGACGGAAATACGGCGAGGAGGGCATTCTCCAACCCAAAACTATTGTCCTCTGTATTAGGAATAGATCATAATTTGATTCAGCGCTTACATGTAATTCTGATTGCCATAAATTGGCATTACCCTATAAATTCAGAGAAATTCAAAATATTCTGTTTTGAAACGTTCACCGTGTATAGGACCAATTACTTTTGGTATTCCATGTCGCCAACTGTGCATATAATTTTAGTACACGGATACATCATAGTTGAAAAGTCAATTGTTCCTGTTGGCTTCTTAGCAGAAAGTGCATCAGAATCAAGACACAAACATTTCAAGGCAGACAGACAATATCATGCCAGAAAATGTAGCAGGGCTGACAATACGTCAGATGTTTTTCACAGAGCTTTGGATACGTCTGATCCCTTACTATCTAGTTTCTGCTTAGTTAAAACCAAAAGGATGCGCCTGCCAGCAGAGGTAGTCGATCTTTTGGATTCGCCAATCATATCCTCAGGTGTTAACCACAATGACGAAGGTACTTCCCAAAACTCGTGCGCAGATGACACAGATGAAGAAAATGATATGGAGGATATAAGTGGCACATTTGAAATTGAATTAGAGGAAGAGGTACCAGACGATATTGAAAGCTAAAAAACTAAAAAAAAAAACAAGTAAGTTATAATTTTAAATTTTTTACAAAAATGTAAAAAAAAAATTTTTTAGTGTTCTTCAAATTTTATAATGGCTCCTAAACATGTAATAGATTTTAGTTTAATTTTTCTCCAATGTGATACCAAATATCTAGGAATTATAATTTTCAACAAATACTTAATTAACAAATTTAAAAAAAAAACAAAATTCGAAATTTTGTTTAATTTCAAATAACACACCAAAAAAATTTCAAGTCAATATCTTTGTAACTAGAGCTTATGCACCAAAAACGGGTTTTTTGCCCACAGTGCTGTGGCTTTGTGTGGATGATTGGAGTTGATGAATTGCCGGGTCAGCTCGGAGAAGCTGCTGCCTGCGGTGATGGGTGAAGAGGGGATGCTGATGCGGATGCTGATGATGTGCGGATGCCGAGTAGATGCGGATGCCTACGATGATGGTGGATGCCGATGATGATTAAAAGTTGGGGTACAAAAGAAACTCAAACAATATGCGGAGCAATGTTCTTTTCGTAGCAACGTTTTATTCAGAAGTGGCCGGAAACTCTTGTAAAGCTCGAGTCCCTAGTTTTGGTCTTTACTTATTTAGGAATGGTGAAATAGAAACACTTGGTTTAAAAAACACTGTAGAATTATAGGCAATTTACATGATTATAGGCTATTTACATTGAAGTGTGTACCATGATTTATTGCAAGGGTTAGCGTGCGCTAACATGCCGCCCCCCCTGTCGGATGGCGGTTTTGAGCTTGGTTAGGCTTTTGATGGCTTCCTGCAGCTGGCGAAGCGTCTGAGATGGTGAGATACTGCGTCTCGGAGGGCGGCGTTCGGAAGTGTTCCTTGTTTTGGAACGACTCGCTCGGACGGGTCGGTTGATGCTTGGTGGAGAGCTGTCCTTTCGTGGGCTGCGCGGTTGACGTCCTTCCTTCTTTGATGCTTCTGGAGCTTCCGTGGTGGTGTAGCCGTGGTGCAGCAAAGTGTGATGCAGGTCGCCACACTTGTGACACACCTCTTTGGAATCGCATTGATGCACGCGATGTGTGGTAGCCAGGCAATTTGAGCAGTAGCCCATTCTTCGTGCGGCGCGACGGCGTTCCAGGATGCTCAGCTTGATGAATTTAGCGCATACGCGCAAAGGATGACCTTTGTGGCACATGCGGCACTTGTACATCTACGGAATTAATTACGGAATTAGTATGGGTGTATAAATGAGACAACTTGAACAGAGAAATAGAGAGAATGGAGTGGGATTTCGGTTATTGTGTAACCGAGGACGGGTTGTCTTTGATTGGGAGAGGCACGAGTTTTACAATGGGTCGCGTGAGCGGTCCAGTTTGGGTTTGGAGGTCCACTGTGCGCGTATTTTGGTCTTTGCTTGGATGTAAGTGTATGACTCTCCCAAGACGCCAATGCGTGGGTGGGCAGGCGTCGTCCTTGATAATGACGATGTCATTAACTGAAAGGTTGGCTTTTGGTTGCTTCCATTTATACCTTCGGTGGAGTTCATGAAGGTATTCATGTCGCCATCGGGTGCTGAATTCTTGATGAAGAAGTTTTAGCTTCTGCCAACGGTTTAGTATGGAGAGAGATTCGTTGGGATTTTCAGGAAGCGCCGTTAAAGGTGCTCCTCGAAGGAAATGGCCCGGAGTTAGTGGCAGTAAGTCGTTAACATTGGATCTGGGTACGCATAGCGGACGAGAATTAAGAACGGCCTCTATTTTCGCAAGTAATGTGGCAAACTCCTCGAATGTGAATATTCTGGTACCTGCGGTTCGAGTGAAATGCTTTTTGAAGCTCTTAACGGCAGCTTCCCAGAGTCCACCCATATGGGGAGCGTGGGGGGGTATGAATTGCCACTCTAGTTCACGACTGCTGTAAAGGCTGGAAACATGATCCATTGCAGATTTCATAAACTCTGCAAAGTTTTTTGTCAGTTCTCTACTGGCGCCAAGGAAATTTCGGCCATTGTCTGACACAACCTTTTTTGGGATGCCTCTACGGCTGACAAAACGTTCGAATGCTTGCAAGAATGCCTTTGAACTAAGTTCTGAGACGGCTTCCAAGTGGACCGCTTTAGTGGAGAAACATACGAACACGGAAACGTAGCCTTTGAGAACCACCTTGGTTTGTATATTGGAGGCTTTTAAATTAAATGGACCTGCGAAGTCAACTCCGGTTATAGTGAACGCGGGAGAAAATTGTGTTCTTTCGGGGGGGAGTGCGGCCATAATTTGATTTTTTGTGACTTGTTTAAAACGCGTACATGTTATACATTTCCGAATAGATGCCTTAACGAGATTGGCTAGTTTGGGGACAAAGAATTCTTGCCGAATCGCTCTTAGCATCAGCTGGTTTTGAGCATGAAGAAGAGTGTTGTGGATGAAGTCGATAATCAGGGTGGTAAGTTTCGATTTGGGTGGTAATAGTATGGGAAATCGTTCCTTGTAGGGTATGTTTTGTGAGGAGTTAAATAACTCCGCACAAATAAACACAAGAAATACATGGAGAACTACATGGAGACCGGCCGCACTTTGGACTTTAGTGTAGTGCCGTGTGCAGAGGGCGAAAGGTCAAACGGTAAACCGTGCACTTTGGACCCTGAAGTAGAGAGTTGGAGAGAGAGTTGGGAGAGTATCAACCCAGAGAGAGAGAGAGAGCAAAGAGAGGCGTCAGAGCGAGACGGCACTAGCCTGAGGGAGAGACGAGAGAGCGCAGGCGTGCCGTGAGCAAGGAATTAACGGTACAGCGCCGCGCTTTGGACCCTAGAGTGGTGCCGTGCGCAGAGGGCGAAAGGTCGAACGGTAAAACCGCGCACTTTGGACCCTGAATTGGAGAGATGAAAAGGAGAGGCCGAGGATTAACGGGACCCGGAGGCCTATATAAGCGGGCCCTGCGCTGGAGTCGGCGCCAGTCATCGAGCATCAAATCGCGAGTGAACAACGTCTAGTAAAGTCAAAGTCAAGGAGAAACAGCCGTGAAAAACCAGCAAGGAGCAAGATCGCTACGTCAAGAAGTGGCTGTAATACCGATTAGTCCCGCTGCGTCGGCCGTAATACCGATCAGTTGAGCAGAACGTGGGCAGACTTGGCACGGGCATCCCCACCAGCAGAGTGTGGGCACGAGCAGCGGACTTCAAGGGAGCAACGCAGGACAACGCAGCAGCAAGTCGCCCAGGACATCGACGAGGACCAGCATCCAGGGACCGTGCCGAGAACCAGGCATCAGGTACGATCGCAACAGCCAGGAGGGAAGGTTAGGGTGGAACGTTCGTCTTTCTCTGGGCGTTTGCTACAGGGACTGCTGGCGTACACCGGCCGTAGTACCGGAGCGTCAAAGGAAACTGAGTAGGCGTCTAGCGGGACCGGCCGGGACAGAGCAAGGGACAGGAGACTGCGGCTGGCAGGACGAAGGTCTTGCGAGCGTGGTGCCTGTTCACCCTAGTCTGAGAACGGTGACGCTTCCCTAAGCCCAAGGACCCAACTCCACACCCTCGTCGACGAGTGGCAGCGAGAGTACCCGGATCATCACGGAGCATCCCGGAGCACCTGCAGCGAGGAACCACCGAGCGGAGTCGCAGGAGCATCGTCAGCACGAGTCACAACAATTATTGTAAACCAGAGCCGTAAATAAACGCCTCTTTGAACCGAGTTCTGAAATGATTTACTGTTAACCGGGCGGTCACGTTTATATAAATTTGGTGGGACGAACACACAAATCTACTGAGCTAGCCGCACGATCTTCGTAGCGAGCAAATCACGAAAATCAGTTCGTTACATCTGGCGCCCAAAACGTGATTGTCCCGGCAGTAAAAACAAAAAAAAATCAGAATGGGGAAGAGTTGGATTTACCGTCTGAAGAAAGAGGACTTTGCCCATGTCTCACAGAGGTTAAGATTAGTCTGGAAGGCAGATCGGAAGACATCAGAAAGGCATTGTCCGAATATTATTCACAGACTGAGAACGACCCCAAGCTAGTCGATATCTGGGCCGAGCTTGAAGCAAAATACGGCGACAGGCCAGGCACCAGTATAAAGATAACAAACGCCGAGGGTGAAGATCTATTGGAAAGTTTGAGCGTCGAAAACATGCAGAAGGAGGCGCAAAAGAGAGAGCCAAGCCAGGAAAGGCAAAAGGCAACACAAAAGACAGAACCGACACCGACCTCTACACCCAGCAACCCAGATTATGCCAAAGTCGCGAAGCAGGTCAGAGAATGGTCTTTCAGATTCGATGGCACAGAGAAAACACTCGAATTCCTGGAGCAGGTGGAATGGTCCGCGAATACCTACGGGTTGGATTTGAATTTAATACCTCGAGCGATGCCTGAGCTATTTCAAGGAAGAGCATTAAAATGGTTCATCTCAAACAACCGGCATTGGAAAACATGGATAGAGTTTCCAAACATTCTTCCTACCCAGAGGGTATTTTGCCAAACTAGAGGACCAGGTGAAGGCTCGGAAGCAGGGATTCAGGGAGCCGTTCAAAGATTACATGGTGGAAATGCAAACCATGGTAAGACCGCTCGGGTATAGTCCGGAGAAAATACTCGAGATCATAAGGGAAAACAGCACACCAGACCTAAGAATTTCCCTCCGAGCATACAAAGTTGACAACCTGGAAGCCCTCATGATCCTGGCCGACGAGTACGAAGAGCTGGAAAAAGAGCGGGAAGCGTTCTCCCGTGAGAACAAATTCAGCAGGACAAAGACAGCATTCCCGGAACAGGTCACGTGCAGAAGGTGCGACGACAACGCTAGACAAGACATTCCAGCCACCAACCAGCGGATCCCGCCGAACTTACTCCACCAAGGACATCCGATCAGCACCCTATGGAGACCACCGATCACAACTCAGAGGTCACAAGGCACAGGCAGAGCCGAAACCCACATCAATGATCCACAAGAGGCCTGTCGCAAATGTGGAGGACACGGCCATTGGGCACGAGGTTGCCGGAACCAGCGGATATTGTTCTGCTGGATATGCGGAAAAGTCGGAGTGAGATGCATGGAATGCTGCCAGAGAGCGGGAAATGGATACCTCTCCAATCTAACTGGCAGGCTAATCGAAGAGGAGCAGCAGTTGTCCGCAGCGGTGACGATTGGTGGGAATTCGTACAAAGCCACAATTGACACCGGGGCAACAGCGAGCTTTATTAGCGAAGAGCTGGCGGACAATCTGGCTGCTCTGGGAAAGATTACACGGACGAGACGGCAAGTTAGGTTGGCAGACGAAAGGTACAGCGAAGTAGGCGCGCAGCTCGAGGTAGAAATCGAATTCGGCAACAAACGACTGACCATGAGCCTGCTGATATTACCAGGGGTAGTAGACGCATTGGTGCTGGGATGGAACTTTCTCACACAAGTTGGCGCTGAGATAAAGAGCGCAGGTCACGAAATCCGCATACCGGCCAGGAACAGACACAACGGATGGCTGGAGGAAAAATTGTCGGTGGCTGTTGTTCAAGAAAACCGCGAGGAAGGAAACATCGAGCAATTCCTAGAAGCAGAGCTGGCAGAATTCCGAGCCATGAGCGGAACTTCGAACGTGGCCGAGCACCAGATCACCATGAAGGACGACAAACCCATAAAACAAAGATACTACCCTAAGAACCCCAAAGTTCAAGGGGAGATCAATGCAAAGGTGGACGAACTTCTGGAAATAGGTTTCATAGAACACTCGAAAAGCCCGTATAGCTCTCCCATAGTGATGGTGAAGAAAAAAACCGGCAAGTGGAGATTGTGCGTCGACTTCCGACAGATAAACGCAAAATCGGTGAAGGACGCGTACCCAATGCCACGTATCAACTACATCCTGGACCAACTACGAGAAGCACGCTATATCAGCAGCATGGACTTAAAGGATGGATACTGGCAGATTCCGCTGGAGGAAGCAAGCAGAAAGTTCACGGCGTTCACGGTGCCAGGAAAGGGGCTCTTCCAATGGAGAGTGATGCCATTCGGATTACACTCGGCATTCGCAACGTTTCAACGGGCCTTGGACCAAGTGATTGGAGATGTGATGGAGAGATGTCTCCTCATGCGTTTGCCTATCAGGACGACATAATCGTCATCGGACGCACTCAGCAAGAACACAAGGACAATCTTAGAGAAGTGTTTCGGCGTCTGAAGGAGGCGAACCTGAGAATAAACCCCGAGAAGTGTCAATTTTTCAAAAAGGAGCTGCTGTACCTGGGACATCGAGTTACAAGCCAAGGAATTGGCACAGACCCAGAGAAGGTTGCTGCCATAGCCCAGTTAGAACCACCTGCAACCGTCCGCGAGCTAAGGCAATACCTAGCAGTGGCATCGTGGTACCGACGATTTGTACCGGACTTCGCACGCATCGTTAGGCCGCTCAACGACCTACTTCGCAAGGGCGTGAAATGGGTGTGGACGCAAGACCATCAACAGGCATTCGAGGAGGTGAAGGCGAGGCTGGTAACTGACCCAGTGCTAGCATGTCCAGATTTTGGAAGAACATTCATCCTGCAAACGGACGCCAGCGACTACGGCATAGGGGCGATTCTGACACAGAACACGGAAGACGGCGAGAAAGTTATCTCATACTCCAGTCGAACGTTAAACGGAGCCGAGAAAAACTATTCGACAACGGAAAAAGAGTGCTTGGCCATTGTCTGGGCAATTCGAACCCTACTTCAAGGTGGTAACGGATCACATGGCACTGAAATGGCTGAACAGCATTGAAAGCCCATCCGGAAGAATCGCCAGGTGGGCCCTTGAGTTGCAACAATACGACTTTGAGATTGCGTACAGAAAGGGCCAATTGAACGTGGTAGCCGACGCACTGTCCAGACAGCCGATGCCGGAAACCCTCCGGAGAGCAAAAGAAATGGTGCCAAATACGGAATGCAACTGGATCAGAGACATGCGTGAGAAAATAAACGCTCAGCCGCAGAAATTCACAGACTACGTGTTTGATGGCGAAACGCTGTATAGGCAGATCCCACACAGAGCTGGCAACGAAGATGTGGTGGCCTGAAAGCTATGCGTCCCTACAGATCTAAGGGAAACGGTCCTACAAGAAAATCACGACTCCCCAGCGGCCGGCCATGTAGGAAGCCGGAGGACGATTGCCCGTCTAGCTGCCAGATACTACTGGCCAGGAATGCAAAGGGACGCAAGAGCATACGTTCGGAAATGCGAAGAGTGCCTAAAATATAAACCTAATCAGAGACAAGCGGCGGGGAAAATGCTGACTCAAATCCCGGAAGAACCATGGGCAACGGTGTGCGCGGATTTTTTGGGCCCTCTGCCAAGATCGAAGCACGGAAACCAAATGTTATTGGTACTAATTGATCGTTTCTCAAAATGGACAGAATTGGTGCCATTACGAACCGCAACAGCAGAAACCCTGCAAAAAGCGTTCAGAGAACGAATAATCGCCCGGTTCGGAGTTCCGAAAGTGGTGATTACGGACAACGGGGTTCAGTTTGCCAGTCGGGCATTTAAGAAGTTTCTTCACGACATGGGAATAAAACAACAATTCACGGCACCATACACTCCTCAAGAAAATCCCACCGAGCGCGCGAACCGAACCGTAAAAACCATGATCGCACAGTTTGCCGGACAAAATCAAAGGAACTGGGATGAAAAATGGCCAGAAATAATGCTAGCAGTGAACTCAAGCGTATCCGAGTCCACAGGATACTCGCCGTCCTTTCTGACGCAGGGCAGAGAACCACGGTTGCCAAACGCGTTGTATGATAGAGAAACACTGGGCACAGGAAGACAGACAGAGACACCAGAGGGGAACGCCGAAAAACTAAAAGAAATCTTCGAAGTAGTCCGACGAAATTTAGAGAAGGCAGCGCAGGATCAAGCCAGACACTACAACCTCAGAAGGAGACAGTGGAATCCACGGATCGGCGACATCGTCTGGGCCAAGGAGCACCATTTATCTAAAGCGGCAGAAGGTTTCGCGGCCAAACTAGCGCCAAGATATGATGGTCCATATCAGGTGGTCGATTTTGTATCCCCCGTAATCTGCAAAATTCGCCACCAGAGAAACAAGAAGGAACGCACTGTGCATATCAGCGACCTAAAGCACCAAGAATATGCAGGAGAAAAGATCGAGGACAGAGATACGAGCGGGTCTCAAGAAGCAGAAGGATCGGGATTACAAGAAGCCGTTTAATCGTCAGGACAAGCCGGAGTCAACGGACAGGGAATGTGGACAGACGAAAAGATCGTTTAATCGTCAAGCGAATGCAGAACCACCAGAGTCCAAGTCCGCATTGGACAGTAGCATCCGTTTAATCATCAGACAAAAGTCGGAGTCAACGGAGCACGACACACACGAGCAAGGACTCTGATCATGCCAGCACACACCTAAGTCAACGACGAACAAGGATCGGTATTACAAAAAGCCGTTTAATCGTCAGACAAGTCGGAGTCAACGGAAAGGGGATGTGGACAGACGAAAAGATCGTTTAATCGTCAAGCGAATGCAGAACCACCAGAGTCCAAGTCCGCATTGGACAGTAGCATCCGTTTAATCGTCAGACAAAAGTCGGAGTCAACGGAGCACGACATACACGAGCAAGGACTCTGATCATGCCAGCACACACCTAAGTCAACGACGAACAAGGATCGGGATTACAAAAAGCCGTTTAATCGTCAGGACAAGCCGGAGTCAACGGAAAGGGGAGGTGGACAGACAGAACGGTCTCGCAAATGAAGACTTGACAGATTCCAAACCGTATGGGGCAGAGGCAACCGTTTCTGCGTCAGGCCAAAAGCCGGAGTCAACGGAGCATACAACCAATGGAAAGGGACTCTATTCACGCATTCACCAGACCTACGAAACGATCACGATGGAAACAGGCGGATAACAACGACGGAACACGTGTCACCGAGGAAAGGGAAGAGACGGTACGGGGTACCGTAAAACTAGAGAACACCAGTGGCGGCCGCCACAAGTCAACTGAAGAGACCAAGCCAAAAGGAAAGGTCTAGGAATCGGAAAATGGCGGCGCTAGTCACGCAGAGTTAAGAGAAAGCGGGGCCCCAAAGAGAGCGACGTGGAGTGGGCCGAAGACCCGGTCAAGGAGAGGCGAGAGTGGCGCCTAAAAAGGGCCAGGGATCCGGCGATCGACGCAATCCCGCCGGGACACACCCGAACCTTTAAGGGTGCGGCGAAGAGGCCAAGGGGAAGAGGCAGCACCTCGATGGAGATGGCCGAGGCAAGGGTAAAAATGCTGAGGGACAAGGTCGAGCGGATGCGGACGATGAGGGCCCCATACGAAGACCGTAGAGCGGTCGAAGGGGACCTTCAGACGGCGGATCGCGAATAGAGGCGGATGAAGCAGGCCGCCCACGAAATCACTGTACAGGAGGCATACCGCCGCAAGCAAGAAGAGAAGGCTCGGAAGGAAGCGGAAGAGGCTGAGGAGGCCAAGAGGAAGGCAGCAGCAGAGCAGCAAGAGGAGCAGGCGAAGCGGCAAGCAGAGCAGGCGAAGCAGCAAGAGGAGCAGGCGAAGCAGCAAGAGGAACGGGCAAGGCAGCGAGAGGAGCAGCAAGCGGACCAGCATCACGACGACGAGTGGCAACGACGGCTTCAAAAGTGGGAGGAGAAAGAACGTCAGCTATGGACAAGCGAGGTCCTGGTGGACGCAGTGCCCCTAATCACTGAAGGGATGCCAGAGATTCCGCCCACCCCCAGATACGGCGCACAGTGGCGCCTTGGGCCAAAAAACGTGCAATAAATCACTTTTTCGACTTTGTCCTAGAAAGTTGTGACCCATACCAATCGACAGGTAATTGATCCACTATTACAAATATGTAACCCTTTTTCAAATCAAAAAATTTTTGTAAAAGATATGAATTTTCAAAGTTGAACAATTTTTCACTTAAAAAAAACACACCGTTTTTAGGTAATTTTTCGCACTTCCGGGGGGTTTTTCTTAACAACTAGGTATCGAATCGCTTTGCTTCTTTTTTCCACGGATTGGTGTGTTAGTTAAGAGTAAAAAAAGTAAAACATATTGCAGTTTGCCATGCGCATCTCTTAGTTATGAGTTATTTGCGAAACGTCCATTTTTTCCATATTTTTCAACTTTGATGGAAAATAAAAAAAAACTATTTAATACTATTTTTTTATACTTCCGTAAAACGTTATTTGGACTTTCTTCTTGATATTACGAAAGTTGTAGCTGCGTCCGCCTGCGTCCGCGGTTTTAAGAGCCAAAAAAGGGAAAAAAGTCATGGTCCAAGAAATTGCATATGGCGCTACCTTGTGAAATGACCATCTCTATTCATGGGAAACGTTTTTTATGTTATTATTGATTGTCAAATGGGGATTTTATTTTACAATTTTTATATGTTTTGCCTGGCAATTAGTTATCAAAAATATTGAAAAACCGAGGCGTTACCTTCAGGTAGTATGCAAAGGTAAATTATGCAGGTATACATGTACAGGTACATATAGTAGTATGTAGAATCAAAACAACATATAACTGTCCTCTGATTTAGCAGGTGCATACAGGTAGGCATTCATTGACAGAAAAATATAAGCTTGCAGTCTCCTACAGGTAGGCTGGAATTTAATTTGAACACCTGCAAAATACTTAAATTGCGTAATTCTACCTAAGGTTGGCGTTTCACTTTTTAAGGCGTTTGATAAACTCTTTACCTGTTTGTACCTATCAGGTAATACCTCACACTATATATTGCATTGTAGGCTTAATCCCTGGATTAGTCTATGACTGAAAGTTGACGAGACACGTTCTTTGTATTCTCCTTATTTTTTAGTTAAAAATGGCTTTAAACAACTCAAAATTATATGAACTGTTTAGGTCAACAACTACCTATTCGGAGTTCAAAGAAGCTGTTATAGAAGAACTAAAACAGAGCAACGAAAATATATTACACACTCTTAATCTGACATATGCAAGCATTAAATTGAAATGGACGAATGTCAGCCGCAACGCAGGGAGGTTTGCAATGAAATACGAGGACTGGCTCAATGACGAAACTATCCTGGATATACCGGCCGAGGAAGAGCCCACCACATCAACAGGTCGTGGAAGAGGAAGACCATCTAAAAGTATGGAGGATTGTCAGGAACGCACAAGGAAAAGAAAACTGAAAGATGCAACTGATGATTTAACCACGGAAAATGTTTCCGAAGCGCTTTCTTTAAAATATAAAAAGGACAATGAAAAAGTGAGAGCGCAGATTATAGAATCGGTTGCTGAGGCAAGTCCGCCTCGACTTATAAGGATTAAGGAAAGCATTCCCACGCCTCCGAATGGACTTATTAAGAAGTATGGCTTGGAAGAGGCATTGGCTTTATTTATGGACTTAGAACTTTCAAAAGAAAAGTATGAGATATTACGGAAATCTTTACTGCGGCACGGAGTCGACCTTTTACCCGGATACAAGTATATTTCAAAAGCAAAGGAAAGTTCACGACCACCCAATACGGAATTTACGGAAGTATCTGCGAAAACCAATTTCCAGGATCTTATGAATCACACAGCAAAACGAATTCTGGAAAGTCTTCCTGTAAATGAGATGGAAAATCTTCCGGAAAAACTGACACTGATCAGTAAATGGGGCTGCGATGGATCATCTGGACAAAGCGTTTATAAACAAAGGATATCTTCCGATGACCCTACAGTATCGGACGGAAATATGTTTACCAAATTGTGACCATTATTTCAAAAAACATGAAATATAAAAATTTTTATTTTTAAAAAAAAACTTTAATTTTTTTTTTTTGTTTTTTTAGTTTTTAAAAATTAAAACATAAAAAAATAAACTAAACAAAACGTAATTTAAAAAAAAAAAAAAATTTTTTTTTAAAATTCCAATTTTTTATTTATTTTTTTTTAATAAGTTTTAAAAATTACAACATGAAAAAAGAAACTAAAAAAAACAAAAACTTTTTAAAAAAAGTTTCTTTTTGTCGGAAAAAAATGGATTTGTTTTTAAATTCTGACTTTGCCGATTTGTAAGTACGCCTCTGCCACGCCCACTCCCTGTCTCAAGCAATAATTTGAAAGGTGGATCAATTATCTATCATTTGCCGTTTACAAAATTCAATTATCTTCACTGGTTCAAAAGTTATGATTTATTACCAAAAAAAAGTCAAAAGGCGCCACTGTGCGGCGGCATCGAGGAAGAAGACCGAGGACCCGATGCCCCGAACCTCGCGCTCCAATGCGATGGGTGGTTCACCCACCAATCCCCGAGACCAAAACTCCAAGATTGGCCGGAACTACCACCAACCCCCCGCCCGCAAGAGTGGCCGGAGGATGTCGCTCAGAACCTGGAGCCCAAACCCACAATGCGAAGCCACCCGGAGGTGGAAACCCCACACCCACCCAAGTGGATTCCGGCCCGACCGCCTACGCCCCGGCATAGCCAAGAGGTCCGGGAGGAGGAGCCGGAGGATCCCTCCGAGGACGAGGTGCCAAGACCAGGAGGCAGAGAGGAGCAGTGGCAACACTGCCGGACGGAGATCCCGCAGGCCCACGTTGCGCATGCGCTTAATGCGTTTGTGGCCGGCGGAGTCCAGTGGCGGCAGCACACCGTCACATGGACATGGCCAATCGGCAACGAGGAGGCCCCACAGGATGCGGAGACCCCAGCACAGGACCCGCCGAAGACGAATCCACGGGATCCGAGGGTGCGCCGAGACTTTGCCGACTGGGCACCGCCGACGCCAGAGACTGGGGGAAGCCCAGAGGGACAGGTCCTAGAGAAGGGGCCATGGATATGGCCGACTCCCGGCAACCAGAGGCCCAAACTCCAACGTCATGTTTCCGCTCCGGAGGCACGCGGCCCAGTGGTCCGACCCGCGCTGGTGCGTATGGCATCCCGGTCAGAGGGCGGATCCTGGCAGGACATCACCAAGGACGAGTGGCCAGCAGACCTGTTGGAGCAGCCGGTAGTCAAGGATGCCATACGAAGAGGAGGCCGACGCTGTGTGATGGCGGAGATAGGCTGGAGGAAGTTCCGGATTCGTCTGGCGGCTTCGGGCCAAGTTAGCGTGCGCAGGTTTGAGTGCTGACCATTGCGCAGAATAAAAAAAAAACTGAAAACTAACACACACGGAAGCACTGACACTGGGTCTTAAAGACGGGTACAAAACTGGCATAAACACGTAAAATAATAACACCAGAAAAGCGGGGGAGTGTATATTGAAAAAGGGCAGTTCATCTGAAAAGGGAAAACAAAGGCTAATCAGTTGGACAGCAAAAGGAAAGAAAGTCACAAACTCACATGTACATTAAAAGCGTGGGCGAGGGTAGCGGCTGAAACGGGGGGGCGGGGGAACGGCGATCATGGCGGCTGCCAATTCCCTCTTCCAGGTCGTCTCTCTTTGCAACACCACTCTCAGGCGGGGGCCACGGTCCAAGGGCGAGTCAAGGGCAACGGGGGGCTGTAAGAGAAATGGGATGAGAGAAATGGGAAATGGGGAAAGAAAGAGAAAACTTACCAGCAGAGATTTTCTCCTCGTCACCATGTGCTTAGGGAAGGGGGCGCCAGCGATATTTTGCGGTCGATTGGCACTATCGTGTAACAGCCGATCGATGGGCACGAAACAATGGAAATATCGGCATATGGAGGGTCACTCTAATAAACATCGCGATGTTTAGGTGGCAACGCCGCCCAAGGCGATATCGATAGGAGAGTCATGTTATCGATCGCAAGAGATTAGTGTGACCAGGACGAGCTACCGAAGACCGCGAATCATACTAGAGCGGGATATTTAAATTTCAACGGCAACAGTAGGAATCAAGAAATGTTGCATCAACGAGGGAGCATCGTGGGAGAAAATAACTCCGCACAAATAAACATAAAATACATGGATAACTACATGGAGACCGGCCGCACTTTGGACTTTAGTGTAGTGCCGTGTGCAGAGGGCGAAAGGTCGAACGGTAAACCGTGCACTTTGGACCCTGAAGTGGAGAGTTGGGAGAGTATCAACCCAGAGAGAGAGAGAGCAAAGAGAGGCGTCAGAGCGAGACGGCACTAGCCTGAGGGAGAGACGAGAGAGCGCAGGCGTGCCGTGAGCAAGGAATTAACGGTACAGCGCCGCGCTTTGGACCCTAGAGTGGTGCCGTGCGCAGAGGGCGAAAGGTCGAACGGTAAAACCGCGCACTTTGGACCCTGAATTGGAGAGATGAAAAGGAGAGGCCGAGGATTAACGGGACCCGGAGGCCTATATAAGCGGGCCCTGCGCTGGAGTCGGCGCCAGTCATCGAGCATCAAATCGCGAGTGAACAACGTCTAGTAAAGTCAAAGTCAAGGAGAAACAGCCGTGAAAAACCAGCAAGGAGCAAGATCGCTACGTCAAGAAGTTCGGGACCAAGCAAGTCTCCGAATTGCGACACAGGTAGCTGAGGTCCTTCAAGGCAACGCACGGCTAAGTCTGCAGAACATCAAGGTTGGCCGTAGTACCGACCATCACGACCATATCGGCTGTGATACCGATTAGTCCGGCTAAGTTGGCTGTAATACCGACTAGTCCGACTCATTGGCTGTGATACCGATTGGTCTGACTATATTGGCTGTGGTACCGATTAGTCCGGCTGAGTTGGCTGTAATACCGGTCAGTTGGCTGCATTGGCTGTAAATACCGATCAGGCTAGCTGTGCCAGCTGTAATACCGACTAGTCCGGCTACATTGGCTGTAATACCGATTAGTCTAACTGCGTGCGGCTAAGTTGGCCGTAGTACCGACTGGTCCGACTACATTGGCTGTAATACCGATTAGTCCCGCTGCGTCGGCCGTAATACCGATCAGTTGAGCAGAACGTGGGCAGACTTGGCACGGGCATCCCCACCAGCAGAGTGTGGGCACGAGCAGCGGACTTCAAGGGAGCAACGCAGGACAACGCAGCAACGAGTCGCCCAGGACATCGACGAGGACCAGCATCCAGGGACCGTGCCGAGAACCAGGCATCAGGTACGATCGCAACAGCCAGGAGGAAGGGTTAGGGTGGAACGTTCGTCTTTCTCTGGGCGTTTGCTACAGGGACTGCTGGCGTAAACCGGCCGTAGTACCGGAGCGTCAAAGGAAACTGAGTAGGCGTCTGGCGGGACCGGCCGGGACAGAGCAAGGGACAGGAGACTGCGGCTGGCAGGACGAAGGTCTTGCGAGCGTGGTGCCTGTTCACCCTAGTCTGAGAACGGTGACGCTTCCCTAAGCCCAAGGACCCAACTCCACACCCTCGTCGACGAGTGGCAGCGAGAGTACCCGGATCATCCCGGAGCACCTGCAGCGAGGAACCACCGAGCGGAGTCGCAGGAGCATCGTCAGCACGAGTCACAACAATTATTGTAAACCAGAGCCGTAAATAAACGCCTCTTTGAACCGAGTTCTGAAATGTTTTACTGTTAACCGGGCGGTCACGTTTATATAAATTTGGTGGGACGAACACACAAATCTACTGAGCTAGCCGCACGATCTTCGTAGCGAGCAAATCACGAAAATCAGTTCGTTACAGTTTGCGTTGGCTAATCTACTATTGATTCTAATTTGGCCCACGGAATCAATGATTGGGCATAAAGTACTTAACTTGCTTTTGTTGGAGATAGGATGTTGGTTAAGTAACTGATCATATTCTTTGGGATAGAAAAGGCGTTGTGCGGCTATAATAAGCCTAGTTTTGGCGTCTTTGATTTGAAGAGCACTGTCCTTGGGAGTTTCGGGATTTGCTTGATACCAACGCATAATTCGTGCTGTTGCTCGTAGTGCTCGCGAGTAAGTCGTGAATTGTTCACATATATCAAAGTTTTCAGATTCCGTGAAAAACTGCTGAACATTCTTCTGTTCTGGAGGAGTGATAGCAGGAGCTTGGCTGCAAGGCCAATTTTCCTCTGGGATTGATAGCCATTTCGGCCCGTGCCACCATAATAGCGAGTCTTTGAGTTCGGTGGGGGTACAGCCGCGGGTGCCTAGATCGGCCGGGTTAACGTGGTTGGTTTTTCCAGGTTTTTCCAGCCATGCTAGGACTATGGTGGAATACGACCACAAGAAGGTTTTTAGCTCGGGAAGTTGCGTTGTCTTGAATGTATGTTGCACTAGCCGTGCCAAGAGATGTGCGCCGCATAATTCTAAGCGCGGCAAGCTTACTGCTTTGAGTGGCGCAACCTTGGATTTAGCAACTAATAAATGGGATTGGGCGGGCGATCCAGCGTAACTAGATCGAATGTATATTGCGGCACAATATGCTTTTTCTGATGCGTCAGAAAATCCATGCAATTGGATGTCTTGCGTTGGCTCGTATCCTACCCATCTGGGTATGGTGATGGTTTTTATATTTGGTAAAACTTCGAGAAATTTGTTCCAAGTGGTCAATGTAGTTGGCTTGACACACTCGTCCCAGTCTTGACCTTCTTTCCAAAGGGATTGGAGCAGCAGTTTCGCGTGGATTACGATAGGCGTAAGCCATCAAAGTGGATGCATGGGATAGCATTGCTCTTTTGGTGATGGTTTTGCATGGAGTGGGTGCTTTTATATTGTATTGGAACACGTCATTCTGTGCGTCCCATTTTATTCCTAGCGTCTTGATCGTACTTGCCTCGGACACCTCCAAAAATTCGGTATCTAAACGGTCTGCAACAGCTATATTCTCCAACAGCTTGATGTGATTTGCAGTGTTCTCTTTGAGGAGAAATCCTGCGGATTTTAGCGACGCAATAAGTTGGCTTTGGGCATTTTTTGCGTCCTCGAGCGTGTGAGCACCGGCAAGTATGTCGTCGACATAAGTTTCCTGGAGCAGGATTTGGCTTGCCCTAGGGTATTTTTCTTTGCAGTCCGTAGCTAGCTGTTGTAGCGTACGAATTGCTAGGAATGGAGCGCAGTTTACCCCGAATGTGACCGTATTCAGCTGGAAATCTTTCATGATTGCTGATTGTTTGGGACGGAATATTAGACGCTGGAATGGGCGATCGTCCGGATGGACTAAAATTTGCCTGTACATTTTTTCAATGTCGCCGTTAAACACGAATTTGTACAGTCTCCAATTGAGTAAGATGCCTAAAAGGTCCCCTTGGAGAACGGGGTCTTTATGGAGAACATCGATTAATGCAAATTTAGAATGGGTTTTACGCGATGCGTTAAATACCACGCGTAATTTGGTGGATTTACTTTCGGGCCGGACGACCGCATGGTGAGGAAGGTAAAACGAGAGATATTGATTTTTCTGAATGATTTCCATGGGTGGAACTTCTGTCATGTGACCTAGGTCAATGTACTTTTGAAGGACTCGGGAGTATTCCAAATTTATGGCCTCGTCTTTAAGCAATGTTTTGTAGAGCCGAGCGTATTGCCCCATAGCGATATTTCTGGAAGAACCTAGGGACATGGTATTGGGGAATTCACTTTTGAACGGGAGGCGCACCATATATCTACCATCCGGTAACCTTTGAGTAGTGTTGACGTAATGGGTTTCGCAATTTTCGTCCACCTCGGTTACGGTTTTGGCTACGGATATTTCTTCGAGTTCGCAAAATTTTTGTAGTTGTTTTCCTACGTCTGCTGTGTCTTCTTCCACTAGAGTTGAAAAAGCATAGGCTGTGGAGGTGTTGGGGAGTGGACCACTAATTAACCACCCGAATACCGTGAGCTGAGCGAGTAGATTGTTGTGTAGGGGCGTTGTTATGCCTTCTAGAAATATCTGGGGAGTGATGTCGCTTCCCAGTACTATGTCAATTTCTGCAGCGGTTGAAAAGTTGGGATCTGCCAGATTCAATTGATCTAGACTTGGGAGAAGATTGGTTAGTCGTTTGAGTACGATAGCCTCAACTGGTATAGAGCACAGATCTTCCCCGTTGGTGAGTTTAAATTTGCATATTTTGGACGATGAGCTGACGTAATGACGTAATCCCTGAAATATTTGAGTGGCGTTTTATGGTCGGTAAATTGACGAGTTTTTGAGCTTTTTCGCTGATAAATGACCTTTGGGAGCCTGGGTCGATCAAAGCTCGCATGCGAATAAGTTCGCCTTTATAGGGAATGTAGACTATCGCGGTGGGTAATATCACGTTCGAATTTTGACCCGCGTAGTGTGCGTCGACTACCTGGTATTCTTGCTGTAGAGGCGGGAAATTCAGCAGAGTAACAAGCCAAACAATTGATGCATATTTTTGCTGTTTTTGCAACTTGATAGCGGTCTTTGGGTGACAGATTTTTAAATTCTGCACATTGGCGTATGTGGTGTGAACTTTTGCAGTATTTGCATGAAGTGTCTGTAGTAGCTGCGTGAGCTAAAGTGGGAATTTTGGTGTAAAACTTTGCCTGGGTTGGAAAAAAATTTTTTATTGGATTAATTGCGGACAGACGTTTATTACTTCTATACGGGACGTAAGGAAGGATGTTAATTGAGACCATGTAGGCAATTCTTTCCTGGGTTCTAGTGACTGTTCCCATAGGGCGAGTGTCTGCTGAGGTAATTTGGATGAGGTGTGGTATACTAGGAAGGGATCCCAGTCGGCGGTGGAGACTTGCTGCGCTGATAAAACTGCCAGGCAGCTCGTAATGGTAGCTTGGAATTTCTGGATATCCTTGCTATCTTCGGAACCAATTAGTTTTAAATCGAAAATGTTTTTGAGTTTGGTATCTACAATGAGACTTTTGTTTTCGAATCTTGTGCTCAGCGCATCCCATGCCGGAAAAAAATGTTTTCGTCGCATAAGGGAAAGCGCTTTACAATTGTGCCTGCTTCCCCATGCGTTTTATGTCGCAGGTGATAAAGCTTTTGGGCTAATGTAAGCTTGGGATGATTGGTGTAGACTGCTGTAAACATGTCCCTGAACGAGGGCCAGTCTTCATAGTTGCCATGGAATGGCTCTGTGTCACATGGTGGAACCTTAATGTGACTTAGGGAGCTCTTTGCCAAATCCGCTTAGGTTGCTCTGATTTGGAGATGGATTAACCACTGAACTCTCGACAAGAAACCCTTTGAGAGAAGCTTTGACGCGGAACAGCTCGTCTTCACATACGTTGAAATGCTGTGTTGCGACATCCGCTAGTTCGTCGTTTTCTTCGCCTGAGGTTAAAGCGGTTTTGAAATCTCGATCAACCTGCTCAAACAAAGTGTCTACACGAGCTATGCATTCTTTTACGGTTGTCTCTGTTCTGTTAAGTGTTTGGGCTTTTTCGCAAAACTGAAGAAAACGGTTTTTTTAAGAGTTGAATGCCCGATATTCAGTCATTTTTCTGATTGTGTGAGCGAATTGAGAGTGAAAGGACTAGCCGGAGGCTTGTGTTATGATTGAGAGCGAAAGGACTAGCCGGAGGCTTGTGTTATGATTGAGATCGAAAGGACTAGCCGGAGACTTGTGTTATGATTGAGAGCGAAAGGACTAGCCGGAGACTTGTGTTATGATTGAGAGCGAATATTGAATAGTGGAATGGAATATGTCTACTTACAGATCTACTTAACCTTGTTTCCTACACTTTGGTGGTGTTCGAAACTGGCTTTATCACTCTTGATGTGGGCAAGCCTATAATAATTGCTTATACTATAGTCTATGACGTGTGTATTGTCCGAAATGAGTGTGATTAAGTTAAATTGGTGTTTTTTCTGTTCAAGATGGTTATTAATGTTGTGATGTGAACCTGAGAACACTAAACTGAAAGTGCCCGCTGTTGCAACTTTTGCAACTGCGACGGATAAACTTGTGATGTGAACCTGCGAACACTAAACTGAAAGTGCCCGCTGTTGCAACTGCGAAGGATAAACTTGTGATGTGAACCTGCGAACACTAAACTGAAAGTGCCCGCTGTTGCACCTTTTGCAACTGCGACGGAGTGTGATTTTAAAGAGCGAGATTGTTAATTAATAAACCAACTGAGTTTCTTCTGATAAATGCATTTATATGGCAGAGGGACTGTCCTTTTTTATTAAAATTCACAAAATATTTATTGGATTAAGTGTAATAATGTTCAAGTGTGCGAGGGTACTTATGCACGTGGTTATGTGGTAGTGTGTGTAATAATGTTTTAGTGTGAGCGTGCAATAATGCACGTCCCTGTAGTTCTCAAGGGGGCCGGTTGCACTTTCGGGGTAGAAAAGGGATCGACCACCCAGTGGTCCCTTAAGGGTCAATAGGTGGCGTGTGTATTTTTTACAAGAGCAAAATAGTTATCGGAGAGTGAACACTTCTATATGAGTTAAAACAAGAAAGGAAGCTACCTTCGGCCAGCCGAAGCTTATATACCCTTGTAGATAAAAGAATACTCACTCGGTTCAGTTCCAGGGATTCCAGATTCAGCGTTTCGATTTATTTCAATTTTGTTTTTAAGTAGTCAAGAATCAAAACGCCTACTTCCTACAAAGTTACAATGAATTTTCTTATATTTGTTTGGGAGCCTTAAGATATAGTGGTCCGATCCGGCTGGCTCCGACATATGTACTACCTGCAATAGAAAGAAGACCTTCGGGAAAGTTTCATCGCGATAGCTTTAAAACTGAGAGACTAGTTCGCATAGAAACGGACAGACGGACAGACGGACAGACGGACATGGCTAGATAGACTCGGCTATTGGTGCTGATCAAGAATATATATACTTTATGTGGTCGGAAACGTCTCCTTCACTGCGTTGCAAATATCTGACTGAAATTATAATACCCTCTACAAGGGTATAAAAATTGTAAAATGAAATTTTTGACAAGTATATAATGATTTTAATAACGAATACAACTTTATTTTGTTTATATAAAAAACAAATTTAAAAAAGTTAAAACAAGAAAGGAAGCTACCTTCGGCCAGCCGAAGCTTATATACCCTTGCAGATAAAGTAATGCTCACTCGGTGCTGTTCCAGGGATTCCAGATTTAGCGTTTCTTTTTTTGAATTTTGTTTTTAAAGAGTCAAGAATTAAAACGCCTACTTCCTACAAAGTAACAATGAATTTTCTTATATATCTTTGAATATTCCTATGGGAGCCTTAAGATATAGAGGTCCGATTCGGCTCGCTCCGACATATGTACTACCTGCAATAGAAAGAAGACTTTTGGGAAAGTTTCATTGCGATATCTTTAAAACTGAGAGACTAGTTCGCATAGAAACGGACAGACGGACAGAAGGACCGACGGACCGACGGACAGACGGACATGGCTAGATCGACTCGTCTAGTGATGCTGATCAAGAATATATATACTTTACGTGGTCGGAAACGTCTCCTTCACTGCGTTGCAAACATCTGACTGAAATTATAATACCCTCTACAAGGGTATAATAATAAAATAAAAACTTAATAATGAGATAAAATAAAATAATAAATGATAGAATTTTATTTCTTTTTATATTATTTATATTTAATAATGAGCAATTTAGCTGCAGCAATATTTTTAACAATAGCGGTGGTTCAGTAGCAAAACGTTTTCTTTCCTTCCATAACAAGCGGATTTTATTGGTGCTTAGATATATAAAATAAATATATAAGTACCTAATTTTATATACATAGAACTAAACAAAAATAATATTAGCGAATGTTTTTATTGCCATCGATTATACGATATCGGTAGTCGCAATATTAATCGTAACGGATTGCCATAACTACCCAACCCCGCTACCATCACTAACCCAACGTTTGCGCCAAATTTTGTAAACATTGTATTTAATTTGTCTTATTGTACATTTAAAGTGTTAAATTTTGTTTTGATCTGAAGTGTCGTCAACAGGTGAGTAACACCATGAGTTGTGCAAGTGAAATACCTAATAATGTGTGATATTTAGCCATGAACAGCAACAGGCACATTCGCCGATTTGTTAAAGAGGAGAAGGAGAAATAGTAAGTCTTTTTTCTTTGATATAAATATTTTAGTGAAATTTTCTTCCTTTTGAGATTAAAGCCATGAGATCGTTGTTGCTGCCAGAAGGGGGTTTAAAAAACTTGCGGAGGGTTCTCACGGATGAGTTTGTTGTGGGATTTAATGTTAAAGGCCTTTCTGGAAAAAAAAGCTGTAAACTCCTTTACACATTTCTATGGTGCACTTCACGGTAGGTTATTTTTATAACTGTATTCTTTATAATACACTTAGTTTCTTGATTCAATTTCAATCTATTTACTTAGAATGCCATCTGTCTTTAATCCTATTTCTTTCTGTCTTTTTCTGCTTTTCACTTTTAAAACATGGTTTGATGTAAACAGGATTGTATAACAAAATCTAAAAATATATATTTAAAACCATGCAGGAGGAATTATAATTTAGTCCAGAATTTTGTTACGCAGTAAAGGAGACCTTTTCAAACCTATAAAGTAAATCCATTTAACCATGTCCGTCTGTCTGTCGGTTCAAGTTTCAAAAGCGTGAAATAAGTCTACATTTAACTGTTGGTTATTCTTATTTTATATTTATGCTTTTCTAGTCACAATTTTATTCCTGAAAGCTGCAAGGGTATTAAAACTTTGGCTTGCCGAAGTTAGTTTCTGTTCTCATTTTATTTTAAAACACTAAAATCTTATTTTTTTTAGATATTGTTTCAGAATCTGGTAATGCAGAAATATTGATTCCCAAGGCAATTCAATTGCAAAAAAACGATTTTTTAAAAATAAATCCAAATCAAATAATAACAACAATGAGGAACTCAACAAAAACGTGTCAGCAGAGGAATTTGTTCAATAAATATAAATTTTAAAAATAGAAAAATTGTCTACTTATAATACAATAAATTAATTTAACAAAAAGAATTTTTTCTTGGGAAGTTTCATAGCATTCAGCTTTTTTGGTATTGAAAACACCAACCCCATTTCAAACCCCTTTTCGCCACAAAAGGGACCGATAGGTGGTCCCATTTAATACCCCTTTTCGCCACAAAAGGGACCGATAGGTGGTCCGATAGATGGTCCGATAGGTGGAACCTTTTGTGGCGAAAAGGGGTATAATATGGGACCACCTATCGGTCCCTTTTGTGGCGAAAGGTAATGCAGAACTTCGCCATATGACCACCGCCTAGGACATGCTGTGGTAAAAGTGGATAGAAATTTACATTGCGGGTGGTATGAACGGGAGCTAGTCCCAAGCCCCCGGTGTATGGCGATTTCGCTAGTTCGGGACCAGTCCCGGCGAACTACAGGGAATGTTCTGTAATTACAGGTGTGTGTGTAAATGCGAGACAGATCTTTAAATTAAAAATATACAGTGCAAAGGGACTGGCTTTTTAGCTTATTTGCAGGGACCGCAAATAATCATTATTTGAGATTTTTATTTTAAAAAGACTACTGTGATATTTGGTTTTAAACGTCAAAAATTACGTTCTTTTTACTCTTGTCCACAAAGTATATGCATTTTAACAAATCTGGAAAGCAAATTAACTGTTATTTGTTCATGCCTATGAAGTGCATAAAAACCAGTTAAATAGTTGATTAAAACTTGTAAAAACCTCAGTAGGCCTTTTAAAATAAAAATCTCAAATAATGATTATTTACGGTCCCTGCTTATTTGACTTTGTGTACTTTATTATTATTGTGGACTGTATTTATTTGCGTAAGGGTGATGTTACCCTGATTGTACTTAAGGGAAAAAATGTAAAATTTCTTTTAAACGTGGCTTGTAGGTTAGCCAAGATCATTTACCTTTTTTGTAATAGGGCGATGATTCGATGTTTGCAAGATGGACCATGAAAAGCTGGCAGCTAAGTAGCGGAGCTTGCTTGCTGTGGCTTTGTGTGGAAGCTGCTGCCTGCGGTGATGGGTGAAGAGGGGATGCTGATGCGGATGCTGATGATGTGCGGATGCCGAGTAGATGCGGATGCCTACGATCATGGTGGATGCCGATGATGATGTTGGATGAAGCGGCGGATGCCGATGATGATTAAAAGTTGGGAAAACAGCTATAAATAGCTAAAATACGGAAGGCCGTAACTTCTAAACTACTTAAGCTTGTGCTTCGTTTGTACTTCGTTTAAAAGGTATTTTGAAATACTTCAACGCCTTTTTAAGTTAATTCGATAAAATTCAATAGTTTAAAAAATATGATTGCCCAATTTAAATTTAAATGTTTATATTAGCACCTATGAGAGCAAAAGTAAAGATATCAAATAAAAACGCCTCTTAACGGGGTAAAAAACTAGTCACGATCGCACCTTCAACGTACAAAAGTTCTGATATCAACTTTTGTGACGAAAAATGATTTTAGATGCGACTAAATAAGTACGCTACCTAAAATTTATTCAGGATCACTGCTGGCATTCAACTGAACTCGCTCTCAGTTCACGACACGCACCAACGCCCGACTCTCTGAGAGAGTGAGTGTGGTGAGATCGCAAGAGAGAGAGCAAGCTCTACAAAAACAACAACGTACTCTAAGAATATTGAAGAATGTTCTAGAAGGAATACAGTAACTTATACATATATACATACTTCTACGTAGCAATCCTGCTACAAATGTTTTAAACTGCAAGGAAAAGGTTAACTCTACAAAATATGGAGAATATGCCTCAAAAACGGCATCACTTTTAGAGAAATTGTATCCACAAAAGAAATTAACCCCGACAGGGCATACGATATTGGCGCATGAAAAAGAAATAATCGAATACCAGAGTTTGCCAATTGGAGAGCTTTCCGAAGAAGCGCAGGAATCACTAAAGAAATTTTATAAAAAATACAGATTGCTGAATACATTTAAGACATCAAGAATGAGGAAAAATGAGGATCTCTTCAATATGTTGGCTGCATCTTCAGATCTTCTTATTTCCTCATTGCGGCATGTTAAGCCATGAAAAGCCATTATTTCAAAAAACATGAAATATAAAATTTTTTTTTTCAAAACTTTTATTTTTTTAGTAGTTTTTAAAAATTAAATATAAAAAAAGAAACTAAAAAAAACAACATAAAAAAAAAGTTTTATTTTCAAAACCCCTTTTTTTTATTTAAAATTTTTAAAAATTACATCATAAAAAAAAAACTAAAAAAACAAAAACTTTTCAAAAAAGTTTTTTTTTGTCGGAAAAAAATGGATTTGTTTTTAAATTCTGACTTCCTGTCTCAAGCAATAATTTGAAAGGTGGATCAATTATCTATCATTTGCCGTTTACATCATTCAATTATCTTCACTGGTTCAAATGTTATGATTTATTACCAAAAAAAGTCAAAAGGCGCCACTGTGCGACGTCCTCGTCCGACCCGATCCTTTAGTTTCTCGGCAACCACCCTCGGGTCTCTAGCGGCGAGCGTGGGCGTGACCGGCCCCTCCAAGAAATGTTCATCCCAGCCCGTATCCTGCATGTCCGCTAAGACTTAATCAAGGACCCTATCTTTCCATTCAGATAGTGGTTGATCCGGAGCTGCGCATACTGGGGATTAACGTTGTGATGCTGGTTCGGCTTCGCCCGTTCGTGGCCGCGTTTCCGGTCGGGTCGGCGAAACCCTGCCCTCTCCGTTGTTGGGCATTGCCGGGCGCCTGGTTTCGACCTTGGTCTCGGGGAACACGCGACGGAACAGCGGACGGGTGTCGGATTCATCCTTGCTGTCGGTGACGTTTAGGCGCAGTGACGTTTAGGGTCCGGCAAGCTAGATCGGCGGAGTCTGAGTCTGAGCCCCTGATCGAATTTTCCTTTGGATCACGCTTCGCAAAAGTCATCGGAGACTTCTGGACGGCGCGGGTGGGCGTTCCTTTCGGTGTGGTTGCGGGTGTCTGGATGTCCCGGACGAACGTAGATTGTGGGTCAGGCGCCGGTAGAGTGTCACGCCTTTCTGCAACCACTTCCTCCAACTTGGCGCGCAATTCCCGAGCGTCCAAACGAGATCCTTGAGCTTCCGGGTTGTCCGCGACGCCATCTTCCAACGCGGGGAGCGGTGGTGGTGAAGCGGGTTCTTCCACGTATGGGTCCTCTGAGCGCACTCCGGGTACCTTGAATACGACCGATTTGACGTAAATGCGCATCAAAGAGAAGTGTCCCTCGTAACGGGAGACCTGATCTTCGACCGTGTGGTAGTATTGATGGTCGTAGGAGAAATTGGGGGTATACCCAGTGTACCGTGGTTGGCCATCTCGCGGATCCCGCCGGGTCCATGGCTGTTCGTCGCCGGCATGTGAGTT
The DNA here is from genome assembly GCF_030179915.1 of Drosophila takahashii. Classification (NCBI taxonomy): domain Eukaryota; kingdom Metazoa; phylum Arthropoda; class Insecta; order Diptera; family Drosophilidae; genus Drosophila; species Drosophila takahashii. Next base: position 4,544,180 of record NC_091679.1, on the reverse strand, counting down.
TGAGTGATATGGCTCCCTTGGGCAGCGACCCCCTGAAGGGGAGTAGTCGTACGGCCCCTCGTCGTCGCTCGCGGAATCCGAATCATCTTCGATGTGGTATGCCGTTTGGTGCTGGTAGGACCGTCGTGACTCGCCGGGTCTAGGGCTCCACGCATTCGCGCGGCATCCTGTGAAACGCGTTGGACAAGACCCTTCCGATCCTTGGTTATCGGTGGTGTTTGCTGAGCTGCCGAGTCTCTTGCGGTCCGCACGTCCCAGTCAGAGAGATCGTGGTGGAAACCCACGGAATCGTCAAAGTCATCTGACAAGGTGATGACGTCATCCATCTGAAATATCGTAGACTCAACTTATTGGTACTTAGTTCTAACTCCCTTCCTATTGGTGCAGTGAAATCGTAGACTTCAAGTTCATTTGCATCTTATAAACTACTACGAGTTCCTTCTCTCTTTCTTACCCAACCGCATTTCCACCTCCCATTGTCTCGTCCTGTCCTTCTTCCGTGGCTTCTTCGGAGTAGTAGGGTTTCAGCTGTGCGATGTTGGCAGACCGTCGCTTTCTTTCTCCCGGACGTCTTAAGAGAACCAGGTTAGGCGATATGAACTTGAAGACAACATAGGGCCCGTCGTATTTAGGGGCCAATTTGGCAGCGAATCCCTCTGTCGCCGAAGATTATAGTATCTTGCCTGTTCCTTCGACGCTCGCTGTAGGTTAGCCCGGACGATTTTGAAGATTCCACTTAGTTGACGAGCTCTGTCTTCGGGGTCCTTAGCCTCGACGGCGGATCCCGGGGCTTTTTCGTCATACAACGTGGCGGGTAGTCGGGGTTCTCTTCCCTACGACTGGAGGATGGAGTTGATGGTGAGCGCTAATTCCGGTAACCACTGGTCCCAGGAACTTTGATCGCCCTCCGAGAGCTGGGCTATCATTGTCTGAACTGTGCGGTTTGTCCTCTTGGTTGGATTTTCTTGTGGGCAATATGGAGCCGTATACTGGATTTCAACTCCGAAAGTGGCGAAGAATTCCTTCAGAGCTCGGATGGTAAATTGGGTGCCATTATCACACACGAACTTTCGGGGGATACCCACCCGAATTAACACGTACTTGCGCAGCGGTAGCTTTCTTCAGTGGTATTAGCTCCACCCCACTTAGAAAAGGAGTCGTGAAGAACGAGGAGGATGGTGTTCCCTTTTTTTGACCGCGGTAGGGGACCCACGAAATCCGCGCACAATTTATCGAAGGGCTCGTTTGTCACTCGCGTTAACATCTTACCTGCCGCCTTGGTCTGGATAACCTTAAATCTTTGGCATGATTCGCAATGCTGTACGTAGCGTTTCGCATCACTAGACATACCCGGCCAGAAGTACCTCTGCGCCAGTCGAGTGATTGTTTTTCGAACTCCCAGGTGTCCGGCCGAAGGTGTGTCGTGCCATTCTCGGAGAACTCGGATCCTATTTGGACTTGGAACGCAAATTTTCTGTTCCCCAAGTTGCGGTACAGCTGTCCTTTCTCCAAGGTATAATCCCTTGAAGTTCTCGGAATAGTCGCGTATTTTGTATTTTGTATTTTCATATTCCGAATCCACCTACAAGTGTTCTCGACCTCTGTCATTTGCTGCAGTACTTCACGTGGTTGCCGGGATAAGGCATCGGCCACCACGTTTAATTTTCCCCGGCGGTTGAGTACGTCAAATTGAAATTGTTGTAACTCCAGAGCCCACCGCGCTATTCGACCTGATGAAGTTTCGATCGACTTCAACCATTTGAGTGCTAGATGGTCAGTGATTACCTCGAACCGATAACCCTCCAAATAGCACCGTGGTGGTGTATTTGACTTCGGTAGAGCCGACGATTGGCGTAGGCGATGACCTTTTCTTGACCGTCGATATTTTGTGAAAGGACCATGTAAAATTTGCCGCATGTAATCTGCAAAAGACTTCCTTCAAGTTCGCCTGGTGTTGTTCCTCCGTTGCACCAATGACAACAATATCATCTAGGTAGGCAAAGGCGAACGGGTCCACATCCGCTCCGATCACCCTATCCAGAGCACGTTGAAATGTCGCGCTGGCTGAGTGAAGGCCGAAAGGCATCACCTTTCACTGGAACATTCCCCTTCCCGGCACGGTGAAGGCCGTGAACTGGCGGCTGTCACGTGCCATCGGCATTTGCCAGTAACCGTGCTTTAGATCTAACGTAAAATGAATCTGGACTGTCGTAATCTTTCTAAGATGTGGTTGATTCTTGGGACGGGGTACTCGTCAGGCACTGAGTGAGCGTTCAATTGTCGATAATCGACACACATACACCACTCGCCCGTGTTCTTCTTTACTAATACTATGGGCGCGCTGTGTTGACTTCGTGACGGTTCGATGGCATCATCCCTGAGTAATTCGTCCTTTGTTTCAGTGGTTTATCATCGCGCATGACCATTCGGTGTTCCGGTATGTGTGACAGCCCTCGAAGTTCGCCAATGACTCCATTCTTTTGTTATGAATTCCCTTTGATCGGGAGTTAGGTCATCTTCTCCCGCCGCCCATTGATCATCCTGTGACTCATACCCTTGATTTGGTGGTGAATGTCTAGCAATCTGTGCCGTTCCCTCGTCAGTCGGCCCATTTCTAACCTCTCGGTCGGACGGTTCCTCTCCACGGATGGTCTCCTGGTGTGTGATCCTCTTATTCATAGGGTTTTCTCCTGCATAATCGTTACAGCGACCTTGACGCCGTTTGACACTGGCGAGACAGGTTCTCTCGGTCGTAGTCAGCCAGTGCCAGCCAATTCCACTTGGGTTCGCCATAACTCTTTCACCTCTAAGTTGGATCGGTCGGCCAACGCTATCTTAGTCACAATCTCGTGTATCTCCTTTGGTCTGGCCGTCATACGGACGAATCCTGCGCTAACAAAACTCCTGGACGCCCCCGTATCCACCGTAGCGTCCACCCATTGACTTCCGATCAGTACGGTGGCTGTGATCAGACCGTTGTGTAATCTTAGTGGAGCGTTTCTTGTGGCTGGGTCGTCGGATCGTACGTCTCCACTGCTCCCGGCCTTCGGCAGAAGGCCTACAACAGTCTATGCTTAGGATACCCCGACGACCGCAATCCCAACAAAAATTCAGTCGAGGATTCGGACCATCCCGCGGAAATGTCCGACCTCACCACATCGGCCACATGCTCGGTATACGTCAATATTCGGCGTTGGTTGCCCGATCATACGATGGTTAGCGCCTCCTCCTGGTCCAGGTAAACTTGGATTCCGGAAAGGATTCGGTGTTTGGCGCGGATCAAGGCCGTCACGATTCACGTCCCTGTTCTAGGAGCCGTAGCGAGACTCGATTACAGCCGCTTCACACTTTCATTCTCGATGGCCATCTGCGTTAACTGTGCTAACGTCGTGAAATCATGCCGCCGTATATATAATAGATATTCCGGTGCCATGTTCCCATACACCCGGTAGACTTCTTCCGTTCGAAATAACATGCGGGCAAAAAAAAATGTAGGAATTCTTGACGGAACGCTGTCCAAGACACAGTCTGCAGCGACTCGTGCGGAACCAATGTGTTGTCCGACCTTCCAAAATCTCAGACATGATCTACGCGGAGCGCGTAGATCCATCGTACCCCAACGCCCGGATTCTTAGTCAAATCAGCTTCTTCGTACTCACCATCGGACTCCTTCGGATCTGCCATACGTCGTCGGGATAGGGCGCGCTTCCTCTTATAAACCGGTGGCGGGCTACTTTCCTCTCCTGTCTCCTCTGTCCCTTAATGATGTCTATCCGTTGGTCCACACTCATTGTTCGCAATACTCCTCGGTTATGATCCTAGCTATCCTCGGTTCAACTCGAAGCCTGACTCTTTAAGATAATATCTTTATTTCAGTGGGTCTTTAGGCCACTATGATGTTCTCCTCTAGCTAGCCTCAGTGTCCCTGTTCGGGCGCCATTTGTAAGGATGCTCTCTGGCCGAGATACAATTCTCAGTCGGGTTTAGGAGTCTTTACAAAAATATTTGTAAGTCACTGAGACACTGGGCTAAAAACTTATATGCACCTTTCGTGAACATGGATTTTCGACGATTATCTTGAAAGTCTTCCGCCCTTTTTTAAAAACCAGAGGAGGAATTTTGGGGAGTTTTAAAGTAGGGATGATATCCGCAAACTCTGTATCCGCCTAACGGTGTATTCTCCATTTTCGCGTCCTTACTTTACCCAGAAAATTCCACGGGCTGGACCTTTGGGCGAGGCCGCAGCCGAACTACTTGACTGGCCGGGAAAGATCTCTCCTCGAACCTCCGAGTTGTTACAGACAGACAAAGTTTAGGGTAGGGAGGGCAAAATAATTAACACCAAGATCGTTTTCGTTATTATTTTCGCAATTTATTCATTTGTTTTAATCTATCCGAATCACTGCACTGTCTTTGTCGATTATTTCACTAACCTTCCTCTACTTATCACTTATCGACTTCACCGTATTTTTCCTTCCGCGCGCATGACCGATCGAGAGCCCGAAGCCAAGAGAACGAACCTCCTCGTAGTGTGTCCGCATTACGTTTTCTCCTTTTCCCTGTTTTCTTACTTTTTTGGGATTTTTAGTATTTTTTGCAGTATTTTAGTGTCCATGATAAAAATCAGTTGCCGACACCGGATTTCACCCAGGGGGTTGCCACCCCGGGCGAGTTGTTCGGAACCCAACTAAAGACTTTAATTTTAACCAACTTAAACATGTTTTCCTTCTTGACTTCTTGTCACCTTTTCCTTAACGAATATAAACTGAAAACTACAATAGAAAATAACAAAAGATAGGAATGTTGAGACAAGGGCTTTTCCTTGAATATAATTTAAAGTCGGACGGTGCTAGTTTATGAATATCTTTAATGAGTTCAGGTAAATTTAATGCACTTGACTTCCTCGTGCGAAGGTCACAAAAAGAGTACAAAAAATTCCATATTTTTCCATTTCTATCTTCTCTCTTTCTTGCGGTCGAGTTGGCAGCATCACATTTCTTATCGATTTATGATAACTATCGAGAATCGGCGCAAGATTTAAAATACAAGTAATTAATGACAAGAGCAATTGGGTTTTGACCCAACATACCGCCCTCCTTGAAAGTATGCGATTGACTTTCAAGAGACTGTTGGTAATGCTAATTTTCGAATAGGTCGGCGTATAACTCCTCTGGGAGTGCGTATGTTAGCTACGCGCACAATGTTGTCGTGTCCCTTGATGGTGTCGACAATACGTCCAAGTAGCCAACGTTGCGGATGAAGGTTATCCTCATGGACTATGACCATGTCGTTGACTTGTAGGTTCGGAGCTGTCTTCCTCCAATTTGTGGGGGTCTGTAGCTCGTTAATATACTCCTGGCTCCAGCGACTCCATATGCGCTGCTTAATAGCGCTGACCTTCTGCCATCGATCCAGACCGGCGAAATTGTCGTCGGCTATTGGAAGTTCCGGTAATGCTCGGAGCGCGTCTCCCACCAGGAAGTGTCCAGGCCTTAGCGCGCCCAAAACGCTTGGATCCGACGATAGCGGAGTCAAGGGGCGAGAATTTAAGATCGCGTCAACATCCGCGGCTGCAGTAGATATCTCTTCAAAGGTGAGCCTAGTATCTCGGAGTGTGCGATTGAGTAGTCCTTTGACACTTTTGACTGCCGCCTCCCATATACCCCCAAAATGCGGGGCCCTGGGCGGGATAAAGTGGAAGTTAATAAATTGCATATTACAAAAATTGGTAATCGAATTAACAGTTTCACCCTTAAAAAGGAACTGCTTCAGCGACTCTAGCTTGCTGTTGGCCCCTGCGAAATTCGTAGCGTTATCGCAGAAGATGTCGGATGGGAGTCCACGTCGGGCAATCAAGCGTTTGAGGGCTGCTATGAAGCTGTCTGTGCACTATGGGAAAAAAGTCAATTTTTTTTGGCATAAAATCAACTTATTTAATAAATTATTTTTAAAAATAAAATATATTTTGTGAATTTACATACCTTAATTAGCCAAGAACAGTTATCTAAGATTTTTTACTAACAACACTTTAGTGTTGATAAACGAACAAAGTCAGCTGTTCGATTGACTTTGTTGTGTGCGTAAATTAGTGAAAAATCTTTGCAAACTTTCAGTGCTTATTTTGTGGAGCAACAAAATGGTTTATTATTTCTGATTATGTCAAATCGTAGCAAAGGTATTTATAAATGTATCTTAGATTAGATGTTTTGATTATTATGGCTTGTTGTCCAACTGTGAACTGTTTTAAATGTGTATCTTTTTAGCTTAAAACTAACAAGTTTGTTTGTGTTCCGTGGTGTACAACTTATAAATGCCACAAAGTTGCAAAAAGGTAAAAACGCAAAGTTATACCAAATGTATCCTTAATATCGCAAAACTAATAATTTTTGCAACTTCTTGCACGTTTCTTCAAAAAAAGGACTTTAATCCAGCAACTTATAAACATAAAAAATTTTTTTTTAAATAAAAAACAATCTAAGTGGCTTTCATTAATCTTAAAAATTGAATTTATGGAAAGGGACAAGTCAAGTGAAAATCTTGGCTGCAAAGGGCTCAAATATAAAGAAGCTGGACCCCCGTTTAAGCTAAAATTGGCATCTGCTCTTAGATAATATTTCACTTTTCTTGTACATGTCAGCTATTTTTTTTTACAAATTTTAAAAATTAACGTAAACCTAATTTATTTTACCTTCTTACCAATACAAATACAAATTTTTTAAAATCCCTGCCAGTTAATTTGAATATGCGGCGTGGGCGGCGGATGAAAGCAATGGTCCGATTCAAAAAGCAACAAAAACCGAAATTACAGCTTTATCTTAATAGTATATATAACAAATTTCTAAATTGTATCTCTAAAACTAGAGTTTATGCCAAAAAATTGACTTTTTTCCCATAGTGCTGTGGTAAGATCCTATACCACCTCCACGTGTATTGCCTTTGTGGCAAAGCAAATAAAAACAGCTAAGTAAGCCTTGCTGGAGGGTTTTCCGCGGATGCGCAGGTAGACGTTGACCGGCCCGCAGAAGTCGATTCCGCATCTTGAAAACGGCCGTGACGGTGTAATGCGTTCCTTGGGTAACTGACCCATCAATTGCGTTTCCAGAGTTGGTCGATAGCGACTTTAACAGTATGATGTTATCGTCTTTCACAAACTTACTGTGATTTGAATGCCATTTAGCGAGTTCAAATTGGCCGTCTTTCAGGATAGCTGTGACTTCCTCCTTAATTTGATGAAGTTCCATTTCTGTGTCTGCTCCACCAAGGAAGTCATCAACGTAGAACAATGATTTAATGGCTCTAGCTCCGAGCTTATAGTTGTCGATGTGTTGATCTGCAAGGTAAGCCATGCTGCGTATGGCTAAATACGGTGCGGCCGCAGTGCCATAAGTGACCGTATTCAGTTCATAGAAGCGCAGTGGCTCTGATTGCTCTTTAATGAGTTCAGGTAAATTCAATGCACTTGACTTCCTCGGGCGAAGGTTACAAAAAGTGTACAAAAAACTCCATATTTTTCCATTTCTATCTTCTCTCTTCCTGCGGTCGAGTTGGCAGCATCACATTTCTTATCGATTTATGATAATGTGTTGATCTGCAAGGTAAGCCATGCTGCGTATGGCTAAATACGGTGCGGCCGCAGTGCCATAAGTGACCGTATTCAGTTCAAAGGTGCGCAGTGATTGCGAATTTCTCCAAATGATGTACTGGTATCTCGATGTGCTGCTGGGCTTGAGCACGCAGTGGTGCGGAATGTAGAAATGTGAAATATTGAGGTTTGGGTGGCCTACCAAGCTCATGTGGCCCAAGGCTTCGAACTCCTGCATAAACTCAATGTACTTGGCCTTGACCTCAGGCTTACGGTTAAGGCTTCGTTCGAGAGCGAGAAATCTTCTTTTAGCGGTGTCGTAGGAGAAGCCGAGCAGACTGGGTTCGTCCTTGAATGGTAGTCGTACCATTATCCGACCGTCTCCGGTGCGTCGGACCGTTTTGTTGTAAAATTCTTCACATTTCCGTTGTTCTGGTGTCAGCGCATTTAACGAATTCTCTCCAAGCTTTTGTGAATGGCGTCGTCCACATCTACGATTGAAGAATATTGTGTGACGACCCAACGTCACAAATAATAAAAAAGAGCATTCCAAAAAAACATCTATTTTTTTTATTCTCCCTACGCCGCACCACATTCAAAATACGCGCCAAAATCACATACGTTCAAAACGCGCGCCCAAACGGATACGTTGGTCGCACTAACATATCGATAACCAACTACCAGGTCTGGCCACACTAACCCTACCGATACTTCGATAAACTAATACCATCGCTATATTGGGTACCCGATAACGAGTTATCGATAGCGGTATTCTCAACATCGACCGCTCTGGTCACACTCAACGGGGCCTATATAAGCAGAGGCAAGACCCCAGATGAGTCACTTGCGTTCCGACGATCTTCGAGGAAACACATCAGCAACAAGGAGAAATATCCGGAAATCCAAGTAGATCGTTCCCAACGACCCAGAACACTACGAACCCGACGTACACGACGTACGCACGACGAAGCAATTCACACTCGGCCATCCGCAGCGCCAACGCGGTCACTCGGCCATCCGCAGCACCAACGCGATAACCCGGCCATCCGCAGCGTTAACGCGACCACTCGGCCCATCTGCAACGTCAACACGATCACTCAGCCCACCCCGCAGCACCGACACGATCTCATCACGCTTCCGTAGCATCGGATCAACGACGGCAAGCAGTTCATCACACACGCTTCCATAGCGTCGGATCCACGACGGCAAGCAGTTCATCCCACACGCTTCCGTAGCATCGAATCAACGACGGCAAGTAGTTCATCACACACGCTTCCGTAGCATCGGATCCACGACGGCAAGCAGTTCATCCCACACGCTTCCGTAGCATCGAATCAACGACGGCAATTACTACGAAATACACGCCTACTTTATAGTTCTACCCCTCTGTGTTATTATTGGGGAAAGGGAGGTAAATCGATCTATAGAGGAACTATAAATATCTGTCGCGAGCCCTGACCACGGCGAGCTATACCGCCTCCCAAAACAGGGTCGTTACAGTGGCGCCTGAACAGATTGAAGACAAATAGACAGAAACCTCAAAACACCACAAAGATCGTTTACCCTCTTCCTCAACAAAGCACAGATAAAATGGCAGACAAGCTAACTCGAAGCTGGATCTCCAATTGCAATAAGACACAACTGGAAACCTATCTGATGGAATTTGACATCGAGCCAGAAACACTGTGCGAAGACATGCGGAAACAAATGTCGGAGTTCATAAAGAACGGTGACCACAGCGAAAAAACCATCATACGTCTCCTAGAACTGGCACAAAAACGCGCAAGGACCCCATCACCAGCACCCGACGGATCAGGGAATCAACCGAAAGGCGCGAAGGGGACATCCAACACGGAGCAACACATCAACGAGAAAACCCCAAACTTGCTACAAATACCAGACATGCAAGCGACAAGCAGCGGAAAACCGATACCCGAACCCAGGAAGACTGACAAAGTGGCCACAATGGGAGTAATACGAAGCTGGGGAGAATTTTATGATGGCACGGGCGACCCGACAGAATTCATCTGTAGAACGGAAGAGCTGGCAAGGGCCCATGGGATAGAGCTCGACCAAGCAGCAGGAGCTATGGTGATTTTGCTCAGAGACTGTGCCTTGGACTGGTGGCATACCCACCCAATTCCAATGCCATCATGGAAAAGCTTCAAGACAGAATTCCTGGGATACTACAGACCAGCGGACTCCGAAGAGAAAGCAATGAAAAACATAACACGCAGGCACCAGGGTTCAAACGAGCCAGCAAAGGACTACGCACGGGAACTTGAACCATGGAACCATGGGATCAGAGCGGGCGCCCAGGGCAAACACCACACCCGCAACATCAATAAACTTTAACGGCCGACGACTACTTGCACAAGTAAATATAGGCAACACAAGAGTTTGCGGGGCTATAGACACAGGAGCCACAAGAAGTTTCATCGCCAGGAAACTAGTTATCAGCATAGCCAGGCATGGGATGGAAAAACAAGTAACCGAAGCCATTAGACTAGCAGACGGAACAAACAGAACGGTCACAGAGAAGTACTAGTAGTAATACTAGTAGAGAAGGAAAACAAAGAATGGAGACTTTGCATAGACTACAGGCAGCTGAACCAGCACTCAGAACGTGACGCATACCCGGTACCCCGTATGGACCACATACTCAACCAACTACTGGCAAATACCGATGGATAAAGGGAGCAAACAGTTCACCGCTTTTACCGTACCAGGGCGTGGACTGTATCAGTGGAAGGTAATGCCCTTCGGACTACACACTGCACCAGCCACGTTTCAAAGAGCTCTGGACTCAGTCATAGGACCGGAGATGGAACCCTTTGCATTCGCATACCTGGACGATATAGTGGTCATCGGGCGTACCAAAAGGGAACACATGGAAAAGCTACAGGAAGTAATGAACCGACTATGCAAAGCAAACCTGAAGATAAATACAGAAAAATGTCACTTCTTCAAGGAAGAGCTGAAGTACTTAGGCCATGTTGTAAGCGCAAGGGGGATACACACGGACCCGGGAAAAATAGCCGCGATCCTAGACATGCCAAGCCCACAGACAACGAAGCAAGTACACAGCTTTCTGGGAGTAGCTTCGTGGTACAGAAGATTCGTTCCAAACTTCACGGAACTGGCACAACCACTATATAACTTAGTGAAAAAAGACACAAAGTTTAAATGGAGCCAGGACGCAGAACAGGCAACGCAACACCTGAAAAAAGCACTAACGGAAGAACCAGTTCTGGCATGCCCAGACTTTGGGAAAACTTTTCTACTCCAGACGGACGCCAGCAACTGCGGATTAGGAGCAGACTAACTCAAGAAGACGAAAACGGCGAGCGCGTGATATCGTACGCCAGTCGGAAACTCACAAAGACAGAGCAGAACTACTCAGCGACCGAAAAGGAATGCCTGGCAATTCACTGGGGCATCCAGAAGATGAGGATGTACTTAGAAGGTTACCACTTCATAGTCATCACAGACCATCAGGCGCTAAAGTGGCTGAACTCGATAGAGAGCCCATCAGGACGGATTGCCAGATGGGCGTTGGCAATGCAGCCATACTCGTTCAAGATTCGCTACCGCAGAGGAAAGCTCAATGTCGTTGCGGACGCATTGTCCAGAATGCCAGAAGAAGAAGCCCGCGGAGCAAAGGTCGAAGAAGACGTCTGGATTAAACGGAAGATTATAGACTTGGAAAAAAACCCCGAAACATGGCCAGATTACGCGATAATCAACGGGAAATTATATAGACATATACCGTCTAAACTATCCGAAACTATGCGTGGCTAAAAAACAACGAGAACGAGTACTACGAGAAAACCACAGCGAAGCAACAGCAGGCCACCTAGGGGTGAGAAAAACAAAACATCGAATAATGGCACAATACTACTGGCAAGGAATGCACAGAGATATACAGCAGCATGTAAGAAGCGAAACGTGCCAACGCTACAAAACATCTCAGCAACAAGCAGCAGGAAAAATGTTGTCAGAAATAGCAAAAGCACCCTGGGAAACGCTTTGCATAGACTTAGTGGACCGAGATCCAGCCACGGTAACAACATGTTGCTAGTGATGTTCGACAGGTTTACAAAATGGGTAGAAATTGCAGCCGTCCGGAAAGCAACAACAGATATCGTATTAAAGGTACTAAGGTAACAAATCATATCACGATTCGGAACACCAAAAAAGATAATCTCGGACAATGGGTTGCAATTTACTAGCAACAAGTTCAAGGCACAACTACAGAAATGGGGAATTGATCACCAGCTGACAGCCCCATACACCCCTCAGGAAAACCCAGCAGAAAGGGCAAACCGGACGATTAAAACAATGATAGCACAATTCTCGGGAACAGAACACACAAGATGGGACGACTGGCTACCAGAAATATCGCTGGCAATCAACAGTAGCAGGTCAGAATCAACAGGATATAACCCAGCATACCTGTTGTACGGACGAAAATTGAGACTACCAGGAAGCCTGTTTGCCGAAAACACACAAGGATCAGGAATCGTGGAGGAGACAGTACATACACGATGGGAGCGTATCATGGAAACGAGGAAGCTAGCACACCTAAACATTGGAAAGCGGCACAAGATCAAGCTAGATCATACAACCTCCGGAAAAGGGACTGGAGACCCAAAATAGGAGACTTAGTATGGGAAAGACAGCACCCTTTGTCAAAAGCAGCAACTGGATTCGCTAGCAAAGCTAGCTCCAAAATACGAAGGCCCATTCAAAGTCACAGGATTCATATCAGCGGTGATTGCAACAATAAAACACACGGTGACCGGGAAGACGCACAGAACCTACGTAAATGAACTGAAACCCCATGTAGAAACCCTGGACTAACAAGCACGCACAACTCCACAAAACCAACTAATTAAAAAACCATTCGCCCGTGTTTCAGAATGGACAAAAAGCTTCCAAACTCACTCGCAAAATACAGGGAGAACCTGCAAAGGCTCAACCAGCAGCGGCGAAGAGTAGTCATACTCGGAGCCGTGGACGTGGCAGGTCCAGCTGGTTGCCGGAAGCCAACTAGGGCTGCCCCGGTGGGCAGACAGGCCCCATATCGAAACCCACGCACGACAACACCCACCCCAACAACACGGCAAACGCCGGCGACCCCTACGACCACAAATATGAACATTGCATCACCACGGCAACTACTATCAGGAACACGACCACAGCAGCAACACGGCAAACATTGGCAACATCAACGACCAAGAAAAAGACACGGCAAACAACGGACAACGAAGCATGCCCAGGACAACAACCGGCACAAAAAGGCACCAACTGGCAGACCATCAGCGTCCGCAGACAAAATGGGTAACCCCGCGGCGGCTCTCGTCACTAGACTCTCCCGGAGTGAAGCCGATCAACTTATCGGAGGAAAGCGAGGAAGAATGGGAGCCAAAACCGCGGGGCCGCGAGGAGCACCTAAAACGCGTGGAGGAAGCGGTCGTACGTCTCAAGGCAACCTGGCGGAGCGGAAACCGCAAGACAAAGCTGGTGGTCTCGGACAACCGCACAACCCGTATCCGGATCGGCAGAGACGGACACGTACATGCCAACACCAACGAGACACCAGCGGGGGGGGGGGGGGGGGGGGGGGGGGGGGGGGGGGGTGACGACCCAAAGTCACAAATAATAAAAAATAGCATTCCAAAAAAACATCTATCTTTTTTATTCTCCCTACGCCGCACCACATTCAAAATACGCGCCAAAATCACATACGTTCAAAACGCGCGCCCAAACGGATACGTTGGTCGCACTAACATATCGATTACCAACTACCAGGTCTGGCCACACTAACCCTACCGATACTTCGATAAACTAATACCATCGCTATATTGGGTACCCGATAACGAGTTATCGATAGCGGTATTCTCAACATCGACCGCTCTGGTCACACTCAACGGGGCCTATATAAGCAGAGGCAAGACCCCAGATGAGTCACTTGCGTTCCGACGATCTTCGAGGAAACACATCAGCAACAAGGAGAAATATCCGGAAATCCAAGTAGATCGTTCCCAACGACCCAGAACACTACGAACCCGACGTACACGACGTACGCACAACGAAGCAATTCACACTCGGCCATCCGCAACGCCAACGCGGTCACTCGGCCATCCGCAGCACCAACGCGATCACTCGGCCATCCGCAGCGCCAACGCGATAACCCGGCCATCCGCAGCGTCAACGCGACCACTCGGCCCATCTGCAACGTCAACACGATCACTCGGCCCACCCCGCAGCACCGACACGATCTCATCACGCTTCCGTAGCATCGGATCAACTACGGCAAGCAGTTCATCACACAGCTTCAGTATCATCGGATCCCGACAGCAAGTAGTTCACCACTCGGCGCTCCCGGAGCGCCAAACCGACAGCAAGCAGTCCACTCTTCGGTCCTCCCGTATCACCGAACCACCGAAGCAAGCAGTGTCGACTCACCTATACGTCATCACCCGACAAAAACCCACTTTACAAATTACTACGAAATACACGCCTACTTTATAGTTCTATCCCTCTGTGTTATTATTGGGGAAAGGGAGGTAAATCGATCTATAGAGGAACTATAAATATCTGTCGCGAGCCCTGACCACGGCGAGCTATACCGCCTCCCAAAACAGGGTCGTTACAGTGGCGCCTGAACAGATTGAAGACAAATAGACAGAAACCTCAAAACACCACAAAGATCGTTTACCCTCTTCCTTAACAAAGCACAGATAAAATGGCAGACAAGCTAACTCGAAGCTGGATCTCCAATTGCAATAAGACACAACTGGAAACCTATCTGATGGAATTTGACATCGAGCCAGAAACACTGTGCGAAGACATGCGGAAACAAATGTCGGAGTTCATAAAGAACGGTGACCCCAGCGAAAAAACCATCATACGTCTCCTAGAACTGGCACAAAAACACGCAAGGACCCCATCACCAGCACCCGACGGATCAGGGAATCAACCGAAAGGCGCGAAGGGGACATCCAACACGGAGCAACACATCAACGAGAAAACCCCAAACTTGCTACAAATACCAGACATGCAAGCGACAAGCAGCGGAAAACCGATACCCGAACCCAGGAAGACTGACAAAGTGGCCACAATGGGAGTAATACGAAGCTGGGGAGAATTTTATGATGGCACGGGCGACCCGACAGAATTCATCTGTAGAACGGAAGAGCTGGCAAGGGCCCATGGGATAGAGCTCGACCAAGCAGCAGGAGCTATGGTGATTTTGCTCAGAGACTGTGCCTTGGACTGGTGGCATACCCACCCAATTCCAATGCCATCATGGAAAAGCTTCAAGACAGAATTCCTGGGATACTACAGACCAGCGGACTCCGAAGAGAAAGCAACGGAAAACATAACACGCAGGCACCAGGGTTCAAACGAGCCAGCAAAGGACTACGCACGGGAACTTCGTAAAATCATGAGATTTACCACTCTCACGGAGGAAAAGAAACTAGAGTGGGTCTACCGAAACAGTCGAGTGGAGTTCAAAAAGTATGCTAAACGGGGAATGCCGAACCCTAGCGGAATACTTACAGTTGGCAGAGGAATTCGAGGCCCTCCAACCACAGGAACGCGCAACACAACAAACACCGGAAAGCCACTGGACACAACGGCAGCAACCGGGAAATTTCGGGAGACAAACGAGAAACCAATGGAGACCCCAAGAACCCCCACAAGCACTGAGCAGAGGAATAACTCGATCATTCAATATGAATAATAGATTTTCAAGGTGCAAAGAAGAGGGACACAGAGGACAGCAGTGCAACAACACGCCAAGAATATTCTGCTGGATATGCGGACAGGATGGAATACGAACAATCCATTGCTGTCGCCGGAACGAAACGTCGGGAAACGCCAGAGGCCCATGGGATCAGAGCGGGCGCCCAGGGCAAACACCACACCCGCAACATCAATAAACTTTAACGGCCGACGACTACTTGCACAAGTAAATATAGGCAACACAAGAGTTTGCGGGGCTATAGACACAGGAGCCACAAGAAGTTTCATCGCCAGGAAACTAGTTATCAGCATAGCCAGGCATGGGACGGAAAAACAAGTAACCGAAGCCATTAGACTAGCAGACGGAACAAACAGAACGGTCACAGAGGCACTGGAAGCACTCGGGAACAAAACAAGAACAACAACGCTGCTAATCCTCGAAGAGGTAATCGTCGACCTCCTGCTGGGGATAGACTTCTTGGAACAATGCAATGCGACACTACAATGCGGAGGACTCACAGCAAAAATGAACGAAAAAAAAAAAAAAATAAAAACAGAACGAAAAAAAAGAAGAGTCACGGCATCGGATCACTAGCGTCAGGCGATCTAACAGAAGCAGAGGTACAGGAAACCCTAAAAAAAGAGTTGGAAATGATGAGTCAAGTCAAGGGAGTCAGCCATATTGCCACGCATAGGATCTTCATGAAGCACGATCGCCCAATCAAACAAAGGTACTATCCTCGAAACCCAGCCATGCAAGAAATAATAAACAAACAAGTGGACGAGCTTCTGGCTCAAGATCTCATCGAACTCTCGCATTCCGCTTACAGCTCACCAGTAGTACTAGTAGAGAAGAAAAACACAGAATGGAGACTTTGCATAGACTACAGGCAGCTGAACGAGCACTCAGAACGTGACGCATACCCGGTACCCCGTATGGACCACATACTCAACCAACTACGGGAGGCCAAATATATAAGTATACTAGACTTAAAAAGTGGCTACTGGCAAATACCGATGGATAAAGGGAGCAAACAGTTCACCGCTTTTACCGTACCAGGGCGTGGACTGTATCAGTGGAAGGTAATGCCCTTCGGACTACACACTGCACCAGCCACGTTTCAAAGAGCTCTGGACTCAGTCATAGGACCGGAGATGGAACCCTTTGCATTCGCATACCTGGACGATATAGTGGTCATCGGGCGTACCAAAAGGGAACACATGGAAAAGCTACAGGAAGTAATGAACCGACTATGCAAAGCAAACCTGAAGATAAATACAGAAAAATGTCACTTCTTCAAGGAAGAGCTGAAGTACTTAGGCCATGTTGTAAGCGCAAGGGGGATACACACGGACCCGGGAAAAATAGCCGCGATCCTAGACATGCCAAGCCTACAGACAACGAAGCAAGTACACAGCTTTCTGGGAGTAGCTTCGTGGTACAGAAGATTCGTTCCAAACTTCACGGAACTGGCACAACCACTATATAACTTAGTGAAAAAAAGACACAAAGTTTAAATGGAGCCAGGACGCAGAACAGGCAACGCAACACCTGAAAAAAGCACTAACGGAAGAACCAGTTCTGGCATGCCCAGACTTTGGGAAAACTTTTCTACTCCAGACGGACGCCAGCAACTGCGGATTAGGAGCAGACTAACTCAAGAAGACGAAAACGGCGAGCGCGTGATATCGTACGCCAGTCGGAAACTCACAAAGACAGAGCAGAACTACTCAGCGACCGAAAAGGAATGCCTGGCAATTCACTGGGGCATCCAGAAGATGAGGATGTACTTAGAAGGTTACCACTTCATAGTCATCACAGACCATCAGGCGCTAAAGTGGCTGAACTCGATAGAGAGCCCATCAGGACGGATTGCCAGATGGGCGTTGGCAATGCAGCCATACTCGTTCGAGATTCGCTACCGCAGAGGAAAGCTCAATGTCGTTGCGGACGCATTGTCCAGAATGCCAGAAGAAGAAGCCCGCGGAGCAAAGGTCGAAGAAGACGTCTGGATTAAACGGAAGATTATAGACTTGGAAAAAACCCCGAAACATGGCCAGATTACGCGATAATCAACGGGAAATTATATAGACATATACCGTCTAAACTATCCGAAACTATGCGTGGCTAAAAAACAACGAGAACGAGTACTACGAGAAAACCACAGCGAAGCAACAGCAGGCCACCTAGGGGTGAGAAAAACAAAACATCGAATAATGGCACAATACTACTGGCAAGGAATGCACAGAGATATACAGCAGCATGTAAGAAGCGAAACGTGCCAACGCTACAAAACATCTCAGCAACAAGCAGCAGGAAAAATGTTGTCAGAAATAGCAAAAGCACCCTGGGAAACGCTTTGCATAGACTTAGTGGACCGAGATCCAGCCACGGTAACAACATGTTGCTAGTGATGTTCGACAGGTTTACAAAATGGGTAGAAATTGCAGCCGTCCGGAAAGCAACAACAGATATCGTATTAAAGGTACTAAGGTAACAAATCATATCACGATTCGGAACACCAAAAAAGATAATCTCGGACAATGGGGTGCAATTTACTAGCAACAAGTTCAAGGCACAACTACAGAAATGGGGAATTGACCCAACGTCACAAATAATAACGAGGACGGAAGCTAACTTCGGCAAGCCGAAGTTTTAATACCCTTGCAGATTTTACGAATTAAAACTTGACTAGACTAGCAACATGAATTAATAAACAACAAAATATTTTATAATTGAAAAAATACAATTTTAAAACTTTTCACCATATTGTTCCTATGGGAGCTAAAGGATATAGACGCCCGATCGGCACGCGCGTTTACCCTGATCAAGGAACGCACAAAAAAATACGATTTGGAAAGTTTTATGGGAATAGCTAATATTTTGCGCGAAATATCCTGAAAAACGTCAAATTTTGACCGATTTCACCCTATTGTTCCTATGGGAGCTATAAGATATAGACGTCCGATCGGCACGCGCTTTTACCCTGATCAAGGTACGCACAAAAAAATACGATTTGGAAAGATTCATGCCAATAGCTCTTACACTGAGCGAAATATCTTCATTTTTGTGAAAGCTATATCCGATTGTTCCTATGGGAGCTATAGGATCTGCGTACACATGTTTTAGGACGACTGTGAAAGTTTCAAGGCGCTAGCTTTTAAACTGAGCTCGCAAACGGTATTGAAACAGACATACAGACGGACAGACGGACATGGCTATATCGACTCCCCTATTGATCCTGATCAAGAATATATATACTTTATGGGGTCGGAAACGTCTCCTTCACTGCGTTACAAACTTCTGACCAAAATTATAATACCCTCTGCAAGGGTATAAAAAAGAGCATTCCAAAAAATCATCTATCTTTTTTATTCTCCCTACGCCGCACCACATTCAAAATACGCGCCAAAATCACATACCTTCAAAACGCGCGCCCAAACGGATACGTTGGTCGCACTAACATACCGATAACCAACTACCAGGTCTGGCCACACTAACCCTACCGATACTTCGATAAACTAATACCATCGCTATATTGGGTACCCGATAACGAGTTATCGATAGCGGTATTCTCAACATCGACCGCTCTAGTCACACTCAACGGGGCCTATATAAATAGAGACAAGACCCCAGATCAGTCACTTGCGTTCCGACGATCTTCGAGGAAACACATCAGCAACAAGGAGAAATATCCGGAAATCCAAGTAGATCGTTCCCAACGACCCAGAACACTACGAACCCGACGTACACGACGTACGCACAACGAAGCAATTCACACTCGGCCATCCGCAGCACCAACGCGATAACCCGGCCATCCGCAGCGTCAACGCGACCACTCGGCCCATCTGCAACGTCAACAAGATCACTCGGCCCACCCCGCAGCACCGACACGATCTCATCACGCTTCCGTAGCATCGGATCAACGACGGCAAGCAGTTCATCACACACGCTTCCGTAGCATCGGATCCACGACGGCAAGCAGTTCATCCCACACGCTTCCGTAGCATCGAATCAACGACGGCAAGCAGTTCATCACACACGCTTCCGTAGCATCGGAGCCACGACGGCAAGCAGTTCATCACACCCGCTTCCGTAGCATCGGATCAACGACGGCAAACAGTTCATCACATACGCTTCCGTAGCATCGGATCAGCGGCGGCAAGCAGTTCATCACACAGCTTCAGTATCATCGGATCCCGACAGCAAGCAGTTCACCACTCGGCCCTCCCGGAGCGCCAAACCGACAGCATGCAGTCCAGTCTTCGGTCCTCCCGTATCACCGAACCACCGAAGCAAGCAGTGTCGACTCACCTATACGTCATCACCCGTCAAAAACCCACTTTACAAATTACTACGAAATACACGCCTACTTTATAGTTCTATCCCTCTGTGTTATTATTGGGGAAAGGGAGGTAAATCGATCTATAGAGGAACTATAAATATCTGTCGCGAACCCTGACCACGGCGAGCTATACCGCCTCCCAAAACAGGGTCGTTACAATTGATGGAGTGACCTGGGATGCATCTGGCATCGACCAGACACTATCCATCCGAGTAGTGTTTTCTGTAACACTGGCAAGTTTTGGCCAAGCTTGATTTGACCGATTGCTAGGATGTCGAAAAAGGTTTCCGTTCCTAGTAGCAAATCGATTCGCCGAGATAGGTAGAACTATCGGCCAGCAATGCGTTAGAGGGAAGGTCCCACGATGAAATGTCTATCTCCGCTTCTGGGTGATAGGCAATGTGTGATGTAACGCAAAAATCAAGGAGCAACTCAAAATCAGTTTGTCGAGATTTAACTGTGGTAGCTGTATGATGCTTAATTTGCGTTTGTGTGTCCGCAATGCTGCGAATCTCCATGTTGCGTTTGTTCCAAGGCAATCGCAGCTTCTGGGCGAACTCTTCCGAAATGAAGTTCACCTGGGAACAGGAATCCAGTAGGGCTCGTCCTACCTTGTAGCATCCAGATGCGTCCTTTACCAATACTAATGCCGTGGCGAGTATGACACAATCAGAACGAGTATCAGTGTGGGTATGAGTGAGTTTTTGTGAATGGCGTCGTCAACATCTACGATTGAAGAATATTGATGGAGTGACCTGGGATGCATCTGGCATCGACCAGACACTATCCATCCGAGTAGTGTTTTCTGTAACACTGGCAAGTTTAGGCCAAGCTTGATTTGACCGATTGCTAGGATGTCGAAAAAGGTTTCCGTTCCTAGTAGCAAATCGATTCGCCGAGATAGGTAGAACTATCAGCCAGCAATGCGTTAGAGGGAAGGTCCCAAGATGAAATGTCTATCTCCGCTTCTGGGTGATAGGCAATGTGTGATGTAACGCAAAAATCAAGGAGCAACTCAAAATCAGTTTGTCGAGATTTAACTGTGGTAGCTGTATGATGCTTAATTTGCGTTTGTGTGTCCCCAATGCTGCGAATCTCCATGTTGCGTTTGTTCCAAGGCAATCGCAGCTTCTGGGCGAACTCTTCCGAAATGAAGTTCACCTGGGAACAGGAATCCAGTAGGGCTCGTCTTACCTTGTAGCATCCAGATGCGTCCTTTACCAATACTAATGCCGTGGCGAGTATGACACAATCAGAACGAGTATCAGTGTGGGTATGAGTGACTGCGTCCGAAACTTGCGATGTGTCTGTTCTGGGCTGCAGCACATTTGGTGCAACGGATTCAGGAACGTGTCGATGAAGCAATGAATGATGCGCTGATGAACATATGCGGCATCTCTGAATAGATGGGCATTTGGCTACATGATGGCCCTTATTGAGGCAATTGATGCAAAGCCGAAGGCGCTTCACTTTATCTAAGCGACTGTCCGGCGTAAGCTTGATTAGATCGGGACATCTAAATATCTTGTGGTCTGTGCTTGAACACATGTTGCAAGTTTGGGTTGTACAGTTGAAAGACAAACTTGATGGGTTCCTCTTGATGGCTTGTGGCCACCTGGCTGGCTCACGAAGGCGTCGGCAGATGGCTTTCTATCCGATTCGATTTCCACGATTTGAATGCATCTGTCCCACGAAGGTAATACGGAGTAATCGAGCGATTCGTTCCACTTCCTCTTGGTCTCCTGATCGACCTTGCCCATGACTATGGATATGAGCATGGCCTGCGAGATCTGCGATTCAGTGCCCAGAGATCGCAAAGAGTTGTAGAATGCGGAGGCATTATCTATAAGGCTGCGCAGCTGTGTCCCGTTGGACTTGGCGGCAGGTTGCAATGCGAACAATGACAATATGTTGTCGAGAAAAACAAGCGTAGGTTTCTCAGGCGCTCCAGCGCCTCCGTGTAGTTTTCGGGAGTAACCTGGAAAGCTCGAACTGTTTCCAGAGCTGGCCCTTTTAGGCAGTTCAACAGCTGGTTGAACTTCTCAATTTTAGACAGGCTTAACTGGTTCGCTACGACTTGGTTGAATGATGCGATGAAGTTCTGATACTCGGAATATTTACCGTCGAATATTGGCAGTGATATACGTGGCAGTTTGACTGCTGACGTATGACCGACATTAACCGTAGTTTCATGAATCGCGGTGCTGTTTGCATCCGAGCCGAGCAGTCCGAGCTGCTCCTGAATAGAGACTTTGGTGTGGATGAACAGATCTTCTATTTCACGACGAGAATCACGTTGCGATTCTGCCGGGTCCATCATCTCTATATTTTCTTGTATCGACAATGCGAGTTTGAAGTAGGAATCCAGAATCGTCATACGGCACGTCAGTTCCAACGGCGAAAGGTTGAAACCAGGGTTCACTGACTGGCTAATTCTGGAAAGATTCTTGTGAGCGTCCACACGCTGCGCTTCAAGTTGTTCGATGGTAGGCATGTTGTAAGTTCCACTTTCCAGTTATGTGATGAGTTGATCTGGCAACGCCGTGGACAGAATGCACACACACACGTATGAGAGTGCGAAAGAGATGACGATATGTAGTGGAAAGTTTTGGCTCGCCAGGCTTGTTATGCAATAGGCTGGCGGATGCAAACACGCGATGTGAAGATCGAGGTTATGTCCGAGATTGGTGGCTGCTTTGTCCGCCGAGTACGATGTGAAGATGGGGGACCGAATGTCGACCCCAACTTTGGCCTGATAGATCTGGAGGACTGCTGTCGACTCCAACGACAAGGTGTTGATAGACTTGGAGGACGGGGTGTCGACTCCAACGACGAAGTGTTGATAGACTTGGAGGACAGGGTGTCGACTCCAACGACGAGAGGGTGATAGACTTGGAGGACAGGGTGTCGACTCCAACGACCAGAAGGTGATAGACTTGGAGGACGGTTGATGAGTGTGGCGCTGAGCAGCGGTGGGGCAGCGAAGCACAAATATGTTGCGCGTAGGCGGACTACTTAACAATGCGCGAGCGGCAATTGGGAGCGAAATACAGTAGCAGAGAACTTAACCTCAACTCATACAAAAACCACTCAAAACTAGCAAAGTCCTGTCACGGTCGCCAAAATGTTGAGACAAGGGCTTTTCCTTGAATATAATTTAAAGTCGGACGGTGATAGTTTATGAATATCTTTAATGAGTTCAGGTAAATTCAATGCACTTGACTTCCTCGTGCGAAGGTTACAAAAAGAGTACAAAAAATTCCATATTTTTCCATTTCTATCTTCTCTCTTTCTTGCGGTCGAGTTGGCAGCATCACATTTCTTATCGATTTATGATAACTATCAAGAATCGGCGCAAGATTTAAAATACAAGTAATATATGATAAAAGCAATTGGGTTTTGACCCAACAAGGAATATAAACTAAAGACTGTAATAAAAAATAACAACAGAATAGCGTCCAATCGCTTAGGATGCTGTGGCGTCCCGGTCGTTAGAGAACATTTCTCGAAGTGAGCTGTTATTTAGGCTTCTACGTTTCAACGATAAAAATCTACGTTTAGCGATATCAAACGAGGATCCAAGCACGAGCGGATCAGATTTAAAGTGCAAACGGACTAAAAAATGTGCCACAATTTGAATTGGCTACGATTTTCACGAAGTGATCCTCGTAAGCAATTTGTTCTGGTGAAAATTTAACAACTTCTTTGTTTTCTGGGACGGTGTCTAACTCCCAAAGTCTTTCAACAAGTCCTCCTAAAACCATGTCTTCCTTGGACTAGGCGAAACAGGAAGTAGCTTGTTTTTGTTGTCGCTTACACCGTCCAGAAACAACCCATCCCAATAGTGTTTTTTGAAGCAATGGACCTCTATTGGTGAGTTTGATTTGACCACTGCACAACAAATCAAAGAAGGAGTCAGCTCCGAGCAAAATATCAATTCTTTGCGGCTTGTGGAACTCTGGATCTGCTAAGTCTACGCCGGCCGGAATTTTCCACTTCCTTGCAGGAAGCATGTTATCTGGCTGATTGCTAGTTATTGTTCCCAGTACCCAAAAGTCAGACGTAAAAATGTGTCCATTGAGCCGCGAATATGAAGTAGTTGTAACTTCGTTGGATGGAATTTGAACCTCCCACTGATTTCATAGAAAGACATTTTTTTGTTCTTGACAATCTTAGAAGCTGAGCAAGACTTTCTGTCGTGAAGTTAATTTGCGACCCTGAATCTAATAGAGCCCTGGCTCGATGGAGCTGACAAAATCGACCGAAGTGTCTTCAATAACCTGAGCCGAATGGGAAGAAGCCTGAGAAGTAGAAGTACCTTGCCCTTACTGGTCCTGCCAGCTTCTACCTTGATGAGGCTCACTCGAATTTTGGTATCGATGTAGTAGAGTATGATGTGCCTGTGAGCATACGCGACGTTTGGATGCTGTGCATTTAAATACTCTATGTCACTCATTTAGGCAATTAATACATAATTGCTTCATTTTGGCAAAGTTAAAACGATCTAGAACTGGCATTTCGCTAAATCCCTGGCAATTATCTATAAAATTATTAGAACTGCAATATAAACATTTTGGATCACTTGTGTATTGACCCTGGAGCAAGTATATGAACTCCTAGTATTTTTCTTGCTTCCAGAGGAAATTTCCAAAAAAACTTTTTCCTCTTACCCTCGACGCTTCCTCGGCTGACACATGTTGATATCGTCGATCTAAAACCTTTACGCAACCAGACCATTTAGGCAGTTCATCATAATTAAGCTATTCCTCATACTTGGATTTGGTGTACGGATCTACCTTTGAAAGAACTATATGTATAATCACCACATTGACAATATCCTTTTCGTCCCCTAGAGACATACGCGAATCGAAAATTGCTCTTACTGTATCAATTATTAACCTCAATGCAGACGCAGAAGGTTTTGTTATTAAAGGGATTTCAAACAGCTGCGCTAGGGTTTCAAAGAAAATTAAACACTGTTGTCATAGACTCTCTTTAAACTTTCTAATGCCTTTTTATTTGTATCTGAGACTTGAAGAGCTTTTATTGTTCCCAATGCCTTGCCAGAAAGGCAGGATAACAAATGGTTAAATTTTTTAATGTTAGATAACGAGTTATAAGAGTCAACTAGTTGCTCAAAAATTTCAATAAATTGTTTATACTCTGAATGTTTGCCGCTAAATTTTGGTAACTTAAGTTTTGGCAGATAATAATGTGAACGTGTGAACCAGCAGCTGTTAGTTGTTGTTCGTCTGTTCGTTGCACTGGCGCTTAGCAGGCTGCCTAAAATCGAAGTTAAAACAGCTATAACTAAATCGAAACGAAAAGCGAAAAAAAATTAGGCAGACACAGCGAGAACTAACTGTTATTTACCACCGGCACTGACGCTGTTACGCTTGTTAATTTCTTTCGCGAGGGCGGCACCAAAACTATGTGGTTGTTCACTTGAATTTATTTATTGACTTTTGTTTTATTAATTTGTATTGGTTGTTTCACAATTTTTTTATTTGTGGTTATTTGGAATACATGGGAACGAAAATGGTTTTGCTTCCAATTAGTGCAAATTGCAAAACGCTAATCATGAAGTTTTGCATTATGCTAAGATATATGATGGACGTT
Source organism: Drosophila takahashii (assembly GCF_030179915.1). Lineage (NCBI taxonomy): Eukaryota > Metazoa > Arthropoda > Insecta > Diptera > Drosophilidae > Drosophila > Drosophila takahashii. The sequence goes on along the minus strand of NC_091679.1, from coordinate 4,518,878 downwards.
GATACACTACAAGCAGTACAATATAAATAAGTAACAACTTAAGAGAGCTTAACAGCGTTATGTTCACTGCTGTTGGTCGTTTCAAGGCGCTGTCCTAGAGCGACTAGGCCCGTCGTGATTTCAAGGCGCTGTCCTAGAAAGAACAGACCGTTTGTCAGTTCAAGGCGCTGGCCTAGAAAGACCCACGGTTTCACGAGCCGTGACCGGCGGGTCCGTAACCCCAAGTACCAAAGCCACGCTACGTCCAACCTCACAACCAACGCACCCCGGAGCAGAGCGTCGGACATCGAGCTGCACGGAAACGTCACGAACGAGCTAGCGAGTGAGGCCAGGGTGGAACGTTCGTTTACACCAGGCGTAAAGCAAGGTGAAGCACTAGGCAGCTTCCAGGTATCCACCTAGACTGTCAGCGCGATCCGAGCAGGAGCCTAGTGGGACCATCCGGGACAGAGCCAGGGACAGGCGGTTGTGTGTCTATAGGCGTTGTCCTGTAGAGCGCAGCTCCTGTTCACCCTAGTCTGAGAACGGTGACGCTTCCCTAAGCCCGCACGGCTGATCTCCTTGCGAGTCCGAGGCGCTACGAGTGGTCTTCGAGTCAACGCATCGGAGACGAACATCGCCGAGCAGCTACAAGGAGCTACAGGGAGCTACAGGACCGGAGCACGGAATCAGCGAGGCAGGCGATCACCGAGGCGACGCACCAACTTGCAGAGACGAGCACCACTAGGAGGCACCGAGGACCCCGAGTGGCGACACCAAGGCCAACCGAGCCATCAAGACCGCTGTAACCATACCCGCAATAAACCCAATTCGAACCCGTGAATTCTGTGCTTTCTCACTGATCTACTGGGCGGTCACGTTTATATAAATTTGGTGGGACGAACACATAACTTCTCTGAGCTAGCCGCACGAATCTCGCAGCGAGCAGACATACAAAATCAGTTCGTTACATCTGGCGCCCAAAACGTGATTGTCCCAGCAGTGAAAGCAACGTAAAGCAGAATGGGGAAGAAATGGATTTACCGCCTCAAGACAGAGGATTTTGCCTACGTCTCAGAGAGGCTAAACATCGCTCTGGAAGGAAGAACAGACGACAAAAGGAAGGCATTGTCAGAATACTATTCTGAGACGGAGAACGACCAAAAACTTGCCGGGATCTGGGTCGAGCTAGAGGCAGCATACCCCAAGAAAACAGCCCCAAGCATCACATTGACTCCCGCCGAAGGGGAGGATCTATTGGCAAGCCTGAGCATCGACAACATGCAAAAGGAGGCACAGAAGAGAGTGCCGAGCCCGGAAAAGAAAGAGACAGAGTGCGTACAGAAAACAGCAACACCGGTACGGAGTCCGGCTCCGACACCCAGCCAGCCAGATTATGCAAAGGTTGCGAAACAAGTCCGCGAATGGTCATTCAGGTTCGACGGCGTTGAAAAACCATTCGAGTTTCTGGAGCAAGTGGAATGGTCCGCCAACACATACGGCCTGGACCTAGACATGATTCCCCGAGCGATGCCGGAATTACTCACCGGAAAAGCTTTGAAATGGTTTATTTCCAACAATAAACAATGGAAAACCTGGGCAGAATTTATAGAAAGTTTCCACACTTATTTTCTGCCGAGAGACTTCTTTACAAAGTTGTCGGATCAAGTCAAGCGGCGGAAGCAAGGGTATTGCGAGGCTTTCAAGGATTACATGATTGACATGCAGACGTTGATGAGGCCACTCAATTATTCCCCGGAGGAGACGCTAAGCATCATCAAGGAAAACTGCACGCCGAACCTTAGAATCTCCCTAAAAGCCTATACAGTCTCGGACTTGGACACGTTGATGATCCTAGCCGATGAGTATGAGGATCTGGAGAGAGAACGAGAAACATTCGCACAGGAGAACAAATTCTCAAGAACAAAATCGGCAGCTCCGGCGCAAGCTATGTGCAGAAGGTGCGAAGACATCGGCGATCAGGAACCTCGAGGGAACAATCAGCGAACACCAACACAACAGGTCCATCAGCTGCAGCCAACCAACGCCCCGAATAACGGCCAATGGACACCACCACAGCAAGGCCAACGGTATCAGGCAACCGACGCAGCCTATGAAGGCCAATGGACACAACACTGGCAACAGAGACAACCAACCCAAACCGCATGGAGGCCACCAAACACAACCCAGAGGCCACGAGGGAGTACCCACATCGCAGAGCCCCAGGAGGCCTGTCGAAAATGTGGCGGATCCGGACACTGGGAACGCGGTTGCCGAAACCAACGGTTGATATTCTGCTGGGTGTGCGGCAAAGTAGGAATCAGAAGCGTCGAGTGCTGCCAACGGACGGGAAATGGCCAGCGATCTCAGCCGCAGAGAGGCGGAAGGGGATCGCAAAATGCTACCTCTCCAAACTAACTGGCATGCTAATCGAGGAGGAGCAGCAGTTGTCCGCAGCGGTGACGATTGGTGGAGGCACGTACAAAGTCACAATCGACACCGGGGCAACAGCAAGCTTCATAAGTGAAGAACTGGCGGACAAGCTTGCTGCCCTCGGAAAGATTACGAGGACAAGACGGCAAGTTAGGTTGGCAGACGGCAGATGCGGCGGAATCAATGCACAGCTCGATGTGGAAGTCCAATTCGGAAACAAGCGACTGACCATGAGCCTGCTGATACTACCAGGGGTAGTGGATTCATTGGTGTTGGGATGGAACTTTCTAACACGAGTCGGAACCGAGATAAAGTGTGCTGGACACGAAATAAAAATACCAGCCAGGAATCGACACAATGGATGGCTCGAGGAGAAACTATCAGTGGCAGTCATGCAAGAACCAAGCGAGGATAACGACACAACGAGATTCCTGGAGGTAGAGCTGGCGGACTTCAATACCATGACGGGAACATCAAACATGGCAGAGCACCAGATCACGATGAAGGACGATAAACCTATCAAGCAGCGATACTACCCAAAGAATCCAAAAGTTCAAGGGGAAATCAATGCGAAGGTAGACGAGCTCCTTCAAATGGGGTTCATAGAGCATTCAAAGAGCCCATACAGCTCCCCCATCGTGATGGTGAGAAAGAAGACAGGCAAATGGAGACTATGCGTAGACTTCAGGCAGATCAACGCGAAGTCTGTAAAGGACGCCTACCCCATGCCCCGCATAAACTACATCCTAGATCAGCTAAAAGAGGCGCGGTACATCAGCAGCTTGGACCTGAAGGATGGATACTGGCAAATCCCACTGGAGGAAAACAGCAGGCAATACACGGCCCTCACAGTACCAGGCAAAGGGCTATTCCAGTGGAGGGTAATGCCATTTGGTCTACACTCGGCGTCTGCAACGTTCCAACGAGTTCTGGACCAAGTAATCGGACCCGAAATGTCACCGCATGCATTCGCCTACCAAGATGACATCATAGTGATCGGACGCACGCTGGAAGAACACACAGAAAACCTAAAAGAAGTGTTCCGACGCCTGAAAGAAGCAAACCTCAGGATTAACCCGGAAAAGTGCCAATTTTTCAAGAAAGAGCTGCTGTACCTAGGACACCGGGTGACTAGCGAAGGAATAGGTACAGATCCGGAGAAAGTAGCGGCCATCCAAGGATACACCAACAAGGATAACATCAAGGACACTGCGAGGCAACCGGATTGAACATCAGGCATAAGCGAGAGTCATCCAAAATACGCCAAGCAACAAGGATACAATCGCAAGCATACCAAGGATACAATCACAAGGATACCACAAGGATACACCAACAAGGGTCCACCAACAAGGACACAACACCAAGGCTACAGATACAAGTCAAAGCAAAAACCTTAAAGAGCCCAGAACCATGACGGCCGAGGCCTCGTGAAAAACTAAAACCAAACTAAGTCGTTGCCATGTCGAAGAAAGAGGGAAGACGGCACAGCAGAGAGCTGTACCGTAAGACCAATTGGGCGCCCAGGAGAAATAACGGGACCGAGCAAAGAGGACGGCTCGAAACCGAGGTTTCGTCAGAGGGGGATCAGGCTACAGGCTGGCATTCGAAAAAGTCATCATGAGCTCAAGGGTTACACGTTCAGAAGCGCGCAGGAGGATGGCTGCCCAGCAGCAACCAGAAGGATCCAGCCCGGGGCAAGGATGGTCGACCATCCGTCGGCCTACCCAAGCTCCGCGGCGGATCCCGACGCAGGCCAAGGAGAAGGACCCCATGCCGGATCCCTCGGTCAGTTCGGACAGCGACGTGATGATCCTGGAGGACTCCGAGGAGGAAGCGAGGGAGTGGCGGATCTGCAACGCAGTGGACCCAACCGAGCAGCGCATCCCGGTCGGAGCGGTGGGCCACGCTAGGCGGAGGAAGGCCAAGCCGAAGGCCAAGGTGGCGGCCCCATTAGGCCATGCCGAGGCTGTTATCCAAGCCACGGTGGAACAGCAGCGGAAGAGGAAGGCGGAGGTGAACGAGCAGCAGCAGCAGGAGGAACAGCGGCAGCAGCAGGAGGAACAGCGGCAGCAGCAGGAAGAGCGGCGGCGAATGATGTGGCAGGAGGCCGAAAAGGCGCACCGACGGCACCTGCAGGAGCAGGCCGAAGTTGAGCGCCTGCTGAAGAGGGCGGAGGAGGAGGAACGCCAGCTGTGGGAGCCCCCACAAGCGGTTCCGATGACCCCGCGGTACACGCCGGAGGAACGCGGCCCGAGGACGATCGATCCCGAGGATTCGTGGATTCCGTCGCCACCGCGCTGGATCCCGGAGGTGCCCCCAACGCCCCGATACGAAGGGGCATGGGAGCAAGGCGCACCGACGGAGGACGCGGCCGAGGCCCTGGAGGAGGTGGAAAAGTGGAGGCCAGCGCGACCGCCCACACCTCGGTTTGAGCAGCAGCAACCTCAACTCGAACTACCGCACCAGCAGCAGCAGCCGCAACCACAGCCCGAGCCGCAGCAGCAGCAACCACAGCCCGAGCCGCAGCAGCAGCAACACCAGCCCGAGCCGCAGCAGCAGAAACACCAGCCCGAGCCGCAGCAGCAGCAACCACAGCCCGAGACGCAGCAGCAGCAGCCGCAGCCCGAGCCGCCACGCCAGCCGTCGCTGGAGGCGACGTTCGTGCGGACCGACATCCCGGCGGCCCACGTCAGCAACAGCATGCGGCAGTTTGTGACGGAGGGCGTTCGCTGGCGGCAGCAGACCGTCATCTGGACCTGGCCGGAGGGTCCCGCGGAGGATAACGAACCGCCGGCGGAAACGCGCATCTGGGAGGAGGCTCCGCAAGGCAACCCGCGAGACCCTCGGAGAAGGGGTAGGCCGGAGGTCTGGACGCCGCCAACGCCGAGCACGGGTCCGCCGACGCCGCTAACACCGAGCACGGGACCACCGCCGCCGCCAACACCGAGCACGGGCCCACCGACGCCGGCAGAGGTCGCGACGGAGCGAGACGGGCCGCTGGAGAAGGGACCCTGGGTTTGGCCCGAGCCCGTTGCGAGCGGCAGACCCAGGCTGCTGCGCCAGCACTCGGAACCGGTGACGACAACGGCGGCGAAGCGACCCATGTTGATGCGGCAGGTGTCCGCGCCCACAAGCGGAGAGTGGCAGGAAATCGCCCAGGACGAGTGGCCGGCGGGAATAATGGAGGAGCCCGAGGTGGTGATAGCGCGACGCAAAGGCGGCAGACGATGCGTCCGTGTCGCCATGGGTGACCGCGTGTACCGGGTGCGGCTATGCGCTAGGGACGTCAGGGTTTTCCGCCAATAAATGCACCGAGAAACAAAACCGAATGTTTACAAATGGGTAACCGACACGAAAACACGCACGAAAGTCGGCGGAAAAACAAAACAGGGGCATTCGTAGGGTGGCAGCAACCTGGAATAAAAACAAAAGGGTTAGCTTCACAAAGGAAAAGCTGAACTGCATACCGAATACTTACCTGTTGCGTGTGGCAGCTGCCATGCATGGAAACATATTTCGTTCCTACTCTCGCGAGCATTGCCAACATGGAGCAAAGCCTGATCCGCTGAGGACATGTCAAGGGCAAGGAAGAGAGAGGAAAAGATTAGAGAGAAAGAAAAGGGAAAGAAAGGTGAAAGAACTTACCGAGGAATTTAGCTTCATCATCATGAACTAGGGACGGGGGCGCCTCGATTAGGCGGTCGATTGGCACATACGATAGTGCGATCGATGGGCACAAAGCAAAATGGAAACATCGTTCATGAGAAACATCGCAGCGATCAAGTGGCAACGCTGCGCCAGCGATATCGATGGCATGAGGTGTCACGCGATATCGATAGGTTATGAATATCGGTTCCGAGCGGAACCAGATCAAAGATCGTCGCGGGAGATTTAAACCCAGGGCCGATGGGCTATCGATAGCCTAGGGTTATCGATGCTCAGTGGGGCCAAATCGAGGATCTGCGCGGGAGTTTTGAAAATTGATGCAAGAGGACGACCGACGCCGTAAAAACTCACGGAGTTGAAAGCGTCGAGGGAGCGTCGAGGGAAGCAACGAGGGAGCGCCGAGGGAACGAATGCAAGGAATGCCGGAGAGGAGGAACCAGTCCTTTAAAATTTCCCGAAGTAAGGGGGGTATGTGAGGAGTTGAATAACTCATCACAAATAGCAGCAGCTAGAATAACGGATGGCCGGCCGCTTACCAGTTACGCGGCGAATTTGCGTAGTAGCGGCGCGGCGAAGAGAGTTTGGAGACCGAGAAGTGTAGAGTGAGAGTTTGGAGACTTCGAGGTCAGGAGAGAGAACTCTCACAAAGAGAGTTTGGAGAGTCATGGCGGAGAGTGAGAGAGAGGAGACTCTGCCGTGAACTTTGGACCAGGAGGATGAGTGCGACATCGCGGCAGCGGAGCGGCGCATAAGCGTGCCACGTGCACCAGGAGAAACAGCGGGACGGGCGCAACACATGGATGTCCAGTTCAAAGCTGGGCGAAAAGAACAACGGGCCCAAACAGGAGCCAGGGACTTTGGACCTGGATTGGAGACTTCGCGGGCAGAGCCAGAGTACCGTGTGTGCAAAAGGAAATAACGGAACTGCACCGGACTTTGGACTCTGCCGTGGACTTTGGACCAGGAGGACAAGTGCCACCTCTCAGCAACAGAGCGGCACACAGGCGTGCCACATGCAACAACAGAATCAGCGGGACGGCAGCAGCATGCAGAAAAACAATTTAAGGCCGTGCATGAAGGGCAAGTGGGTCAAACAGGGACCACGGACTTTTGACCCGCAGTGGAGAGATGCCGCGGGCAGAGCGCACGAGGGACATAACGGTACCCGGAGGCCCTATATAAAGCCGCCGGGCGCTGGCAACTGGATCAGTCGATCGCAAGGAATCAGTCCGTCAAGATCAGTCAAGATATCAAAGTGAATAAGTCAGTCAATCAGTGCCAAGTAATCTACAAGTGAAGACACAAGTCAAGTCGTCGGAAGCAGCGCCGTGGGAGCCTACAAGGAGCAAGATCGCTACGTCGAGACGTTCGGGATTGGATCATCAGGAATCTCCGAATTGAGACACAGGTAGCTGAGGTCCGGAGGGCATCACACGGCTAAGTCAAGACAAACTGTTCCTACTCCTGTCTGACTAAAGCCTCGCATTGCGTCTGGCGTGTCCCTCAGAGTGAACAGGCCAATTGTCATTTCAAGGCGCTGTCCTAGAGAGAACAGGCTGTTGGTCGTTTCAAGGCGCTGTCCTAGAGCGACTAGGCCCGTCGTGATTTCAAGGCGCTGTCCTAGAAAGAACAGACCGTTTGTCAGTTCAAGGCGCTGGCCTAGAAAGACCCACGGTTTCACGAGCCGTGACCGGCGGGTCCGTAACCCCAAGTACCAAAGCCACGCTACGTCCAACCTCACAACCAACGCACCCCGGAGCAGAGCGTCGGACATCGAGCTGCACGGAAACGTCACGAACGAGCTAGCGGGTGAGGCCAGGGTGGAACGTTCGTTTACACCAGGCGTAAAGCAAGGTGAAGCACTAGGAAGCTTCCAGGTATCCACCTAGACTGTCAGCGCGATCCGAGCAGGAGCCTAGTGGGACCATCCGGGACAGAGCCAGGGACAGGCGGTTGAGTGTCTATAGGCGTTGTCCTGTAGAGCGCAGCTCCTGTTCACCCTAGTCTGAGAACGGTGACGCTTCCCTAAGCCCGCACGGCTGATCTCCTTGCGAGTCCGAGGCGCTACGAGTGGTCTTCGAGTCAACGCATCGGAGACGAACATCGCCGAGCAGCTACAAGGAGCTACAGGGAGCTACAGGACCGGAGCACGGAATCAGCGAGGCAGGCGATCACCGAGGCGACGCACCAACTTGCAGAGACGAGCACCACTAGGAGGCACCGAGGACCCCGAGTGGCGACACCAAGGCCAACCGAGCCATCAAGACCGCTGTAACCATACCCGCAATAAACCCAATTCGAACCCGTGAATTCTGTGCTTTCTCACTGATCTACTGGGCGGTCACGTTTATATAAATTTGGTGGGACGAACACATAACTTCTCTGAGCTAGCCGCACGAATCTCGTAGCGAGCAGACATACAAAATCAGTTCGTTACATTGTGAAACTCTGTAAATTGATCAAAAACGAACTATAGTGGTGACCCCGAGCTTGAACAGACTGCAAATACTCTTTAATTGCGCCAAAATCAGGCAAAATTAAAATTTGCACAGAACTTCAGTCTTTCAACCACACACACACACACAAAGCTGAAGCGACGCCACCAACACATCAAAAAGTGTATGCCCGCCGAACGCCGATACAATCTGCTCTCGCTTGTTCCTCGAAGGTTAATCTTTGACAACGACGCCACCCTCAACATGACCGACGAGTCGCAACAATTGCTGGACACGATCCGAGATCTGCAAGCCCAAGTCGAGGCATTGCAGGTTAATTCTTCTTCAGCGCAGACGGCTAACACGGCTCCATCGGCACGAGCAACAATTCGCCTACCGAAATTCACAAGCAACAATCCGCAATTGTGGTTCGCCCAAGTGGAGCGATCTTTCCGTTTGAGCGGCGTCAACAAAGATGACGACAAATTCGACTACATTACCGTCAACTTGGATCCAGACGTTGTTTTGACCGTAGAGGATTTAGTTACTCACCCGCCAGGGGCTAACAAATACGATACACTAAAGGCCCAGCTGCTAGATAAGTTTGCAGAGTCAGTCGAGTCTAAGCTCGCCGCCTACTACAAGGAGGAGGAACTGCTGGTCTGAAGCCTTCACAAATTCTGGCTCATATGCGTTGTTCGTAGAATTACTTTTTATTGTTTTATAATTTTAGGTTGCCCCTAGAACATAATCTAGTGACAGTAGGCCGCTAAACCAACACTTAAATTGGGTTAACTCGGAGATGTTGAATACACAAGTATTGCTTGAGTACTGATTTTATTTGGGAATATCTGGGGTTTATATACATGATTTCAGAGTCAAGGTTGCCACCATGGCGAAGGTATCGCATGGGGGTTTGTTAGTTATAAATACATTGCATCACTTAGGTTCTAAGATATACAGAAATACAAAGTCATACAATTTGTCTCCCATGCAAGGGATTAATAGGCTAGGGTTAGTAAAAATAGAATGCTGGAACGGCAGGTAGCGGGGTTTGAGCTGGCGCTGGCTGTGGCTGCTGTTGACATCTTAGGGACTCAAGTGCAGGCGCTAACATACTCCCGGCCGTTGAACAGGTGTTCAACATCATCCAATGTTGATCTCAAAGGCGTCGGACGAAGGCATCAGATGGTGCATCCTTGATGAGCTGAGAAACCGAGGTTGTTCTGCTAGTTCGATGTCCTTTGAAGATGATGACGTTTGTGGAGGTGTCTTCTTTTGGAATCGTTTCCACAAGTAAACGACTATGACTCCGAGTGACAAAAACAAGGCAACATAGGCACTAGAGCCCTGCATGAATGGATTCAATGAATTATTTTGAATTTTTTTCTGTTATATGAATGAATTAATTAGAATTTTGAGTTTAATAGAATTGAATGAATTTGAATTTTGACTTTAATAGAATTGAATGAATGAATGGCATGAAATACGAAATAATTCAAACGACAATTTATTTTGAGGAAGAAAGGGCCATTATTTTGTGATTAAATCTGCCTGAATTTTATTTACTATGCAGTTAGCATCGATTTGTTAAAAATTTTCCACTTTTTGTTCTCAAAAGAAAGCAAAAAAAACATCTGAAAAATTCAAAAAATTCATAAAATAATTCATTCGATTCATTCAATTCGAAATGAATTAGAACAACATTCAATTTATTTCACATAGAATTGAATTAAACAAATCAGAAATTTCATGGCATACTATGATAAAACAAAAATTGAATGATTCATGCAGGGCTCTAATAGGCACTTATGTGGTGGTGTGGTAGATCAATGATCTCTGTTGGCATTTTTATTTTGAGCCTGGGAAGTAATTCCTTACTAAGATCATTTAGCTCATTATAACTCAACTTCAATGAATTATTTAAATTTGAAATCTTAGTATCCGCTGCAGACGATTGATTTAAATTGCCAAATCGAGCATATGACAATTTCATCGCTCCTGTTGACGTCACTTGATGGCCAATCACACTAAGAATTGAGTTTCGTAGAGTGCACTTTGGGTCCAAAACTAGAAGTCCAGTATTATCAATATTAATGGTTGATAATTGATCGCCACATACTGCAGAGAGCTCCATTGGTGCTTGCATTGAGAAAATCCATTGATTTTTGGCCTTTAGTCTTTGCCATGAAAGGGATTTCGTAGATGTCACAGTTTGGCATAGTGACGACGATTTGTTATTAAACAATTGAAATTCGCAGTGATTGTCAATTGAAAATATCATTTGCTTATCTGAGCAAATATATACGTCCTCGTTAATGGACTTGCATAGATCAAATTCTTTAGCTGTCATAGCAATGAATTGATCTCTGTGTTGATTCACAGCTATAATTGGATGTTCAATATCCAGTGATATCATTTTGTTGTCGACTATCACAGGTATTGGTACCAAATTATAAAGCTCAAAAAGCTGCGTTGAGATCAAAGGCAGTGTAATTTTGAAGATGACATAATCCTTTACAACCTTTGCTTCTGCTTTCATCAACTTGTACAATTGTAACACATCGTCCTTAATCATGGGAAGCATTTTTCCTTGAGGCATATGAGTTTTAAGTTTATGTATATGCTCTTGAAGTTGCTTTGGCGATACGAGCAGCGGACTTATTTCATTGTGATGAACATTTGTCAACACATGCGAAATTTCTGACTGGACTCTTTGAATACTGGCCGCCAATACACTCAATTGATTGGTTAGTGCTATATACCATTGAAAGGTTTTTAACGAATCAAGTCGCGCGTTGGTTAAATCCACTCTTTGCTGGTTCATGATTCTGATTCTTCTGTCAATGGCGGCCTCATCTCTTTTCATTATATTTATGGTGGAATCAATTATTGATGTTTGATTCTTCACCAATTCCAAGAGATAATCTTCATTCGTTTTGACCTTTTCAATGGTCAACGACATCTTTTTGGCATACTCCGTGTCCAATACTCCAAAGAGACTGCTGGCAATATTTCCAACAATGTTCAGCGGCGAGCGTCTATTCCTGGACATATGGAGTAACTCATTCTCGGTTCGGATTTCCTCGTCGACGTGTTGAAAATGCATGTATAACGCAGCACATGCTTGTACTGGTTGTATGTGAGAACACATTTGGCCGACCTTTATCGTTCCAAGGTAAAATGTTTTTACGTCCTCCAAATAATGTTTTAAATCGTAATATGCGATAATTGTCCAATCAGCAGTTTCCAGTTGAGTTGTCCCAAGTTTTTCATAGTAAATTCCAGGTTTTGATCCCAACCTGGTTATATTTATTGGACTTGCCGCAGCTAGTGGTAGCAGCAGTAGAAGGATTAGCAAGGGCATTGACAGGAGGGGAAGGGTTGTGCCTTTGCGCCTTTTTGGTTCCTGATCATCCTTCTCATCCTTCTCATCTTCGTCATTTATATCCTTACGTTTTTCTCCTGGATCCTCTTGACGAAAAAGTGGAGCAAGATTATGAATCGCTCTTTTGAATACACCTTTTGCAGTGTCAACCTCTACAACTCGTACATATCCATCTGGGCCTGGAAGGAGCCTTAAAATCCGTCCAATGGGCCAATGAAGCATAGGCACATTGTCTTCTTTTAGAATTACCATCATGCCCTCTTTTACGTTTTGATATGCTTTTTTCCATTTAGGATGTTGTTGAAGACTTGTTAAGTATTCACTGGACCATTGCATCCAAAATTCGTGCTTCAGTGACTGCACCTGATCCCACTGTGCAGATAGGGATTTTATTTTTAATGGCTCGGGATCTGGTTGTGCTACAAGTGGCTCTCCAATCAGGAAATGACCAGGTGTAATGAACGTCCGATCCTTTGGATCATCAGAAATTGGAGTTAGTGGTCGGGAATTTAACACAGCTTCGACATTTGTTATAACTGTGCTTAACTGCTCAAACGTGAGCTCAGCAGTGGTCACCTTTTTCAACAATAATGTTTTTGCTGACTTTACTGCTGCTTCCCATAACCCACCAAAGTGAGGTGCTCTTGGCGGAATGAATTTAAATTGAATTCCTTTTGTGTTACATAGCTGCACTATGGAGTTCTTAGCTTCCTGAGAGTGTATAGTTTCCTTCAATTCCATTAGCTGGTTGTTGGCTCCTACAAAGTTTGTAGCATTGTCGCAGTATAAAGTTTTGCACCTTCCACGACGGCTTATGAACCTTTGTAGCGCTCCAAAAAATGCTGCAGTTGTTAAATCTCCAACGACTTCCAGATGTACCGCCTTCGTCGCAAAACATACAAATACGGCGATGTATGCTTTATCAGGTCGCTTGCCTCGGACCTTGTGATGAATCTTCAAGGGTCCACAAAAATCCACTCGAGAATTTAGGAATGGTCTATTTTGAGAAACCCTATGCTCAGGTAGTTTTCCCATAACTTGCGACATCAATTTTGGACGATATCTTGTACATGGAATGCATTTCATGATTACATTCCTAACCATGGAAGTGGCTTTGACAATATGATATTGTTGTCGAGCAATACCCTTCAAGGTATTTTGGCCACAATGCATATTTTCGGTATGTAGTTTTACTAACAACATTTTCACAATTTCGTCGTTGTAAGGCAATAAATATGGATTCCTTGCATCACGAGAAATTGGTGCGTTTTCGATTCTTGTTCCTACTCTAATAATAGAGTTTTCGTCCAAAAACAAGTCAAGAGAGGACACCTTACTGCTGCTGGGTATCGGTCGTTCAGGATGTCGATGTAAATGTTTCAGCTCATCTGCGAAGTCAGCTTGTTGTACACATCGTACTATTATCCTCCTGGCTTGTTCCAATTCGTCCAACTCTAGCAGCACTGTATCCTTCCTGTTTTTACGATAACAGAATCGTAACATATAGGCAATTATACGTTGTAGACGATTAAATGAGTTTCCGTGGTTAATACGGTATATTTCGTCTCCTTCCGAACTTGTTGCAAGAGTGACTATTTTTAGCTTTCTCTCCAATGAGATGCTGTTGTTTTTAGGGGCCTTAAAGAGGGATGGCCATTTCTCTTCAGGTCCGTGAAGAAATAGTGGTCCGTATAACCATAAAGTGTGTGCGCCTAATTGAGCTGCGGGGATTCCTCTTGATAACACATCTGCGGCGTTGAGATTTGATGACACATGTCTCCATTGGTTTGGACTGGATGTGTCTTGTATTTTGGACAATCTATTTGCAACGAATGTATGGAAATTCGATGCCTTTGCATTGATCCAACAAAGTACTATTGTTGAATCTGTCCAGTAAAATGTTTTAATGGATTCTGTGTTAAGTCTTAGATCCTTTTTGACTTTGTCGGCTAGTTCGGCTCCTAGAACAGCCGCGCACAACTCCAACCGTGGTAGGGTTTGTTTTTCTAGAGGCGCTACTCTTGACTTAGCGCACAACAAACGTACAGTTGTTTGTTTGTTTTTATAAATGGCTCTTACGTAAACAGCTGCACCAAATGCCTTCTCAGAAGCATCCACGAATATGTGTAGCTCCTGTTTTTGTGGGACTTTCCCATCATAAATGTGACGTGGAATTTTCATTTTGTTTAAATGTTGCAGATCCTGTCTGATGACCACCTTTCCTTTAGGGAATCTGATATTTCCGTATCCCAATCCAGTTGTTGAAGTGACAGGGTTTGCAGAAATATTTTGGCCCTTATTATCACTGGTGAAAACAGGCCAAGAGGATCGAAGATTTGACCGACCTCAGAAGCTACCACTCTTTTAGTAATGCTCTGAGTTTTTTGCTCTTGTGCTCTGCCACACAAATGATCGTCCTTTGGAGTCCATATAATTCCCAGTGTTTTTACACTGGTATGTTCTAACGCTGCACCCAAATTTATGGTGCTGACGACGTCTTCAGGTAGGAATCCTTTTAATAATTGGTGTGTATTAGAGCACCATTTTCTTAGTTTAAATCCGCACGGCAGCAGGATTTTATTTAGTTCTTGTTGAATCCTTTCTGCGTCCTGTATCGTGTCTGCTCCGGTCAAGCAATCATCCACATAAAAATCGTTTTTTAATGCGACTGCTCCTAGTGGCCATTTTTCAGAGTTAATGTTGGCTAAATGTTCCAAGCATTTAGTGGCCAGGAACGGAGCTGATGTTGTGCCATATGTCACCGTCTTTAACCTATAATACTTTATTGGTTCATTTGAATCATATCGCCAAACAATCATTTGGTTAAATTGATCATTTGGATTCAACCATACTTGGCGATACATTTTTTCAATGTCTGCAGTGAAGACATATTTGTGAGTTCTGAATCTCAATAATATAGAGAACAGATCACTCTGAACAACTGGTCCTGGATGCAGCACGTCATTCAAAGATTTTCCTGACGACGTTTTACAGGAGGCATCAAAGACTACTCTTAATTTCGTAGTAGTGCTCTCTGGTTTCAGAACACAATGATGTGGGATGAAGTAGTGAGCCTTCGGTATTTGTTCCGGCATCACTTGCTTCATATGGCCAAGTTTTTCATATTCTGCCATAAATTCGTTGTACATCCTCTTAATTTCTGGACAGGTCCTTTTTTCCAACGAATAGAAGCGCCTTGTAGCGATATCGCAAGACTTGCCCAGGGCTGAAGGATCTTCAGAAAACGGTAATCTGACTATTAATCTGCCATCTTGTGCGTGCTGAAGATTATTAATAAAGTGCTTTTCGCAGTGCCTTTCTTCTGGAGTCCTGTATTTTCTAATTGGCTCTAATTGGTCCAACTTCCAAAACCTTTCCAACGATGATTTCGCTTCCTCAGCTGAGGAAACTACCATGCAGTTCTGTGGCATTTTTGCACTCATGTTAACTTTTCCAGCAACGATCCAACCCAATTCAGTATTTTGTAGAATCGGAAAACCTGGATATGTTTTTATTTGCTCAGGTTTAATAATAGAAAAATGATGTTCTGCGCCTAGCAACAAATCAATTTTTCCTGGTCGATCAAAATTGGGATCCGCAAGATTAATGTTTTTCGATATTTTTAGATCGGTTATTTTTAACTGTTCTGTGGGTTGATCTGCCACCATGTGCGGGAGAACAAAGGCTTCAACTCTTGTTTCGAAGTCACTATGTTTTGATTTTATTAACACACTGACGCGTCCTTTGCTTATTCGCGGCTGGCCTCCAATTCCCTCAATTCGTAAATTTGTTGGGGAGAGTTTTAACGATAACCGCTTTACTAATCTTTCCGAGATTAAATTGATCTGTGAACCGGAATCAAGGAGCGCTCGAAAGTCTCCTTCTCGACGATTGGTTCCTTGTACTGTCACTCTAGCCGTTGCTAACAGTGTGTACCTTTTCTCAATACTGTTTGTCGCAGCAGAAGCAGCTGTTTTTTGTTCAGTATTAGATTTTCCGTTACTTAAATGTAACAACGTATTGTGTTTTTTGTTACATTTCATGCATGTATATTTAGACATGCAATGTTTGGACATGTGGTCTGCCTTTAAGCAATTGACACACAGTTTCTTTCGCTGGACCCAAGACAGCCTTTCAGCAGGAGAGGTTTCCTTAAATTTATCGCATTTGTATATGCTATGCCCTTTTTGACAAAACAGGCAGGCGTATGAACTTGCTGTTGCAGAGGCACTTGTTCTATGTTTTTCCTTATGCGCCTTTCCACCGATGGCTTCAAGTGCCAGAAATCGTTGTTCTAGAAACGCAAGAAATTCTTTTATTGTTTGAATTTCCCTTGTGTCTAATATTGTTTGCTCATAAAGAGTATGAGTAATTCGGTCTAATTTTCTTGTCATATGAAAAATTAGAACCGGATCCCATGTGTCAATCATAATTCCCATATTTCTTAATGCTTGCAACGATTCATTAACATTGTCATGCAGATTTTTTATTGATTGAGAATCATTTGACACGTTAGGGTGATCAAAAAGTTTCTCAAATATTGCGGTAGACAGCACACGCTTATTATTAAAACGTTCTTTCAGCATTGTCCAGGCAGTGTCGTAGTTAATTTCTGTTAACTCTAAATGCCTTACTAATCTTTCTGCTTCTCCAGACAGATTAGCCTTAAGATACCACATTTTTTGTATTTTTGGTATCGCTGATTCATGAACCATTTTATTAAAAATGTCATGGAATTGTTGCCATTTTAAATAGTTACCATCAAATTTTGGAATGGAAACCTTTGGCAATTGAATTGATGAAATCGAAGGTACCGCATGATTAGTGGCTATTGAAACTGTATCAGTTGATGGTTGGCAAAATTGTAGCATTGCCTTTTCAGCGGAGATAAATCGTTCCATACTATAACCTGCCTTTTCAGGTTCGATACATACTTTATGGATTTCAAAATGCAGACTTTCAATTTGTTTCCATAAATTGTCGATTACCGTTTTATAGGTAAATT
This sequence comes from Drosophila takahashii, assembly GCF_030179915.1. Classification (NCBI taxonomy): domain Eukaryota; kingdom Metazoa; phylum Arthropoda; class Insecta; order Diptera; family Drosophilidae; genus Drosophila; species Drosophila takahashii. Next base: position 4,501,972 of record NC_091679.1, on the reverse strand, counting down.
TATTGTCTGGACATATTTGATTCATAGTTCGAGACATCGAATCCAGAACCGCTGCTTGGTGTCTAATCAATTTTTTGATTTGTTCCACCTCATCAGACGTGGCCTCTAATGTCGGAAATTGCAGAATTTTAGCATTGAATTCTTCCATAGCCTTATGAACAATTAATTTCATCTGCTCATAATAATTCTTTTCGAAATATTCATGCAATACTGCAGCACCTTTAGATTCTTCAAGAATAGATTTATTTCCTTTTTCGAATGATTTCCACAGATCTTCAATTTGTCGTTTCCTATCTTCGAAATACGTAACCTTTTCTTTTCTTGTGTTAGAATCCTTTTTGATGTTTCTAAGCACAACTTGGATCTCTTCACCAATTTGGCTTTGAATGGCAATCAGTTTTTCAACCTCCATTTTTTCCTTACTAACGTGTCTGACCCGTGGGAAGTTAATTTATTCGCTTTAATTAAGCTGGATACGCTTCTACTCGCAACCGATTTAGTGGTCAAAGACACGTAAGGTTTTTTGGATTAGAAAATATAGTCAATTATTTTATTTTTAAAATTTTTATTTTATTAACACCATTTGTAAAAAAATATTATATTTTTCAAATGTTTGATGTATTTCAAGAGTCGCCTTGTTGACTACTTGAAATTTAGATTTTAAATCGATGATTATCCTGGGAATCGCCAAGTTGACTCCAGTAAATCAGATTTATTTTTGAAGATATCTATAAAGAGTCGCCAGTTGACTACTTTAAATTTGAGATTTAAATCGACGATTATCCTGGGAATCGCCAAGTTGACTCCAGTAAATCGGATTTATTTTTTGAATTTATGTATAATGAGTCGCCAGTTGACTACTTTAAATTTGAGATTTAAATCGACGATTATCCTGGGAATCGCCAAGTTGACTCCAGTAAATCGGATTTTTTTTTTTTTTTTGTTGTTAATAAAGTAAGAAGAATCGCCAAGTTGACTACTTCTACTTATAAATTGTTTAAATATTGGAGTCGCCAAGTTGACTTCCAATAATTTCGTAACAGATCGCCAAGTTGATAAGTTACTCCTTGAAACAATGTTCAAGTTGTTCGGGAAAACGGTCGGAGTTTTATTCGAGCCAGATTTCCCTAGTTATCTTTTCTGTTAATCAAATGATAAAAACAGATTTAAGACAACATAAAAAATCTAGATGATTCGATCGCCAAGTTGATCGAGAATCTGTCTAGTTCGTATGTGTTGAAATTAGTCGCCAAGTTGATTAGAATTTCATACACTGGTCGGGGTCACCAAAATGTTCGTAGAATTACTTTTTATTGTTTTATAATTTAAGGTTGCCCCTAGAACATAATCTAGTGACCGCTAAACCAACACTTAAATTGGGTTAACTCGGAGATGTTGAATACACAAGTATTGCTTGAGTACTGATTTTATTTGGGAATATCTGGGGTTTATATACATGATTTCAGAGTCAAGGGGGCCACCATGGCGAAGGTATCGCATGGGGGTTTGTTAGTTATAAATACATTGCATCACTTAGGTTCTAAGATATACAGAAATACAAAGTCATACAATTTGTCTCCCATGCAAGGGATTAATAGGCTAGGGTTAGTAAAAATAGAATGCTGGAACGGCAGGTAGCGGGGTTTGAGCTGGCGCTGGCTGTGGCTGCTGTTGACATCTTAGGGACTCAAGTGCAGGCGCTAACATGCGTCGTCTGGGTCCTGAGTCAAGCAGCGAGTCAATAATCCGCACAATGTTCCTCGCTGAGATGCCCCAAAACATTCGCCCTATTTTATCGATATGGAAAGAAAATGATCTCGAGAAACTTGCAAAAGTAGCAGACAAAATGCTAGAAACCATGACGCCGCCGGACGCGCTGAAGAGTATCACCGAATCTTTATGTCAACTGGCCAAAAAGGTCGACACAATCCAAGGTGAGCTCAAACGTCAAGCGAGAGACCGATCTGTCAGCCAGACACGCGGTTCGTCTCAGTACCGTTCTGGTTCTCAGCCACGCACTCAATCTCCGAATGACACCCGTGCGCAGTCAGATGACCAGCAAGAGCTTTGTTATTACCATCGTAGCTTTGGAAGTGGTGCACGCAAGTGCAAATCTCCTTGCTTTTTCGCACATCCTTTAAACTAATGCAGCCGTCGCCTTCAGGGCTGGAGGGTGGCAGCCAATCTAGCAACGGCGAGCGTCCAGTCCAACCTAACATATCCTCAGAAATCCGTCTTTACATCACCGATCGCATCTCACACCGCAGATTCCTCATAGACTCGGGCTCTGTGGTCTCAGTCATGCCACGCTCACGAGCTACGCAAAACGTCAAAAAAAGCGATCTCACATTGTATGCAGCAAATGGAACTGTCATCCACACCTACGGCAGCGTGGTGGTTGATCTTAACATTGGTCTTCGTCGTTCCTTCATGTGGCCTTTTATCGTAGCTGACACCGAGATAGCTATTAAAGGCGCTGATTGCTTGTCCCATTTCAATCTGCTCATCGACGTAAAAGGAAAAAAAACTGATTGATGCAAACACCAATTTGTCGAGCCAGGCTTTGCTTTCAAACGCGACACATCACTCTGTGTCCACCATTAATGATAAATGCAGATTTGGAAGCCTACTGCAGGAATTTGTGGACGTCACCATACCAGCACACAGGACAAGCAACCGGCATGATGTAAAGCACTACATTGAAACCACAGGAAGCCCAATATCCGATCGCCCACGCCGTTTGTCTGGTGAGAAACTAATCACCGCGAAAGCAGAGATCAACTTCTTGATCAATGAAGACATTTGTCGCCCTTCCAAAAGCCAATGGTCAAGCCTGTTACATATGGTCAGCAAAAAGGATGGTGGTTGGCGTTCGTGCGGGGACTATCGCAAGCTGAATGCTATAACGGTACCTGACCGATATCCAATTGCGCACATCCATGACTTCTCGGAGCAGCTACACGGAAAAAAAATATTTTCTACACTCGATCTTATCAAGGCGTACTATCACATTCCAATGGCTGAGTGTGATATCCCTAAAACCGCCGTTTGCACTCCATTTGGCCTAATCGAGTTCCTTTATATGCCGTTCGGTCTAAAGAATGCTACGCAAACATTCCAAAGATTCATCGACAATATTTTTCGTCGCGTCGATTTCGTTTATTGCTATTAAGACGATATCCTAATTATGTCCAATACACCCGAGGAACACGAAAAACATCTTCGTGCAGTCTTGGATATCCTTCGTAGCCATGGACTCAGCATCAACCTTAGCAAGTGTCAGCTGGCTCAAACCGAGGTGCAGTTTCTAAGTTACATCATCAATGAACACGGAATCCAAGTTATCGAGTAGAAGCTATTCAAAACTATACGAGGCCCTCTACAATCTGCGAACTCGGACGATTCCTCGGCATAATCAACTATTATCGAAGGTGCTTGCCCCGATCGTCACACATCCAGGCACCACTTTCACAGCTACTGAGGAACGTCAGAAAAAACGATCAACGCTTGGTCGAATGGACTCCAAATCGTATCGCCGCCTATGAGGCATGCAAGCAAAGTGTCACAGATGCGGTACTGTTGGCCCATCCGAGCCCAACAGCACAACTTGTCCTGGTATGTGATGCTTCTGATGTCGCGATCGGTGCCGCACTAGAACAGGTAATCGATGGCCATACGCAACCACTTGGTTTTTTCTTAAAGAAACTTACGGACACTGAGAAAAACTACAGCACCTACGATCGGGAATTGCTATCGATTTATGAAGCCATAAAATACTTTAAGCATTGCCTCGAGGGTCGCATATTTTGCATCACAACGGACCACAAGCCTCTCGTTTCGAAAAACGTTCTTGAATGGAGCAGGACCTGACTGCTTTGCCAACGTGCTAAAATCAACCGGCACAATCATCTGACTCCAGAGAAGATCACAGTTCCCAACGACAGATTTAATCACGTGCATCTGGACATCGTCATCATGCCGTTCCATCAAGACTTTCGGAACTGTCTCACCATAATAGACAGATTCACCCGTTGGCCCGAAGCTATTCCTCTCACAAACATCACTGCCGAGACGGTGGCCAATGCTTTTTGGTCACACTGGGTTGCGCGTTTTGGAACACCCAAAACCATAACGACCGATCAAGGCACTCAGTTTGAGTCTGCGCTCTTCAAGGAACTGGCTAGACTTATGGGAACTGAACACATCGATACGACTGCGTATCACCCACAGTCAAACGGGATGATCGAAAGATGGCACAGGTCTTTTAAGGCTGCGATGATGTGTCACTCCAACACTTCCTGGCCAGAACTGCTACCTGCCGTCTCGCTAGGACTTCGAACGTGCTTTAAGGAGGATCTCAACTCATCGGCTGCCGAGATGCTCTACGGTACGTCGATACGCTTGCCAAACGAATTCTTTGAAGACATAGATGCAAGCCCAGATCCTGCCACTTTTATTAGTAGTTTTCGCGAACAGATGCGAAAAATACGCCCAACTCCAGCTGCACACCATAGCAGCCAAAAAATGTTCCGTCTTAAAGGAATAGACAAATGCTCCCACGTATTTATTCGCACCGATGCCGTCAAACATCCGTTGAAGCCCCCATACACTGGCCCATTCGAAGTTGTACACCGCAACAATGACCGAGTATTTACTTTAAATGTCAACGGAAAAGAAGTAGCAGTGTCTGTGGACAGAATAAAACCAGCTTTTTTACTTAGAAGTGATGCTCAACTGGACCAAACCGAAAGCAATGGAAAAACACGAACCTACGAGAAGCGAAGAGTCCAATTCATAACATCGTGACGTCGTCACTGTGGCGGTCCAGACTAAGAAGCCACCCAGCGGATGGAATTGGTACTAAACCAAAATCCTAAATTGCACTGCACTCGAGTATTTGCCTACACACTACAACGGTTACACTCTCTCTGCCGACACCAAGCTTATAGGACAAACGTGTGTAATTGTGAAACTCTGTAAACTGATCAAAAACGAATAAAACTTATAAATCAAATTAGTGGTAACCGACCTGTGTTACCATAAAACGTGCAATAAATAACTTTTTAGACTTTGTCCTAGAAAATTGCGACCCACACCAATCGACAGGCAATTGATCCAAAATTACAAATATGTAACCCTTTTCCAAATCAAAAAATGTTTGTAAAAGATATGCCTTTTCAAAGTTGAACAATTTTTCACTTTAAAAAAACACACCGTTTTAAGGTAATTTTTTGCACTTCCGGGGGGTATATCTTAAAAACTAGGTATCGAATCGTTTTGCTTCTTTTTTTCCACTGATTGGTGTGTTAGTTAAGGGGCTGTCCATATATTACGTAATCACAATTTCGCCGATTTTTGACCCCCCCCCCCCCCCCATGTAATCATTTCTTAATACAAAAAAAAAAAAAATTTGCACTAGAGTAATCATTTGGTGGACCCCCCCCCCCCCCCCCTAGATGATTACGTAATATATGGACAGCCCCTAAGAGCAAAAAAGGAAAACATATTGCAGTTTGCCAGCCGCATCTCTTAGTTATGCGTTGTTTGCGAAACGTCCGTTTTTTCCATATTTTCCAACTTTGATGGAAAATAAAAAAAAATTATTTAATATTATTTTTTTTATACTTCCCTTAAACGTTATTTGGACTTTATTCTTAATATTAGAAAAGTTGTAGCTGCGTCCGCGGTTTTAAGAGCCAAAAAAGGTAAAAATGTTATGGGCTCAGAAATTGCATATGGCGCAACCTTGTGAAAGATTTGTCCAAAACATTGTTTTAAAGTCATGAAAATTTGATGTGATGTTCAACAGCTCGATATAAGAAACTTTAGTTCTACCACTTTTGGAAAAACCCGCTAGTTTAGCGGAAAAACAGCTATAAATAGCTAAAATACGGAAGGCCGTAACTTCTAAACTACTGAAGCTACAGACTTGTGCTGTATCTCGTTTGAAAGGTATTTTAAAATGCTTTAAGCCCCTTTTATATGTAATTGGTGTAAATGTAATATTTAAAAAAAAAATATGCACAAAACTTTCTTAAAAACGGTTTTAAGTCGGTTAAGTCTATTGGATTTACCAAGTTTACCAAATTGTGACCATTATTTCAAAAAACTAAATATATAAAATTTGTTTTTTTAATTTTAATTTTTTATTTTTTAGTTTTTAAAAATTAGAACATAAAAAAAGAAAAACAAAACAACATTTAAAATTTTTTTTACCCCATTTTTTTTTAATAATTTTTAAAAATTACAACATAAAAAAAGAAACTAAAAAAACAAAAACTTTTTAACAAAAGGTTTTTTTTGGTCGGAAAAAAATGGATTTGTTTTTAAATTCTCACTTTGCCGATTTGTAAGTACGCCTCTGCCACGCCCACTCCCTGTCTCAAGCAATAATTTGAAAGGTGGATTAATTACACTAAGCAGCATTTTTAATGCTTTTTAAATTTACCTCGATGGATGCTATATTTTTGGATTCGCTATGAATTCCGAAGTTAAACTGCGTTTTCCAAAAAGTTCCCCGACGCAAGGTTTCTTAGCAAAAGGACCTCAAAGTTCGAAAAATGCTGAAAGAAATCCACTTTCCGGAGCTCTTGGAGGCAAACGGATTCATGGTTTGATTCGATGTTAAAGTTTTTTAAAAGACACACTGTAGTATGCACAAATATGGAATACCCACTGTACCGAAAGTACTTAAAGGGTACGCACTGTAACACTTTGTTGCAGTGTTTACATATTTCAAGTCCCGAAATATGAACCGATCGCTATGGCTTAGCCCGCACACAGAAAGTGCTAGCGTCGGCATAATTGCAGCGAACGGACAGCATGTATGCATGCACTTGAGAGCTCAAAGCAACATATATAAGTACATTCCTTTATACATAAGCATATAGGCACATAGCCGTCTCTCTGCCGCCGCCTGCGAGCAGCGCAGCTACGAGACTTAGCCTTAACTAGACTTAAAGAATATTGGAAAAAGCAGAGACACTTCGATCGTTGGAGCGGCACCATTGCTGCTCCGACTTAAATGAATAAAACTAAAAAATAGAATTGAGAATGAACTACCAAATAAAGAAAGACCTGTCGGTCTGAGAATTATACAGAACAACCGAATTATTACAAGTGTGTATTTGACTTGCTTGGCGGATATAAGAACGTAACGTCGATCTTCAACTTATATGGAGAAACATATATAAAAACGGATTGCAACAAGTGTGTTGATCGGCGTTCTATTTCAACACTCTTTATCTTTTGAACACCATACTTAGAATAATTTTAGGATTTTTATTAAGGTAGAAACAAATTTTAGAAAACATAGTCAAAAACATAAAGGTTTTAAAGGTTTGTTCTTGACACTTTTCTTATCCAATTAGTCTAATAGTACAATTATAATGAATACAATATTACCAGGACAAGAAAAATTACAACAAGAAGCCTTTAAAAACACAGGGCGGCAACACTATTACTATTTTGACCGCAGCTGTATGCTTTTATGTTTTTTGACTATGTTTCTAAAATTTGTTTCTCCCTTAATAAAAATCCTAAAATTATTCTAAGTATGGGAATCAAACCATGAATCCGTTTGCCTCTGAGAGCTCCGCAAAGTTGGCTAATCTCAGCATTTTTCGAACTTTGAGGTCCTTTTGCTAAGAATCCTTGCGTCGGGGAACTTTTTGGAAAACGATGTTTAGCTTCGGAATTCATAACAAATCCAAAAATATAGCATCCATCGAGGTAAATTTAAAAATCATTAAAAATGCTGCTTAGTGTAATACTTTGACACGACCCGCGACAGCAGTAGCTGCAGCTTCTGCGGCGGCACGTCACTGAACAGAATCTGAGACGGGGCAAAAACGCCTACAAGGACATTGTGCGCAAAAAAGGAGGGACCAATATTTCGCTTCCGATCCTTTCTAGCCGAGCCATTCCCATGGATAAACGAACTGCTACTGCCCTTTATGCGCTTGGATCATCCTCGAAATACTGAACTATTGCCATATTAAATACTTATCTATACGAAATAAAGTTCATGTATATATCAACAATAAATGGTTTTTATCAGTTTCGGGTCCAGGAAAATGTTCATGCCTGGTTAATACTGCTTAAAAATACCACAAATTTCACTTTCCAGCCCTGTAACGCGAAAATTTTCCACCCTCCCCTCCTCGCCCCACGTCTACAAGTTTTGTGTGGGATTTGGGCGCGTTAAACGGTAATGGATGCAAACGCGACGCGTCCATAATGAGCAGAGGGCATAAGAGAACAAAAAACCAACGAGATCTCCGAATTCCCAATGTTTGTCTTGCTGGATTTTCGTTGGCAGTGAACCTAACTTCCAACTGATAGTCAAAAAACTTATTAGGTGACCATAGGGATTTAAGCCTTCAATAAACGAATACTAATAGGCAATTATTAGGAATTGCGGATCGGTATTCGGAGAAATCGCCAGGTGCTCGATTTTGGCCTACATCTCGAGCCGAGCCAGGTTAACACCCAGAGCACCAGCAGTTCATCGTCCTATCGCAAGTCGCCCCAGGTAACCCTGGCAATTCTGTCCGGCTAAATTCTGGTCACCCTCACGTGGAACCGGCCTATCTCTCGAGCCGAGCTGCGTAGTTTTCTAGTGCAAATTCAAGATCGTTGTAACCTATGGAAAACCTAGGTAAATGAACTACCCTTAGCACCCTGCAAAGTTATTATTTTTGTTTGTAGTTGCTAGATCGATACACGTGTTGTTCGGGAGATTTTCCTGATCACTTGTGCGTAGCCTAAGCCCTGAGCGTAGCTTGCCCATCCCAACGACCTACAGGAGCCTCTTCGCTTTTGATTCTTCTACCCCTCACCTAAGGATTCACAACCCATTCTTGGCAGTCGCACTGACTGCATCAGTCTTTATTTTTGTAGTATAAAATCTAGATTTATGTTTTGTAGACAATAGCCTTATTAAACGGGTACAGTATGTATTATTGGCTGCGTTCAGCAGAACAACAAGATCACTGATGGATCAGTAATCAGTAATCAAGTTTGCTCTGCCGAACGCTCATGACACAATTCGACGACTTAATAGTAAAATATATAACAAAAATTGCGCGCGCAATTTGAAAATATATATTTTTCCCGCCCCCGCAACTGCAACACTGCTCACAGCTATCGTTGATACATAAAAATCAAAAATGGCTGAACAATTATAAAGAATTCCACCGAATTTATGGTTTTTTTAAATTATTTTGTTAATAAGTTTCGATATTTCGACTATCGATACATGCTAGAAGTCATGTATCATGTATCAAGAAAAGGTAGCGTACTTTTTTTTCGCTACCTGATCACTGATCACTGATGTAAAATTCTTGCATCATGCTCAGTGATCATGTGCGATCAGCAGAACTATCGTAAGAAATCCATCAGTGATCATGTTGTTCTGCTGAACGCGGCCATTGGCATTAGATTGACTGTTAACTAACAAAATTTTGTAGTTCACCCAACAAACACACATTACAAAGCATACACACCCACATTTGTATACACCATCCACAGGCTTGTCGACTGCGATGGAAGGAAATTTAAAGTTTAAAATTCCTGTTGTAAATACGGCATAGCCGACCTTAAGTTAACCATAATCTGAGCCAATTTACATAATTTATAGTTCGAATATCCACCCCGTACAATTTTGAGAACAATTTGATTTACCTTTTAATGGCTAACGCAAAAACCTATCGTCGAATTGTTGAATGAAGAATATTCCTGAAGTGTATACCCATTGGTAAATCTGCCATGGGCAAGTTAACATTAATTGTCTGCTAAGCATTTGGCATGGGCAAGCTAACTTAAGTCTTTTGTACGTTTTTTATGAATGAAGTAATCTGAAGTAAAATGAAGTTATTCTTTGCGAATTGGGACACCTAAAGTAATTGTGGATCATTAATAAGGGCATTGGCCAAATACGCAAAGCGATCCTGTGCAAGGTTGGGTGGGTTTTGAAGAGGAATTACTTGACATCTCAAATTCCTCCCACTAAATAAATAAATTTAGATTCTTTGGGCTTTGGTTTAGTTAGTCAATAGTCCCTACTCTGTCTATTATTTAAGTTTATGTGACGGCGCGGTTCTCCAGGTAGCAAAACCCCATTCCCATTTTCCCTGAGCACAGTCGACCCTGTAGGCAGAGTACGCTGCCAGATAGCCGCACACATTGCCGTGTTTGTTACAGCATCTAGGAATATGTAATTAAGAATTACATACTTATAGGGTGTGACATACTTCAAAGCTTCGTCGCTTAAATTTTTTTAATGTGTGTGGGAAAGCCATATTCGTTGTCTGTTTGGAAACAATCTGTTTCCCAATTTTCAGACGTGAATAACAATAACTACAACTCGAAACGTAGGGGAGAGTGGGGGAATTTCGTCAGCATTTTTTTAAAGCTATTTTTTGTCCATCTTGAGACACGTTATCATATTTCTATTTTTATTGTTGAATGCAGTTAGCACCAAGCTTTAAAATGTGACATTCCCCTATTTGTTTAATTACCTTGGTGATTTATAAAAAAATTAAAAAGTAAAACCACTATACAGGGGCAATCTCGCCACATAGGGGAGTAAAATCGCCACACAACTGGGGAAATTTCGTCACCTGAAAAATGTAGGGAACTTTACGCCTGTAAGTATGCTACACTGAACAAGCGTACCATTTTTGTTGACGTCCTATATTTGTTGCTGCTGCCGGTAGTCTGTTCGTTAGCCAGCTAGTCAAATAAAAAAATATGTATTTAAAATAGGTGCGAATTTACCCTAAGCATAGGGTGGCGAAATTTCCCCAGACAATACTTTTTTAGAAATAATTATTTTTCTTCCGAAATTAGGCGCGAAGTTAAAAATCACTAACGCAGAAATGCACATTATAGCACTAATTATTATATAAAAAATCGTGTATCTTATTCCTTTTGAATTGTGGCATACAGAAAAAATTTCGGCGAGAACTAAATGTAGCTTTTGCCGAAATCGACGATGGCTGAAGCACCCCAGTGAGAACATGTTCGCGGAGTTGCCAACTCTATTCATTTTTATCCTATTCCCCTTTGCTCACGGCTCGTCCAGCTGTTAATCGCTGAGTCGCTCTTACTCACCACGCTTGCAGAGCTTACATACATACACACAAGTGGGGTGAGATTGCCGATTCTATTTTGTGGTTCAGTTGTGAATAGAAAAGCGAAGGGCTAGGGTAAGAAAATCTACGTAAATTTAAGATCACATGTAAAACCTTGCATTTGCAGAAATTTTAAGCGTCACAGCGTCACCACGAAGAGGGACAGCTGAAATAAATACTAGACTTGCATCGGAGTTTAATTTATTGTACGGCGCTGTAAAAACCAGCTTATTTTCGCAACATTTCTTAAAATTTCCTACTCTGACTGGACCACGTGGGACGTTACATAATAGCCTGGCGATATGGCACCAACTAATAGTTGTTATTTATGTTCCGCCCCCGACAACGAGGAGATGCTAAGATGCATCAAGTGTTCCAGCCAATATCACCCTACATGCTGTGGACTGGACAACTGTAGTACCACCAGCAATTGGACGTGCGCATGTTGCACGGAGAAGGCGGCGCAGACCTTCGTTCAACAGGGCGACCCTAACCTCACTAACATTCAACTCATACAAGAGGCCAACAAATCGCCAACTGAAAGCAACCAGCCAAGCCAGAGTGGCGGGGAGCTGTCAGAGGACCAGCGGCAGCTTATGTTACAGCAGTTGCAGGAGGAGTTGGATGTTGAAAAGGAATTTCTTCGTCGCAAATTCGCCCTGTTGAGATCCGGAGTTACACCAACCGGAATCGAGACGCAAATAAATCAGTGAGGCCAAGAATGTGCGAACTCTCAACTTACCGCCACCGGTATACAGTTTGCGGAAAACAACGGATGCAGTACTCCGCACCAGCCGGTTGAGCCCCAACTCATTACAACACGGCAAGCAGCCTTTAGGCAGATGGTGCCCCGAGAGTTGCCCTCCTTTAGTGGCGATCCAAAGGAATGGCCAATTTTCTTCAGTTCATTCGAAAGCAGCACAAAAATGGCCTGTTACAGCAACGAGGAAAATATGATCAGGCTGCAGAAGGCTCTAAAAGGGAAAGCTTTGGATGCAGTCAGAGACTGCCTTCTATTTCCTGACACGTTGCCAGACTTCATGAGAACCTTAAAGATGTACTTAGGTCGCCCGGAGCATATCTTGAAAGTCGTAGTTGATAATATGAGAAGGATGCCGGCACCCAAAGGACAGCTCGAACCGCTCATCGAGCTGGCTTTCGCCGTAAAAAACATGTGTGCCACTATGAAAGCCAGTAATATGTTGGCCCATCTTAACAATCCAACACTTTTACAAGAAATCGTTGAGAAGCTAGGCCCTGAGATGATGCTGAATTGGGCTTTGTACTCTAAGCAATTCGACTGCCCCAATCTACAACACTTAGCGGATTGGATGTTTGAGTTAGCTGACGCAGCTTGTCGGGTAACAACTCCAGCAGTCGGCAGGACAGCCGACAAGAGATCATTACGCCAAGGCTGCCTAAATACGCACACAGCAGTGGCAGGCTCAGCTCAACAAAGGGTCGACAGCGGAGACCATGATAGCGGAAGATGTCAAAAGGAAGTATCGACATTTAAAAGGGATTCCGCTAAAAAGTTATAAACAAGTGGTACCCAAAATGATCATTGGAGTCAATAATCCGAATTTAATATCTTCATTAAAGGTACGTGAAGGTAAATGGAACCAACCGGTAGCAGCAAAGACCAGACTAGGATGGACAGTCTATGGAGGTTCGTGACAACGTGGAAATCGTTTTAATTTCCATAAATGCGAGTGCGACAGCGATCTACATGAGATGGTTAAGGCGTACATAACCGCCGAGGATAAAGTTTCTACGCAGCGGAAAAGCACGCCAGAGGAAAGCAGAGCTTCCGAAATTCTCATGGAGAGGACAACATATGACGGAAACAAATACACTGCCGGGCTTCTATGGTTAGACGAACACCGATCCTTTCCAGATAGTTTTCCAATGGCAGAGAGACGGCTAAAATGCCTGCAGCGAAAAATGCATAACGATCCTGAGCTTGCTGTTGAGCTGAACCAGCAAATACAAAATCTGGTCGACAAGGGATACGCAAAAAAGCTATCGAGTGAAGAAACCAAAAAGGTCATTGACCATATATTAATATATTGAAAAATCTTATCTAATGTACAACAAAAACAAATAAATCAATAAAACAAAAAAAAATAAATAGATAAAAACATATATATACAAAAATGAAAACTACAGAGTTTATTAGAATCACTCTTGATAAGGAGCCAAACTTTCAGAATAGGGTATTATCAATTATCGAAATAGGAACTGAGGCTCTACTCATAAATGAATTAGAATATGAGTACATGAATAGGTACGACTTAGACTTTTCTCCACTAATACATTGCTCATATACGCAAAAAGCAATTATATTGACCACCATCCCAGGTGTAAAAGTAAAATCCGTCATAAAAGAACATTCCATACTTGGTAGAACACTAGATTTTGGTGTATATAAAACAACTTAGTATGGAATGGGATCAATTAGCAAAACAAATCAGGGAAATTAAAGAGAAATTCGAAAAATCTTACAAATGTGTAAGCCAGAATAGGTTAATCCAAAGAGAGACAATAAACAAACATGCGAGAATACTGGTCGAATCTTTTAACGAGGCAAGAATATTAGTGCATGAAAACAGGAGGACAATAAATGAAACAAACTGGTCAAAAATATCAAAATTATTGATCAAGTTACGTTCAAATTTAATAACAGTCAAAGAAAGGTATAAATTAGATATTTCTATACCTACAATCCTAAATACCCCTTTGACAATAGATACTAAGGAAAAACAAGAATTGCCAGACCAAATAGAACTAGAATCAGCTGAGGAAGAAGATTCAGAATCAATCGAAAATGTTGATATAAGATCTATAATCTTAGAATCTCTATATCTTAGAAATTGATAACTTACGAAAGCTTCTTGAAGCTTCGTATATCGATGAGGGCTTATCAGCCGAACATGCTGATAAATTCAGTACCAAAGAAGCCATCACAACAATGGTCAAAAATTGTGAGCATGGTAGACTCAAAACCATTCTTGAAGCAGGAAACTTCAATACAATGAATGAAGCTGTCACAAAGTATATACAATGTAGTACTGAAATGACAGGAAATGCCAATTCAATCCTATACGCTCAAAGAAGCCAAAGCCAGCGTGGTAATTACAGTAATAGAGGTAATTATCGCGGCAGAGGCAATCAATAATAATAATTATAATAATAATAATTATAATAATAATACACGCAACAACGGACAGAATTACAACAAAAATTATAGAGGAAACAACAGAGGAAACAATAGAGGAAATTATAGAGGGAATAACCATCAAAATGGAGGTTATAACTCTAGCAATAATAATAATAATAACAACAGCAATGTTAGGGTAGCCCAAACGGCTTCGGAAAACTCCCAACAACCTTTAGGTAGACAGCAGTAGAAAATATTAAAGTTCATGCCATCAATCTCAGTCAAAGCACATTCGTCACTTTTATAAATGTAGAAACAAGAAAAGAATTAATATTTTTAGTAGACAATGGTGCGGAAATATCCATATTAAAAGAAAATTCCGATGGTTTTAAATACATCCAAGATAATTATATAATAAATATACAGGGAATTAGTAAGGAAGTTACCAAATCAAAAGGCTTAACTTCTATTGAAATTCAAACTTCTAAGTACATAATTCCACATGATTTCCATATCGTAAATATGCAATTCGCTATTCCATGTGATGGAATACTAGGAATCGATTTTATCAAAAGATACAACTGTCAATTAGACTTCAAGCCGTCTGAAGACTGGCTTATAATAAGACCAAATAACCTCAAATATCCGATTTATGTTCCAATAACATACAGTTCTGGCAACAACTCCCTAATTCTGCCAGAATTAGCAGCTATTCATTGGGCAATAACACACTTCAGACCATATATTTATGGTAGACACTTCACTGTCAAAACAGACCATAGAGCACTTACCTACTTATTTTCAATGGCAAATCCCAGTTCTAAACTAACACGAATGAGACTTGAATTAGAGGAATATAATTTTACGGTAGAGTATCTAAAGGGCAAAGATAACTATGTAACCGATGCGCTCTCTAGAATAACCATAACAGACTTAAAAAATATACAAACAAACAATACAATTATGAAAGTCACTACCAGAAACCAAAGTAGACTAAAATCCTGCGCAGGAAAAGAACAAATAGATCTGCATAAGGGCTAGTACTCAACCCAACAAAAAGTCGTCCAAAACAAAAACTTCATATGAAACTAAATTTTTATACCCTTGTAGAGGGTATTATAATTTCAGTCAGATGTTTGCAACGCAGTGAAGGAGACGTTTCCGACCACATAAAGTATATATATTCTTGATCAGCACCAATAGCCGAGTCTATCTAGCCATGTCCGTCTGTCCGTCTGTCCGTCTGTCCGTCTGTCCGTCTGTCCGTCTGTCCGTCTGTCCGTCTGTCCGTTTCTATGCGAACTAGTCTCTCAGTTTTAAAGCTATCGCGATGAAACTTTCCCGAAGGTCTTCTTTCTATTGCAGGTAGTACATATGTCGGAGCCAGCCGGATCGGACCACTATATCTTAAGGCTCCCAAACAAATATAAGAAAATTCATTGTAACTTTGTAGGAAGTAGGCGTTTTGATTCTTGACTACTTAAAAACAAAATTGAAATAAATCGAAACGCTGAACCTGGAATCCCTGGAACTGCACCGAGTGAGTATTCTTTTATCTACAAGGGTATATAAGCTTCGGCTGGCCGAAGGTAGCTTCCTTTCTTGTTTGACGTTGTTTTTCATATGAAGTTTTTTGTTTTGGACGACTTTTTGTTGGGTTGAGTACTAAGCCTAAGCAATCTATAGAGAAGGCTTCAAAGCCCAACGTATATGATGTCATTAATAATGATGAAGTACTTAAAGTAGTGACCTTGCATGTAAATAATAAGATGTGTTTATTTAAGCACGGAAAGAAAATTACAGCAAGATATGATGTTAGCGATTTGTATACTAATGGAACCATTGAATTAGTTCAATTCTTTCAAAGGCTTGAAAAGCAGGCCGGTGTTCACAAAGTCAGCCAACTCAAAGTGGCACCGTGGGAAAATATCTTTGAACATGTTTCAATTGATAATTTTAAAATTATGGGCAATAATATATTGAAATCATTGAGAGTAGCGCTACTCAACCCGGTGACCGTAATAAAAAATAATAAAGAAAAAGAAGCTATATTGTCTACATTCCATGATGATCCAATACAAGGTGGTCATACAGGCATTACAAAAACCTTGGCCAAGGTCCAGAGACACTATTACTGGAAAAATATGTCCAAAGACATAAAAGAGTACATAAGGAAATGTCCTAAATGCCAAAAGTCGAAAACGACTAAACTTACCAAGACCCCACTAACTATAACCGAAACTCCACAAAGACCTTTCGATATAGTAATCGTAGATACTATTGGTCCACTTCCAAAATCTCATAATGGAAATGAATACGCAGTAACACTCATCTGCGATTTAACTAAATACCTAGTAGCTATACCTATACCAAATAAAGTGCAAATACAGTAGCAAAAGCTATATATGAAGATTTTATTCTTAAGTACGGTCCAATGAAGATGTTCATTACGGACATGGGAACAGAATATAAAAATTCAATTATTGAAGATCTATGTAAATATTTAAATATTAGAAACATAACTTCAACTGCACACCACCATCAGACAGTAGGTACCGTGGAGCGAAGCCACAGAACACTCAATGAGCTTATTCGTTCATACATCTCAGTTGACAAAACAGATTGGGATGTATGGCTGCGATACTTCGTATATTGTTTTAACACGACCCCATCTATGGCACATGACTATTGTCCACATGAGCTAGTTTTTGGTAAAACTTCAAATCTACCAAAACATTTTAATAGCATAGATAAAATAAAACCCCTTTATAATATAGAAGATTATGCAAAGGAATCCAAATTTAGATTAGAACAGGCATTTAAAAGAGCTAGACTAATGCTAAAATCTCATAAGCTAAAACAGAAAATTAATTACGACAAAACAAGTTGCGATTTCGATTTAAAAATAGGAGATCAGGTTCTATTGAAAAATGAAACAGCGCTTAAGTTAGATTTCAAATATACAGGTCCATATAAGGTAGAACAAATAGGAGACAGAGATAACATAACCATAATAAATAACAAAAATAAAAAGCAAATAGTACATAAAGACAGATTAAAAATGTTTAAAACGTAGAACAATTAATTTCAATTAATTTCATTTAATAATCTGTTTAATTTTAAATAAAACCCTTACAATTTCGTTAAGTATAATTGATTCAACTTTATTTAATATAATCTCATATATATCATATGGTATGGCCATACCCTAAACAATTTTAATAATGTTAATACAAATAAAATTTAAACAAAATACAAAAAAAAATTTGTACTAATAATAAGAAAATAAAATATGCCCATATATATATCCATTTTTCTGACAAAAAAAAGAAATTTTAACATATACAAAAACAACATTTTTTCCAATTTCTTTATATTTTTAACATTAAACATTAAAATAAAAAAAAAACATAATCTTTAATATATATAATCTTTAGAAAATAACTCCACTATATTACGTTATTTTTCAAAAGGAGGGAGATGTAGTATGCACATATATTGAATACCCACTAAACCGAAAGTACTTAAAGGGTACGCACTGTAACACTTTGTTGCAGTGTTTACATATTTCAAGTCCCGAAATATGAACCGATCGCTATGGCTTAGCCCGCACACAGAAAGTGCTAGCGTCGGCATAATTGCAGCGAACGTACAGCATATGCATACCCCCTCGCGCCTGCACTTGAGAGCTCATAGCAACATATATAAGTACATTCCTTTATACATAAGCATATAGGCACATAGCCGTCTCTCTGCCGCCGCCTGCGAGCAGCGCAGCTACGAGACTTAGCCTTAACTAGACTTAAAGAATATTGGAAAAAGCAGAGACACTTCGATCGTTGGAGCGGAACCATTGCTGCTCCGACTTAAATGAATAAAACTAAAAAATAGAATTGAGAATGAACTACCAAATAAAGAAAGACCTGTCGGTCTGAGAATTATACAGAACAACCGAATTATTACAAGTGTGTATTTGACTTGCTTGGCGGATATAAGAACGTAACGTCGATCTTCAACTTATATGGAGAAACATATATAAAAACGGATTGCAACAAGTGTGTTGATCGGCGTTCTATTTCAACACTCTTTATCTTTTGAACACCATACTTAGAATAATTTTAGGATTTTTATTAAGGTAGAAACAAATTTTAGAAAACATAGTCAAAAAACATAAAGGTTTTAAAGGTTTGTTCTTGACACTTTTCTTATCCAATTAGTCTAATAGTACAATTATAATGAATACAATATTACCAGGAGAAGAAAAATTACAACAAGAAGCCTTTAAAAACACAGGGCGGCAACACTATTACTATTTTGACCGCAGCTGTATGCTTTTATGTTTTTTGACTATGTTTCTAAAATTTGTTTCTCCCTTAATAAAAATCCTAAAATTATTCTAAGTATGGGAATCAAACCATGAATCCGTTTGCCTCTGAGAGCTCCGCAAAGTTGGCTAATCTCAGCATTTTTCGAACTTTGAGGTCCTTTTGCTAAGAATCCTTGCGTCGGGGAACTTTTTGGAAAACGATGTTTAGCTTCGGAATTCATAACAAATCCAAAAATATAGCATCCATCGAGGTAAATTTAAAAATCATTAAAAATGCTGCTTAGTGTAATACTTTGACACGACCCGCGACAGCAGTAGCTGCAGCTTCTGCGGCGGCACGTCACTGACGAGCCGAGCCGCGTAGTTTTCTAGTGCAAATTCAAGATCGTTGTAACCTACGGAAAACCTAGGTAAATGAACTACCCTTAGCACCCTGCAAAGTTATTATTTTTGTTTGTAGTTGCTAGATCGATACACGTGTTGTTCGGGAGATTTTCCTGATCACTTGTGCGTAGCCTAAGCCCTGAGCGTAGCTTGCCCATCCCAACGACCTACAGGAGCCTCTTCGCTTTTGATTCTTCTACCCCTCACCTAAGGATTCACAACCCATTCTTGGCAGTCGCACTGACTGCATCAGTCTTTATTTTTGTAGTATAAAATCTAGATTTATGTTTTGTAGACAATAGCCTTATTAAACGGGTACAGTATGTATTATTGGCTGCGTTCAGCAGAACAACAAGATCACTGATGGATCAGTAATCAGTAATCAAGTTTGCTCTGCCGAACGCTCATGACACAATTCGACGACGTAAAAGTAAAATATATAACAAAAATTGCGCGCGCAATTAGAAAATATATATTTTTCCCGCCCCCGCAACTGCAACACTGCTCACAGCTATCGTTGATACATAAAAATCAAAAATGGCTGAACAATTATAAAGAATTCCACCGAATTTATGGTTTTTTTAAATTATTTTGTTAATAAGTTTCGATATTTCGACTATCGATACATGCTAGAAGTCATGTATCATGTATCAAGAAAAGGTAGCGTACTTTTTTTTCGCTACCTGATCACTGATCACTAATGTAAGATTCTTGCATCATGCTCAGTGATCATGTGCGTTCAGCAGAACTATCGTAAGAAATCCATCAGTGATCAGTGATCAAGTTGTTTTGCTGAACGCGGCCATTGGCATTAGATTGACTGGTAACTAACAAAATTTTGTAGTTCACACAACATACACACATTACAAAGCATACACACCCACATTTGTATACACCATCCACAGGCTTGTCGACTGCGATGGAAGGAAATTTAAAGTTTAAAATTCCTGTTGTAAATACGGCATAGCCGACCTTAAGTTAACCATAATCTGACCCAATTTACATAATTTATAGTTCGAATATCCACCCCGTACAATTTTGAGAACAATTTGATTTACCTTTTAATGGCTAACGCAAAAACCTATCGTCGAATTGTTGAATGAAGAATATTCCTGAAGTGTATACCCATTGGTAAATCTGCCATGGGCAAGTTAACATTAATTGTCTGCTAAGCATTTGGCATGGGCAAGCTAACTTAAGTCTTTTGTACGTTTTTTATGAATGAAGTAATCTGAAGTAAAATGAAGCTATTCTTTGCGAATTGGGACACCTAAAGTAATTGTGGATCATTAATAAGGGCATTGGCCAAATACGCAAAGCGATCCTGTGCAAGGTTGGGTGGGTTTTGAAGAGGAATTACTTGACATCTCAAATTCCTCCCACTAAATAAATAAATTTAGATTCTTTGGGCTTTGGTTTAGTTAGTCAATAGTCCCTACTCTGTCTATTATTTAAGTTTATGTGACGGCGCGGTTCTCTAGGTAGCAAAACCCCATTCCCATTTTCCCTGAGCACAGTCGACCCTGTAGGCAGAGTACGCTGCCAGATAGCCGCACACATTGCCGTGTTTGTTACAGCACCTAGGAATATGTAATTAAGAATTACATACTTATAGGGTGTGACATACTTCAAAGCTTCGTCGCTTAAATTTTTTTAATGTGTGTGGGAAAGCCATATTCGTTGTCTGTTTGGAAACAATCTGTTTCCCAATTTTCAGACGTGAATAACAATAACTACAACTCGAAACGTAGGGGAGAGTGGGGGAATTTCGTCAGCATTTTTTTAAAGCTATTTTTTGTCCATCTTGAGACACGTTATCATATTTCTATTTTTATTGTTGAATGCAGTTAGCACCAAGCTTTAAAATGTGACATTCCCCTATTTGTTTAATTACCTTGGTGATTTATAAAAAAATTAAAAAGTAAAACCACTATACAGGGGAAATCTCGCCACACAACTGGGGAAATTTCGTCACCTGAAAAATGTAGGGAACTTTACGCCTGTAAGTATGCTACACTGAACAAGCGTACCATTTTTGTTGACGTCCTATATTTGTTGCTGCTGCCGGTAGTCTGTTCGTTAGCCAGCTAGTCAAATAAAAAAATATGTATTTAAAATAGGTGCGAATTTACCCTAAGCATAGGGTAATTATTTTTCTTCCGAAATTAGGCGCGAAGTTAAAAATCACTAATGCAGAAATGCACATTATAGCACTAATTATTATATAAAAAATCGTGTATCTTATTCCTTTTGAATTGTGGCATACAGAAAAAATTTCGGCGAGAACTAAATGTAGCTTTTGCCGAAATCGACGACGGCTGAAGCACCCCAGTGAGAACATGTTCGCGGAGTTGCCAACTCTATTCATTTTTATCCTATTCCCCTTTGCTCACGGCTCGTCCAGCTGTTAATCGCTGAGTCGCTCTTACTCACCACGCTTGCAGAGCTTACATACATACACACAAGTGGGGTCAGATTGCCGATTCTATTTTGTGGTTCAGTTGTGAATAGAAAAGCGAAGGGCTAGGGTAAGAAAATCTACGTAAATTTAAGATCACATGTAAAACCTTGCATTTGCAGAAATTTTAAGCGTCACAGCGTCACCACGAAGAGGGACAGCTGAAATAAATACTAGACTTGCATCGGAGTTTAATTTATTGTACGGCGCTGTAAAAACCAGCTTATTTTCGCAACAGTAGCTTTTGAACTGTTAAAACACATTTAATATTATAGCTTAATTATCTTGGCCTTCT
The DNA here is from genome assembly GCF_030179915.1 of Drosophila takahashii. Taxonomy (NCBI): domain Eukaryota; kingdom Metazoa; phylum Arthropoda; class Insecta; order Diptera; family Drosophilidae; genus Drosophila; species Drosophila takahashii. The sequence goes on along the minus strand of NC_091679.1, from coordinate 4,480,213 downwards.
GTGCAAAACAAATGCATTGGATGTGTCTGGCCGTCTTGAAGGACTAAAACAAAAAAATTATATATTTTTACGACTTATGGATTCCGAGATATTGCAGGTGACTAAATTGCCCCTGTGACGAAATTCCCCCACTCTCCCCTACGCATTTTTTATGTATTTGCATTATTCGAGCGTGTCTCCTTTTTTGTTATCTATTACTGATTTAATCGACCTATATTTACTATTGAGTACTTTATCGAACTCGAGGTCACTTTTAGTTGGTTATAAATAACTCAACAGTTTCTAGCATTTCAACACACTTGCACTCGATGGGGAGTGAACCTCGGACTTTCCGGGATTTTTAAATTTCGGTAGGGCGTCACCGCTACCTCATCAGCCGGAGAAGAGGATGTGAGCTGAGCGTCGAAATTTCAATTCATACCACATCTAGGAATATATAATTAACATACTGTTGCGTTGCGTTCAGGACAAATGTAAATTGCTACAGATGTCAGGAGCCGGGACACATTGCCATTAATTGTCCCAAAAAAGTGCAGAGTACCGTATTGGGAGTAATATCAGGAAAAAGAGTGAAGCTGTGCGGTATAGTTGAACAATGCACACTGGTCCCAATGCCCAATATTACCGCACAAGTTGAATCAAACATCATGATTCATGGAAATTCTTTAGTTGTTTTGTTTCATATAATACCAGACGATTGTATAAAAAATAATATTGAAATTGGAAGAGAAATAAAGGCTCATAGGCGACCATACAGGTTTAGTCCAAGCGAAAGGGAGTTAGTACGCGCCAACATTAAAGAATTAATCGAGTACAAAATTATTAGACCTAATAATTCACCATTTGCTAGCCCGGCATTATTAGTAAAGAAGAAAAACGGTTAAACAAGATAGGTTTCCATTAGCAGATCAAATGGTAATGCAAACATTTTTTATAATTTAGTTTTCTTAAAAATAAATAACAAAAATTTTGTTTAGTAGTGTTCTTCTTCAGCTACTGAGTTCAAACCCATTAAAAAATGAAGTTGAATTTATCATGAAGAAGAGCAAAAAAAATTAAGAGAGAACGCTATGGTCGGGTTGGAGTCCCGTCTATCTTATACCCGTCACTCAGCTAAAGGGAGTGCGAAGGAGATGGATATATAACTGGATAACTGAATGGATAAAAAATATAAAAATTGCATTTATACTTCTCGGAAATCTTTAAAGGTGTGGGCGCCAGACACATTTTAAAATCGTTAGTTAACGATTGTGGGCGTTAGAAGGGCGTGGCGCTCGTCTGAAATAAACTTGCGCTGCGTAGGAAGCCCAAGAATATATAGTTTCCGAGATCTCAGCGTTCATACGGACAGACAGACAGACAGACGGACAGACGGACATGGCTATATTGACTCGGCTAATGACCCTGATCAAGAATATACATACTTTATAGGGTCGGAAACGCTTCCTTCTCTTTGTTACATACTATTGCATGATCCTAATTGGGAAGTAAATAAAGTGAACAGTAACGGAAGTAAGGCGTGACACAAACGAAAATAGAGCAATTAAATAAAAGAAAAACAAGAAAGAAAGTTAACTTCGGCCAGCCGAAGTTTATATACCCTTGCAGGCAGGGACCGTAACTGATATAAGTTTTTAACAGTTATTTTCTGATTTGTAAAGTAAAACTCAAAGAATAACTGTTATTTGTTGAGTTTTATAAAAAAAGTTGACAAATAACAGTTATTCAAACTTGATTTATGACGATTTTGTGGGTAAAATAAATTTTAAAAAAATATAGGTTTAAAATATGCGCGATTGCCTTTTTTAACAAATTTTTAGTAAGTTATATAAAACATGGTTAGCATGTTTTTTTAATTATTTCGTTTTTTCAAAAATGTCAAGGGAATAACTGTTATTCATAAAAATCAACAAATAACAGTTATTTTTTGAGTTTTATTATAAAAATCAAAAAATAAAAATCATTACGGATTCGTAAACTACAATGGCTAATAAAAATAGTGGTGTATTTAAAAAAATTTTATGACCCTTCTAAGTGCGTGATTTTTTTTGTAAGAAAAATTTACAATAACAGTTATTTTCGGTCCCTGCTTGCAGGTTTGCCTACTTAAAATGTTTTTTTACAATGTCAAAAATTAAAACGCCTACTTTCTACAATGTTTTTTCTATTTTTTTTTTCATTATTCCTATGGGAGCCATAAGATATGGTGGTCCGATCCGGCTCGTTCCGACATATGTACTACCTTCAATAGAAAGAAGACGTTTGGGAAAGCTTCATCGTGATAGCTTTAAAACTGAGAGACTAGTTCGCATAGAAACGGACAGACGGACATGGCTAGATGGACTCGGCTATTGATGCTGATGAAGAATATATATACTTTATGTGGTTGGAAACGTCTCCTTCACAGCGTTACAAACATTTAACTGAAATTATAATACCCTCTGCAAGGGTATAAACATGTATATGTTAGAAGAAAAAGAAGAAAGGAAGTTAACTTCGGCCAGTTGAAGTTTAAAACAAATAATCAACAGAAATTTTTTCAGAAATTAATAACAACACACCTCGTTTCCAAGAATACAAATTATTCGACAATATAACACCACACACACACACAAAGAAGATAATATAAGAATATTTTAAGGGGTTATATACAGTTGTACCGCACAAAAAAAAAATTTACCGATTTTTTTTTGGCACCAAAAAAAATACCTATTAAAAATGGTTTGCCGGCGTTGTTTAGTACATGTTTCTGGGTACTTATTAAAATTTTTTCATTAAAAAGATATTAAATAATAAAAATGTTATATTATTAAATAACTGGATGGATAACTTTTTAATAATTGGTCCAATTTGAAAAATTTCTTCTAAAAAAAATAAAAAATATAAAATTGCATTTTTACTTCTCGGAAATCTTTAAAGGTGTGGGCGCCAGACACATTTTAAAATCATTAGTTAACATTGCGATTATATTTTCCACTTCTTGTCCTGTAACATACCCATCTAAAATCTGATTTTGTACCGACGGCATTGCAAAATGCAGGGGTTGCGTCCAGTCAGGAGGGCCTAGAAGATCACGGAAATGTTTTCCTAGATCATCTGCATTAACTTCCATTGATTTTACAAATGAGCTTCCATTGAGTTTCTTAATAGTAGTCCAATAAGCCTTGCTATCTGTTATGCAATCCAATGATCTTGCTAGGTTAATGTAAAATTTCGTCCGAGCATTTTGACAAGTTAGCTTGTTGGCTTCATGGTACATTACCGCTGCACTTGCTGAATTTGTTGATTTTACCTGCCTTAGCATGTTAAAAGAAAGCATTTGAGCTGCCTCACACTGCTCCGTGGTTGATATGCCAATATTGCTGAGCTTGTACGTTAGGGTTCTTCTGTCATTTGAGCCAAAGGCAGCTCTTAAATCTACAAAGAATGCGTATAACTTTTTTCCACCGTCAATATATGACCTTGCTATACTTGTGAGACTAAAAATGTTGTCTACTGTCGAATATCCTTTTCTAAAACCGGCTTGGAATTCAGTAAGAATATCGCAGTCTCTTAACCAGTTCTTAAGCCGTTCGAGTAGTAGAGCAGCGAAGACTTTAGCTAACGCATTTTGAAAAGATATTCCTCTATAGTTAGATGTCACCTTCGGGTCGCCTTTCTTAAAGATCGGGAAAATAATCGCTTTTTGAAAGCTCTTTGGGACTGTTTCGGATTCCAAGAACTTGTTGAATGCAGTGACAAGGCTGGCTGTGAATTGAGGCGTAGCGTACTTAATGAATTCCGATGGTATCCTGTCTGGCCCGGGAGCTTCTCTTTCTTTTAACATTGCAATTGTATTTTCCACTTCTTGCCTGGTTACCTACCCATCTAAAATCTGATTTTGTACCGACGGCATTGCAAAATGCAGGGGTTGCGTCCAATCAGGAGGGGCTTGAAGATCACGGAAATGGTTTCCTAGAACATCTGTATTAACTTCCATTGATTTTACAAATGAGCTTCCATTGAGTTTCTTAATAGTAGTCCAATAAGCCATCTTGCTAGGTTAATGTAAAATTGCGTCCGAGCATTTTGACAAGTTAGCTTGTACGCGGCGTTGGCTTCCTGGTACATTACCGCTGTACATTATCGCTTTGCGATAAATGGCGAATTAGACGCTCTGCTTCTCCATTAACATTAGTCTTTAAATAACACATATTTTGTATAGTGGGTAACGTTGATTCATAAATCACTTTTTTTTGAAAGTATCATGAAACTGTTTTAATGATGGACGTTGATGCACTACGAGCAGTACAAGCAAGTGGCCCAACGATACCAAGCACGTGCTTGTTACGCGCGGGACTTTTTATCAATTAGGGCAAAAATGCGAGTTCGCGAGGAAAATACAGGAAACAAATAGAGACGGGAGACATAAAGATTATAATGGCTAAAACTAAGATTGAAGCAAATGAGATAATATTTTGGTTTTTAATATAGCGTTAGATGTTGAAGTGCAAATTAAATGATAAAGATTGTTATAATTTGTACATAGAACGCGAAAGGGCTCATGCAGAGTAAAATTTGATGTACATCGAGGCAAATTAAGAGGGTAATAATTTCGTGTTAGTCTAACGGGAACATTAAAAGTTAAACGGTTTACCAGTTCTACAGAATTGATATCACCTGTTATAAGATTGTGCATAAAATAGTACCAAGCATTATTCTACGGTTTTCAAGTGTAGGTAAATTAAGCAATAGTAATCTACTCTGGAAGGGAGGTAGCCTTACGTTTTGATCCCAGTTCAAACTACGAACTACCGACTCAATACGGTCGATGTGCACTTGATATTGTGGACCCCAAACTGAAGACCAATATTCCAAAATAGAACGGACAAGGGAGGTAAATAATAATCTGGTTGTATAAGGGTCATCAAATTCTTTTGACCAACGCTTTATAAACCCAAGAACACTCATAGCTTTATTGACAATGGCCATTATTTGGCTGTCAAATTTAAGTTTAGGGTCGAGTAGAACACCTAAATCGTTAATTTAATATATACGGTCGAGGGATGTATTTTGAAGAGAATAACTAATAAACGTAGCAGTACCCCTATAAAAATTAATAACGTTGCATTTAAGGCAGTTCAAATTTAAAAGGTTGAACTCACACCATCCCTGAAAAGAATCAATATCTGACTGTAAGTTGAAACCTGACCCTATATCTTTATACGATAAACAAAGCTTAACATTATCAGCGTACATTAGTACACGAGAATGTGCTACGATAGAGGGAATATCGTTAATTTTTGTGCTCACGATTTATTTATTTCCGAAAATTAGCAAATATCTGCCAATATAAACCTAACTCCTACCTCCGCCCGAGTAAAGGAGTTTTTTTTAACGATTTGCTCCGACTCACATCAAGTGGGCAGAGGCAAGGAAAGGTGATTAAAAATATTTCTTACATTAAAGTCCACGGAACATTCAACAAACAACAAAAAATACAATTCATTATAATGAGTACACAAAACTCGAAAAGGATCGTGCGCTTCAAAATTCGATTTGCAAATTTCAAGAGCAATAGGCCGAAAGTAGCGGGATGCTCTTACGGGTATCAAAAACCGTATTTGGCCGAGTAAGAAGCTAGAATTTATAAGTCCAGTGATCAAATTGTGGAGGAACATCACTCCCTGGCAGGTCCGACGATCCATTAGCGAGGGCAGGTTCAGAAGACGCAATCTATCGACGTAGGATGGCAGGTGGCGTTGTGGTTCCCAGTTTAACCCACGTAAAGCAAACAAAAGGAACTGTTTCTGTACCGATTCGATTAGGTCCTGATATTTAGCATATTGAGGTGACCATACGCACGAGCCGAATTCAAGAATAGGTCGCACAAGAGAAATATAAAGGTGCTTTGTGGTGTAGGGATCCTCAAATTCTTTAGATCAGCGCTTTACAAACGCAAAAACCCCTTTTGCTTTACTGACAATGATGCCGATGTGATTGGTAAAGTTTAGGTTGTGGCTAAATAAAACTCCAAGATCTGTTACGGAATTAATGCGTTCAAGATCGTTCATCCCGATGGAATAATTAAAGAGGAGAAGCCTCTTCCGATAAAAAGACATGAAGCTACATTTAGAATTATTTAAGAACAGCAGGTTCTGGAGGCACCATGATTGCAGATTGCATAAGTCCGCTTGCAGGAGTACGTGAGAATCAACGTTTGTTAAGGGCATGCAAAGTTTTACGTCATCGGCGTACATCATCACGTGGGAAGAGAGAATTACTTGAGGCAAGTCATTTATAAAGATTCCAAACAGAAGTGGTCCAAGGTGACTCCCTTGAGGAACGCCAGAAGTCACATGGACAAGGTTTGAGATCGAATTTTTAAATAATACTTTCTGCGTCCGGTTCAATAAGTATGAAGAAATCCACTTCGTCAACGAGATCGGGAATCCCAAAAGCGTAAGTTTTTTTAACAGTAACTGATGGTTCACCGAATCGAAAGCCTTACTGAAGTCTGTAAAGATTACATCAGTTTGGGTGTTTTAAACGAATTCCTAATAACTGTAGTAAACTCTAGAAGGTTGGTTGACGTTGATCTACGTTTCATAAAGCCGTGCTGTGTTGGGGACATTATTGAGCTACACTGGTGCTGAAGCTGAGCAGTAATTAACTGTTCGAAGAGTTTGGGAATAGCACTGAGTTTTGTAATCCCACGGTAGTTATTAATGTCCGATTTACTTCCCTTTTTATGAAGCGAAATTATAAAAGATTCCTTCCAAACTTCTGGAAAAAATGATTGCTGCAGGGATAACTGAAATAGTTTTGACAGTGGCCCACACAATGCACTAGCACAATATTTTAAAACGCAGCTTGGTACAAGATCGGGACCAGAAGAGAAGGATGACTTGATTCTTTGCAGATTTTGAAAAACGCCATCTACGCTGATTATAGGCATAAACAATGTTTATTAAACATACCATTAGAGTGCGGAAGTGAAAAGGGATACGCTAAGGTATTATCGTAGCAAAGTGGCGCCTTGGGCCAAAAAACGTGCAATAAATCACTTTTTTGACTTTGTCCTAGAAAGTTGCGACCCATACCAATCGACAGATAATTGATCCACTATTACAAATATGTAACCTTTTTTCAAATCAAAAAATTTTTGTAAAAGATATGCCCTTTCAAAGTTGAACAATTTTTCACTTTAAAAAAACACACCGTTTTTAGGTAATTTTTCGCACTTTTTCTTAAAAACTAGGCATCGAATCGCTTTGCTTCTTTTTTCCACGGATTGGTGTGTTAGTTAAGAGTAAAAAAAGTAAAACATATTGCAGTTTGCCATCCGCATCTCTTAGTTATGCGTTATTTGCGAAACGTCCATTTTTTCCATATTTTTCAACTTTGATGGAAAATAAAAAAAAACTATTTAATACTATTTTTTTTATACTTCCGTAAAACGTTATTTGGACTTTCTTCTTGATATTACGAAAGTTGTAGCTGCGTCCGCCTGCGTCCGCGGTTTTAAGAGCCAAAAAAGGAAAAAAGTCATGGTCCAAGAAATTGCATATGGCGCTACCTTGTGAAATGACCATCTCTATTCATGGGAAACGTTTTTTATGTTATTATTGATTGTCAAATGGGGATTTTATTTTAAAATTTTTATATGTTTTGCCTGGCAATTAGTTATCAAAAATATTGAAAAACCGAGGCGTTACCTTCAGGTAGTATGCAAAGGTAAATTATGCAGGTATACCTGTACAGGTACATATAGTAGTATGTAGAATCAAAACAACATATAACTGTCCTCTAATTTAGCAGGTGCATACAGGTAGGCATTAATTGACAGAAAAATATAAGCTTGCAGTCTCCTACAGGTAGGCTGGAATTTAATTTGCCGACCAATTATGTTTCAATTCGCAAGGGAATCACCGGAACTGATAAAAGACACTGTGAATGACATTAAAGAACAAATTCGCAAGATAAAGCCCGTAAAACTGGAAATTAGTGAAGGAAAATATGTTAAATGTTACTATGAATTTCACCTGACCATGGTTGACGGAAAAGTCGTTAATGAACTGACAAATACTAAGTCAACGAAGTCATGCCCAATCTGCAAAAGGACGCAAAAGAATTTTGGAAAAGATTTGAACGATTCTACAGATGAGGAAAATTATGAATATGGAATTTCACCCTTACATGCTCGGATAAGGTGTATGGAGTTCTTGCTGAAACTAGCGTATATTATTCCAAACGAAAATGAACACTTTGAAGAAAACACATCAAATAAGGATAAGGAAAGCATCAGAAAGAAGAGAATACAGAACGATTTTTTCAAGGAAGTTGGATTAAAAGTAGATTTTTTAATTACGGATACGGAAACTCAAATGATGGAATTACTTCGAGGAGATTTTTTGAACAACATGAAGTTGTTACTCGAATCACTGGAATTAAAAATGAAATTGTTAAAAGGTTGGGAACCATCTTAAATGTTTTAAGCTGCAAGGAAAAGGTTAACTCTACAAAATACGGAGAATATGCCTCAAAAACGGCATCACTTTTAGAGGAATTGTATCCACAAAAAATTGACCCCGACAGTCCATAAGATATTGGCGCATGGAAACGAAATAATCAAATACCAGTGTTTGCCAATTGGAGAGCTTTCCGAAGAAGCGCAGGAATCGCTAAACAAATTTTATAAAAAATACAGATTGCTGAATACATCAAGAATGAGGGAAAATGAGGATCTGTTCAATATGTTGGCTGCATCTTCTGATCCCCTAATTTCCCCATTGCGGCATGTTAAGTCAAGAAAAGAGTTAGAATCTAGTAATTATAGTCCAGAAATATTAAGTCTATTAGATTTACCAAGTTTACCAAATTGTGACCATTATTTCAAAAAACATGAAATATAAAAATTTTTATTTTTAAAAAAAAACTTCAATTTTTTTTTGTTTTATTAGTTTTTAAAAATTAAAACATAAAAAAATAAAACAAAACAAAACAACATTTTTGTTTTTTTTATAATTTTTAATAATTACAACATAAAAAAAGAAACTAAAAAAAACAAAAACTTTGTAAAAAAGTTTTTTTTTGTCGGAAAAAATGGATTTGTTTTTAAATTCTGACTTTGCCGATTTGTAAGTACGCCTCTGCCACTCCCACTCCCTGTCTCAAGCAATAATTTGAAAGGTGGATCAATTATCTATCTTTTGCCGTTTACATCATTCAATTATGTTCACTGGTTCAAAAGTTATGATTTATTACCAAAAAAAGTCGAAAGGCGCCACTGTGCGTAGCTTGTGGATGAATACGTGGACTGGAAAAAATTTGCAAATAAATTGGCAATATCGGCATCATTAACAGCAGAAACGGAATCCAGATAAAGGCAGCATGGAAGTTGTTGAGACTTGCGTTTGGAGCTAACAAATGCATAGAACTGATTGGGGTTATCATGAAACTCAGTTCTGCAACGATCAAGGTGATTCTTGTAGCATTGGGAATTGTGAGTTATGAATTCAGATCGCACAGTAAGGAATCTCGAATAGTCTACTTGCATCCCTGTCCTCTTAAATTTCTTAAAAAGTCTGGACTTACAGTTTTTTAAGTAAGAGAGTCTACGAGTGAACCAAGGAGGCTTATAAGAAACATCAGGTGAGGGGAATGAAGGCACATACAAGTCGAAAACCGTGCCGAGAATGCCGTAGAACTGTTTAACAATGTTAAGAGGTTCTTCGTTTAAGTCCATAAAAGACCAATATACTTCGGATAAATAAGGATTCATATCAGTAAAGTTGGCCTTTCGAAAGCAGCGAAAAGATGCTGGTTCGATTTCAGGACCTGGTAATAAAGGAGCCGAGGCTTCCAGAATGACCTTAAGTGTAGGGTGATAATTGTCTTCAGGACTAACGAGCGGGTAAATTCTTAAAACGTAGGCATTGGCGAACTCAGACGCAAAAATAAGGTCCAAGATTTTATTCGAGGAGTTCTGAATAGAGTTCAATTGTCCCAATGAGAGGTCGATTAGGCCGTGTACCAACTTGTGAGGTAAAGAGGGAACAAGAACATTTGAGGCAGGTGATGACATTCATGATATGGAAGGTAGGTTAAAGTCGCCCATAACAATAAGATGGTCGTTATTGCCGAGGATGGAGTGAATACTCTGAATATGAGCAACGTGCTGCAGATATACATTAATATCGGACCGAGGTGGAATATACGAGCATGAGACGTAAACAAAATAGTCATGAACGTTAATACGAACAGCAACAAGTTCTAAAGTGTTGAATTAATTCAGAAACCAGATCGGACTTGACGGCAATAAGAACACCGCCGCCCAGACGCACTGTACGATCTTGTCTATAGATGACATAGTTGCCCGAAAATATTTCACAGTCAGACACAGAGGAATTAAGCCACGTTTCAGTAAAGGCAATCACATTGGCGTCAAAGGAGACACTATTGACGTGCAGTTTACTGAGTTTACCCAGTAAACAACGTACATTCTGATAGTGTAGGGAGAATGACTCAATTAGTTTTTTGGAACACTGGCCGAAGGGGTTTGAGGCCCACGAACTCGAGAATTTGATTTGTTAACATACTCGTGAACGATGGCATGCTCCGGCCAGATTGCTATATCAAGGACTTTATCAATTAGAGTGTCAGAAATTCCAATCTTAAACGACGATATTTCGCGTCTTTGCTTAAAACTGAACTTTGAGACAGTAATTTCGGTGCCAGAAATATTCAGTTTGCTACTTAGGTGGGTCTTAACGTCGTTCTCAGAAGCCCCAGGATTCAGACGGGAGACAAAAATGAATCTTTTGGGTGGAACGCCAACTATTGGCGCAGATATTCTTGGCGCGACACCAGATATGATTGATCCACAGTTGATTCTTACAGGCGCCGAATGTGTGGCTATCGCGGCATTGGTGGTACAAGTAGAATTAGCTACGTCCATATTATCGGAAATAGCAGACGACCGGGCGGTGGCCAACAAAGCGTCTGTTGGTGCCGCGGCTTGCGACGTAGATGCCTGGTCTTCGTTGGCAACAGAGCCAAGATGCAGTCCAGTAGGTAAACGCAGAGGAAGAGAAACCAGGGCCGTCGCTGGGGCAACTGTTGGTACAGTTGTCGAGTGATCTGAAGATATGTGGTCTTCATCAGCTGCACCACCATCCGGCAGGGAGGAAGTGGTAAGAGTGGGGGAGGCTTGATTGAAGTCCATAAGTGCTCTTGTAATAGGGCTCAGTTGCATTGGGGCGGAATACTGTGGAACATTTAAGGTATTATTAGGCAAAGAGTAAGTTTGGGCGACACTTAGCGTTTTCAGGTTCTTAAAGTGTGATTTAGCAGAGCGGAATTTATCTTGAAGCTCGAGGAACCCAGTCGACAGGGCTTGGAACTCCAGGTGGGTTTGACGCATGAATGTTTTCATATCAACCTCAATATGCCTGCAGTTTGGACAAGTCCAATTAAGGCCAACCGGTGACCAAAGCTTGTCCACAATTGGGCCACTTGTCCGCCCTAGCTCCACGCAGATAGGATGTGCCAAGTTGTCACAAATCCAGCAGCAAACCGAAGTTTGACGGGAAGTTATTTTGTTTGTTTTAATATATAAATTGATTTTGTAATTGGTTTAATAATCGCGGCGAAGAACCGATCAAAACAAAAAGCGAAGAGCGCAGGTAAAGCTTTTTGTTTGAGCTCCAAAAATCAAGTGCGTGTGATTGTTCAGCAGCAGATGACCGGAGAGTAATTACACCAACAACAAAACACACTCTTAAGCGATAAGCGTAACGCACGAGAGCGATAGGAGAGCTAAAGCGCGGGCAACAACAACTCTAGCGGTTAAAACGCAAATGCACAAGAATGGGGAGGCAAAGCGGATAGGGAAATTTTTCACTAAGTAGTTTTGCGAAATAAAAAGTCACTGTCTTTATTTAAAACGATCCAGTTTGTTCGGATTGTTAAAGATCACAAGGTCATCAACAGTTCGCTGAAATTCTGGTCAAAATGCACAGATTTTTCACGAAGAAAACTTCGTTTGAAGATAGAGCGATATAAAGCACGTCTAACAGCGGCAGCGAATGGATATGCTGGGGAAACAGTGAACAGCAAAGGGCCTTAATGACTACCTTGAGGAACTCCAGATGTCACGTAGATCATCTTAGAAACACCACTCTTAAATATAACCCTCTGAGTCCTACCATTCAATTAACTTGAAGTCCAAGTTAATAGATTACATGGAAACCCCAGCTGATCTCATTTGAATAAAAGGAGAGAGTGGTTAACAAAGTCAAAGGCCTAAAATCTGTATATATTGCGCCAGTCTGCATTTTATTCTTAAGGCTTAGTACTTAACCCAACAAAAAGTCGTCCAAAACAAAAAACTTCATATGAAAAACGACGTCAAAAAATTTTGTTTCATATGAAGTTTTTGTTTTGGACGACTTTTTGTTGGGTTGGGTTGACAGGAGAGATTGAAATTGCAGATGTTGTTTTTCTCACTCAGTATTCTTTTCCTATTTCTCAAAGGCATACATTTTTAGGTAAGTAATTATTAAGGGTATTAAAACTTTGTCTTGTCTAAATTTTTATAGCTTTTAATTTTTAGAATATGTATGTTTTATTATACCCTTGCAGAGGGTATTATGATTTTAGTCAGAAGTTTGCAACGCAGTGAAGGAGACGTTTCCGACCCCATAAACACGGCGCGCGTTTAAACGAGCCCCCTTCTCCCCTACATTAGGGGGTGAGAAACGCCTCCTTCACTGCGTTACAAAGTTGTGGCCAAAATTATAATACCCTCGGTTTGAAAGATAAATGGTTACCCTTCTAAAATGTTTTGGACTGCATAACAAAACAAGAGAGGACGCTATAACCGGGTGGGTGTCTCATCTAATACCCACCACTCAGCTAATGGGAGTTCGTGGGAGATGGATATATAAAATTTTGATTACGCATAACTTTTAAATGAATAGTCCTATTTGAAAAATATCTTCTACATTTCGATAGGTATAAATATACACAACAAAATTGCATTTATTCTTGTCGAAAATCTTTAAAGGTGCACCCAGAAAAATGATGGACAACATTTTAGGTCATGCATAGCCGAAAACATTTTAAATGGACTAAAAGTTCCTTTTTAGGTCATGTACTGCCTAAAAATGTAAATTTTTGGTATATTTGCCCTACTATTTAGGTTCCGTATAGCCTAATATTTTAGGTCATCGTGGGCCTTAAAATTAATGCATTTTACCCAAATAAATTTGCACGGAACTCTGATACCGTTCTAGCGACGCTATAATTCCCAACCAGTTATAGCGCGGATTGCATGGTAACCCACTTCGATCGTTGAATAAAACAGCGATTTCACTGCTGAACAGTAAAGCCTCTTCGCTCGTTTTTGTGTGTTGGAAGACTAAGCCGACATTGACCTCGAGTTAGCTATAAATTTCTCTGTATTTACTTTATAATATGAAACATTTTTCAGTACAAATTTTTAGGCCAAAGAAAGCCTAAAATTTTGGATAGGGGTTTTCTCATATTTTAAGGCAGCCAATTACCTAAAATCTAGGCCAAAAATTACCCCATTTTAGGCCATTAATGGCCTAACATTTTAGGTCATACAATCCTAAATTTTAGGCCATTCAAGGACTTAGCTCCAGTTTTAGGCCAATTTTACCTAAATTCTAGGCCATTGATATTTTAGGTCATTTTTTTTTCTGGGTGTGTGAGCTCCAGACACATTTTAAAATCGTTAGTGGGAGATTGTGGGCGTTATAGGGGGCGTGGCGCTCGACCGAAATAAGCTTGCACTGCGTAGGAAAACCGAGAATTTGTGTGGGTAATCCCAACTTTCTAGCTATTGTAGTTTCCGAGATCTCAGCGTTCATACGAACAGACAGACATACGGACAAGAATATATATAATCAAGAATATATACACTTTATAGGGTCGGAAACGCTTCCTTACATACTTTTGCACTAATACAATATAACCTTTTACTCTACGAGTAACGGGTATAAGAAGAATCCGATCGCCTGTAAAATAATTTAAAAGTGGTCCAAATACAAAATTTTTACAACTTTGAGGACTTTTTGTGAACACACAATAAAATATTCTGTAAGAAGGCATTCATCGAGGTAAATGTTGATCTTATATAGTATTTGCTCCTGCTATAACTCATAAATATATCTTATTATTTCATTCTTACCGGTTTTGTATATTTTTTAATGCCTCCATTTTATTTAAATTGGCATCGGTCAGCTTTAAAACCAGATGCTGACGAAGCTTTTTATAAAACTTCTCGCAGTTTTCAGTCGTTGATGTATTCATTTTAGAAATGATAGACATGATACCTTTCTCTAACTGCAGTCGTTCTTTGTTGTAGGCTTCAAATACTCTAATATGCTCCAATTTGTTGTGTAAATTTGTATAATTTTCCGATAACGGAATCCTTAAGTTTTTGTAATTTTCATCGAATTCCGAGTTCCCTTTTGCAAACCCCGTTAATTTATAGGCCTTAATTTTTTTATCCACTTTATCAGCTTGACGTATGAGTTCTGCATGGCTTTTTAGACCGCACTCAGTCATACCTAAGATATATTTAAGCTTACTTCCACGAACTTTTTAATGCACCAGCCTTACCAGCTTTTAAAACTATAAAGAGACAAAAAATCGCTCGATTCATCTTGTTGCTCTGTAATAATGTTATGAAATATAAATATGGTTGTTTAAGTGGAACCATTATGATTTTTCCTAATTCATTCGTTCTACCTAAATCGAATTTTCTTAGCTATTTTAAAAAGGAGGTTATGGCTATATTATTAAATAAACATAACGTTTTCATCTTGGGATTTGCAAATTTGGATAGGTCGTTTAAGCTACATACCTATATTATCATCAGAGATCTTATTTGGACTATTTCCACGCTATTTCAAATAAAATCACCTAATAGCGAGTTATCAAGCGAGTGACGATCGCACCTTCAACATACAAAATGTTCTGATATCAACATTTGTAACGAAAAATTATTGAACACCTGATTAAATACACTTTCTAAAATAGTTTCATTCGGTCCTTAGCCTTTTTGTAGCCCTTTTCCTTCACAAGCATTTTTTATTGCAGCGTGCCGAATGAGAAAATTTTTACCCCGTTAAAAGGCCTTTTTTTTAATATCTTAAATTTTTCTTTGAACATCATTCATACTTTTGCTGTAATAGGAGCTAATATATTGCAGTAATAAGAATTATGTAAGCAATCACTTCTAATCTAAGCAAGACGAAAGTAATTTTAGTCTGTAGATATATATAATGTGTGATATCCCTGGCTATAAGGTATCGATATATGTTTTTTTATCCCTGAGAGACGTATAAACGTAGGGAGGACGAGAACATTGAAAAATGTGTGGCCGATGTAATCGAAACCAAAAAAGAGAATAAAGCAGGGACCGTAAATAATCATTATTTGAGATTTTTATTTTAAAAGGCCTACTGAGGTTTTTACAAGTTTTTATCAATAATTTAACTGGTTTTTATGCACTTTATAGACATGAACAAATAACAGTTAATTTGCTTTCCAGATTTGTTGAAATGCATATACTTTGTGGACAAGAGTAAAAAGAACGTTAGTTTTGACGTTTAAAACAAAATATCACAGTAGTCTTTTTAAAATAAAAATCTCAAATAATGATTATTTACGGTCCCTGGAATAAAGAGCTAGAACATGCATTTACAAAATAGCGTTATGTTTATCAAATTAAATAATTTCAGAAATCTTAAGAACAGTTTTTGCGTTTGACCAATGTTCACGCCAAAAAGGCGTTTAATTTCTGGAGGCAGTGTCGAGCGGCAGTTTTCTCCAGATGTCCACATCTCGCTTGCTCGCACTGCCCTTCGCTCTCCCTCTCCAACTCTTCCGCAAGTCTCCGCTCCGCTCTGGAGCCCATAAGCTAAGTTAGGATCAAGCAGTTCCTATTTACATGTGTAATAATAAACAGCCGCACGTCGCGCAATACCCCGAAAAGTTCTCCCGTGTTTCCGACATTATTTTGTGACGGGTATTTTCACCCTTTTCCTGGGACTCATCATCTTCACCAATCAAGCCACCCCCGCCCCAACAACCAATTTTAAAATACAATTTAAATATTGGCTCGGCGACCGCAATTTAACGTTAAGGGCGATAGAGGGGGCATGGTACCTCGATGAAAAAAACTTGTGCTGCGTAGGCAGTGCTGCCAGATCATCCATTTAGTGGCTATTTCTAGCCACTTTTAAAATAATTTGCCTTTTTTTTGTAAATGCTATTGGTCACTAAACTAGCTATTTTAAATTTTTGTTTAGCTATTTTAGCCGTTTAACTACAAGACAAGCAATTTTTTACTTTTCTTTGGTATTATTGCTTTTTTATGGGTCATTCCACGTGACAGGCCAATTTGGGTCAAATCTCAGAATCAATCGAAACTTTTGTTCGATAGAGGATTTAATATAAGGACCGGTTTTTTATATATTTTTTTTATCTCTTACGGTTTATTATACCCGTTACTCGTAGAGTAAAAGGGTATATTGTATTCGTGCAAAAGTATGTAACAGCCAGAAGGAAGCGTTTCCGACCCCATAAAGTATATATATTCTTGATCAGGGTCACTAGCCGAGTCGATCTAGCCATGTCCGTCTGTCTGTCAGTCTGTCCGTATGAACGCTGAGATCTCGGAAACTACAAAAGCTAGAAGGTTGAGATTTTCCACACATATTCCACAATCGCCCACTAACGATTTTAAAATGTGTCCTGCGCCCACATCTTTAAAGATTTCCGAGAAGTATACATACAATTTTGTTGTGTATATTCATACCTATCGAAATGTAGAAGACATTTTCCAAATCTGACCATTCAATCAAAAGTTATACGCAATTAAAATTGTTTATATATCTATCTCCCTCGCACTCCCTTTAGCTGAGTTACCATTATTAGATAGTCGGGACACCAGCCCGAGTAGAGCGTTCGCACTCCCTTTAGCTGAGTGACGGGTATTAGATAGTCGGGACACCATCTCGGCTATAGCGCTCTCTCTTTTTTTTATACCCTTGCAGAAGTTTGCGACGCAGTGAAGGAGACGTTTCCGACCCCATAAAGTATATGTATTCTTGATCAGCATCACTAGACGAGTCGATCTAGCCATGTCCGTCTGTCCGTCCGTCTGTCCGTCCGTTTCTACGCAAACTAGTCTCTCAGTTTTCAAGCTATCACAATCGCCCATTTTAATTTGAATTTTATCAAAATCGAACTACTATATCATATAGCTGCCATTGAAACGAACGCAAAATTAATGAGAAATAATAGGAAAATTAACATTTTTGCGATTTGTAAATTAATAGGAATTATCTGCAAGGGTATATAAGCTTCGGCTGGCCGAAGCTAGCTTCCTTTCTTGTTTTTAAATTATTTTCCTAATTAAGCTCCGATTTTTAAGTTATGCAGCACTTGAGACTCGATTGTGTTATTTTAATATTTGGTGTGCAACTTTGTGTGATATCTTAATATCTTTCAGAAAAATATTTACAAATTTTTAAATTTAAAATTAAGTACTTTTTAAAAGAATTTAAAATTAGAACAATAAAAAAATTATCCTCATATTGATTCATCTATTCTTTAAAAAGTCGTAAATTAAAATTTTTTTAACGCAAGAAATACTAGTAAGGACAGCGGTTTTAGATGAGCAACTTTGCATCAAGTAACAACAGCGCAACGTGTAACAAAGGGAAAGCACTAGCCATTTTTTTTGGCAATTTTTATACCCTTGCAGAGGGTATTATGATTTCAGTCAGAAGTTTGCAACGCAGTGAAGGAGACGTTTCCGGCCCCATAAAGTATATATTCTTAATCAGCATCATTAGACGAGTCGATCTAGCCATGTCCGTCTGTCCGTCCGTCGGTCCGTCTGTTTCTACGCAAACTAGTCTCTCAGTTTTTGAGCTATCGGAATGAAACTTTCCCAAAAGTCTTTTTTCTATTGCAGGTAGTGTATATGTCGGAACCGACCGGATCGGACAACTGTATCTTATAGCTCCCACAGGAAGGAAACGTTAAAAAATTTTTAGCTTCATTGCTTTTTTAACTATTACCTTCTACTTTTGGGAATAATTTTTTTTATATATTTCTGAATTTTGAATTAAATATTTAAAAAATCGGATCACTCTATCATATAGCTGCCATAGGAACGGTCGAAAAATTAAAAATTATTAGGAAAAAAATTATATCTATGTTGATTTTTATTACATTCTCTTCTACTCTTCTTGCCGAAGCTAGCTTCTTTTCTTGTTATATAAATTTTGGCCTAGTGCTATTAATCAAGAATACATATTTAGGTAAGAAATCATTAAGGGTATTAAAACTTTTTCTTGTCTAAATTTGTATATTTTCTCATTTTTAGAAAATTTAATACTTTTTGTTCTTACTTCCTTCACAGTGACGATTCAAACTCTTCATAACTCTTTTTGTGCACAAGTGACCCTTGCTTTAAAAATATTTATACATGGGCGTTAGTTAAAAGCTGGAGGGGTTTACACTTCAGGCATTTCAGCCCCCAAAGATTAGTAGGCTACGCTCATGTGCCTTTATACAAAGCAAAACTACTTAGACCGTTTAGAAATATGTTATTTAAAATTGTGACAGGTTCGGGCACAGTTTGTGAATCGTCACTGTGAAGGAAGTAAGAAAATTAATTTTTAAAATTCCAAAACAATTCACAAAAGCCTGATGAGTGTCCTAAAACTTAAGGACATAAGGTGTCTTTGGATCAAAAATGCATTGTAGAAGAAAATATTTTTATTTATTTTTTAAACGCAGGTTTTTAAACTTTGCTGAGACTTTAAAATTTTGAATGCGCCCACCTCCTCGTGTGGTTGAGTTAGATTGAATTTTCCAAAACGACCGTATAAAAGAGACATGTAACTATTTAATTCCGAAAAGATTACCAAAATTGGTTTACCACACTTGAAGATATATCCCAAAAGATGATGAAAATTTGTGATTTTCTTATTTTAAAGATACCGCAAATACCAGAGCTGATATACTATAGGCGTAGTGGCAACTTATGTTTAGAAAAGCCTCATTTATCGAAATAAAATGGTGGCAGGCCTGGACACCGTCCCATGTCACATTTTGTCGGCCTGTGTTATATCTTTGTTGATTTTTATTACATTTTCTTCTACTCTGGGATAGGACTCTTTTTAAATTGTTCCGACTTTCGATTTTAATTTTAAAAAGATCGAACTAGTATTTCATATAGCTGTCATAGAAACGATCGAAAAATGAATGTGAAATAATAGGAAATTTAACATTTTTGCGACTCGTAAGTTAATAGAATGATCTACAGGGGTATATAAGCTTCGGCTTGCCGAAGCTATCTTCCTTTCTTGGTGGTGCATAAACAATACAATTTCAGATGAGATCATTTTGTCCTACAGCCCAGAAGGATGTTATTCTTGCACTGCTAAGTAAGTTTTTATCATTCTTGTCTAATATTCTAGTAATATAGAATATTACTAGCTTTACCCGGAGCGACTTCGTTCGCTTAAAATTAGTTTGGAGGACGGTTGTCAGGACTTTCTTATTTTTTATTAGCTCGTTTTTTTGAAAACCTTTGTGAGAACAACCTATGTAGAAGATCCTTCAAGAGAGAGGATCGGAAGACTACTGGCAGAGCTTTATAATAAACTAGCAGAGTCGGTAGCCCGCAGCTTCGCCTGCGGAAATTCAAATTGGAAACTAAGCATATATTTATATTTGGTTTTTATTTTATATTTAAAAAATTCCTTTTTTTAGCCGAAAAAAGATTTTATTTTAACTTTTTTCCTTAATTTCCGTAAAAACAACAGTATATTGTCCTAAGCAAACTACTTAAAAAATATAAGTTATCAGCTGCACAGAACACAAAAAAGAAATTCATTTTCCGACACAAATCCTAACATTAATTTTCTTCGTAACATTAGTACTTTGTCCAAAACATATTGTTTAAATATAGAATTTCATACTGGGTTGAGCATGTAATTAATAGGGTTTTCCCACAGAGCTCCATCCACCATCTACCATCCGTTGAACGGATGGTCCGTAAGGTTTTACCGTTCCGAAAATTTCCCAGTTAGTCCGCCATCCAATTTTGACGGACTTTGACGGGCTCTTTTATGCGATAGTTAGGCGATGTTTTCTCGGTGCAACTCTGAATTCTTTCTCTTGACTGTGAAAATTGGAACGATGACTGCGAGAACAACTCAAATGGATGGCGGGATAAAATTAAATAATGCTTCAGATTATTGTTTCTTGTGTTTTTTTTTTAAATTATTTGTAGTTTGTTATGGGCGGAAAAGCATTCGCAAACAGGTTGCTATGAGTGGGCCAAAATTTAAGCTGTTCTGCGTACGAAAACATCAATGTTAGCAGCGAAGTCTCAGAATATGTTCTGCACTTCGTAAATAATAACTAATACTTATTAAAAGGGTACTATGTACCCCTAAAAAGTTCCAAAGTTGCTATAAATTACCAAAACAGCAAAAATTTGGTTTTGTTTACAAATTTGCCAGATTAATATTGGCTAGACAGAGGCGTAGTTAGAGCGGAGTGTGGGGTACGGAAGGTTAGGCTCTCCCCCAGTCAGCAATATATGCATACTCGTTATAGGATATGTTAAAAATGTTCAGATATGTTTTTTAACTATTATCATATGCTATTTATTGTATTATTTTACAAAAGGATTAGGAGAACGCAATTTCCCCCTTCGTTAATGTTGAGCTGAGCAACTGCTTTTCAGTCAGCTGTTATTGGATGGTAGATGGTGGATGGAATTATGTGGGAACACACAGCTAGAAGGAAGCGTTTCCGACCCCATAAAGTATATATATTCTTGATCAGGGTCACTAGCCATGTCTGTCTGTCTGTCTGTCTGTCTGTCTGTCTGTCTGTCTGTCTGTCTGTCTGTCTGTCTGTCTGTCTGTCTGTCTGTCTGTCTGTCTGTCTGTCTGTCTGTCTGTCTGTCTGTCTGTCTGTCTGTCTGTCTGTCTGTCTGTCTGTCTGTCTGTCTGTCTGTCTGTCTGTCTGTCTGTCTGTCTGTCTGTCTGTCTGTCTGTCTGTCTGTCTGTCTGTCTGTCTGTCTGTCTGTCTGTCTGTCTGTCTGTCTGTCTGTCTGTCTGTCTGTCTGTCTGTCTGTCTGTCTGTCTGTCTGTCTGTCTGTCTGTCTGTCTGTCTGTCTGTCTGTCTGTCTGTCTGTCTGTCTGTCTGTCTGTCTGTCTGTCTGTCTGTCTGTCTGTCTGTCTGTCTGTCTGTCTGTCTGTCTGTCTGTCTGTCTGTCTGTCTGTCTGTCTGTCTGTCTGTCTGTCTGTCTGTCTGTCTGTCTGTCTGTCTGTCTGTCTGTCTGTCTGTCTGTCTGTCTGTCTGTCTGTCTGTCTGTCTGTCTGTCTGTCTGTCTGTCTGTCTGTCTGTCTGTCTGTCTGTCTGTCTGTCTGTCTGTCTGTCTGTCTGTCTGTCTGTCTGTCTGTCTGTCTGTCTGTCTGTCTGTCTGTCTGTCTGTCTGTCTGTCTGTCTGTCTGTCTGTCTGTCTGTCTGTCTGTCTGTCTGTCTGTCTGTCTGTCTGTCTGTCTGTCTGTCTGTCTGTCTGTCTGTCTGTCTGTCTGTCTGTCTGTCTGTCTGTCTGTCTGTCTGTCTGTCTGTCTGTCTGTCTGTCTGTCTGTCTGTCTGTCTGTCTGTCTGTCTGTCTGTCTGTCTGTCTGTCTGTCTGTCTGTCTGTCTGTCTGTCTGTCTGTCTGTCTGTCTGTCTGTCTGTCTGTCTGTCTGTCTGTCTGTCTGTCTGTCTGTCTGTCTGTCTGTCTGTCTGTCTGTCTGTCTGTCTGTCTGTCTGTCTGTCTGTCTGTCTGTCTGTCTGTCTGTCTGTCTGTCTGTCTGTCTGTCTGTCTGTCTGTCTGTCTGTCTGTCTGTCTGTCTGTCTGTCTGTCTGTCTGTCTGTCTGTCTGTCTGTCTGTCTGTCTGTCTGTCTGTCTGTCTGTCTGTCTGTCTGTCTGTCTGTCTGTCTGTCTGTCTGTCTGTCTGTCTGTCTGTCTGTCTGTCTGTCTGTCTGTCTGTCTGTCTGTCTGTCTGTCTGTCTGTCTGTCTGTCTGTCTGTCTGTCTGTCTGTCTGTCTGTCTGTCTGTCTGTCTGTCTGTCTGTCTGTCTGTCTGTCTGTCTGTCTGTCTGTCTGTCTGTCTGTCTGTCTGTCTGTCTGTCTGTCTGTCTGTCTGTCTGTCTGTCTGTCTGTCTGTCTGTCTGTCTGTCTGTCTGTCTGTCTGTCTGTCTGTCTGTCTGTCTGTCTGTCTGTCTGTCTGTCTGTCTGTCTGTCTGTCTGTCTGTCTGTCTGTCTGTCTGTCTGTCTGTCTGTCTGTCTGTCTGTCTGTCTGTCTGTCTGTCTGTCTGTCTGTCTGTCTGTCTGTCTGTCTGTCTGTCTGTCTGTCTGTCTGTCTGTCTGTCTGTCTGTCTGTCTGTCTGTCTGTCTGTCTGTCTGTCTGTCTGTCTGTCTGTCTGTCTGTCTGTCTGTCTGTCTGTCTGTCTGTCTGTCTGTCTGTCTGTCTGTCTGTCTGTCTGTCTGTCTGTCTGTCTGTCTGTCTGTCTGTCTGTCTGTCTGTCTGTCTGTCTGTCTGTCTGTCTGTCTGTCTGTATGAACGCTGAGATCTCAGGAACTACAAAAGCTAGAAGGTTGAGATTTCCCACACATATCCTTTGGCTTCCTACGCAGCGCAAGTTTATTTTAGCCGAGCGCCACTCCCCCTCTAACGCCCACAATCGCCCACTAACGATTTTAAAATGGGTCCTGCGCCCACATCTTTAAAGATTTCCGAGAAGTATAAATGCAATTTTGTTGTGTATATTTATACCTATCGAAATGTAGAAATGAAGACATTTTTCAAATCGGACCATTCATTAAAAAGTTATACGCAATCAAAAATTATATATCTATCTCCCTCGCACTCCCTTTAGCTGAGTTACGATTATTAGTCGGGACACCAACCCGACACAGCGTTCGCACTCCCTTTAGCTGAGTGACGGGTATTAGATAGTCGGGACACCAATTGAATAAGAGATGGACTCAAGAGAGTCGGAATAAATTGGGTGATGCAATTATTGGTTCGATTGTGGAAATCGATTAAACAGATTACTCTGCAATTTTGGGCCTCGCTGGGAGCTGACCGGATGATAATGTTTACATTTGGGAGACCCGGCTTAGTTTACAGTAGAAGGCCTGCGGCGCAAATGTTTATATCAGAAGAACCGCGGCGCAAGCGCAATTGTTTACAGTAGAAGGACCGCGACGCATTTGGAACTAAATTCTTGGACGTTGATTCACTATGGTCAGTACAATCAAGTGGCTTTTACGACACCAAGCAATGCTTGTTACGCGCGGGGCCCTTCACCGTTTTGGGCGAGTAAACGAAATCGCGGACAAAAAAGACGGTGCTAGCACTTGTAATCTGTAAGTGCAGGCCACTTGAGCCTAGCCGAAAATAATCACTTGAGATGTCTCTCACGCTGCACCAAGGGTTCCTGTGCGGGGGTCAAATGATAACTCTCCCGCTCAGGCAGACGCGGCCTCTGCGTAGGCCGCAGATAAGATCAGAATAAGAATTTCATGTTAGTTTCCTAAGCAGGGACTTTGAAAATAAATACTCAGTTTTAATACAGAACTCAACTGAAAAAGTTGTTTTACTTAATTCATCCCTTTCATTTTGGTCCTTCGACAACTCTGCAGTTTTCCCCCACCAGTGGTAAGAGACTCAGAAGTCAGGCTAGCACCTTTAAAAAATCTGTAACGCATTGCAGTTTTAAAAGGTTGCTAAAAATAATTGGCTCATGTCTTCCCCCACCAGTGGTAAGAGACAGAGTATAAATTTATAGAGCAAAAAGATACAAAAGAATCTTGTATGTTAATAAATTTTTAGCAATTATGTGATTAACAAAAAATTAATACAAAATATTTTTTGTGAAAGTAAAAAAAAAATAATTCTTGCCATCTAGCAGTTAATTTTTTTGGCGTTTGCGAGGCCGTTTAAACATCGAAAAAGCGATTAATAAAATCAGGCGTATTCGAGGCCTACATCAAAAAGGTTATCACGATCAAATAAGAAGAAAAAGAAAAAATCATAAATCATCTGTTAAACACCTAACCTGCATACAAGGACTCCAGGACTTCAAGGACTTCAGCACGTCTACGACTACAACTACAACTACAAGATCGAGGACAGCATCTACCAAAGTCAACTTTAATCGACAGCGGCAAAAACATCGAACATCATAGAGTCAGCAGCGACGACAGAAGCGGCAACCATAAAATATAAATAGGATCAGATAAGTCCGATCAAACTATTGCACTTATAAAAAGGCAGGTAGAGATTACAAACGCCAGTAAGGCGCTTGAAGAGCTCCCAAGCTTATCTTTCGAGTATTTAAAGAAATTTGATGAGCTGAAGGCTGAATGCATCCAAAATCATAAAGTTCAGATTCATATTGGAGTAGTCGACCATGACTACTTCATCAAGAGTCATTACGAGCAAATGCTTTCTATTTTTAATAGAATTAAAAAAAGGATAGATAACGTGTTAGCTGATTCTGACGAGTCCGAAGGAAAATTAATAGTAAAAGAGCAGAATGTAGATACAAATTTAAACTGTGAAAGCCAATAAGATACAGCAATAGAGCAGTTAGAAAGGTATTTAAAAGACACATTTGAGGACATTCAAAACGATCAAATTAAAACTTTTGAAATTAGGATTGGGAAGATAAATTTTTATTGGGATAAGCTAGTTCGTTTAAAGCAGGGAAACACTACGGACGTCACGATTAGAAGATATAATGATATATTGGAGGAATTAGCGTTCGATATTTCCATGGTTACCAAAGACATGAGAAAAAACTAGAGGAAATTGTGCCAAAAATGGTAGAAGTTGCAAATCATAAAATTGATGATTTGCCAACGCTGCCTAAAATTCAGGTACCCACATTTTATGGAGATTCCAAAGATTGGGACCTATTTTATGCGTTATTCAATGAACTCATACATTTAAGGGAGGATCTCAGTCCTACCTTGAAATTTAATTACCTCAAAATCGCACTTAAGGGAGAAGCCAGGAATGTGGTTTCCCACTCATTGTTGGGATCAGGGGAATATTATGAGGCCGCTTGGGAACTGTTAACCAAGCGGTACGAAAATAAAAGGAAAATATTTTCTGATCAACTTAATCGCCTTCTTGACCTACAAAATGTAAATATTGACTCGGTTCGGCAATTAAGAATGTTTATTGACACTATAAATGAGTCAATTTACATAATTAAATTAAAGGCACAAATTTCTGACGAAATTGACATAATCTTTGCGCAAATTATTATTAAAAAATTTGGTAAAGAGGCTCTGCAATTATATGAGAGCCAGGTTAAAAAAACCAAAGAAATTCAAGTTATTTCCGACGTCCTTGAATTTTTAGAGCAACGACTAAGTTCAATAAGCTCTTTTCAGGATGTAAGGCCTGTTAAAAAAGTATTTATTATCAATGTAAGCTCATTATATACTAAAAGGTGTCCTATTTGCAAAGGTGTGGGACACATATTATTTCAATGTCATACATTTAAGGCGTTAAATCCATCTGAAAGAATGGAGCAAGCCAAAAAAGCACAGTTGTGTTTTAAATGTTTAAAACACACATTTAATAAATAATGTCCCAGCGGTATTTCGTGTTTTATATGTAAGAAAAATCATCACAGCATGATTCATTTAAATTATAGTAACAACCAAAAAAACAAAAAGGTTATAAAAAGTATGACGTCGGAACAAGTGTTGTTAGCTACAGCACAAGTTCAAATTAAATCTTCTAAAGGAGGATTCGAAAAGTTTAGGTTTTTGATTGACAGTGGTTCTCAAAGCACAATAATTTCTGAAGCAGCTGTTCGGATTTTAAAACTACCGCTTATTCGATCTCAAAAGGAGATCAGTGGAGTATCGTCCACAGGAAAGTGCATCTCGAAGCACAAGGTGAATCTTTTAATTAAAGGTAAAAATTCAGAAAACACTATGAAAGTTGAAGCCATTGTACTTCCTAAAGTAATAAGTAATCTTCCGATCAACACAGTCAATGTTGACAAATCGAAATGGGAGAACTTTAATTTAGCTGGCCCCGAATTTGACAAGTCGGGGCGGGTGGATCTGATCATTGGGTCAGATTTATACACTCACATTCTGCAGAGTGGAGTTGTTAAAAAAGATGGGCTCCTAGGACAAAAAACTGATTTCGGGTGGATTGTCTCTGGATGTCAAAAATCCAATGGAAAAAAGACGATAGTAGGGACAACTATTAATTTTAACGATTTGGATAAATGTCGGAATTTAAAAGGAAAATATAAAAATTACAGTGATTTTATTCCCCCGGCAGGACCTCACTTCGGAGGTAATTGTAAAGTTGAAGCTAGTTCAGCTACGAAGAAGAATAGTCCTAATGTAGTGAAAGGACAGGTTGTCCTAGTATCAGACTTCCTATTTAACAAAGTGGTTGATGGGAAAAGTGGTTCAGGTCCGTATAGGAAAAGGCAAAGAAACAGTACAAGTTAAATTGCAAAATAGTTTTATAAAAAGAACTATAAGCCAAATTTATCCACTAGACAAATTAAAGTCTGGAAATAAAGTAGAGTTTGATCCTAGAAAAATATGACAAATAAGGAAATTTGGAGACTCGGGTTTTATCTAGACTAGATAAATACTTTGATTTCATTCATTGGTAAAAGTTTCAGGTGCACTCCTAAATGTTGCAGAGTGTATTTAAAAAGTGAAGTAGTTGTCAGCTAAGCGTTTTCTTGTTTAATTCTTTAGGTATGGACAAAATAATAGTTGCTTAACACAACGTACAGATAATACTAAAGATTCGATGAAATTAGCTCAACTTACCATTAATTATCCATTTGGATGAAATCAGTAAATTATCAAATGAAATTAAAAATGCCGATTTTAGACAATGCATATTTAAAACTAAATATCTAAAAATATTAAAATACAAAGGCAATTACAAGCCATAGCCATACCAAGCGGTATGCATAATATCTAAACATATAAATATAATAAATTATTAGAAAATGTTTAAAATAAATAATTTAAAGATTTAAATTTTGTAATGTTATAATACAATCATTTCAAGCCGTTGCAAGGTGGTAAATTTGTTATGCAAGATAAAATATATCGAATAAATACAGTCCACTAATTATACCCGTTACTCGTAGAGTAAAAGGGTACATTGTATTTGTGCAAAAGTATGTAACAGCTAGAAGGAAGCGTTTCCGACCCCATAAAGTATATATATTCTTGATCAGGATCACTAGCCGAGTCGATCTAGCCATGTCCGTCTGTCCGTCTGTCTGTCCGTCTGTCTGTCTGTCTGTCTGTCTGTCTGTCTGTCTGTCTGTCTGTCTGTCCGTATGAACGCTGAGATCTCGGAAACTATAAAAGCTAGAAGATTGGCATTTTGCATGAATATTCTAGGAGCTCCTACGCAGCGCAAGTTTGTTTCAAAAAGGTGCCACGCCCCCTCTAAGGCCCACAAGCCCCCTTTAACGCCCACAGTTTTGAAGCTATTATGAAAATAGTAACTGATATGTATTCGCTTCGTCAATACCTATCGATTGGCCCAGTAAAAAATTGCCACGCCCACTCTAACGCCCACAAACCCAATAAACGCTTAAACCTGGCCAGCGCCTAAATTTCCGCCTTTCATGACCAGTAGTACCAATATCTGGCGGTAGATGGCGCAATACAATATACACTAGCGCCATCTAAGAAATGGCATTGGAAAAAATCTGTCTTTTTTTCTGTGGTCACTCTAATTCACATTATGTTAATGCAAATTTTAAATTATTTGAAATGGGGCGCGCATTTTGTCTCTTTTTGCTCGTATACGTTTTTCACAAGTGCATTCGAGTGCGCTAGAGAGAGACGGAAGATGTGCTAGGCAGAATTGAAAGTTCTAGAAAGCCTCTTCTAGAAAGAGATCCCTGGGTAAAAATCGAGCGGCGAAAAAAATATAAGAAGGCATATTTCTATTAAGTTGTTTAGCTGAGTAACGGGTATCTAATAGTCGAGGCACTCGACTATAGCGTTCTCTCTTGTTTTGTATTGCAATAAATATAACCAGCAATGTAATTATATCACATACACCTCATCTTGCCGGCCCTTGCCAGAATGTTCAGACGAACACTGATAAATAAAGTATACGATTTTATGAGCTCTGTCCATGTCATGTGTCAATATGTAAATTTATCTAGAGACATAAACTGTGATCTGTAATTGTAAACCCTACAAGGGAGCGGTGCTAGCACTTGTAATCTGTAAGGGCAGGCCACTTGAGCCTAGCCGAAAATAATCACTTGAGATGTCTCTCACGCTGCACCAAGGGTTCCTGTGCGGGGGTCAAATGATAACTCTCCCGCTCAGGCAGACGCGGCCTCTGCGTAGGCCACAGATAAGATCAGAATAAGAATTTCATGTTAGTTTCCTAAGCAGGGACTTTGAAAATAAATACTCAGTTTTAATACAGAACTCAACTGAAAAGGTTGTTTTACTTAATTCATCCCTTTCAATAGTTTCTTGTGAATCTATTTGGCACATTAAAATGCAGGCGACCCAGTAACTCGGGACTCTCCTCATCATCATGAATAAGATTCCTAATAATCGTAATACCAAGCATAGTTCTTCGATTAACTAATGATGGCAAGTTAATTAGAAGTAGTCTACTAGAATAGGATGGCAGTATTAGGCTTGTATCCCAGTTAAGTCCCCGTAAGGCAAATATTAAAAAGTTTTTTTGCACAGACTCAATCCGGTCTATATGCGCCCCATATTGGGGACTCCAAACTGGAGCGCAGTACTCAAGAATTGGTCGGACTAATGAAATAAACAAGGTCTTTGTGACATAAGGATCATCGAATTCCTTCGACCACCTTTTGATAAATGCAAGCACGCCCTGGCTTTATTTACCATGGTAGTAATGTGAAGAGAAAATTTAAGTTTGGGATCCAAGGTCGTCAGCATGCGTTATTCTATCTAACACACAACCGCTCAAAGTATAAGTTGAATAGTGAGGGCTGACACGAAGGTCATTAGTTTACACTTAGAACCATTTAAATTTAAATTATTATTCAAGCACCATGTTTAAATGCATTGAGATCAGATTGTAAAGCTAAACTTTGTGCGGGATCATTAAATTGCAGGCACAACTTAACGTCATCTGCGTACATAAGTACACGTGAGTTCGTTAGGACTAGAGGAAGGTCATTCATAAACAGGAGCGGACCAAGATGACTTCCTTGTGGTACACCGGACGTAACTCGAATTAGGGATGATAAAGTGTTTTTAAAAATGACCCTTTGAGTCCTGCCATTCAAATAACTTAAGATCCACCTAAGAAGATCATCAGGAAACCCCAAAAGGTCCAATTTCCGAACTAAAATCGCATGGTTTACAGAATCAAACGCCTTTCTGAAATCAGTGTAAACCACATCAGTCTGACGAATTTTTCTAAAACTATTTAACACAAATGAAGTAAACTCCAAAAGGTTGGTTGTCGTTAACCTACGTTTAATAAATCCGTGCTGACAAGAGAAAATAAGAGACCTACAACTGTGTTCCAAATGGGGAGTAATATTGTTCTCAAAGAGCTTCGGAATAGCTGATAGCTTTGAAATACCTCTGTAAGTACATGCGTTCAATTTGCTCCCCTTTTTATGAAGCGGGATAACAAACGATTCCTTCCATCTATACGGGAAACCTGACGTTTCTAAAGACAAAGTAAAAAGTTTGTGCATTGGTCTACACAAAGTCTCAGCGCAATACTTGAGCCTTTGCAGACCTAAAAGAAGTGAGCTTTCACTTATAACAAGAGAGAACGCTATAGTCGGGTTGGTGTCCCGACTATCTAACACCCGTCACTCATCTAAAGGGATTGCGAGGGAAAAAATGGATATATAACATTTTTTTGATTGCGCATAACTTTTTAATGAATGGACCATGTATGTAGAGTCTAGACTCGACATTTTTAAGTCGTGACAACTCTTTACTCAACCACGGAGGTTGGCTAGAAATTTTAGGATAATACGTAGAAACGCATGTATCAAAAACTGCGTTTAATACGTTATGAAATATATTAACAGCTTCAGTCATATTTGTACATAAGTACAGATTAGACCAATCCGAGCAAGCGATAAGGCTATTGATAAGTGCAAAGTTTGCTCTACGAAAGCAGGGGATGCGTTTAGCTGACTTTTCACATATTTCAATTAATTTTGTACCCGTGTCAACAGTCAGCTCTAGCGTTGGGTGATATGGGTCTTCTGGTAAAGTAATTGCAGAGGTTTTAACTATGCAGGCACAATCAGGACTTGAAATAAAGCATAGATCCAGTAATCGTCCTAACGAATTTAGAACATGGTTTACTTGAGACAATGAAATATCAAGCAAACCATTCAGAAAATCATGCTGCGTTGAAGGTGTAAATGATGTCGTTTAACTTTTATGATTTTATTCTTTCTTTCTTTTTTTAATGTTCCATGTGTTTTCTTCTTCTTATTCCTTCGTTGTGTATCGACAATCGAGTTCACAATGTAATCGAAATCTATTGTCTTATCGATGCTTACTATTAAATTATATAATAGGAAGTACACACTAAAATACCATGCACAGCATAACAGTATGTTCACACTTAATACTATTTAGTATATATTCACATATGTTTACAATTCGGTCAACCTGACAAATTGATCGACCTCGATCAATATTATGTACATAATGCTACAGTCTTCTTTAATATTTGTAACCATGGTTTTAACCTTGCTGCTTCTAAAATCCCTTTATAAGGTAACTGAGTTAATTGACAGTTATCCACATCCGTAACTTCATATCTATCGTTGTCGAAAACTCTATTTATTTTATAAGGACCTCTATATTTAGGCGCAAATTTTTTACAAGTGCCAGGTGTTACATCAATATTTCTTATTGCCACAAAATCTCCAACACTATATTCCGTTGGCGCTTTCTGTTTAGCTGCTTTGATAATTTCATTTCTTTTCTGAGACTCTGCAATCCTTAAATTTGCTTTATCCCTTATATCTCTTAAATCTATTTCTCTGTCTTTATTTAATTTATCATCTAAATACTCATATAATTCATCAACTATAGGACCTTTTTGATCTACTCCAAAGAGGATCATGCTTGGTGTTTTCAATGTACTAGAATGAACTGAATTGTTGATCGCATGTTCAACCTTATTTACAGTGGCGGACAAAAGTCTACGGACGACCCCCTTTTTGGGAGTTCACCCACTCCTATTGCTTTTACAGGAAAAGTAATGATGCAGTTTTGTTTTTAATGTTATTAATATACAGAAACCAAAATTTTATTCTTATTCATAAAAAACTTTAAAAGTTACGGACGAAAAACTTAAAAATGGCATTGACAAAAGTCTACGGACGATTTTTTACATAGAACTTTCAAAATTTTCGATCCAAAATTACCTAAACCTGCCTAATAATTTGTATGCCCAGGCCTTATGGTGGTAAAAACAATTGCCGAAAAGCATAAAACAGCAGCCAATTCTTCAGGATATGCGCCGTATGCTTGGGATCATTATCCTGTTGGTGGATCGAGATGGTTCCGAGGCATTATTTGTCCACAGATGCCTTCAAATTATGTTCAAATATAGTCTTATACTGAGAACGAACCATAATACCCTCGACGATGACCAAATTTCCTACTCCCGAGGCTTCAACTGTTCCCCACACCATGTCACTCCCACCGAAGTGCTTTACGGTCCAAATTAGTACTGTGGTGGGAGTATGGTTGGAAAGTCTTGGTGTGGGGATCAGTTGAAGCCTCGGGAGTAGGAAATTTGGTCATCGTCGAGGGTATTATGGTTCGTTCTCAGTATAAGACCATATTTGAACATAATTTGAAGGCATCTGTGGACAAATAATGCCTCGGAACCATCACGATCTACCAACAGGATAATGATCCTAAGCATACGGCGCATATCCTTAAGAAATATCTGCTGTTTTATGCTTTTCGGCAATTGTTTTCACCGCCATAAGGCCTGGGCATACAAATTATAGAGCAGGTTTGGGTAATTTTGGAGCGAAAATTTTGAAAGTTCTATGTAAAAAATCGTCCGTAGACTTTTGTCAATGCCATTTTTAAGATTTTCGTCTGTAACTTTTAAAGTTTTTTATGAATAAGAATAAAATTTTGGTTTTTGTATATTAATAACATTAAGAACAAAACTGCATCATTACTTTTCCCGTAAAAGCAATAGGAGTGGGTGAACTCCCAAAAAGGGGGTCGTCCGTAGACTTTTGTCCGCCACTGTATAAGTTTATACCAGTCATCTTGATTAATTGGATTAGATAATTTTCCTAACATTGGTGTCACCACTCGATTTACTCTCTCAACCTGTCCGTTTGCCTGGGGAGCACATGTCGCCACTTTTATATGACCAATATTTCGTTCCGCTAAAAATTCACTAAACTCTAATGAAGTAAAGCAACTACCTCTATCAGAGATAATCCTGCGTGGCCTACTATAAAATTCAAAATATTTACTTAAACTCGCAATTACTTCACGTGTGCTTGTAGAATTTACAGGGAATAACTTCACAAACTTTGTAAATGAGTCAATTACTACTAATAAATGTTTCCTTTTTGATTTTATACAAGGCAAGGGCCCTAAATGATCTATGTGAATCGTATCAAATGGTATCGGCACTTTGGGTATACTGTGTAAGATTCTATTATTGACTGACTTTGGGACACAATGTAAAATGCACTTCAAACAATTCCTAATTAACTCATCTATTTTCGTTCTCATTAAGGGAAACCAATACTTAGACTTCATATTATTGTAACACTTATCTGCAGCTAAGTGGCCTAGTTTTTCATGT
Source organism: Drosophila takahashii (assembly GCF_030179915.1). Taxonomy (NCBI): domain Eukaryota; kingdom Metazoa; phylum Arthropoda; class Insecta; order Diptera; family Drosophilidae; genus Drosophila; species Drosophila takahashii. The sequence continues at coordinate 4,447,256 of NC_091679.1, read as the reverse complement.
GTCAACTTAATTAAATCATCTCGAATACTTGATGGAACATATAAAGTCCTATTCTGACTCGTATCTTCGTGATACACAACACCATCTAACAAAACAAAACTTTTTACTGGTCCTTCTGCTAACTCATCACGTATTTTACTAATAACTTCATCCCTCATTTGCTCTGTTTGTAAAAGGAAATCTATATCATTTGGCATAGCTCCCACTGTGCCCACCACTAAATCAACTAATTCTACTTCTTTTTGTAATTTTGATAAATTTCCAAATTCCACAAGCCTTGAATTTTCTAAAGCTTTAAACAACTCTGCTATCTTTTCCACTGATTCTGAAACATCTGACGACTCTGACGATTCTACTAATTCTGACTTTTCTGACGACTCTAAAAACTCTGACGATTCTGCTAATTCTGACTTTTCTGACGATTCTACTAATTCTGACTTTTCTGACGATTCTACTAATTCTGACTTTTCTGACGATTCTACTAATTCTGACTTTTCTGACGATTCTACTAATTCTGACTTTTCTGGAACTACACACGGTTCTTCCATTACCCTTTCTACCTTATTACTTAACAATTCCGTTTGCCTACTTAAAGCATCAACATGCGGCATACTTTCGCCAGGACGGTGTTCAATTTTATAATTGTAGTTCTCTAATTCTAATGACCAACGAGCAATACGGGGATTGATAGACTTTTTGCTTAATGTTTGTACTAAAGAATGACAATCCGTCACAATTTTAAAGGGCATATGTTCCAAATATACTCTAAAACGACGAAGAGCATAAATAATCGCAAGCGTCTCAAGTTCGAAACTGTGGTATCTCGATTCGGCTGCCGAAGCCTTTAATGAATAAAAAAAAACCGGATGCATTTTCCCATCGTTCTGTTTCTGCATTAAAACTGCTCCAAAACCTCTAGAACTGGCGTCAGTATGTAATTCCGTTTCACGATTAGGGTTAAATATTGAAAGTACTGGCGGAGTTGATAAACGATTTCTTAAGTCCTGAAAAACTTTCATTTGTTCTTCATCTATTGGGAACGGACCTCCTTTCTTTAATAGTTCAACTAACGGTCGGGCTATACTTGCATAAGACGGAACAAATCTACGAAAATATGAGAACATACCTAAACAAGAGTGAAGTTGTTTTGTATTATTCGGGACAGGATAATTTTTTATAACTGCTATATGCGAGTCATTAGGCAAAATCCCTTTATTGCTAACACTGTACCCTAAATAATCTATCACTTTTCTTAAAAATAAGCTCTTCTTAAAATTGATTTCTAAATGAAATTTTGATAATCGTTCCAGCAATTGTACCAAGATTTCGAAGTGTTCCTCTATTGTTCTTGTAGCTAATACTATATCGTCCATATAAACAACAATTTTGCGATTTCTAATTAAATCCATCAGGCTGTTAGAAATAAATCGTTGAAATACTGACGGCCCATTTCGCAATCCAAATGGCATTCGCAAATACTCAAACTGTCCTTGTGGCGTTACAAACGATGTATACTTTATAGAACTTTCTTCAACACCGACATGATGGTACCCACTTTTTAAGTCAATAACCGAAAAACAATTTTTTCCTTCTAAATACTCAAGGCAATCTTCTATTAAAGGCAAAGGAAAATTATCACGAACTGTGCACTTATTAAGGCTTCTGTAATCAACACACAACCTGATTTCACCGTTTTTTTTTTTTACTAATACGATTGGAGAGGCAAATGGTGAATTACTCGGACGTATTATGTTTTCGTGTAATAGCTCTTCAATAATTTTCGAAACTTTATCTCGTTCAAAATATGATAACCGTCTAGGCTTGAAATGAAAAGGAATATCACTTACTAGTTTTATACTCATTTTGCAAACAGGTTCAGCTAATTTAGTACTTAAAACATTTAAATAACTTTCACAGATCAACTTATAGCATTTTTCTTTGTTCCCAAACCCGAATTCGCTACCGATATCTAGATTTGTATTTAACTCTGTTGTAACACCTGCACATAAACAATCCATGTCATTCATCCACTGCTCAATTTGGGTATTCTTGGTAGTTAATTGACCTTTGTCAATGCTTATCTTATTATCTATTGTATTATAAAACAGAGATGCACAAGTAGTAGTTAAATCAAATTTATTATTATCATATAATGACTTTTCTTCGTAGTCTAATTTTCTTTGGATTAATTGTAATTGTAAAGCGTCAATAGCATTTCTGCCAAGAATCATAGCAACAGGTAATACATCATCATGAACAACAAAAACTTCAATTTCATAAACTTTTAAATTAAACTTAATATAGCATTTAACTGCGCCGCATAGTATAATATTTCTTCCATATATTCCACGGTATTTACTCTCAAATGGGTTGGCTAACGTTACATCTCTTGGCAATTTCGTCTTGTTTATGAAGCTAACCGGGCTGCCGGTATCAAAAAGGACATTCATTACTATAAATTTTGTGCATCTAAGTTCATTTATATTAAGACTTACTAAATGTTTACCAATTATATCAGCAACAGCTTGTTGATCTTCCACACTCGCCACTGTCTGTTGCAGTCTTCCAGTCACACGCTTCGGGCAGTTACGAAATTGATGATCCACGCCTCCACAAGTAAAGCAACTATTTGGTGGACGTATGGGTTTGTTGCAGTCCTTTATCATATGTCCCGGCTTACGACAATTGTAGCATTTTATTTCATTAGCGCTCGAAGTACCACGGCCAGCGTAAGAATTGGGCAGTGATATACGGATTTGATCATACTCTATCAAACGTCGACGCAATTGATCCAGACTCTCGCAAAAATAAAGTGACGTCGTAATGCCACTTGTGTCGTTTAATCCCCCAACAATGTGCTTAATTAAATCACGATCCTCTAATTCAGCTTGACGTGCAATACCGCACATGGATATAAAGTATTGAAATGCAGTTTCATCACTTTTTTTCTTACGATGTTTGAGCTGCTCACAGATCTCCAGTTTTGTGTTTTTACGTCCAAAAACATCCATCATCTGAGTTCGCAAGGCATCCCAATCAGCAGCACCTTGATATGCGAAGTAACTTTTAGCTGGTCCAATAAGAAGACGCCTCGCATATAACCAGTAGCGATTTAGTGGTACTCCCAACACTGCACATGCAGTTTCAAACTCTTCAATCCATAATTTGACAGGAATGCCATCTTGTCCCGAAAAGGGCTCAACTACCGCCATTATATCAGCGATTTCAACCCGTGAAAAATTTGTGGCCATTTTTGTACCAGCTTGGTTCCGTTCCATGTCGCGCAGCGTTGTTTGAAGTTCCGCTATTCCTTGACAAACATCAGCCAGATCCTCTCGAAACGTGCTCTCATCCAGTCCAATTTGGGCCGCGTGCTGCGCAATAAGTTCAGCATGGGCTCTCTGGTCTTGTAATTCGGTGACGCCTCCCGCAGCTTGATCGCCGCCATCAGCCTGATCTTGTAATACGATGTCGTTTACAACCACTTGACCATGTTCGTCATCCGGGCCAGCCTCATGCTTGTTGTTCATTTTGAATAAGTTGTTTGCCGCAACGCGCAATTGGTGTATAGAAGCCTTGGCGTCAAAATGCACTTCGTTGGCTCTCAGTAACTTTAATAATTCTTCCTTTGATTGCTTCAATATATCGGAATACAACATGGGGACTAGACGTGAAAGCTATAGGCAATCACCCCACACCTGAATTGTAAATGATGTCGTTTAACTTTTATGATTTTATTCTTTCTTTCTTTTTTTAATGTTCCATGTGTTTTCTTCTTCTTATTCCTTCGTTGTGTATCGACAATCGAGTTCACAATGTAATCGAAATCTATTGTCTTATCGATGCTTACTATTAAATTATATAATAGGAAGTACACACTAAAATACCATGCACAGCATAACAGTATGTTCACACTTAATACTATTTAGTATATATTCACATATGTTTACAAAGGTAACAATATATTCGAGGTTTCGACGGTGGACCATGTCGCTCTAGGTATATTAAAGTCACCTAAAACTATTAACTGATCCCTATCTGATAGTTTACTTAAAATAAACTGGATAGCGGACAGATGATTTGCATATATTGGGAATTCAGATGACGGCGGAATATAAGAACATGTTATGTATATAGAAATACCCTGAAGGGATATATTTATACACAGAAATTCAATGTCCCTTATTTCGTCGGACGTTATTTCTTCAGACGTTAATTCTGAGTCAACTGCAATTAAAACTCCACCTCCACGTCGGGAGGGACGATCAAGCCTGTACGTTGCAAACTTACTTGGAAAAACTTGGGAACTAAGAATTTCCGGTTTTAACCAAGTTTCTGTGAAAACTGAATAACATGGGAAGACAAGGAAAAACTATCGGTATACAATTTGGTCAACTTACTTTGTAAACCTCTGGTATTCTGATAGGAAAGCAGAAGGAAAGAATCTAGTTTTTTGAGACAGATACAGATGAAGATGTGGATGGCTCTTTAAAGGGATTTCCAACTTCCTTTGAACGAATTTTCTTTTTTCTAGCTTCGTTCTCTTAAACAAAAATGCCTGCAGGCCAAAAATTGGGTGAGCACATCGTTGCAAAATGAGCACAGGGAACACCGATCTTAAATGATGATACTTCCCTAGCATATGGAAAATTAAATCGTTCAACCTTTAGGTCATCAATCTGAACTTTGTTACGGATATAGGCCGTAATGTCCAGGAATGAAAGGTCAGGACTCAGCCGAGAAACAAAAATTTGTTTCCGCTGCGGTACACAGGTGACTGTTTTAGGTACCACGCATGTGACAGGTTTTGGTACTGCAGCAGTTATGGCTGCGGCGTTGGAATCATTTCTTTAATTTTTTTAACAGATTTTTCGGATGTCTCATGCGGCAAAATCTCACGATCTTTATATTCGGATACCGAATCTTTTTTAGCTTTCGACCTCAGTACCATTTGTGCGGCAGCTGAGATCGACTGCTGTGCTGCAGACCCCGGATCGCCAGAGAGAGTTGCACTAGCGTCTTCCGTGGGTTGTCTATCGACCGCGATCTTTTTACGCTTAGGAGAATCGGGCTCAGATAGCATACGGCTAGTGAGCTGCAACTCAAGCGCCACAAACAGATCCGTATTTCTACGGCTGTTACGAATTAATTCCGTTACAGTGCTTTTTGTGAGCCGTCTTATAGAGATTGCCTGGGTTTTATACGCGATACATTCTTCACAATAGTAGCGCAAGCCACTTCTCATGTCGATTGCATCGCGAGCCAGGCCCGAATAGCCAAGACATTTTACATGAAAAATACTATCGCACGAATGGCACGGAATGCTTTGCTGTCCAGCCAAAATCAACGACCTGCATTTCTTCTTATCGCTATATTCCGAACCACGGTGCAAAGAGAAAAAAGCTACGAGAGTAAGAGAGAGCGGGAGAGAGTAAGCGGGAGTGAGTATGCGGGGGAGCGTAAGTTTTAGCTGTGCCAACAACAACGTTTTATGCGGGAGTGCGGCAGAGCGGGTAACTACCGTATAGATTCTTACCGCTCCAAACAGCGTTTGGTAGGAAAGGAGAATGCAATAAGATAATACAATAACAACAAACACTGCACAGAGACTGGGCGTGCAAACTCATTTAGTTAATTTAAACACCAAACAATCACTATGCACTCGCGAAGCGAACGGATGTTGTTAGTGACATAAAAAGCTATATAAATGTTAGAAAATTCGAATTAAACCCCGATGGTTTATGAACAAAAAGAACAAAAATTCGGAGCGCAAAACAAAAACACGACCGTTCACTGAAAGAGCGAAACCGCCGTTTTTCTAAAAGGTTTATCCGGGAGCTGAGGGATCGGGTTTCGGAACCGCCTGCTGCGCAGTTGAAGAGGTCTTTTGGCAGCTCGGGGAGCTGGGCTCGGAAGTCGCCAGGCGTGCAATCGAAGAGGTCCTCCGGTAACTCATCGAAAAATTCCATGAGGGTGTCCTCTATTACGCTCCGGCGGGATCGCAAGGGTGTCAGGGAGCCTTCGAACGGCACTGCGGGTGGTGGAGAATCAGAGCCCTGGGGCCGCAGCTCTCCTGGGGGCACTGTAGCCGGATTGGGTTGGGACTCCCGCGACCGTGGTGTAGCTAGTTCCACTCGCAGCGTGCCGAAACGACCATCCGGTGGTACATCATCGTCGTCTTGGCCGTGGGCGGGAGGTGGCCGGTGGTCTCCGAACAACCTGAAGCTGCACAGTGGACCGGCTTGGTCGTCGCCAGTGTGGGAGGCCATGACTCTCACCCAAGTGAAGGTTCCCTCGTATGTCTTTAATGGTGGTGGACAGCCACGACCAGTCACCTCCTGGCGGCGGGCTCGTGCCAGAGGTTCCCAGTTGCGAATCGTCGGCGGTAGAATCCGGTATAACGGTTACGGCCATCTCGGTCCTGATGGTCGCCTGCGTTAGTGGTCGATCGTCCTCGGGTCAGAATGGGGCGGGTGGCCTCGTCGGGTTCCTTCGTCGGCCATAGGATCTCGGTTCTGGTATTTTATTCTTCTTGCGAGTCCCTTGGGTTCTTTTCCGTTTTAATTGCGCAGTTAATAGCGTGGGCGTTGTGCGTGGCGCCTACGTCATGTGGATCCCTGGCGGTTGTATTGTGCAGATCCCTGGCGCTTGTATTGCGCTGGTGGAATGACTGTGGAAAAGAATATAAAGGTGGTGTTAGAGGGTGCTTCTCGTAGGACCCTACCTATCGAAGCGCGGAACAAAGGGGAAAGGAAGGTTCACATGTTTTACCCTCAAGGGGCGGGGCGTTGGACAGGCGCGCCTGTTAGCAAGTGGCCACTGTGAAAACATGGCCTCCTTTATCACCCGCGTGGGCTCCTGGTTTAGCGGCGCACGATAGTGTGGGTAGCCCAGGCCTCGAACTCACGTTATCTAGCTGCGCCCTGCTGTATATACCCTCGGCGTGGTCATTGGAGTCGAGGTCCACGGTGTTGGTACTCTCAGCATCTGTCCCTCCGTCATGGTACGGTTTTAGTTGGCTCAGGCTCACAGTTTGTCGGCGGCGACTCCCGGGTATATGCAACTGCACGATATTCGGGGAAGGGAATTTCGCGACCCGGAAGGGTCCATCGCATCTGGTGGCTAGCTTTGCGGCAAGCCCTCGGCGGCGTTGGACAATGAGTGGCGCCTCACCAATACTAGTGAACGCACCGGTGGTCTCCAGGTTCGTCGGCGTAAGTTGAAATGGCGACCTTGATCGGCGGCCGCTCGGTTGGGGCCACCTTTGGAGTGCCCCTTCCAGGTGTAACCTCATTGTACAAGGCCTTTGGTAGTCGTGGTGCACGCCCTTGTATCAGAAACGCCGGGCTGAATCCTGTTGTGTCGGAAACGCTGCTATTGATCGCTAGGGATATCTCCGGCAAGAGTTGGTCCCATCCGTTCTGCGGGCCTCCATCCATGTATTGGGCGATCATTGTTTTGATCGTTCGGTTGGCCCTTCGACCGTGACTCCGCCCCAAAGCCACGGCGAGGCTACTTCCGACCCAGGGTTGCCCGGCCCTGGGAAGGCTCCGTTAAAACACAGCTGGATTTACCCCTCAGCTGCAAACCTTAAAGTCAGTGGGCACGGGTCGCTTGACACGCCTGACTTGAGGGTAGGCAATTTAAGGACCTACCCAGGTCCGCCTGACAACGAATGGTCAGCATCCATAGTCATAGCTAGACCCCCTGTGTACCCGACGGCTGACGGCCGACCGCCTTCTATAAAAATATGGATTTTCCTATGTCAGTCGTAAATTAATAAATTAATCAAACTTACCATGGTCGATCTTACTTAGTAAAAATGTTAAAAAGAAGACAACAGCTCATATACCATACCCAATCTTTAATACAATTTTTATCACCTACACAGCCACCACAAAACGACTAAGAGTTTTATTTTTATCACCGCATTACTTGCCACATGAGACACCCGAAAAATCTGTTGAAAACAAGAGAGAACGCTATAGTCGGGTTGGTGTCCCGACTGCCTAATTCCCTAATACTCAGCTAAAGGGAGTGCGAACGCTGCAGCGGTCGGCACACACATACGTTGACATTTTATTTTATATTTGTGTGAGTAAATTGCACTGGGCAGCTCATCGATGTGTGTGTGCAGTAGGGATGTTAAAAATATATCAAAATATCAATATATCGGTATTTTTTGCAAAAAAAAATATATTTATATCGTGATATTTATTTAGCCTAATATCACAATATCGATATTTTATTTTTCGATATTATTGGATATTTGCATATCTTTCTCTCATCTGTGCACAAAAAAATGAAGCGTGTTAAAATTTATTTCGGTGAAATTAATAAAATCAAACTAAGTGCAAACTTTGTTTGAAAACTATTAAAACATGTGGGAATACATCAAAAATGTTATCCCACTTGAAAAACAAACACTTTTATGTGTGGAACTAATAAAATAAGAAATTTAATAAAACGTATTACAGGGGTGGTCAAAAGTTTTTTCACAAATTTAAATGTTAACTGTACTCATATTTTGAACTTATAATATAAACTTTTGGCACCTATAGAAAGAGCACTTCAATTCCGTTAAAATGACACAAAAATTAACCCATTAAGACCGCTTTGAAAAGTGAGCAAATTTTGTGAAAGTCGAATTTTTAACTTTTTTCCGGGGGCTTAAAACAAAAAAGATTTGAAGACGACAGGGTTCACCCTCGACCACGAGCGCACCCACCAGCCCACCGAGGACGCCACCGCCCTCCTACGGGGAGATCTTCGGACCGGGACCATACTCGCCACCCCCGGACACCGGACGACTGCTAGTCCGATGCGCAGCCAGTCAGGCGCAAGGGACACAGCTGCCGACACCGCCCGCCGAAGAGCATAGGAACTCAGCGACGAACTGGGCACCACGTCTTCCGCACCATGGAGAAGAGACGGAAATCGACCACCAAACCCACCCATTGCTAGGCGGAGTCACAGACGTCGCGCACCTTGGGCCGACACCACGAGTGGTTCCTCGTGAAAGGAGAAACGAACCGCAGGGTGCGGAACAACACACCGTGGACCACGTGTAGTTCCACCTTTTTGGCAGTGAATCACGGCCAAGAATTGAGCACTAGGCGCTCAATCACTAGAAAATTTGTATGAATATGTAAATTAATATGGCGCTTAGCGAATTTTAGAAAAAAATATATTTTTATTTTTTCACTTTTCTTATTCACTAGTTTACACAATTTCTATTAGTACCGAACTTATTTAATTTTCACTGCTCACAATACTCTATTGGGTCGACCATCCAATTCGGATTCAAAAACGGACTGCCCGATCAAGGGCCGATTATCTGATAAGCAAACCTCGGTTTAAGAGACTAGGGCATGCGCGGATCCACGGGGGGTGATATGGGTGAAAAATGAATGGAATTTTGGTATTCAAAAAGTATGCAACAAAAATATTGTCCTGATATCACCCCCACAAAAAAATCCTAGATCCGCCACTGGACTAGGGACTTGTCAAGAATTGAATAAGAGATGGACTCAAGAGAGTCGGAATAAATTGGGTGATGCAATTATTGGTTCGATTGTGGAAATCGATTAAACAGATTACTCTGCAATTTTGGGCCTCGCTGGGAGCTGACCGGATGATAATGTTTACATTTGGGAGACCCGGCTTAGTTTACAGTAGAAGGCCTGCGGCGCAAATGTTTATATCAGAAGAACCGCGGCGCAAGCGCAATTGTTTACAGTAGAAGGACCGCGACGCATTTGGAACTAAATTCTTGGACGTTGATTCACTATGGTCAGTACAATCAAGTGGCTTTTACGACACCAAGCAAGGCTTGTTACGCGCGGGGCCCTACACCGTTTTGGGCGAGTAAACGAAATCGCGGACAAAAAAGACGGTGCTAGCACTTGTAATCTGTAAGTGCAGGCCACTTGAGCCTAGCCGAAAATAATCACTTGAGATGTCTCTCACGCTGCACCAAGGGTTCCTGTGCGGGGGTCAAATGATAACTCTCCCGCTCAGGCAGACGCGGCCTCTGCGTAGGCCGCAGATAAGATCAGAATAAGAATTTCATGTTAGTTTCCTAAGCAGGGACTTTGAAAATAAATACTCAGTTTTAATACAGAACTCAACTGAAAAAGATGTTTTACTTAATTCATCCCTTTCATTTTGGTCCTTCGACAACTCTGCAGTTTTCCCCCACCAGTGGTAAGAGACTCAGAAGTCAGGCTAGCACCTTTAAAAAATCTGTAACGCATTGCAGTTTTAAAAGGTTGCTAAAAATAATTGGCTCATGTCTTCCCCCACCAGTGGTAAGAGACAGAGTATAAATTTATAGAGCAAAAAGATACAAAAGAATCTTTTATGTTAATAAATTTTTAGCAATTATGTGATTAACAAAAAATTAATACAAAATATTTTTTGTGAAAGTAAAAAAAAAATAATTCTTGCCATCGAGCAGTTAATTTTTTTGGCGTTTGCGAGGCCGTTTAAACATCGAAAAAGCGATTAATAAAATCAGGCGTATTCGAGGCCTACATCAAAAAGGTTATCACGATCAAATAAGAAGAAAAAGAAAAAATCATAAATCATCTGTTAAACACCTAACCTGCATACAAGGACTCCAGGACTTCAAGGACTTCAGCACGTCTACGACTACAACTACAACTACAAGATCGAGGACAGCATCTACCAAAGTCAACTTTAATCGACAGCGGCAAAAACATCGAACATCATAGAGTCAGCAGCGACGACAGAAGCGGCAACCATAAAATATAAATAGGATCAGATAAGTCCGATCAAACTATTGCACTTATAAAAAGGCAGGTAGAGATTACAAACGCCAGTAAGGCGCTTGAAGAGCTCCCAAGCTTATCTTTCGAGTATTTAAAGAAATTTGATGAGCTGAAGGCTGAATGCATCCAAAATCATAAAGTTCAGATTCATATTGGAGTAGTCGACCATGACTACTTCATCAAGAGTCATTACGAGCAAATGCTTTCTATTTTTAATAGAATTAAAAAAAGGATAGATAACGTGTTAGCTGATTCTGACGAGTCCGAAGGAAAATTAATAGTAAAAGAGCAGAATGTAGATACAAATTTAAACTGTGAAAGCCAATAAGATACAGCAATAGAGCAGTTAGAAAGGTATTTAAAAGACACATTTGAGGACATTCAAAACGATCAAATTAAAACTTTTGAAATTAGGATTGGGAAGATAAATTTTTATTGGGATAAGCTAGTTCGTTTAAAGCAGGGAAACACTACGGACGTCACGATTAGAAGATATAATGATATATTGGAGGAATTAGCGTTCGATATTTCCATGGTTACCAAAGACATGAGAAAAAACTAGAGGAAATTGTGCCAAAAATGGTAGAAGTTGCAAATCATAAAATTGATGATTTGCCAACGCTGCCTAAAATTCAGGTACCCACATTTTATGGAGATTCCAAAGATTGGGACCTATTTTATGCGTTATTCAATGAACTCATACATTTAAGGGAGGATCTCAGTCCTACCTTGAAATTTAATTACCTCAAAATCGCACTTAAGGGAGAAGCCAGGAATGTGGTTTCCCACTCATTGTTGGGATCAGGGGAATATTATGAGGCCGCTTGGGAACTGTTAACCAAGCGGTACGAAAATAAAAGGAAAATATTTTCTGATCAACTTAATCGCCTTCTTGACCTACAAAATGTAAATATTGACTCGGTTCGGCAATTAAGAATGTTTATTGACACTATAAATGAGTCAATTTACATAATTAAATTAAAGGCACAAATTTCTGACGAAATTGACATAATCTTTGCGCAAATTATTATTAAAAAATTTGGTAAAGAGGCTCTGCAATTATATGAGAGCCAGGTTAAAAAAACCAAAGAAATTCAAGTTATTTCCGACGTCCTTGAATTTTTAGAGCAACGACTAAGTTCAATAAGCTCTTTTCAGGATGTAAGGCCTGTTAAAAAAGTATTTATTATCAATGTAAGCCCATTATATACTAAAAGGTGTCCTATTTGCAAAGGTGTGGGACACATATTATTTCAATGTCATACATTTAAGGCGTTAAATCCATCTGAAAGAATGGAGCAAGCCAAAAAAGCACAGTTGTGTTTTAAATGTTTAAAACACACATTTAATAAATAATGTCCCAGCGGTATTTCGTGTTTTATATGTAAGAAAAATCATCACAGCATGATTCATTTAAATTATAGTAACAACCAAAAAAACAAAAAGGTTATAAAAAGTATGACGTCGGAACAAGTGTTGTTAGCTACAGCACAAGTTCAAATTAAATCTTCTAAAGGAGGATTCGAAAAGTTTAGGTTTTTGATTGACAGTGGTTCTCAAAGCACAATAATTTCTGAAGCAGCTGTTCGGATTTTAAAACTACCGCTTATTCGATCTCAAAAGGAGATCAGTGGAGTATCGTCCACAGGAAAGTGCATCTCGAAGCACAAGGTGAATCTTTTAATTAAAGGTAAAAATTCAGAAAACACTATGAAAGTTGAAGCCATTGTACTTCCTAAAGTAATAAGTAATCTTCCGATCAACACAGTCAATGTTGACAAATCGAAATGGGAGAACTTTAATTTAGCTGGCCCCGAATTTGACAAGTCGGGGCGGGTGGATCTGATCATTGGGTCAGATTTATACACTCACATTCTGCAGAGTGGAGTTGTTAAAAAAGATGGGCTCCTAGGACAAAAAACTGATTTCGGGTGGATTGTCTCTGGATGTCAAAAATCCAATGGAAAAAAGACGATAGTAGGGACAACTATTAATTTTAACGATTTGGATAAATGTCGGAATTTAAAAGGAAAATATAAAAATTACAGTGATTTTATTCCCCCGGCAGGACCTCACTTCGGAGGTAATTGTAAAGTTGAAGCTAGTTCAGCTACGAAGAAGAATAGTCCTAATGTAGTGAAAGGACAGGTTGTCCTAGTATCAGACTTCCTATTTAACAAAGTGGTTGATGGGAAAAGTGGTTCAGGTCCGTATAGGAAAAGGCAAAGAAACAGTACAAGTTAAATTGCAAAATAGTTTTATAAAAAGAACTATAAGCCAAATTTATCCACTAGACAAATTAAAGTCTGGAAATAAAGTAGAGTTTGATCCTAGAAAAATATGACAAATAAGGAAATTTGGAGACTCGGGTTTTATCTAGACTAGATAAATACTTTGATTTCATTCATTGGTAAAAGTTTCAGGTGCACTCCTAAATGTTGCAGAGTGTATTTAAAAAGTGAAGTAGTTGTCAGCTAAGCGTTTTCTTGTTTAATTCTTTAGGTATGGACAAAATAATAGTTGCTTAACACAACGTACAGATAATACTAAAGATTCGATGAAATTAGCTCAACTTACCATTAATTATCCATTTGGATGAAATCAGTAAATTATCAAATGAAATTAAAAATGCCGATTTTAGACAATGCATATTTAAAACTAAATATCTAAAAATATTAAAATACAAAGGCAATTACAAGCCATAGCCATACCAAGCGGTATGCATAATATCTAAACATATAAATATAATAAATTATTAGAAAATGTTTAAAATAAATAATTTAAAGATTTAAATTTTGTAATGTTATAATACAATCATTTCAAGCCGTTGCAAGGTGGTAAATTTGTTATGCAAGATAAAATATATCGAATAAATACAGTCCACTAATTATACCCGTTACTCGTAGAGTAAAAGGGTATATTGTATTTGTGCAAAAGTATGTAACAGCTAGAAGGAAGCGTTTCCGACCCCATAAAGTATATATATTCTTGATCAGGATCACTAGCCGAGTCGATCTAGCCATGTCCGTCTGTCCGTCTGTCTGTCCGTCTGTCTGTCTGTCTGTCTGTCTGTCTGTCTGTCTGTCTGTCTGTCTGTCTGTCTGTCTGTCCGTATGAACGCTGAGATCTCGGAAACTATAAAAGCTAGAAGATTGGCATTTTGCATGAATATTCTAGGAGCTCCTACGCAGCGCAAGTTTGTTTCAAAAAGGTGCCACGCCCCCTCTAAGGCCCACAAGCCCCCTTTAACGCCCACAGTTTTGAAGCTATTATGAAAATAGTAACTGATATGTATTCGCTTCGTCAATACCTATCGATTGGCCCAGTAAAAAATTGCCACGCCCACTCTAACGCCCACAAACCCAATAAACGCTTAAACCTGGCCAGCGCCTACATTTCCGCCTTTCATGACCAGTAGTACCAATATCTGGCGGTAGATGGCGCAATACAATATACACTAGCGCCATCTAAGAAATGGCATTGGAAAAAATCTGCCTTTTTTTCTGTGGTCACTCTAATTCACATTATGTTAATGCAAATTTTAAATTATTTGAAATGGGGCGCGCATTTTGTCTCTTTTTGCTCGTATACGTTTTTCACAAGTGCATTCGAGTGCGCTAGAGAGAGACGGAAGATGTGCTAGGCAGAATTGAAAGTTCTAGAAAGCCTCTTCTAGAAAGAGATCCCTGGGTAAAAATCGAGCGGCGAAAAAAATATAAGAAGGCATATTTCTATTAAGTTGTTTAGCTGAGTAACGGGTATCTAATAGTCGAGGCACTCGACTATAGCGTTCTCTCTTGTTTTGTATTGCAATAAATATAACCAGCAATGTAATTATATCACATACACCTCATCTTGCCGGCCCTTGCCAGAATGTTCAGACGAACACTGATAAATAAAGTATACGATTTTATGAGCTCTGTCCATGTCATGTGTCAATATGTAAATTTATCTAGAGACATAAACTATGATCTGTAATTGTAAACCCTACAAGGGAGCGGTGCTAGCACTTGTAATCTGTAAGGGCAGGCCACTTGAGCCTAGCCGAAAATAATCACTTGAGATGTCTCTCACGCTGCACCAAGGGTTCCTGTGCGGGGGTCAAATGATAACTCTCCCGCTCAGGCAGACGCGGCCTCTGCGTAGGCCACAGATAAGATCAGAATAAGAATTTCATGTTAGTTTCCTAAGCAGGGACTTTTAAAATAAATACTCAGTTTTAATACAGAACTCAACTGAAAAGGTTGTTTTACTTAATTCATCCCTTTCAATAGTTTCTTGTGAATCTATTTGGCACATTAAAATGCAGGCGACCCAGTAACTCGGGACTCTCCTCATCATCATGAATAAGATTCCTAATAATCGTAATACCAAGCATAGTTCTTCGATTAACTAATGATGGCAAGTTAATTAGAAGTAGTCTACTAGAATAGGATGGCAGTATTAGGCTTGTATCCCAGTTAAGTCCCCGTAAGGCAAATATTAAAAAGTTTTTTTGCACAGACTCAATCCGGTCTATATGCGCCCCATATTGGGGACTCCAAACTGGAGCGCAGTACTCAAGAATTGGTCGGACTAATGAAATAAACAAGGTCTTTGTGACATAAGGATCATCGAATTCCTTCGACCACCTTTTGATAAATGCAAGCACGCCCTGGCTTTATTTACCATGGTAGTAATGTGAAGAGAAAATTTAAGTTTGGGATCCAAGGTCGTCAGCATGCGTTATTCTATCTAACACACAACCGCTCAAAGTATAAGTTGAATAGTGAGGGCTGACACGAAGGTCATTAGTTTACACTTAGAACCATTTAAATTTAAATTATTATTCAAGCACCATGTTTAAATGCATTGAGATCAGATTGTAAAGGTAAACTTTGTGCGGGATCATTAAATTGCAGGCACAACTTAACGTCATCTGCGTACATAAGTACACGTGAGTTCGTTAGGACTAGAGGAAGGTCATTCATAAACAGGAGCGGACCAAGATGACTTCCTTGTGGTACACCGGACGTAACTCGAATTAGGGATGATAAAGTGTTTTTAAAAATGACCCTTTGAGTCCTGCCATTCAAATAACTTAAGATCCACCTAAGAAGATCATCAGGAAACCCCAAAAGGTCCAATTTCCGAACTAAAATCGCATGGTTTACAGAGTCAAACGCCTTACTGAAATCAGTGTAAACCACATCAGTCTGACAATTTGTTCTAAAACCATTTAACACCAATGAAGTAAACTCCAAAAGTTTGGTTGTCGTTGACCTACGTTTTATAAATCCGTGCTGACAAGAGGAAATAAGAGACCTACAACTGTGTTGCAAATGGGGAGTAATAATGTTCTCGAAGAGCTTTGGAATAGCTGATAGCTTTGAAATACCTCTGTAATTACATGCGTTCAATTTGCTCCCCATTTTATGAAGCGGGATAACAAACGATTCCTTCCATCTATGCGGGAAATCTGACGTTTCTAAAGACAAAGTAAAAAGTTTATGCAATGGTCTACACAAAGTCTCAGCGCAATACTTGAGCACACATCCAGGGACTCCGTCAGGACCCGGAGAGTAGACTGGTTTGACCCTTTGCAAATCTAAATGAAGTGAGCTTTAACTTATAACTGGACAAAAAATAAAGTTTGATTTAGGAATGTCATATGGGTAAGACTGTTTTGACGGACTTGTTGTTGAATAGGTGGTTTGGCAAAACTGTACAAAAAGATCGGCTATGGCCTGATGAGTTTTTGCGGCGGAATTTTCAAATTTAAGGGTTGATGGGTAACTTGAAGACTTACGCTTTGTGTTAACAAAATTATAAAACTGTTTTGGATTCAGTGTCAACTGCGTCTTACAACGAGCTAAATAGTTTTTGTAACACTGAGCGTTAAGCACGGTAAAATCCGACCGAGAACTTAAGTATCGGGAAAAGGCAGCTTGTGATCCGGAAGCTCTAAACTTTTTGTAGAGTCTAGACTTCACATTTTTAAGTCGTGACAACTCTTTACTAAACCACGGAGATTGGCTAGAAATTTTAGGATAATACGTAGGTGCGCATGTATCAAAAACTGCGTTTAATACATTATAAAATATATTAACTGCTTAAGTCATATTAGTACATAAGTACTGATTAGACCAATCCGAGCAAGCGATAAGGCTATTGATAAGTGCAAAGTTTGCTCTACGAAAGCAGGGGATGCGTTTAGCTGACTTTTCACATATTTCAATTAATTTTGTACCCGTGTCAACAGTCAGCTCTAGCGTTGGGTGATATGGGTCTTCAGGTAAAGTAATTGCAGAGGTTTTAACTATGCAGACACAATCAGGACTTGAAATAAAGCATAGATCCAGTAATCGTCCTAACGAATTTAGAACATGGTTTACTTGAGACAATGAAATATCAAGCAAACCATCAAGAAAATCATGCTGCGTTGAAGGTAACAATATATTCGAGGTTTCGACGGTGGACCATGTCGCTCTAGGTATATTAAAGTCACCTAAAACTATTAACTGATCCCTATCTGATAGTTTACTTGAAATATTTGCATATTTGCATATATTGGGAATTCAGATGACGGCGGAATATAAGAACATGTTATGTATATAGAAATACCCTGAAGGGATATATTTATACACAGAAATTCAATGTCCCTTATTTCGTCGGACGTTATTTCTTCAGACGTTAATTCTGAGTCAACTGCAATTAAAACTCCACCTCCACGTCGGGAGGGACGATCAAGCCTGTACGTTGCAAACTTACTTGGAAAAACTTCGGAACTAAGAATTTCCGGTTTTAACCAAGTTTCTGTGAAAACACAATAACATGGGAAGACAAGGAAAAACTATCGGTATACAATTTGGTCAACTTACTTTCTAAACCTCTGGTATTCTGATAGAAAAGCAGAAGGAAAGAATCTAGTTTTTTGAGACAGATACAGATGAAGATGTGGATGGCTCTTTAAAGGGATTTCAAACTTCCTTTGAACGAATTTTCTTTTTTCTAGCTTCGTTCTTATAAACAAAAATGCCTGCAGGCCAAAAATTGGGTGAGCACATCGTTGCAAAATGAGCACAGAGAACACCGATCTTAAATGATGATACTTCCCTAGCATATGGAAAATTAAATCGTTCAACCTTTAGGTCATCAATCTGAACTTTGTTACGGATATAGGCCGTAATGTCCAGGGATGAAAGGTCAGGATTCAGCCGAGAAACAAAAATTTGTTTCCGCTGCGGTACACAGGTGACTGTTTTAGGTACCACGCATGTGACAGGTTTCCAGTTCCAGTCGGTACTCCAGACGTTAAGTCAACATGCGGCGTTGGAATCATTTCTTTATTTTTTTTAACAGATTTTTCGGATGTCTCTGCTGCAGACCCCGGATCGCCAGAAAATTCTTATTGGATTGAGGAAGGTAAAAAAGAGCTCTGGATTTCGTGGGAAAGCTGAGTAAGAAGTTCCCAGCTAGAAGTTATTTAAAAACTGGGTAAGGAGCCTGGGATCTTGGGTTGGATAACTCCCCCCATCCTAAATTGGATCGTCCCGATTCATTGGAACTGATGGATAAAGCGAATTTAAATGGTATTTGCATTGTTGGATATAATATTTTCGGGTTCTGCTTCAATATGAGCTTGTCGTGGTTTGCATATTAGATATTTTTTGAATTTTAATAAAATTGTGATAATTAAATATATTAATATTAATCAATATTAATGTTATTGGGATTTGAGTTTGTTTAATTTTAATAAAAGGGTTTAATATGTTAATGTTATCAAATGTAAGTTCCGAATCGTTTGACATAAGATATTCGGATATTAGAAAATTATTATATTGTTTAGCAGTGATATATTCCAATATATTATGGTCTACATTAGTGTAGGAAATATTATTTATTAAAGTAGTGCCATTAAAGGTAATTAAAAATGATCCATTTAAATGAGTATCATTTACAGTATTATGACCATTAATAAAAATGGCTCCGTCTTGGATTACATCAATTTTCTTTAATTTTCTCTGATTTTATTGCATCGAGATTTTTTTCCATTTAGCAGTCTGGTAAAACAAGTGCTGTCTGGGCTTAAAGTGCCCTAATTATTAAATACTTCTGTCTTAAAATTAGAGATTACATAATACTTATTTTTACATTTAGCGACCTGATTATCAATTAAGAGTTTTTCATCATGGTGTGAGATGGATCGTGCGTTATACACTTCGCAACGGTTTGTAATAATGGGGTATTTTATATATTTTATAATTAACTCTTGGTGTATGGCGATTTTAAATTTAGAAATATCTAATATGTCTGTAATTACTACAGGTTTTGGTTCGTGCTTAAAAATTTCCTGGATGTCTTCAGTGTTTAGAATTTTAGTGTTGAAAACATCTATTTTTGCTAATGTTATTGTATCCAATAAATTCATAAGATCGTAAGTTAGCAGACGAAGGCGGTGTTTTCTAAGCGGGAATTCTTGATTTGAAAATACTGATTGAAGATTTTCAGTTAGGGTTTTTATTTCTTTGAATAATTTTGAATTAATTACAAATTGATCGTTATTATTACGGATTAAATCATTAATTTTATTACGAACTTCTATGAAATCATCATGATCTGGTGTTCCTGCTATCCATTTCCAAAGTGTACCTAATTCGTTGATTCCCCTTCTAGTTCTACTGGGTGTAATTTGCGAGATAAGAATTTTAATAATGTCTAAGTCGTAGGAAATTTCCCACTGTGAATTCTGATTGCTTATATTAATTGAGTTGATTCTAGTTGAATTATGTTTTTATATAGACATAAATTAGTTATATGAAAGAGGTCAGCTTAAGATTCATAAATTAGAACGTCTTTAGTATCCTTGTAAATAAAAAAATCATGGTTCGTATAGTCCATTATTTCGGAATTGGTGGCGACTATCATGAACAATACGTATATTTATACCCGTTACTCGTAGAGTAAAAGAGTAGGGGAGAGGTCTGTAGGTTGGTACACCTTTTGTTTTTAATCTGCCATTTCGACATTCACTTATAAAACTTTACGCATTTGGTACTGATCAAAAGGTTAGTCTATTAGCTTAATAAAAAACAAAAAAAAATATTTTTTTTCCTTAGGGAAAACGGAAAAAATATTTTTTTTGAAAAGTGCCAAAAAACGACATTTTGAAAAAGAGGTCTGTAAGTTGGGACAATTTTAAAAGTCAATAATACTCACACAAAAAGTACTCCAAGCTATTTATTTATGTTAATTTAATCAATTTTAGTTCGTCCTAAATTATTTCCCATCCATTTTTTAAGAACTTAGACCAAATAACAATTAAAATGTAAAGGATCTTTGAACATTCACTTTTCCCCTAGTATCAAAGAAATGTACTAGGCAGAAAGCGACCTCTGTTGGCCTAAGGCCTTCTTGTTTGAAAAACGGGTGTCTATACTTACACGCTCAATGTGTCCCAACTTACACAAAATGGGATGTTTCGGAAAAAAATTAATAACTTTTTTTTGACTGTCACATTAAGCTGATTCTTTTTTTCATTTGTTAACAGTTAATATATGCCTTCATCGGTTCGATTTAACTCAATGGAGGCATCGACTGACTCTGAAATTGCTGATTTATTCTCTGACTTTTTCCAAACTACTTATAGCTCTTCTTCATGGACAGAATCAAATTACCGTAATCCCTTAAATAGGGCAAATTGTATTTTTTCCCCTATAATTACCGAAAGTTCTCTCTTAAGAAATTTAACATCAACAACGCCAACTTATTCTCCCGGTCCTGATGGACTTCCTGGGTGTGTGCTTAAGTTTTGTGCATCAACCATCTGCAAACCTATTCTTAAACTTTTTCAATTGTCTATTTCATCATCAGTTTTTCCAACTATTTGGAAGGATTCTTTTATTATTCCACTTCACAAAAAGGGTGCGAAGGCGGATGCCCAGAATTATAGAGGTATTTCTAAATTGTCGGCTATTCCAAAAGCCTTTGAACGTATTATCACTTCTCATTTGCAACATTTATGTTCCTCGCTAATATCACCGTGTCAGCATGGTTTTGTTAAGCGAAGATCGACTACCACCAACCTACTTGAATTGTCATCAATTGTAATAAATGGATTTAACAATAAAATGCAGACTGATGTTGTATATACAGATTTCAGTAAAGCCTTTGACTCTGTTAACCACTCTCTTCTTTTATTCAAATTAGATTTGCTTGGCTTTCCATGTAATCTATTAACTTGGATTTCAAGCTATTTGAATGGGAGGACTCAGAGGGTTATATTTAAGAACGCTGTTTCAAAAACGATCCATGTGACATCTGGAGTACCTCAGGGTAGTCATTTGGGCCCTTTGCTGTTTACTTTGTTTATTAACGATCTTCCCTCTATTGTAACACATTCTCGTGTACTAATGTATGCTGATGATGTTAAGCTTTGTTTGACTTATAATAATATAGAGTCTGGTTTTGGCTTACAATCAGACATTGATCATTTTCAAGTATGGTGTGAGTATAACCTCTTAAATTTGAACTGCCTAAAATGCAACGTAATGACCTTTTATAGGGTTACCCCAACCTTTATAAGTTATTCGCTTCAGAATTTGCCACTTGACCGTATATATTCAGTAAATGACTTAGGCGTTCTTCTGGACCCGAAGCTTAAATTTGACTGCCACATAATGTCGACAGTCAATAAAGCTATGAGTGTTCATGGGTTTATAAAGCGTTGGTCAAAAGAATTTGATGACCCTTATATAACCAAATTATTATTTACCTCCCCTGTTCGTCCTATATTGGAATATTGTTCTTCGGTTTGGAGCCCACAATACCAAGTCCACATTGACCGTATAGAGTCGGTACAAAAAAAATTTCTACTTTTTGCCCTTCGTAGTTTGAACTGGGATCAAAACGTAAGGCTACCTTCCTACCAGAGTAGATTATTATTGCTTAATCTGCCCACACTTGCAAATCGTAGAAAAATGCTGGGTACCATTTTTATGCATAATCTTATAAGAGGTGATATTGATTCTGTAGAACTTGTTAGCCGCCTAACTTTTAATGTTCCCGTTAGACTAACACGTAATTATCAACCTCTTAATTTACCTCGATGTACATCAAATTTTGGTCTGCACGAGCCCTTTCGCGTTCTATGTAATAACTATAACGTTCTTTATCATTTAATTTGCACATCAACTTCTATCCCGGTATTAAAAACTAACATTTTAACTCATTTGCTTCACTCCTAACTGCATGTTTTTTTTTTTTTTATTATTTGTCCCGTCTTTATTGGTTTTATGTATTCTTCCTCGCGAACTCGCATTTTTGCCCAAATTTACAAAAGGGCCCCGCGCGTAACAAGCACGTGCTTGGTGTCGTTGGGCCACTTGTTTGTACTTCTCGTAGTGCATCAACGTCCATCATATATACTAATGTTTCAAATCTCTTACCAAGTTAATTTAAGGACGTTATCAATTTTAAATGGAA